>NC_141696.1:838638792-839238792 GCF_964263255.1 Lissotriton vulgaris | reverse complement strand
CCTGTCAGCGTTATCACAAAGCTTTTGTGAGACGTTTTCTGACATATTTTCTGTCAGTTTTTGAAGGATGGCGGCAGAGGATATTGCCGTAGAGGCAGTTCGAGCGTTGATGGCTGTGGGGCGGAGCGACTTGCTGAGGCCCGGCGCTGTGGTGGATACCTCAGTGGCTGTGAAGCGTCCGCGTCGCTTGGCAGCGGAAGGCGTATCGAGAGCTGTGGCTGCCTGCCGGCCTGTCACTGGTAATGTGCATGCGGAGGAAGGTGGCGCGAGGATGCCGACAGCGAGAGCCAGGAGAGCGCGCTCTGCGAGCATAGGAGGCCGGGGTAAGAGTATGCCACCCCTGCGCTCGTCATCGGCCCCTAGTGAGTTACAAAGGGGCTGCTCCTTAGTTATTACACCGGCCAGACGTCGGGCTGGCAGGCGCGGAGGCAGCGCTTGTGGTGCCTTTGACACACGCGTGTCGCAGGTTCAGTTGCATGAAGGAGATGCTGACAGGGCTTTCGAGGAGCATATGGCCAGTACATCATGGGAGCCAGTCAGGGATGGGTCACGACCCGGCAGAAAGGCTGTGTCAGGAGCGCACTCGAGGTCAGAAGGTCAGCCGGCGAGCAGCAAAAGAATTGAAATAGCACCAGGCGCAGATGTTGACAGGCAGAGACAGATTTTGGTGGACTATTCCAGCGATAGTGAGTCCGATGAATATGGTCTGTCAGGAGTTGAGGAAGGCGAGGATGTCAGGGCTGGTGCGCCAGATGTCGAGGAGCAACCTCAGCAGGATGAGTTTATGGACTGCCAGGACATTCTTGTCCCTCAGCCTAGAGGCCCCCCGAAACAATTTCTTGATGAGGAATTTAATGTAGATGTACCATATGATGCGCAATTTTCACAGGAGGAGCATCTGATGGGGGGTTTGCTGTGGAAGCCTCGAGTTAGGCAATTCAGGGGTGGGAGTTGGGGGGACATGGGTGGCAGGGGTGGGGGTAGGCAGATGAGGGAGGCCACTGCATTGTTTCCAGACGCCAGGCCCCCGCCTGGGCGTCCTGATGTAGTATCTACCGAGGGGTCTGCGATCCCGCAAGGTCAATGGGTGTGGGTGGAGCACACGGAGTTGCCAGTGTCAAATAGGGCTGGCACTTCGGCTTCGCAGGTTCCGGGTAAGTATGGATTGGGTCCTCGCTCGAGCGGCGAGTACCTCAAGGAGGCTGCTGGTCTGGTGACGGATGAGCAGTTCTTTTTCTCTCAGGCAGCGCCGCAGAGTGCGGTGATTGGGGGAGGGGTGGGTTCAAGAAGCGGATCTGGTGCGGATTTTGTACCTGCGACTGGGCGCTTTTCACGGAGGCCTGAGTCAGAGGTTCACAGTAGGTTTCTTAATTTGGCGTCTGGCACTAGGCCAGGTACAAGTTTTGCTCTTTTGGAAAATGAAAAACAGTTTGAAGGTAATGATGGTGAATCCGATAAGGAAAATGAGTATTATTCAAGAGGTGGTTTACCTCATGGTGGCGGGGTGGGGGCTGGGAGGGGGGCGAGACGAGTAACTTCTGCCAGTGTGTTTCTGAGTTCTGGAGCGGTTCTCTCACCTGCACACGGGAATCTGAGCGGACATCATCAGCGTGATGGTCTGGAAGACTTTCGTCAACGGGCTGCGCAGTTTCCAGCAGGTAAGACAGACTGGTGGGCTGCTTGGACACGGCCGTTGGCAGGCAGTGCAGGTGGGGCGCCTGTGGAGGGTGGTCATGAGAAGGTGGTTGGGGGGGATGGTGTGGGGTCAACACATGGTGAAAATCTACATTCAGCGGCAGGGCAAGGGGGGAGGAAGGATAAAGGAAGGGTAGGGAGCCCAGGTTCATCGGTTACTAGTTCTGAGCAGAGTGAGACTCCGAGATTGAGTGGTACGAAACTGCCTTATATGGGGGTGTCGATGACGTTAGGCATACATTTGTCAAACAGCACTAGGCAGCGTATTTGGGACCATGACTACGTGGATGTTTTCCGTCTTCTTCATAGAGATTTACAGGCAAGGGAAGGTTCTAAAGAGGAGGAAGCTGAATTGTCCCGTTGTCCCAAAGTGCCGAAAACTATAGAAAATTGGACAGCGGCGTTCCTTATTTATGCCAGCGTGTATTGCGAACGTTATCCGGAGAGGGCGGTTTCGCTGTTTAAATATTTAGATGTCATTAGAAGGGCACATTTGCAGGCGGGGGATATGCGTGGTTGAACTACGACGAGGAGTTTCGGGCAAGAATGAGTTTATTTCCCGATAAGCCATGGGGGGAGGTTGATCAGGAGTTGTGGTTACAGTGGTTGTCGGGCCATTCTTCTGCCAATACGATCCATACAGCGAGTGGGTTGCCGATTCCTTACCGGCCCTTTTCTCAGCGTCCCGCCACAATGCGGGCGGGTGGCATCGGACGGGGTCAGTTGCCCACAACTGGAGCATGTTGGAGCTTTAATAGAGGCTCCTGTGTGCGACAGTATTGTAAATTCAAGCACGAATGCGCTCAGTGCGGAGGCAGACATGCCATCTTTCAGTGCTTTCCCAACCAGCACCCCGGAGATCATGGCAGAGGTCAGAGAGGGGGGCGAGGTTCAGTGCCGCATCTTATGCCAAAAGGCGCCTACCCCAATTAAGTTGCAGGCCATGTTGAGTTCTTTGGAGGGGTACCCGGACGTGGAAGGAGCGGCCAAGTTGTTTTGGGGGTTTCGGCTCGGCTTTAGGATTGGCTACCAAGGCCCCAGAGTCTTGCCCTGGGCGGATAATCTCAAGTCCGCAAAGGAGATGGCTTCAGTGGTGAGGGCGAAGTTGCAGAAGGAATTAGATTTAGGCAGAATAGTTGGCCCTTTCGCGGTGTGCCCTTTGCCGAATTTAATTGTGTCACCCCTTGGCGTTATCCCAAAGAAAGCGCAAGGCGAGTTCCGCCTGATATATCATTTGTCTTGGCCGGAAGGACAGTCAGTGAACGACTTCATCTCCACCTCTGATTCAGCAGTGTCCTATTCGTCTGTAGATGATGCTTTGGAATTGGTGCGTAAGGCAGGGGTGGGAGCTGACCTTGCTAAATGTGACATCCAGGCTGCCTTCCGCCTTTTGCCTATTCATCCGGCGGATTTCGGGTTGCTGGGCATGTATTTTGAAGGAGAGTACTACGTGGATCGGGTGTTACCTATGGGCTGTGCTATCTCTTGCTCACTTTTCGAAACCTTTAGTACATTTCTGGAGTGGTGTGTTGTCCAGCGTTCAAATCATGTGGCTGTATGCCACTACCTGGACGATTTTTTGTTTGTGGGCAAAGCGGGAACAGACAGTGTGCTAAAGATTTGGAATGTTTTCAGGACGTGGCCAAGGAGTTTGGTGTGCCGTTGGCTGAGGACAAAACGGAAGGTCCAACGTCCGAGTTGACCTTTTTGGGTATAGAGATAGATACGAAAGAAATGGTGGCCCGTTTGCCTAGAGTGAAAGTGCAGGAGATCAGGCTTTTCCTCCAGGAAGTGTTGGGAGCCAAAAAAGTGCAGTTGCGGCAAGTCCAGAGGCTTCTTGGATACTTGAATTTTGCATGTAGAGTTGTCAGGGCAGGCAGGACCTTCTGTAGGCGTCTGGGCTTTGCTATGGCTGGAGCGTGCTTGCCCCACCATCACATCCGTTTGACAATGAAAATTAAGGAGGATTTGCACATTTGGTTGCGATTTTTGGACGATTTCAACGGTGTGTCCGTCAATTTTGTGACGGAAGACACTGTTTGGCCAGTACAAATATTCTCGGATGCGGCCGGGTCCTTGGGATTCGGTTTGTTTTGGGAAGGGAGGTGGTGCGCGGAGCAATGGCCAGCACGGTGGTTGCAACAAGGTCGCAGCATCGCTTTTTTGGAATTTTTCCCCCTGTTAGTGGAGCTGCAGGTTTGGGGAGAGGAGTTCAGGGACCGCTGCGTGTTGTTTCACATCGATAACATGGCAGTGGTTTGTCTGGTTAATGGGCAGCGGGCTAAAGATGTAAAGGTGCTGCAATTGTTGCGGGCTTTCATGCTGCGTGTTTTGCAATTGAATATTGTTTTTAGAGCACAACACATCCCTGGTGTCAACAATTCAATTGCCGACGCTTTGTCTCGTTGTCAGTGGCAGAGGTTTCGGGACCTGGCACCTGGAGCGGACCGATGCAGGACACCGATTCGGGCGAGCATGTGGGACCTGGGGAACTGAGAATGGCAGAGTTTGTTGACCAGTCATTAGCAGACTCCACGCGACGCAGTTATCAGCTGGCATGGTCTGGTTTTTTGGGATATGCGGCACGGCTGGGCAGGGACGGTACAGCGGTGCAGGATGAGAAGTTTATGTGGGAATTTGTGTTGTGTTTGATAGACAAAGGTTTGTCGCCATCGACCATTTCAGGCAAGTTGGCGGGAATTTCGTTTTACAGTCAACTGTTTTGGGGGTGTGAGGTTCGAATGGGTTTCCGTTTAAGAAAAATGTTAAAAGGTTTTGGGAGGTCTTTTTGGCGGGCGAAAAAGTTGAGAAATCCCATTACATTTGCACTGTTGCAAAAATTGTTGGGTGTTCTGCCCGACTGCTGTTATGATGAATGGGAATGGTCTCGATTCAAGTTATGCATGGTATGGTTGTTTTTTGGTGCGTTTCGGATATCGGAATTATTGGGGTTGCGAAATCAAGCGGGGATCCAGTCATCTGAGATTGAAATTCTGGGGAATGGAGTGTTGCAAATCACATTGAGGCAGTCAAAGACAGACCAGAGAGGGAAAGGGATGTTGGTGCGTCTTGGAAGGAGCGGGGTTGGGGGTTGCTGCCGGGTGGGGGAGTGGGAGTCATTTGTTGGGTCTGATGTATTTCAAGAGGGCGGGATATTTTGCCATAAGAATAAATCGCAACTGACTTGTTTCCAATTTTTAGCGGTTTTAAGGAAGGCTTTGTTTTTGGTGGGGGAAAACCCGCACAGTTTTGGGACGCATTCTTTCAGAATCGGGGCAGCTACTGAAGCAGCACGGTTGGGTTGGGGGAAAGAGGAGTTGCAGCGAATTGGGCGATGGAAGTCCAATTGTTGTTTTAAATATGTTAGGTTGTAAAAAAATATATATATATATATACACAACAGAGGGTTTCCGGTTAGTTTTTTTTTTTGAAAATCTGTTTATTAGCATAGTAGGTAAAGCAGTTACAAATACTTTCAATCCCGGAGGGATACAGAGCAATACACATAAAAAGGTTGCTTAGAACATATAATTGTATAGTTATCTTAAGTTTTCATTTTGTTGGTGACATTAACCGTCACAGTTTATTCAAACCCCTATCAAAAACCATCCCTCCCCCCACCCTCAACAGATCCCTTCGACACTCACACAACAACATATAATCGATTAATCAGTAGACCGGGGCACTCAGGGAATCACACCATATGTCTCTATTCGACTGTCCACTAAGATGGGACTAGACCAATACAGAAAATATAGAATATAAAATATAAAACATAAAATGGGGGGTCCCCCCTCATTTCTTCGCAGCGCACCACGGTTAGTGACCGTGCATGTCAGTCTGACCAATGACACATTTATCGTGCAATCGAAGAGGCACTTGTATCCTCGTCTTCCCCGTCTCCCCCAGTTTCAAATATACCTAATATGGTATACCAGTCCAGTGAAATTGGCTTTTTCCTCAGACCCCTGTATTCCTCCCTCTGTAGTGCCACTCCCTCTGCCTTACCCCATCTCACCACTTCCGCCCTCCACAACTCTGGGTCAGGAGGCCTAGCTGATTTCCACCTCATAGTGATGGCACGTTTCGCCAGCAACAGGGCCAGATCCGCGAAACGTGTCGCCACGGTTCTAGTGCGCTGTGAGGGCCCCAACCCCAGTAACATGCATTCCAATGTTGGGGATCGGGTCAAAGCACCCGCTTCCTGTAGCGAAGCATGGACCGTGGTCCAGTAGTATCCCAGTTTGGGGCATTGCCAGAGCATGTGGATTAGTGTTGCGTCCTCGGTGTCACATCGGGGGCAATTACTGTTTGCATCAGGAAACATCATATGTATGCGGCGTGGGGTCAGGTAGGCTCTGTGTAGAAGCATCGACTGAATAAACTTGAACTTGGGGTTCCTAGCTACTTTTTTGGGGAACTGAAGGATACGTTCCCACTCCTTATCTCTCAGGGGCCTACCAATGTCTGCCTCCCATGCTGCCCGGAGTGGCGACAGATCGAAAGCCCTCCCCTTCTTAATACTAGCAGTAAGCCACTTAGTAAGGTGTGCGCCCGTGCCCATCAGATAGAGCATGGTGATGAGAGGATTCGTAGCTGGCTCCAGGCCCCTAGGGGACCACTTATGCGTGAAATAGTGGCGAAGGCCAGAGTGTAGTAGGAAGGTGCCTCCCGGGACTCCATGGGTAGTTCTAAAGTCTGCAAAGGACAGTAGGCGCTCTTCCGCGAACAGGTCACCCACGTGCGACACTCCGGCGTCATGCCAATGCTCCAGCGAGTCCGCCGACAGAGTCCCCGTAGCCAGTGGGATACCCAATAGCGGGATCGAGGGGGAATAAGATGACTCAGGAGATGTGTACTTTAACGCCTTCCGCCAGTATGTTATCGCCAGTTTGAGGAGAGGTGGGGCATCCCTAGGTACAATTGAATTGGGCAAAAGTAACGTGTGTATTCTCCCCAACGCATGATCCCTGTCCGTCATGTTAATCTCCTGAAGATTGCGACCCGCCACCCAGAAGGCCAGCCATTGCAGTTGACACGCATAGTTGTAGGCCCTAAAATCAGGCAACCCCATGCCACCGGCTTCAGAGGGGAGCTGCAGCTTGGACAGACCTACACGCCTGCGGCCGTGCCCCCATACAATTTCTGTGAGTAAAGTGTCTAGGGCCTTAAAGGTAGCTGCCGGGATCAGGTGTGGCAAGTTAGTGAAGTGGTAGAGAAGGCGGGGGAGCATCACCATCTTGGATATCGCCACTCTTCCGGGTATAGAGAGTGGCAGTGTGAGCCAAAATTGTATCTGAGACTTCAGTGCTCTGATGGCCCTCCCAAGGTTACCGTCGATCATTTGACCTGCTTCCCTGTAAATCTGCATCCCCAGATATCTGAAGGTGGTTTCAGCTACCTGGAACTCGTGGGGGGCGAAGGGCAATGGAGTGGTCAGACCAGAGGCTGCAAATGTGAAGCCATATGATTTGGACTCGCTTATGGTCAGGCCTGAGATCGACCTAAAGGTCTCAAAAACCTGGGCAACTGGGCTCAGGTCGCTCCTCAAGTCTCGGAAATATAAGATGATATCATCCGCATAAGCGGACACTATATGTGCCGTCCCATGCCGCAGAATGCCAAACCGGGGGGCCATGTGGCGGAGCCTACAGAGCATTGGCTCAAGGGCAAGGACAAATAGGAGGGGGGAAAGTGGGCAGCCCTGTCTGGTGCCCCGTGCAATAGCTATAGGAACTGATATATGACCTGAGGTGCGCACTCTAGCAGTGGGATCGGTATACAGCAACCTGACCCAAGCGAGGAATTCGGGGGGTATCCCAAATTTCGACAATGTGTCAAACATGTAGTCCCATCTAAGGGAGTCAAATGCTTGTTTCAAGTCCAGTGAGATGCATCCTTCAGAGCTCGTGCCCCCTCGATCACCGAGCATGAGCTGGGCTAGCCGCCTGAGGTTCATGGCGGTATTGCGGCCCGGGACAAATCCACATTGATCAGGATGGACTAGTTGAGGTACATATTGCACGAGCCTAGATGCCAGCACCTTGCTTAATATCTTGGAGTCAGTATTGAGAAGGGACAGGGGTCTATAGTCAGCCATCTGAAGCCCTTCTTTATTAGGCTTTAAAAGAGACGTGATCAACGCCTGCATAGACGACTGCGGTAGGGTGGTTGTTCGCAGCGCTTCCAAGTAGATAGCGTGTAACCGTGGGGCCAGTAGGTCTATGTATGTTGCATAAAAGTCGGCCGGTAGGCCATCCGTCCCAGGGGTCTTGCCCTTAGGGAGGGCGCGTATTGCCTGTCTGATTTCAGCTATGGTGATGGTGCGCTTAAGGTCTTTGATCTGCCCCTCTGTAAGCCGAGGCAGGGCTAAGTCCCTCATGAAGGCCTCGAATGCGACCTCTGGAAGGGGCTGTGGGGGACTGTACAGTGCTGTGTAGTATTCCCTGAACGCAGTGTTGATCCCGACCTGTGTGGTGACTGGATTTCCTGCTTGGTCCAAGATTCTCAGAATGGGGTGGCTCACTGGGGAGTCCCTTAATAGGCGGGCTAGGAGGGGGCCAGCTCTATCTGCCTTTGCATGCTGCCTGTTCGTATATTCCCTATAATCTAGGAGCCTCAGGTCTTCCAATAGCTCTGCGTGTCGAATGTGAGCCTCCTGTAGTGGTGTGAAGGGCGCATGTGTGCCGGCAGCCTCACTTTCTAGGGAAGCCAGGGAGCCCTCCACCTCCTTCAATTGATTAATAATCTCCCTTTTCCTGCCCATTCCAGCGGCCATGGACGCCCCCCTAATACAGACCTTAAATGCGTCCCACTCCACTTGACGGGTGCTGGCGGTGTGCATGTTTATGGAGAAATATGTTCCTATAGCGTCGTACAGGGAGGCCCTGAACACTGAGTCTTCAAGAAGATCTGGGGACAGTCTCCAAGTAGGGATGGGGGTCAGCCGCCTGCCCCACTGCCATGTAAGTTCTACAGAGCTATGGTCTGACAGAGTTTTCCCCATGTGTTGGGCCTTAACAATTGTATCCGCTACGGAGCGGGAACAGAAAATGTGGTCAATTCTAGTATGGAGCCGGTGTGGTGGGGAGAAAAAGGTATATTCCCTCTCCTGTGAATGTGTACTGCGCCATACATCAGTCAGGTCCCAGCCCTCAGCCCATCGATTAAGAGCATCCGCTTGTTTCCTGTTCTCAGTTGCCTGTAAAGGGGGATGTGACCTATCCAATGTAACATCAAGCACAGCATTAAAATCACCCCCAATAAACCATCGATGATCAGCCCACCCCGTCAGCACCCCGTTCACCGTCAACAAGAACTCCGATTGATTAGAGTTCGGCGAGTAAACACATCCAAATACAACAGCATCCCCGTCCAACATCCCCCGCACAAATACATATCTGCCCTCTTTATCAATTTTATGCTCTAGCATCTGAAAGGGGACAGAGCCACGGAACCAGATCGCCGCCCCCCTTGAAAATGCAGAATAAGAGGTAGCAAATAATTGTCCCCTCCATTTTTTGCGCAGTTTCACAGCTTCAGAGGCGTTCAAATGTGTCTCTTGTAGGCATGCAATCTGGGTTCCCCTGCGGTTGAGCTGGGCCAAAATTCTATGGCGTTTCTGGACTGCTCCCATGCCACGCACGTTCCAGGTGCACATTTGGTAATTATTAAGGGGCCCCATATCCAATCATGTGGTGCGACTCAGTGAAACTCCCTGGGTCCCATGTCAGGTTTGCGTTGAGATAAGGTGAGTGTGTCGTGGAAACAAATAACCCCTTAACAAAAAGGTCCCCAAGCCAACGTGCCCGGGATCCAAACTGTGGTGCCCAACGTGGGCACAAGTCATTGGAGTCCGTGTGCAGATCGGGGGGTGACAGGCCTCTGTCAACTGTCATTGAACGGTCTGCATAGGCTCGGTAGTCCTCAACAAAGTGGGATCCCCATGCAACCCACCACTAGCAAAAGAAGGGGGAGGGGGGGGGGAAAGTTCAAGTATACATTACCACCCGGAGGGGATCAATTTCCAGCAAGTCAGAACTCCTCTGCCATTTGGGCTGTAATTTTCGGGAACAGCGGCAAGCTGTCCATTGAGCCAGACACCTCTGTATGGGTGTCAGTGGGTGTGGAGTGCCTGTCGCGAAGTGCTTGGGCGTCGTGTGCTGCTAGTGCCTCCTCCGTGAGCTGTTGCCGGCGAGACGTCGATGGGTTGCTCGTCCCTCGAGCATCAGGAGGATGCGTCTTCTCAGATGGCCCATGGGATGAGTGGAGGCCAGGGCCTGGGATGTCGTGTCGTCTGTCCGGTGAATCTCCGCGCCCGTTGCTGCCGTCCCCCCGGTGCTCCCCGAATGGGTCCTGTGAGGTCGGCGGTGTCAGGGTGACCTCCATCCATTCCTCCACCTCCTCTGGTGAGTCGAAGAAGTGGGACCTGTTGTCGTGCAGGATTTTGAGCCGAGCTGGGAACAGCAGCGCGTACTTCATATTTCTGTCCCTTAACTTGCGTTTGACACCCATGAAGGTGGACCTGGCGCGCTGCACAGTGGGCGTGAAATCAGGATAGACTGAAATGTTTTTATCCTCAAATCGTATCGGTGCTTTTTCCCTGGCCGCACGCAATACAGTGTCTCGGTCCCTGAAGTGAAGAAGGCGCGCGATCAGGGGACGAGGGGGCGCCCCTGGTTTGGGGGGCCTAGGAGGCATCCGATGAGCCCTCTCCACGCTGTACAGTGCAGTGAGATCTTCTTGGCCCACTAGCTTCCGTAGCCAGTCCTCCACGAATTGGGTAGGGTTCCTCCCCTCGCTTCTCTCCGGAATGCCTAAGATGCGAACGTTGTTGCGGCGCGCACGTCCTTCCGCCTCATCTACTTTATCCCAGAGATGTTTAAGCTGTTTCTACACTCCCTCCAGTCTCGTGGAATGCTCCGTTTGCTGTGGCACTAGGTCATTCAGTGCTAGCTTCTGCTCCGCCACTCGTTCCGCTAATTTGTTATGGTCCGCCTTTAGTAATGATAGGCCAGTCGCCATGTTGTCAATACGCGATTCCAGGGCCTCTCGAGTCGCTCGTATCTCATTAAGGATAAGGTCCAATTTTGCGTCCTGGGACCTTTTCCCAGTCGGCGGGATGATGTCCATGTTGGAGGAGGCCAGAGGGTCCTCGGAGCCTGTGGACTGCAGGTCCGTCGTAGCACCCTGTCCATGTGTCTTGCCCTTTGGCTTGCCCATAGCTCTTGTTAGCAGGGTGGCGCCGGACGGGCACAGCAGGTCGCCGTCGCCTTCTCTCGTATCTACTCCGGGCGCCGGGCTGCGTCCGCCTCAGGGTCAGATAGTGGAGTCCAAGGGTGGGAGCAGCACAGGCCTAGGGCCGGCAGGGAGCGAGTAGAGTCCCTGTCCTCGCCGTCAGTGTCAGTATTGGCGGCTTACCCAGGGAGGCCCTGTGTGCAGAGTCGACTATAGCTCCCCGCAGCACAGATGAGGGAGGTAATGCGGCCCGCAGCCAGTGTCAGATGAGTCGGTCCAACGCAGGTGCACTTTCGTTGTCTGGGACAGTGTATTAGTAGGCCCGCAGGGCGGGGGCCCTACTCTCCTGTCGTCACTCGTGGCCGGTCGCCCCGTTAGCCAGATCCTGTAGCCCACTGTCCCTTGCTCATCGCCGGGCACTTCACCCTCCGCAGGGCGTTGCACCTCGTGGGATCTTAGTCACGGTTTCACAATCGACCAACGTATGGGCCAGAGGAGCTCCTCCCGGCCGGGCCCCAGCAACAAGATGGCGCCAAAGGACTGCCAATGAGGCCTGTAGTGTCGGGGGAGGGGCCGGAGCAAGCGGCGCTTGTAGCTATTGTTCGGCGTTGTCCGCCTTACAGTCCCGGGCTGCGCAGCTGGGGACGGGCGTCTTGCCCACCGCGTGAGTGAGGACGGGCAGTTGGGTGGAAAGAGCCTCGGCCCGCCACGTAGTGCGTCCAGCAGGATGGTCGTGCAGGGCCCTGTAGCTTAGGCGGGGGCCGCTGGGTCACCGCACGATCAGGACACCCCCTCACAGGCAATATCCGTCGCCGATGTCCGTCTCAGTGGTCCGGCGCGGAGTCCGTTCTTACCGCGCCAGAGGCTATGGGGAGGCCGGGGAGAACATCCACTCGAGCCCGGGGCTTCACCACGCGCAGTAGGCCGCTGCCGGGACAGCCGCGTTGAGCGTCAGCAGAGCGGGCGGACAGGAGAAGCACCGCTCCGCTTCGAGGATTACACCCTCTGGGACCTCCGGTGCAAGTATAAGGTGGGTTGCAGCGGGGGAAGCAGGATATTACGCTAATGTGTAAGGATTACGGACGGAGCCCTCGGGCTACACGTCCACCATCTTCGGCTGCAGGCCACGCCCCCCGGTTTCCGGTTAGTTAATGTTACTTTTTCCATCACAGGTCGAGTGGCGGATTTTCCTCGGAAAAAGAGGACCTGGATCGTCGGCCATTCAATAGTGAAATGGGCGGCGAACTTTGCTGAGCAGCAGCTGTGTGGGAGAGGCTGGGCTTGTATGGTAATGACCATGAGGTGATTTGGAAAGGTTTAGGGGGTATGAAATGGGGGGAGTTGTTTCAGGTTTTAAACAAAATGTCAGAGGCATGGGGTATTCCAGACTTGCTGATCCTGCACTTAGGAGAAAATGACCTGGTTGAATTGTCTGGACTAGCTTTAATTAAGCAGATGAAACTGGATTTGGCGGTGATCAAAGACAGATGGGAAGGGACCCGAGTAGTGTGGACAGAGTTTCTGTACAGGAGCCAGTGGAAAGGGCTCGCAAAAAAGTTAACAGGGCTTTGAAAACGTACTGTGCGGCAATGGGCATCACGGTCATTGCACATGAGCATTTTAACAATGAAATGCTGCATTTGTTGAGGAATGATGGGGTTCATCTCTCGCAGATGGGCCAATCCTATTACCTGATGGAACTCAGAGACACCTTGGCCAATCTATGGTGTGTGGACTTGTGGTGCTCCAAACCAAAAAAATGAGG
Organism: Lissotriton vulgaris; assembly: GCF_964263255.1. NCBI lineage: Eukaryota > Metazoa > Chordata > Amphibia > Caudata > Salamandridae > Lissotriton > Lissotriton vulgaris. Next base: position 839,226,095 of record NC_141696.1, on the reverse strand, counting down.
GGGCGAACAATAATAGCAGTGTTTTCCTTCACCGTTGACATATGTTTTTGACTTGAGCGGTCCAGTTATGACTGGGAGGGAGGTTTTTGGGGTGGGGCAGGAAAACTCAGGGTTTTCCTGGGTGGCGTGTGTGAAGGGGATTGGATAATCTAGAGCGGATTCATCCTTTCTCTAAGGGGGAGGGCTTGGGAGGGTAGGTTGGGAAGAAATGGAAAGAAGAAGGAAAACATACGGATGGTATGAAAACAAGTTATGGTTATTGGGAAATAAAGCATTGGAAAAAGGAAATGGTTTATATGGAAATGGTTTGGAGAAAAATAAAAGCAAAATGTTTGTTTTGAAAGTTATGTTGCGGGTCTGTCTTTGGCTGTCCTGGTAATAAAGGTGACCTTTTATGCTATATTCAGAGTTGTGTGAGAGTCCTTATTTGCGCGATTTAAAGGATATCGGGTGACTAAAAGTTCTCTAGGAGATGACATGTCTCCTTTCTCTTTGCATATGTGCTTTAATATCCTTATCGGGGAGGCATTTATAGGCCACCCTTTCCTGTTTATAAACGCCTTGTTTATTTAGTTTGTTTATTTAGTTGTTATCCCAGTATTATTCAGCACACACTAGAAGTTTTCCTTTTGTCTTTAGAACTTCGATAGTAACAGGGCGTTATCACGCGCAATGCGGTAACGTTCCCGAGGCTTGCACGCACGTATTAGCATCAAACATTACATTGGCTTGCTTCTTTACGATGATAGGCAACAGCCTATCACGTTGCAAGCTGGATGTACCACGTGATCAAGCACGGGCCCATACGACACACTTAGCGAGAGAAGTGGCCATGGATTTTAGTGAGGACCAGATAGGGAACTATTCCCAAGTGTTTTCGTTAACCGTCTGCGTTTCATCCAATGAGGTGGGATTTCGAAACCCGGCAATATTTACATGGAGCCTTGTGTGAGATGCTCAGCCACTGGGTATTTAGCACTGACATCGATCAATGAGATTGTCCATGGCAGCGTATTTAACCCATAACCATGAAGCATTACTTCTGCTATTCAATGCGGAACCCCAGGTGATAGGCAACACAAAGGAATTTCTAAGGTAATTTGGGAACCTCTTCGTCAGAGCTTAGCCTCACTTTTTCTCCGTTTAAACAGGCATGTTTAGGTATTAATAGTTCTTTTCTTTTTATTTAATTTTACAGCAGCCTGCTGTTTTCCCGTGAGCATAACGGCTTGATCTACCTCGTTTAAAAACAGGTAGCGCTATCAGCGAATTGCCGTCTTTCAGGTAGGATACTAGGAACCATTTGGCTTTCAGGTTTATGTTTAGCATAAAGAGTGAGAGCTCATATTCTAATATCATGCAATCCAACGATGTCTTAACAGATCTTTTAATATTTGGATCCCCTGAACAGAAAATAGCACAGTGGAACCGTACAACTTTATCGAATCCTGTATGAACACGGTTGGGTCCACTCACATTATATTTTATAGGTATGCTTTAATTTTTACCTTTAACTCTCGCCTTTTCGCCATTTGTCACAAAAGAGCTTAAAGAGGAACGGTCGGTGTGTCATATATGAGGGCTGGTTACAAATGAGCGCTTTATATTTTCTCAGCCTTCTACAGGGTATTGAGAGGCATGCGGATAGCCAGACTTTGTCGCAATCTGTAAGGGTCTCTTTCAAGAAACTGCCCTCATCTATAAAGAAGTAATTATTATCAAGGGTAAGAAACCACCACATGCCGATTTTTCTATATTTTTGATTTTTTACTAATCCTAGGTAGAGGGTGCATCACCTCATAGACCATTAACATAGCTATTTTTGTTAGATTTAAAATGAGGACTCTTCAGACACTGCCAATAGGAGCCCAGTGCCCCATGTATAATCCTAGGTAGAGGGTTCAGCACCTCACAGATCCTTAACATAACTATGGGCCTCATTACGATTGCGGTGAATCCGCATACTCCGGGCCGGTGGAAGCCACCGCCGGCCCGGAGTATGCGCATTCACCATCGGACAAACACAAACGACCCCCAGCCCGATTAGGATGGCTGGTGGGTCATTTTTACGTCCACCGCTTATCCGCCGCGATTGAATTCCGACTGCGGCGGAAAAGCTCTAACATGGCTGGCGGTGTCTATCAGACACCGCCAGCCATATTAGGATGGTGTGACAGACATGCTTTTTTATGGTGGCTTTTCCGCTGTGGAAAAGCATACAGACTTTCACTTTGGGGGCCCGTTACGGGCCCCCTGGGTGAAGGGGGGGTCTGTCTTTCGCGCAGCCAACTCTGAATAAAATCTCCTAATTGAACAATCTGTTCCCCCCTCAATTGCGTCTAAGATCCCGATTTTACCAAATACAACAGCACCCCCTGCTTATTTGTTAGATAGCTCCGAACTTGCAGAAATTTTAAAAAACAATTACTAGAAATATCATACATCCCCTGTATATCAGAGAATTGCAAAACACCGTTGACCCCCATCAAATCCCCCAGTTTCCTGACCCCTTGCCGCCCCCAATCTGTCATAACCGAATCTGCGAAGATCTCTCTAGGAAGAGAGATATTTCCGTTGATTCAAGTGTAAGCACTAAACCTTCCAATCCCCACTTTTTTACAAAGTGATGCCCAGATTTTATAAGCTGCTTTGAGCATCTTAAACCTAGTCCTTTTAAAATAATTTGGGTCTGAAAACTTCAAAAAACGGTTCTCCGCACTCTCTCCCATAAGTATTGCATATATGTCAGTTGATCCTGTCTTTGTCTGTGGATCCGAAGGCTCCCCCCCCCATCAGACCACACATGTATTGGATGGCCGCGGCCCAATAATACAATTTTAAATCGTGAACTGCCCATCCTCCTCTATCTCTAGGAAGGGTAAAAAAACGAAGGGCCCTCCTGGTCTTTCAAACACAAAGAACTGGACAGTGGATTAATCTCTTCTAAGGCACCAAACAACAGAAATATTTACCACATCTTAACCTGAACCAAAAAAATCTTATGTGCAAATCTTTAACAGTGCCCTCTGTCCAAGCGCACCACCCTTACCATAGGGTCAAACAAGTATTTTAGAATATATATTAAAGTTGCACCACCTCACAGTTTAGTATATATACAAAACTAAATTGTGTACAGTCCAATCAATAAATTGCCCTCATGTAGAAAAAAAATTTGTGACAGAATAATATCAATCATTTCAATAAGCATCTCATTGTGGTCCGCATGATCCGCTGTGCGAGTTGCAAGTAAAGAGTGTATTGCTGTTAGACCAAAGTGCTTATGAATACAGGTATACAGCCCAGAAACTTCCATTGTTACAAATATTAAGTCATCAGACCATGATAAGCCATCGAATTTCTCAAGGATGTCCCTAGAGTCCTGTATGTATGCTGGCAAATTAGTGACAAAGGGCTGGAGGAATACATCCACATATTCAGAAAGCCGCTCAGTGGGTGAGCCAATGCCAGATATAATCGGCCGGCCCGGAGGGAAAACACCCTCCTTATTGATTTTTGGCAGAATATATATACATGGAGCGAGAGGATTATTAACCTTGAGGTATCTACATTCAGATCCCGAAAGTAAACCACTCTCGAAAAATCCGCAGGGATGACAATGATTATAAGAATGGACGTATATATACACGTTTGCTCATAAATTTGACACTGTCAAGCCAGTAGGGGTACGAGTTGCAAGGAAAGAGTGTATTGCTGTTAGACCAAAGTGCTTATGAATACAGGTATACAACCCAGAAACATCCATTGTTATAAATAGTTGATTCCTCTCTTAATCTTTTGCCTTCCCCTACTGGCTTGACCGTGTCAAATTTATGAGCAAACGTATATATACGTCCATTCTTATAATCATTGTCATCCTTGCAGATTTTTCAAGAGTGGTTTACTTTCGGGATCTGAATGTAGATACCTCAAGGTTAATAATCCTCTCGCTCCATGTATATATATTCTGCCAAAAATCCATAAGGAGGGTGTTTTCCCTCCGGGCCGGCCGATTATATCTGGCATTGGCTCACCCACTGAGCGGCTTTCTGAATATGTGGATGGATTCCTCCAGCCCTTTGTCACTAATTTGCCAGCATACACACAGGACTCTAGGGACATCCTTGAGAAATTCAATGGCTTATCATGGTCTGATGACTTAATATTTGTAACAATGGAAGTTTCTGGGCTGTATACCTGTATTCATAAGCACTTTGGTCTAACAGCAATACACTCTTTCCTTGCAACTCGTACAGCGGATCATGCGGACCACAATGAGATGCTTATTGAAATGATTGATATTATTCTGTCACAAATTTTTTTTCTACATGAGGGCAATTTATTGATTGGGCTGTACACAATTGAGTTTTGTATATATACTAATCTGTGAGGTGGTGCAACTTTAATATGTATTGTAATATACTTGTTTGACCCGATGGTAAGGGTGGTGCTCTTGGACAGAGGGCACTGTTAAAGATTTGCACACAATATTTTCTTGGTTCAGGTTAAGATATGGTAAATATTTCTGTTGTTTGGTGCCTTAGAAGAGATTGATCCACTGTCCAGTTCTTTGTGTTTTATTGTTTTTGGATCAGAGGGGACACAACTCAGTCTAGATTTATTGTTAAAAGTGAGCTGTACAGGGTGCTGTTGGTCGGTTTAAATACAAATATGTCGAAGTTTAATGACAATAGGGAAGAAATGGCCAAGGGACTCTTCTCTAATACACAACCATGTAGTTCTAATACCACCAAAATACATAAAAATGAAGGTCTGCGGACTAAGTTTCAGAAGCTAGAAAGATTAAAGAAACAAGAAATGTCTCGCTGGTGGGACGTAATCACATTACAAAAGTATCTTGACAATCAAAAAATCCCAAGAGGTTTAAGAATACAAATTTTCCGACATTTTACGAGGGGCGTGGCCAGCGACATGGCGGAGTAAGACGTGCCTCTGCTCGGCTCCGGGCTTACTGCACAAATCCGTCGTCAAAATAATACCTAAAACTTCCTAAACTTCACCAGCTAGAAGCCATAGAGACTCCGACAACCCGGCAGCCCGACCCGACAGAAATCCTGCTGGAAAAGAGGGATATAATCGGCGCCGAAGCGAGGAACGCGGGCTGCTGCGGCGAACCCGCGACAAGAATGCGACCGGGCCCGCTCCTTCATACTAAGTGGAGCTCTACCCGGATCTGGGGACTCGCGGCCTGCGGACCCTCCTCGTCCGCGGATCCAGTACCACGGCCCAGCTGAAGGAGAAACGGGCGGCCCCATCCGTCCACGCCCAGAGGCAGCTAAGTGGAGATCCGGGACGGAGGGCACCTGCCGGGCCTGACGGGGACCCGGATGGAGACTTGCTGCCCGCCCAATGCCAGAGAACGTGATGGGTGGCGGCGGAGAGAGAGCCAAGACGGTGGTGTCCGCTAGAGGCCGGGGTCCGGGTAAGGATGGGGGACGCTTCAGTCAAGAGGCCGTGAACCTTGATACTCCTTCCCCCCTACCCCCTGGGACCGGGACTCGAATCAAGAGGAGCCCGATCGATAGACGGACCTGACATCCTGGGTGTGGCTGGCTGGCCGGACGTGCATCTACTTCCCCCCCTCTCGCCCGATCTGTCACCACCATCGCAGGACGGGGGGAGCTTCAGGCAGCCCCGGCGAGGGCCTGTGGCCTGTGACATCGCTAAGAGGGTGAGAGCTAGGGACGCACTGGAGAGCGCCGTGGCGGGGCCTTGATCGGGCCGGCGCTGACCCCCTCGAAAAACCGGTCAGGACTGGTTGCCCCCCTCTCAGTGGGAAAAGACATGAGACACCTGGGCACCCGCTGAAGCTGTCGACCACCCGAGGGAACCATAGTGGGAGTTGCCTACCTCCGACCCTCTCAAGAGGGGAGCCCTGATACGGACGGTGGTTCTGCAAAGCAGAGGGAGTCAATACCCAACTTAACGGGTGACCGTGGGCGAGACCCTGGGAGGCTCTCTCCCCTCCTCTGCTCATCCACATGTGACCATCCCACCCGGGCTATGTACTGACGGCGAGGCCTACTGATCTGGGGTGACCAGACTCGAGTGTTTTCCCCCCACCGCGTCCATCGACTTTCAGACCACAGTGAGAAGCTCCTGCTCAGGCACAGGGCCGGTCATGGGGAAAAGGGACCCAGCCCCGAGGACGGCCAGGCAGGAAACCATCGACAGCTACACTACGACACGGTCACAGAGAGAGATGGCCCCGGCACCGCCTGGCGCACGCACGGACACGAACATAATTATGGAGGCAATCCAGGCCTCAAAGGCAGATATCTAAAACTCTAGAATGGCACTTGAGACAAAAATAGGCGAGGTGGGCTCAGAGGTCCTCTTGCTGCGCCAGGACTTCCGGAATCTAACAGAGAGAGTGACTGCCACTGAGACCAGAATCAGCGAGACAGAGGATTCCCTTGCTACACTGAAGAAAGATATGGCGGAGCTACAGGCATCCCACAAACAGCTGATGTGGAGAGTGGACGATGCCGAAAACAGGGCAAGACGTAACAACCTCCGCTTCGTGGGTTTTAGGGAGGGCATCGAGAAAACCGACGTAGCAGCATTTCTCCGCGACTGGCTAACATCGATGTTCCCACAGGCCAAATTTTCGAACTGCTTTATCATAGAAAGGGCACACAGGGCTCTGCTTATGAAACCTCCGGAGGGAGCGAGGCCGCGGCCGATCATTGCCCGTTTCCTTAACTTTGCAGATAGAGACCTCATCTTGAGGGAGGCAAGGAAAAAATGGGAACTTAGACTGGAAAATGCAAATATCATGATACTCCCGGATTATAGCCAAGATGAAACAACGCCGTTCGTATGGTTCAGTTAAGGCAAAACTGCGGGAAATGCACATATCCTACATTTTGCTCTTTCCGGCAAAACTGAAGATCTTATACAAGGGCAGATCACACTTCTTCAGTCGCCCCGAGGAGGCCTGGCAGGGGTTGGAGGAACGACCCCTGCTTCGTGGAGCAGAGGAGGAGAGACGCAGGGCCTGCTTCGAAATGGCGGCAGCCAACTTCCGGAGAAGCCCGCCTAAGACGCAACGGTCCCACATTCCGAGGATGAAACGCCACACACTATCTCTCCCGGATTCGGAACACATTGCATTGACCAGAGGAGAACGGGACCGAAATGCAACCATGGAGGAGAATCCGACGATGGGTAACAGATTCAGCAGCCTGGTTCATCGCACTGTCGAAGAGATAGAAGACGTGACAAATGAACGCTCATCTGACTTTGAGGAATCGACAGATAACTCACTGCACCCCTTGGTCGCAGCGATCCGAGAGATGGAACAGGGGGCTACTAGAGGTGTGGAGGATCGCGACCTGGAGTCACAAGATTCATGATCGTGAGGAACTATGGAACTGGTATCCGGAACTGCAGTAATCCACTGCCGGAGACACGCAAGTTACAATCACCACTTTTTGACTACTGCTTGATACTATTGTTCTCAGATTGACTAGGTGCCACCTTTAGGGGCCCACCGGGCAGTAGACCTCGTCCTGTCACTGACTGGACAATTAAGTTGGTAACGGCATAGACTGGAGCCCTAGTGTTATTCTAGTTGGGGTGGTTTGCAGGAGGGCGACAGACCTTTACCGCCCAAAAGTCCTGTGCGTTCATGGTTACAAGTATGGAATGGACGGGAGGGGAAGGTGGGGAGGGGACGTTCAGACAGTTTGCTGGGGGGGGATTCTGGGGGGAGGTGGGGGGGAAACAGTTGGTTGTTCACAGTCGTGTTTATTACTGCAATATTCTACGCTCATACATCAGGAAACACCCACCCTATCCTGTTAACACATCAGAATAGCAAGTACATTAGATACACAGCCGACTGACCTATCCAGATTCAGCGTCCTGACCTAGAATGTGAATGGTCTCGGTAACAAGGTTAAGAGAGGACTAGTAAACGCATACATAAAAAGAATAGGACCTGATCTAATTTTCCTACAAGAGACACACTTCAAGGGATCCAATTGCTCCTTCATAGCCAGGGGACGATACAAAGTGATGGCCCACGCGGGATACACTACTGATTCCAGGGGAGTGGCCATTATCCTAACGACCACTTCTCCATTCTGCATCACACGCACATGGGTGGATCCGCAGGGAACATGCGTGGGAATACAGGGGACGTGGCGTAGACGCACATACACACTGGTATCGGTATATGCACCCCCTAAATTGCAGGCGAATGCACTCAAGACACTAGCGAACATACTTCTTGAATCGGCCGACACCATTCAATTAGTGGGCGGTGACTTCAACGATGTTATGGATAGGAAGCTAAATCGCTCAGGGATGCCACCCACTAAGACTGCCCAGACACCACTTGCCCAGATGATTTCCACCATTGGTCTTACAGATGTCTGGAGGTGGCTACACCCGGGACAACTCACATACTCCTTTTACTCAGCTTCACGTAAGGTATTCTCGCGACTGGACTATGTCTTTATGTCCAGACAGGACTTGACTACAGACTCGACTGCAGAATACAGGGTGAGAGGAATCTCAGACCACTCACCTCTACTAATCAAAGCAGGTCAAGGACGCAACACGACAGGGACCACCTGGCGATTAGACGCTTGTGAACTTGAAGATCCAGCGGTCCTGAAGGGGGTACGGGCAGATACACGAGTATACCTGGCTGAAAACGGGGGAACAGTTGACTCAGGAGTAATCCTCTAGGAAGCCTTGAAACCGGTCATGAGAGACAGGATAATGAGTAGAATAGGAGAGGAGAGGAAAAAACTTCAGGGAATGGTAGCAGGGACTGAACGGGCCATTATAGACCTATGGAGAGAGTACCTGACCACAAAATCCCCTATCGCCCTAAGGAAATTAGTAGATACACAACGCCACTACAGGGCCCTAGTGACAGATGTGGCTAAGACACAGAACCTGGCCACTCTCTATCGCCTGTATGACGTGGGGGACAAATCAGGCAGACTCCTGGCATGGCTTAGTAGGAAGGAGCGGGCGGTGCGGAGGATAAAACACGTTAAGGGTATAGACGGTGGACTTGCCTGCACAGATGCACGCATCGCTGAGACCTTCGCTGCTCACTATGAGAGTTTTTATACCGCTAGGAACTTGGGCTCATGCGAGGATGCTCTCCAATATATGAGCCAGACTGAAGTTCCATCCCTGGACCCGGAATCCGTTAAGGCCCTTGAGGCCGACATCACGACAGATGATGTTTCTTTGGCGATTGCTATGCCGGGATCCAATGGTTTTCCGGCAGAATTCTTTAAATGCACGACGGACATCCTGGCTCCACACTTGAGAAACCTCTTCTTAGGTGCCTACCAGGAAGGGAAGCTCCCCGATGACCTCTCCACAACAATAATCGTCCCAATCTACAAAGAGGGTAAACCGCAAGAGGACTGCACGTCCTACAGACCTATATCCCTCCTGAACACCGAGGTGAAAATCCTGGCGACTGTCCTGGCACTCCGACTGCGGTCGGTGATACCGGATCTGATACACCTAGACCAAACCGGCTTTCTGCCTGACAGAGCCACTAAATTCAATCTCAGGCACACGCACAACTGACTTCAAGAGGTGCGTGACAGAGAGTCACCACGCTGGTTCCTCTCCCTCGATGCAGAAAAAGCCTTTGATGCGGTTCACTGGCCATTTCTGGCAGGGGTACTAGAAAAATTTGGATTTGGCCCCAAATTCCAGGCCTGGGTTAGACTCCTCTACACTGAGCCTCGGACCAGAGTAAGAGTGAACGGGAGTCTATCCCGAGAATTATAGATCCAGAGAGGGACCCGACAGGGATGCCCTCTGTCGCCCCTTCTATTCACACTCACCATTGAAATCCTAGCGGCCCAGGTCCGACAAAACTCGTCAATTTATGGATTTCGAATATCAAACGCAGATGCTGCCCAGGAGAAGTTGTCCCTCTATGCGGACAATGTCCTCCTATACATCACTGACCTGGCGACGACCATCCCGGAGCTCTTTCAGGAGCTGGAAAATTATGGTGACCATTCCGGTTATACAATTAACTGGCATAAATCAATCCTATACGACCCCGGGGGAGGTGACCATTGGACAACGTTGCCCCAACAATTAATAACTATTCTATTGGCTCCTCGAGGTGGTGACGTGTGTATGGTAAGTCTCTGCCAGTACGGTTGCCTGCCTTCCTCATTAGCGGGGATTTTGCTCTTGTAAAATTGTTTTAAAAGTGAATTACTACTTTTAAATGTGTGTACCGTGTTTTTAACATTCCTGGAAGTAGAGCAATCTCGGCTCCTTCGTTATACTGATTTCGCCGGTTCGTCCGTGCGAGCGGACCCGCCATTTTTAAGGTAGCCCTCACTCGCGGTCTAGTGGTTGGGGAGCAGGATAGATAAAATGACACTGTGGCGAACGTGCAGCGGACGCGCGCAGTGGGCGCGCCAAAGGCAAGCCCGTCTGCGCCCGTCCGCGCCCAAGCCGCGCCTAGTGCCAGTTATGCTGCCCCGCACACCCGCTCTAGTACCCCTTCCTTGGATACGGCCCCCCTTATACTTTCCAGAGAGACCCTGCTTAATCTGGGTAATCAGGCGCACGAAGATCAACTCTCTTTCATGGAATCGGCTCTGCCTCTGAGTGATTTTGTGATTAGGGGTCTTCTATCCTGTGGGCTTCTCAATGTTAGATCTCTGCCTAAGCATGCAGAGGAAATCCAATTATTGGTGAAAACACATCAACTAGACGCCTTGTTTGTCACTGAGACCTGGACTCACCATGACTGTGAGGTTGAGCTGGGTTGGGCCTGCCCGCAGGACTGCAAAATACTTCACCTCCCCAGACCCAAAGGACGTGGTGGTGGGGTGGGGGTGATCTACAGGGCCTCCTGGCATATTGAGACCATTGACCTGGATCCGGTCGTTGGTATGGAGCTGCTTGGCCTATCTATAAACAGTCGCACAGGGGCGATGTTCACGGGTATTATCTGCTATAGACCACCCGGGACCTTCAGCATCCAGCAACAGCAGTCACTGTTTACCATCTTTACTAATATGGCTGCTTCCCACAATAAACTGTTAGTCCTTGGAGACTTCAATCTGTGGATGAACGGCTCCTTGGACTCAGGGTTGCCTAACCTTCTCCACTCTTGCGAAAGTATCGGTCTCTAACCAGCATGTTATGGGAGGCACTCACAGGGCTGGACACCGGCTTGATCTGATCTTTTCGGTTCCTCAGCTAGCACACATGAGTGACATTCTGCCCATGACTTGGACTGATCACTCTCTTCTTAAATTCTTTGTTAATAGTACTAAGGCCTGTACACAGGCACAAGATACTACCACTGAATTTATGTGCAGGGACTGGAGAGCTCTTGGTAGGTTGAGATCTTCTGGTGCAGTATTTAAAGTTGAGGACAGTTTCTCTTCAGACTGTCAAGTCGATGAGAATTATGCGTATTTGTATTTTAGGATAACAACTAGGATAGACTCCCTTGCTCCGTTAAAAAAATGCAGGTACAAGGGTAGAGCCTCTGCTCCCTGGTTCAATGACTGTTTAAAGGCTTTAAAACTAGCCTGTAAACAGGCAGAAAGGAGATGGAGGCAGGTTACACAACTGCTAGTAGATTGCTCTGGAAAGCTAAACTGGCCGAATACAAAGCTATGATTCACAAATCTAAAGCCGACTATTTTTGCTCCACGATCTGTACTGCGGCTAACAGTTCTAAAAAGCATTTTTCAGATTTTGAATGGTCTTACTAACCCTGAATGTACTAAAACGTCGATTCCCCCTAAGCAGACTCTCTGTGACAACCTTGCTCTGTTTTTTAAAGAAAAAATTGACACCATTATCCAAAATCTCAGAACCTCTCCCACTATGACTTGCTCCAGTAGTCCAGGAGATGGGGAGGCAGGGGATGGAGAGGGGAACCCTGGCGGGCTGTCTGCTGATCTCCTCTAGGAGTTTTCTCCTATTACAGAGGAGGACCTAGGCAGGTTGGCTTAGGGATCTCATCAGGCTCACCTCTTGACCCTATCCCTCATAAAATTTGGAAAGACTATGGGGAGGAACTTTTTCCTACCCTTTGTAGGATTTGCAATCAATCACTAGCGAGCGGTACTGTTCCAGCATCCTGGAAATAGGCTCTTGTATCTCCGCTATTAAAAAAACCTTCCCTTAATCCAGAGTGTCTTCAAAATTATAGACCAATCTCCTTGCTACCATTCCCTGCAAAAATCACTGAACGCTGGGTGAGCTCGCTTCTTTCTCAACATTTGGAGCAACATCAACTCCTAGACGAAATCCAATTTGGTTTTCGCCCAGCCCATGGGACCGAAACGGCTCTGCTCACTGCCATGGAGGATCTCCGAATGCGTGCAGACAGAGGTCAGGCAGTGGCTTTGATCCTGCTTGACCTGTCTGCTGCATTCGATACGGTAAATCATGGGATCCTCCAGGAAAGATTGCGTGAGGCTGGGGTAGGGGGTATCGCTCTGCAATGGTTTCGCTCTTTCCTATTCAATAGGAAACAGGCGGTGTCCCTCCCCCCTTTTCAATCTGAGTTCACCCCGGTGTCACAGGGGGTGCCACAGGGCTCGGCAGTTAGTCCTATTTTATTTAACGTATATCTGAAACCTCTGATCACGTTGATAAAATTGCATCAGATCAACGCTATTAACTACGCTGATGATACCCAAATCATCTTGTCATGGGAGGGTGAGGACCCAATCCCGCTGGAGACATTTCATGACTGCATGCGTGATACGGTCAGCTGGCTGCATAGTAACTCCCTGCAGTTCAACGCCAGCAACAGACTGAGGTGCTGTTCTGTGCTGGGGGCCGGACTCCTCGTCCTTTCCCGGACAATTTCTGGCCTCCAGAAACAGTAACAAAAACTCAACCGGTCACCACTGTTAGCAACCTGGGCGTCATGTTGGACAACAAACTGAGCATGGAAGCTCAGGTGGCGAAAACGGTGTCCACCTGCTTTGCCCTCTTTAAGCCTCTTCGAAAGATCCTACCTCTACTTCCCTTTCAGGCCTGGGATTTGGTGGTCAGGTGCACCATATCGAGCAGACTCGACTATTGCAATGCCCTCCTGCTTGAGTCACCGGGTATGCTGCTAGACAGACTTCAGCGATTGCAGTCTGCCGCCGCCAAGCTTGCTCTTCAAATCCCTCTGCCTTGTCTTTAAGGCTCTGCATGGACTTGGGCCTAGCTCTCTGCAAGCCAAATTTTCCTGGTATATTCCTATCAGGGCACTACGCTCAGCAACTGCCTGTTTGGTGAAAGTACCCAGGTTTAAAAGGGTCAGGGCGGGGGGCAGATCTTTCGGAGTTGCTGCCGCTAAGCTCTGGAACAGTCTGCCCCTGGAGATCAGTCAAACCGAGGAACTTCTTCTCTTTAGGAAACGTGTCAAAACCTGGCTGTTTCCGAAGGCTTAACCTGCTGGACCCCTTCCCCCTGCCACATTCTTGTCTGCCACTTTGTGAAGCCTAAGCGCCAGGATACCTGTAAGGTGATAGCTGCGCTCTACAAATTCTCTAAATAAATAAATAAAAATAAATAACTACTACAGAAGGCTTTCAATACCTAGGGATTTACATCACCCTTGATAAGAAACTCTCGCTTCAGAGAAATATAGATAGGGTCTCACTACACTCAGCCGCGGACATGGAGAGATGGAAACGCCTACCACTCACACTCTTAGGGCAAGCGGCTTTGTACAAAATGGTCATCCTTCCCAAATACTTATACGCCCTACAAAAGGAATATTATTCCCTCCCGGACACACTATTACACAGGATGCATTCGGATCTCCGGGCATTTCTTTGGCTAGGAAAACAACCTAGGATATCGCTGACCACGCTCCAGAGGCACCAATATAGTGGCGGAATCTCACTCCCTAACCTGGAAGCCTACTATTGGGCGGAACACACGACCCCGATTAATGATTGGTTACACTTGCCGGCAGACCACCCCACCTATGCACTGGAAAGACATACACTGTCCTCACACAACCTATTGCACTACTTGTATGGAGGGCCCGCACAACACACACTGCTGCCGGCGACCCTTATAACACTACGAGCTTGGAGGAAAGCCATGAAACGTACGGGCTGGGACAAGACCCCCACTCGACAGACACCACTTTGGCACTGTACGTGGCTACATGAGTTACACAAACTAAAAGGTTTCAAATGATGGGATGATATTGGTATCTCCACCATCTGGGATGTTATAGCTAAGGGAGAATTGAAGTCCTTTCAGACTATGAGAGCCGACTTTGGACTGCAAAGCTCACAGTTTTTTAAGTATACCCAGTTCCGCCACGCGTGGAAGTCACAGCAGATACACCTGTCAGGGATATCAGAATATGCACCACTGGAGGGAAGGCTTCTACAGGAACAGGTTCAGGGGAAAGCAGTCTCACTTACATACAAAACACTAACCAACAATATGCTGGGAGACCTAGCGAAGCTCAGAGCTACATGGGAGAGTGAGGTAGGAACCCTGGAAGACCTGGATTGGGATATGGTGTTCATGCACCCCCGTGAGGTTGCGATTAAATCCAGGCTACGCCTCATTCAATACAATGTGTTACATAGAACATACTATGACAGGGTACGACTCCATAAAATGGGGAAAATCGAGAACGACGGATGTCTCAGATGCCACGGGGCGGAAGGAGGTTTTTATCATACTCTATGGTCCTGCACAGTGATCCAAATATACTGGTCCCGTATTTTCTCAGAACTGCAGGAGGTCCTGGGAGTACCACTGGCACAAGAGCCGAAGCTGGCTCTATTGGGGATGTCCAATGATGTAGATTTGCCACGCCCACTTATAATCTTCCTGGTCCTAGCCCTGGTGGTGGCCAAAAGAGACATTGCAAAACTATGGGGGTCCCCGACTCCTCCTGACCTGGAGGAATGGAGGCAAGGACTAGACCTCTACATGGCGGCTGAGAGGGTGACCTACAAATCCAGGGGGTGCCCTAGGAAGTTTTGAAAAATTTGGTCTAAGTGGAGACACTATCATGGACTCGATGGAGGGTTGGGGGATGGTTGAGCTTAATGTTGCGTTGCTAGTCCACACGGGGGGAGGTGGGTGGGGATGGAGGGGGGAAGGGGGAGATGAATTCTCGATGCATAGTCCTTTTTTACAATTGTACGGTGTACTGCATATAAACAGTGTGCGATTATGGGGTGGAGGGAGTGGAATTAGAGGGAGGTTTGTTGCTGAATACACGACTGTACTGTTCAGTTATATACAAAATGCAATTAATTTTTTTTTTTTTTTTTTAAAGAATACTAATTTTCCCAACCTTTGAGGACCTAGATGAGGAAGGATTGAAGGATTGGGAAGAAAACTTACAACAAGCATCTAATACTATGATGGGTATTCTGATTAGACACTCGGAAAAGAAAGTGGCTAGCTTAAAACAAGATATTATTAACCTTGAGAGAGAAATTTATACCTCTAGTCTAAAAGAGATAGTCAAGAAAAACTATGAAATCTTTGATAATGTGATTGAGTCCTACCAGGTGTATCTAAGGGACCAGAAACTTAGAAAAATCCGCAGGGATGACAATGATTACAAGAATGGACGTATATATACGTTTGCTCATAAATTTGACATGGTCAAGCCAGTAAGGGAAGGCAAAAGATTAAGAGAGGAATCAACGGATTCTCTCTCTATTAGTAGCAGCTCTATTTCATCCATTGAAAGTGGCACGACTAAGGATGGGGATTCGACACCTACTACCTCTCCTGTACAACGTAATTTTTTATTAGAAATGGAGAGGATCAGATTAGGCAACAAACTGGTAAGAAAGAATCAAAAACAAGGAGGAGCGGAAAAAAGGGGCAGGCTAAAAGGAGTAAGGAAAGAAACAACTCATGCAATGGACACTCGGTCCAAGAAAGTTTAGATAGAGATTTGTGCAATCATGATGAACAAAATGCTCTGACTATTGTTAATTTGTCAAATCGCTTACTTACAAATGTAGAAATTGATGTTTTGCAAAGAGGATTAAGTTTTTGCCCCTCTCAATGGGGAGATACATGTGAAATGATGATTGATTTATTTAAATTTGTGCGTTTGCTAAAATTAAAAGACCATTTTCAAGATTCTTTCAGTAGTATTGATTTAAATGTACAACCCTTACCAACGGTGACTCACACTGTCTCTGATCATTTTAATATCCAGATGTTGTTATCAATCCCGGGGGATGAATATTTCCCGATTCAGACAATAAGGGATGATCTGGAGATAAGTGAGAATCTGGGGGTAACTAGCAGTCTAAAATCTAGATCTAAATTCATACCTAGCAATTCACACAAAAACATAGATTTGTTTAAGGAAAGAGTAACAAAAGACTTATATGCACTGATGGAGAGGTCTGGCAAATATACACAATATCACTCAAATTTGACTAAAAAATAAAAAGAGGCTGTGGAGGATTTGAGAAAAGACACTTCAATTACCATTAAGGAGGCTGACATGGGAGGGAATGTGGATGTCATGAATACTGTGGACTACTCAGCAGAAATCAAGAGACAACTCGAGGATCCAGTTTGTTACCAGAAAGTTGCGAGTAATCCCATTCCCTCTCTTGTCAGCTACATAAATGCTAAAATCTTTGATTGGGGCGAGAGTGGTTTACTTTCGGAACCTGAATGTAGATACCTCAAGGTTAATAATCTTCTCGCTCCATGTATATATATTCTGCCAAAAATCCATAAGGAGGGTGTTTTCCGTCCGGGCCGGCCGATTATATCTGGCATTGGCTCACCCACTGAGCGGCTTTCTGAATATGCGGCTGCATTCCTCCAGCCCTTTGTCACTAATTTGCCAGCATACATACAGGACTCTAGGGACATCCTTGAGAAATTTGATGGCTTATCATGGTCTGATGACTTGATATTTGTAACAATGGATGTTCTGGGTTGTATACCTGTATTCATAATCACTTTGGTCTAACACCAATACACTCTTTCCTTGCAACTCGCACAGCGGATCATGCAGACCACAATGAGATGCTTATTGAAATGATTGATATTATTCTGTCACAAATTTTTTTTTAAATGAGGGCAATTTATTGATTGGACTGTACACAATTGAGTTTTGTATGTATACTAAACTGTGAGGTGGTGCAACTTTAATATATATTGTAGAAAACCCTCCTGGTCTTTCCTTGTGCCCAGATGAATCTATTTATGAGCTGCTCAATCGCAGCAAACCACTAAGCTTCGAAAATCAATTGAATTATCCTTAATAAATAAAGAAATTTGGGCAAAATAATCATCTTGACAACATTAGTACGTCCTACCAAAGTGAGGTGTAGCTTATGTATTCGATCAGGATCAGCCTTAGTTTTTGCCATTATGGGTCCAATATTTTGTTCTACCATCTTGCCTAAATCTGCCGTAATGTTGATCCCGAGGTAATCTGCGGAGTGAATTACCCGTCCATCCTCACAGTCCACCTGGCTGTTCTTAATTATCTGTGTCTTTGGGCCATTCAACGCATACCCTGAGATCCTGCCAAAAATAACCGCTTCCCTTGCTACCTTCTGGATGGCATTGACCGGGGAGGGAGTCACAATTGCAACGTCACCGGCGTACGCTAAAGTTTTAATCACTTGTCCCTGAATCCTGATCAGGGTGATCCTGTCACTTAATTCTAATTTATGAAATAGAGGGTATATATACACTGCGGATAACAGCGGGGAGCACGGACACCCTTGGAGAGTACCCCGACTAATAGACACTACAGAGGAGTAGCCTCTGTGAATTCAAAGTCGCGCTGTAGGGGCCTGGTAGTGCGCCTGAATACCCTTAATAAGCACTTTGCCAATGCCGTACCGCTTTGAAGCTGCCCACAAGAAGTCCCAGGAGACCAAGTCGAAAGCTTTTTCTGCATCTAAAAACATAGCCGTCATAGGGTCCCCTGAGACTTCTGTGGCATCAAATAGTTATAACCTTGCGGATGTGTTGAGCAATTCCCCTCCCCGGAATAAAACCATGTTGAGTAGGACTAACTAACTGGTCTATTCTCTTACTCAACCTTGCAGCCAGAGCCTTTGAATACATCTTAGCATCTGCATTCATTAGGGTAATCGGTCTGTATGATCCAGGTTCCAAGGGTGATTTTCCATTTTTAGGGATTACAACAATATCTGAGCCTGTCCACGACCCTGACACCGATTTTCCTACCTGGGCCTGTAAGATTGTATTAAACAAGTCCACCTGTATTGTAGTTTGAAAGGTCTTATAAAATTCCAAAGGAATTTGGTCTGGCCTTACTGCTTTACCAGAAGGGAGGCTACTAAGAGCCATCAGGATTTCTTCAAGAGTCAATGGACCATCTAGAGCCTCTCTAGCCTCCTCTACGAGTAGGGGCACAGTAATGTCCCCCAAGTACTGCTGAATCTCTACTAGATCTCCTGGTTGGTCCTCACTATAAAGCTTGGTGTAAAACTGCTTGAATACCTCCCTTACTACTTCAACATCAGCAGTTAATCCCCCCGGACCATCTAAAATTTCCTTAATTTGTCCTAGAGCAGATTTCTGTCTTGTGCGGACCGCTAGGGTATGCCCTACCCGCTCGCTCAATTTGTGACACTGTTCCTTTTATGTCAGATACACTGCAGCCGCCTTACTTGCAAAACCCTCATTTATCTCTGCTTTAATACTTGCTATTTTTAAAAGTACTGTATCCAGGGTGATACCATTCCGGATCGCGAGACACAGTTCCCCCTCTGCCTCTGATGCTGCTTTAACCAGAGCGCTAACTCTATCTCTTTCTTGCCTTTGTTTATGCATACTGTAGCTTAACGTTTCACCTCAAATCCCAGCTTTAAAGGCATCCCAGGTAAAGCCTGTAGCCGTACTCCCCCGATTAATTTGCCAGAAAATACTTATCCAGTTATTCAGACATGTAACATAGCCCTCATCCAACAGCAATTTCCTTTCAAACGTCCAAATGCATGTCCTGTTATTCCATCCTGCCAAGTCAAGTGTTAGGACGAGCGGGTTATGGTCAGAGGTCAAACGGGGAAACTTCTCTATCTTGCTTTTAGACAACAGAGAATTAGATATAAAAAAATAATCAAGTCTTACACGGACCTTGTGTGGTGCAGAATAAAAAGTAATACCATCATCTGCGGGGTTCAATCGTGTCCATACATCAGGAAGGGCATTATGCTGTACCAAATTACAAATTGCCCGGCATACTTTCTTCTTCCGTCCTCTGTATATCTGCCCATGCTCTGTGCCCAAGCCCCCCACGCCATTTATAATAAAATCCCACACAAAGAATAATTGGTTCAGGCCAAGAAGCCAACCCTGGATCATCTTCAGTGGATCCATATATTGAACCCACAGTGACTACCTGGTTATTTATTTCACATTTCAGTAGTACCAATCTTCCCCATTGATCTTCCTTTTTTTTAATGACCTTGACATTCCTATTTTTAGACACAACGGCCACCCCTCTTGTCCTTGTCCCCTGCCTCGAGTATGCCAATAGAGTGAAACCTAGCTGCTCCATTAAATAAGCCCTTGCACCTTCTGAATGTGTCTCCTGAAGACAAAGGAAATCTAATTGCATTAACCTGAGGGCAGCCGCCACACGCTGCCTTTGCATTTAAATATTCAATCCACGTACATTGAAAGAGGCAATTTAATACTCATTAGAACACATCATAATCTTTTCCAATCAAATCAGCCACTATTTTTTTCTGTCTCTTCTTACTTTTCAGCATTCTGTTTGTTTACTTTATTAATGCATCTCTTACCCCTAGTTAACTGTCTCAAAATTGCTGCTATACTACGCCTCATAAAACAATTTAGTGCTGTGTCATACTCTGAAAACCCCCAGGCTACCCCACTACCAACCCCTCCCCTATCCCCCATTAAAACTACCCCCTAGCCCCCCCACCGTCCCTACAGGCAAATAGGTCACTCATGACCTATGTTTAACAGCTTTTGAATGCAGCAGCCACAACTCACCCTCCTCCCATATTTACCTCCCTATGAAGCCCACGTTGCCCCTGTCCCCTCCAAACAAAACAAAAAAAGGCAACAGGTGGGAGTCCCCCCACCCTGCCTACCCTCCTTTTTGTTCCCTTAACTCTGTAATATACTGCTGAGCCTTAATTTCTGATGAGAAGATCCTTACGTGCCCCTTAGCGATAGTTTTAAGACTTGCTGGATAGAGTAGGTATGCCTCGTGCCCTAAGTTCTGAAGTGGTGCAGACAATTGCCTAAGCCTCCACCTCCTCTCTACCATGGCATGACAAAAATCAGGGCACGCAAAAAAGGAGACCCTTTCAAACGTGTGTCTAGCCTCCGGCCTTGCCTTATACATAATGTCCTACCTAGCAAGGAAGTTACCATCATATACAAGGATCGCTCTAGGTTTAACAGCTTGCGCAGTCCCATATGTCCTTTTGTGAATCATCAGGAAGCGGTGTGCTTTTTGGACTTCGCTCTCCCAACTCCAGGTTGTCACGTCAGGAAACGCTCCCTTAAACAGATTAATTACATATGACTTGACATCCTGTCCTTCAACTCCCTCCGCCACCCCCAAAAGTCTTATGTTAATTCGCCTTTGGCGGTTTTCAAAATCCTAAATTTCCATTGTACGTTATCAGAAATCTTCTCCTGGGCCTCCTTAAACGCTTGCCACCTACTAACATCATCTTCCAGCTTCCCGGTCCGCTCCTCAACATGACCTACCCTGTCTGCCATCTCGTTGTACAATTTGTTCATTTTCCTCCTTGAGCTCTGGATTTTTTTTGCTGCCAGTTTAGCTCTACGGCTCTCTGACCTGGCTTCAGCCTGCATTTGCTTCAACGTCGTGTATAGCAAATCGAGTGAAGTGGCTTGAGGTAGACTGCCTACTTTATTGTCCCCTAGCTTGGAATCCTCTCCAGCGCCCTCTTGATATAGATGCGAGGTTGCTGAATAATCCCAACATAGCTTTCTATTTGAAGCACCTACTGATGAACTGCGTGGGGGTCTTGATTTGGACTTTGTCTTTTTTTTGCTGAGAGCCCTTGTGTCCCGCTGGCACTTTTTGAACAGATGACCTTTGCTGCAGAATCAGAATCTGAGCTGGTAAGCAGGCTTCCATCGCTTCCATAGCTCGATAAAAATGAGTCTGAGTCCTCATTTACTGAAAAAAAGCACTCTCCATCCGGGGTACCGGGGATCCCCCTGTCTAGAGCTGGTTCCATGCACCAGGGGTGTTCCCCCTTCCTTTCCAACCACCACGTATCTCTGTATTTCTTTTTTCTTCCTGATTACTGCCCAGTAAATTTTCTGCGCCCCCTACAGCCCCTCTGGGCCCTGCTCATACCTCGCACTATTATCTTTACTCTTGTTACTCTGGGTCATAACCCCAATGGATTTGGCATTGACAGTACCTTGTAGAGCCTATACATTCTGTACATTCTCTAGGCTCTGAACATCCTCTATAGCTTCCTCTGCACGAACTGCGGCGTCCTGTCTCTCCCCGAGGAGTTCATGCCGATCTTCACGTTCCTGTTGCCCAGCAACCGCTCTTATGGCGTCTTCTGTCAGAGATGCCTCGTTCTCCGCCGCTGCTGAAACCGCTGAGACCTCCGGCGTTCTTGCGGAAAAAGTCTCCTTCAAAGTAGATTGTCGGGTCCTTGGGATCTTTGGGATCTTTAGCTTTAGTAGCACTATTGAGGTTAATGCTGCCCTTCCTGGTATCACCGTTCGTATCCTTCCCGGCGGTACATCACTCGGATCCGCCGCCATTGCCTCGCAAAAACTCCGGCTTCTTTGTTAGTGCTCTCCGCTGCTGCGCTGAGATGCGTGTGCTTGAGGCTGCTGACATCTCCTTACTGCCAGCTGTTAGGTGTAGACCCTTCTGGCCCTCAGGATCCTTCTGCTGCTTGAGCTCTTTAGGTGCCATAGTGCTGCTGCCTCTGAGTCGATGCTGCTGCCGTGGAGAAAGATGCGGAAGTCGGTATTCCAGAGCTGTCTTTAATCGACAAAACCAACGAAATGGAGCACACTCCTGAACCCAAGTATTGACCAGGTAAGAAAACACGTGATCATATCAGTATTCCTGTGGGCAGTTTTCTCCTTGGGAGGAGGGAGAGTAAGCTGTGACTACCCGCTGCAATCAGTCAGCGGCCATCTTGCCTCCCGGTGTCTTTTAAATTTAAACATCATTTAGGGCATAGATGGCATTGAATTGAAATGCAAGATGTGTTTTTTGGGGGTTTTTTCCCTTTTTTCATGGGTTTTAAATAAATGCTTTGTTGGATGTGTGCAGTTGTTGTGTAACTTGCAATCCTTTTTTAGCCCTGGGGATTTTCGTTTTTGGAATTGTTGTATTAAAGCTGTGGTGTTTAGCATACCTCCTTTGTCTGGCCAGTGTGTGAGTGTGTTTGTAATAGTAGGCCAGCATTTGCCTTGGCTGAGCCTCCCCGTGTGGCCAGGGGCCATTTTGTAAAGTCTGTGTCTAAATAGGCCTGCTTGAGTTCAATGTTTTCTAGGCCTCCTGGTTGCTGTTGTTGTGAGTGACTGATCATGTGGCTGGTGGCCATTTTGTGGCAGTGGTAGTGCTTTGCCATAGACCTGCATGTCTTCTTTCCTTTGTTCCTCTTGGATTATTTTGCTTCTTGTTGTGGGTGGCTTGCCTGGCCCTGTGGCTGGCGGCCATTTTGGGAAGGCAACCAGTGTGCTTTTGCCATAGGCCTGCATTATCTGTCATCCCTTTCTTGTTGTTGTGGCCTGGTCATGTGGCTGGTGGTCATTTTGTGAAGGCAGCCAGTGTGCTTTTGCCATAGGCCTGCATTGTCTATCTTCCCTTTCTTGTTGTTGTGACCTGGCCATGTGGCTGGTGGCCATTTTGTGAAGGCAACCAGTGTGCTTTTGCCATAGGCCTGCATTGTCTGTCTTACCTTTCTTGTTGTTGCGGCCTGGTGGCCATTTCGTGCAGGAGCAGCCAGGGTGCTTCTGCATTAGGCTTGCAAGCCTTCTTTGTGGTGGCCATGTCTTCTTGCTGGTTGTTGTTTTACATGCAATTTGTTCTTCTTTTATGTTTTCCAGCAAAAACATGTAGCACAGTTCACTCCATTTTCTAATAAAATTGCAATATTATTGATTTGAATTGATTCACTATGTGGCCTAGTCTGCCAATGGGCTTTCCAACCAATAGGCCCAGAGCTACTCATGGGTGCATGAATAACTGTTCCTGTGGAGTCTGTTGACTTTAAACATCATTTAGGGCATGGTTGGCATTTGAATGAAATGCAAGATTAGTTTTTGGTTGTATTTTAATTTTTTTCATGTGTTAAATAAATGCCTTTGTTGGATGTTTGTAGTTGTTGTGAAACTTGCAAACCTTTTTTAGCCCTGTAGATTTTGTTTTTGGCATTGTATTAAAGCTGTGTTGTTTAGCATGCCTCCTTTATCTGGCCAGTGTGTGGGTGTTTGTAATAGTGGGTGTTGGACCTGGCCCTCTTGGCAGGGTCATCCCTAAACTTTTTGCCTTCCTCCAATACTCTCTCTGACCTGTTTTTGTTGGTTTAATGACTCTGGGCACTTTACCACTGCTGACCAGTGCTAAAGTGCATATGCTCTCCCTGTATAAAATGTAACTGTGTTTGGTATACCTGATTGGTTCATTGGATTTACTGTCAGTCCCCAGTAAAGTGCACCAGGAGTGCCAGGGCTTGTAAATGCCAATACTGCTAGTGGGCCTGCAGTGCTGGTTGCGCCACCCACAGAAGCAGCCTTTTAAAATGTGTCTAGGGTCTGCCATTGCAGAACCTGCGTGCAGTCTGGTACTGTCATGCTGGCTGGGCAAGTGCACACACTTGCCAGCCCCTAAACCTTCCCTTAACTTCATATTAGTCACCCCTATGGTAGGCCCTAGGGCAGGGTGCATTGTAAGTGTAAGGTAGGACAAGCCCTGATGTGTGTGGCATGTCCTAATAGTGAATTACAGCCAAATTCGTTTTTCACTATTGAAAGGCTACCTGCTCCCTTTTAGGCCAGATGGGCTGCTAGAATTATTACACTCTATAATCCCAGCAGGCTCAGGGAGCATGGTAGAAAATAATGTTTAGAATGCCTGAACTCAGAATAATAAAATACTTCTTTTAGTAAAGTTTATTTTGATATCCTGTGTTTGCAAATGCTACTTTTAGAAAGTTAGCATTTGCTTGCCTAACCATTTCAGCCCGCCTCTGCTAGTATGTGTATCTGACTGTCTGGGTTGTGTGAGTGACAGGGCTGGGGGATGACAGGTGGTGAATGTGAGGATTACACCTTAGTGGGAGGTAGGAGTGCCCCTTGACTCTTAATCTGGCTGTGCTCTGCCACCACAATGCTGGCTCCGCCCCCCTGGGGAGTGACTGATGACTCAGCCTGCACCTGGCCCAGGAAAGGCGAAACCCCATCATCAAGGTACTCCTGGCTGCCCCTGTCCACACAATGCTGGCTCCACCTCCTGTGGAGCGTCTGATGTGCCTGCCCCCCACACTGAAAGCAGAAGCCAGAAGAACACCCAACAAGTACTCAGAGACTGAAAGTGGCTATGCAAAGCCCCCCCTGGCCTGTAAGAACAAAATAAACTGTGTATAAAAGTAGGAGCCCTGCTCCTTGTAAATCAGAATCCTGTTTTACCACGAAGGACCTCTACCCGACTAGAAGGAGAAGAGACGCTGGAAGGACTGGCCTGCTGCTTGCCTTGCTGAGAAAGGAGAGGAGAAGACTTGCTGAAGAAAGACTTTGCTTCTTTGTGCTTTAAACATTCTCCAAGGGCTTGATTGAGCTTGCCCCCTGATCTGGACCCCAGGACTAGTGGGTCCTTGGTGCTTTTGCTCGTCCTGACATTCGAGCCGTGTGTGCATCCCGCTGGAGCCAGACTGCGCCCCTCATCGCCCCTCCTAGGGCTGTGGCACTCGGGAGCTTGCCTGCCTTTGTCCTGTGAGAGCCTCGCTCCGACCGGAGTCGCTCTCTGCCCCCAGGCTTGGCCTCCTGCTCCTCTGCCCCTTGCCTGCTACTGGAAGCCCTGAAGCGCTCTCCCCCCTCCCGCCGGAATTCCCTCCAAAGATTGTGATCCACGCTGGGTCGACAGCTGCACAGTCCGTGCCCTTTGACCCCACTTCGTGATCTTGGAGGCTTGTCAGGCCGCGCCGCCCCCACTGAGGAGACCCCCGCACCGTCGTGCCAAGGGTCGCGGGCCGCGCCTGCCTGTCTGCACACGCCCGCTGGCGTCAAGATCCAAAAGTGCCCCCAATCGCCGGAGTCGCACAAGCCTGTGCCGACCCCCGCTGAAGAAGAAGAAGTGTTCGTGAAATCATCTAAACCATCCCCGGGCTCGGGCCCGCAACTTGTTGTTTCCCCGTCATCCGGAGCCGAAGGGAGAAGTCTGTGCGTCCTCAGAGTCCCCACGGGTGAGTGAGAGCTGTGCGCTCCGTCTGCACTCCCCGTTAGGGACCCCGAGCTTCTCTCTGCCTGCCGCGCTGTCCTCAGAGCCCTCCCGCACCGCCGAGCCGGGCCGCAACTGACTCTGTCCCCGAGCCGAGGGGAAGAGCCGGTCACGGCGCAGGCGTGCTCACGCCCGATGCGTGAGCCGCGGTAGGGTCCGTGTCAGTTTCCCCCGTGAGAGAGAGGGAGGCGCTGGGAAGCCTGCCGAAGGCCCCGGGTTGCTCAAAACCCTCCAAACTGGTGCGAAGAAGTGCTCTGGAAGTATAGGTAATAAAGAGACTTGCAAAGCAGGGATTTTAACGGAGAACACTGTGGAATACAACTTGAACTAATAACAGAACATTTGAACTGAAACAGAAGAAAAAGCTTTGCCTATTTACAACCTGTGGTATACAAAGAAACGTTATTTAAGGTCTTGTGTTAAATATCTGCCTGCATACATATTTTTATATAAAGAAGCCATATTTTGATACAACCACAAGCCTGGTGTCCATTTGTGGGGGGATTAGTGTCTTTACTGTGTGTATGGTTACAAATGCTTAACTAAACAACGCCTGGAGAATAGCCTTGGCTGCTCATGCCACGCACCTAGAGGGTGAGCAAGGGTCATTCTAAAGGGGTCATCCTTCGCCCTGACTTAGAGGAGAGGGTCCCTGCTTGTCACAAGTGCATACTTGCGCCAACCAGAGACCCCCAATTCTAACAGTGGGCCAGAATTTGCCTTGGCTGAGCCTCACCGTGTGGCCAGGGCTATTTTGTAAAGTCTGTGTCCATATAGGCCTGCTTGAGTTCATTGTTTTTCAGGCCTCCTGCTTGCTGTTGTTGTGAGTGACTGACCATGTGGCTGGTGGCCATTTTTTGGTGGTGTTTGTGCTTTTGCCATAGACATGTATGTCTTCTTCCCTTTGTTCCTCTTGGCTTATTGTTTCTTGTTGTGGGTGGCCTGCCTGGCCATGTGGCTGGTGGCCATTTTGTGAAGGCAGCCAATGTGTTTTTACCATAGGCCTGCATTGTCTGTCTTTACTTTCTTGTTGTTGTGGCCTGTCTGGCCCTGTGGCTGGCAGCCATTTTGTGAAGGCAATCAGTGTGCTTTTGCCATAGGCCTGGATTGTCTGTCTTCCCTTTCTTGTTGTTGTGGCATGGCTATGTGGCTGGCGGCCATTTTGTGAAGGCAACCAGTGTGCTTCTGCATTAGGCCTGAATGTCTTTCCTTTGTTCCTCTTGGCTTATTGCTTCTATTCATTGTCAGCTAAAGATCCCTGAATGCTGAATCCCAAGTGATGAACAATGGCAAACCGGGTCTGTTACGTTTGTATTTTTGTGATTGTTCCTTTTCTTTCCTATCCTTCCCCAGTGTACTGTACACTAGTACACCAACCATGAAGCCCTTTTTGTTGTCAAAGTCTCACAAATGTCTACACTGTATTGTTATATATTTTTAAATAACTGAGGTAATACATTTAATTATATTAATAACACTAACAAGTGTGACCACACACTAAATTATGCATTATATTTGGTTTTTTTTAAGTTTGTACTACTATTAATTGAACCACAACAATGAATGCCACATTTCATTGATGTTCTTGTTGCTTCTTTGGTTTTAGGTGCACAAAAGAGGAGACGTCATCACCTATTGTACGACCAGACAGAATTCCTGCTGTGCAAAATGTCACGTGACATGTGACCACAGACATCTCTTCAACTTGTGCCACTGTGTGCTGCTGACATCTTCAAAGTAGCCCTAAAGAAAGATTACAGGTCCAGTACCAAGAAAGTTGCCAGTGAGAAGAAGACGCTGCCAATTACCAAGACCGGTATGTCACCCAAGATAATTTTATTGGGAAAACAAAAATTGTGCTTGCAGCAGCAGTGTCCGGGGAGCAAGCTGGGAGCAGCACCCCGCATCAGTGGACCCTCCACACCATCCTAGCCCATGTCTGTTGCAGAGGCAGCCAGTCTAATCTCGAGTTCAATTCCAACGAGCAATGATGTTGAAATTGACTTATCGCAAAGTAGTACCCCATCAATGCAGAAAACTCAGATAAGTGGGCAACGACAGCCACAACCACTGCCCCAGTAGTAGTTGTTCTTCCTGAAGTAGGGGCAGTTCAAGAGCTCGAGCTTCCTGCAGAGGAAGAAGAAGAGCAAGCCACTCTTTCATAAGATCCATTGTCTTCCAGGTCACCAGCAAGGAAAAGGAGGGTTAGTCCATCAACTTCTTCTGGAGGCCCCTCTTCTGATGATCTAGATGCCACTTGGAAGCCACATCAGTCTGAGAGTGAGACATGCCACAAGACAAGGCTAGAGAAAAGGAAAGTTCCAGAAAGCCTTAGAGTTATGGAGGTAGATTTAGAAATGGAGGATGATTAAGACAAACTACTCATCATGGACATTAGTACCAACCCTGTGGAGACCGACATTATTCCATCCTAAATTGCTGTGAGGGATGTGTCATGGATACCACCAACACCACCTTCAGCTTCCATATTTCGCTAGCAGGGACCTACATCAACCACAACCACCTCAGTAGAAGTCGGTACTGCAGGGAGTCAAACCTCATGACCACCTACTAGTTCATCCGGCATTGCAAGTAGCACCAGCAGCACCAGAATTTGACCTCCCCAGTTTGGGACTTCTTTTCGGTTAGCAGGAAGGAGGTGAACATTGCTAAATGCTCCATTTGTGGACAAGGTGTTAGTCGGGGTAAGCTTAATACAAACTATGGTACCGGAGGCCAAACAACCCGTCTGAAAAAACACCACTTGATCCAGTGGGAGGTGCACCTTAGAGGTCAAAATCAAAAACCTGCACGCATTGTTGTTGGTGGGGATGAAGAAGTAGAAGATCCGATCACAGGGCAAGGTGAACAAGAGGGAGACATTTTCTCTGGTACACAAAGTAGCCCTGTCTCCAGAAGTGCAGTGGTACTGCCCACATCTTCATCAGCAACATCGCAGTGGCACAAGACTAAGAGTCAGGCTGAGACATCAAGATGTCCCAGACATGAGAGAACAGCAACAAAAAATGTGGGTTGAGCCTAACATCTGGCGTCAAGATGCAACCTGCATCAGTGGCACCAGAAAAGAAAAAAATTCAGGCTACCACTCTCAGGCAGTACGAACGTAACCACCCAACGGCACTTTTGTACATCGCGAAGCTGGCTAAAATGTTAGTACTGGACCTCCTCCCTTTTTCTTGAATTTGTGACAGCCATCTTCCCAAAATGGAAGGTTCCCTGCCAGTGCTACTACGCCAGAGTTGCTGTTCCAGCACTACATCACAACGTGCTTGAATTGCTTGGACATGATTTGCAGCAGAGTGCTCTTCACACTATCCACCTGACAACAGACATGTCGACCAGTTGCCAAACCCCTGATTACATGTGCATCACTGCACACTGGATCTCATTTGTCGGGGTTAGAGAAAAGATATCTACACTGCTGAGATTTTTAATGCCACTCGGAAACATGCAACTGTAGCCATGTTCACCATGGAGAAATCTCATACTGCTAAAAACATTTTGGAAGACTTTGACAGCGAGGTCTTTAAATGGCTGCGACCAAGAGGGCTTACCATTGGTTTTGTTGCCACAGACAATGGCAGTAATATATAATTAAGGCCCTGGCTGATGGTGGTTATTTCAGGGTCCTGTGTTTGGTGCACTGCATTAACATCATTGTTCAAGGCTTTCTGTAAAAAGAAGACTGAGTCAACAACTTACTCACTAGCTACAGAAGAATCTGAACACATTTCAGCCATTCTTTTAAAGCCCGAAGCAGCTTAGGATCATTCAACTTGAGTGTAGAATGCTAGTAAAAGCACTCATCCAGCAGGTGCCAACACGTTGGAACTCAACTTATTAAATGTTTGAACATCTATTTGACTAGTACAGACCAATCAATGAATATGTCCTACAAAGAGGGGATGCTACGGTGAAGGGCTTGATCACTGAGATGGACCCATGGGGCCTAGTTAAATGCCTGACAGAGATGAGACTTCCTTTCGAGCTCTCCACACGTGAAGTCAGCAAGGAGGACTGTACTATGGGCCAAACTATCCCATTCTTGCACCTGCTACAGGAACAGCTGAAGGGGGTGTTTGCAATGCACGCAGGTGTGGAGGAAAAAAAGAAGCCAATGAGTTAGTGGAGAGCCTAACCCTTCGCTTATCTGAAAATACAAGGGTGCAAAGAGGCATTGTGTCATGCAACCATTACATTTGTGCCACAATTCTGGATCCACTGTACAAATCAGTGCTGAACACATTGATTTCTTTTTCAGAAGGGGATGTTGCCAACTAAAAAACTTGGATAGCTGTGGAACCAGTCACTTAGAAAAAGAATGGCCGGGAGGAATTAGAGAACCGCTATTCCAAGCCACAACAAGTACTGCAGGGCAGGCGGTGTCAAGTACAACTTCAGATCCTAAGGGCAATGCGGTTGGCTCACAGCAGCCAAAACCACCAACAACACCAAGAACAACATCACAACAACAAGAACAGGAGCATCAGCCCCTCCAAAATTGGCACAGGAATGGTTTCTACAGCAAGGGTTTGTTAGCTCCAGTGCTGAGGCAAAGGCAAAAGAGGCAGAGCAAAGCGGAGCACCCCTGATCATTGAGTGGATGGTCCAGGCTTATCTGGATGACCCAACAGAGGTCTACATTGATCAAAACACGTTGCACAATGGGTATGGGAAAAGGTGTCTAATGGCCAGAGCTCAGCAGGCTGGCGATAAAATATCTGGCTTTCCCTTTCGCAATTGTCTCTTCTGAGCGGGTTTTCAGTGCTGCCTGTGCTGTTCTGACAGTGAGAAGGAAGAACCAGTCTCTCGCCTCAAAGCGTGGAGAGGGTAACCATGATCAAATGAATCAGGACTTTATGCCACCGGATTACACCATACCTGAAGTAGCACAGCAGAAAGATGACGGCGACTTAAGCCATGGAAGTAGTGTGTTAGATGACCTACTTCTGGGTGAACCACCAGAGTATGAGGACGAGCTCTACTTCCCTGACAAAAACTAGGCTTTCGACTTGTTGCTTTCTCTCTTGCTTTGACTTCCAAAAAAAAGCCCCCCAAAAAGATACAACTAAGGAATATTATTGACTTTTATTATTTGTGTGTGTCACTGTCTTTCTGGTTCGAATCACAACAAATCCATCACCACTGTCTTACTCTTTTATTGCCGGATTGGAGTTACAACTGTGTGCAGTCAGTGAAGAAGTAAGTCCACTCCTCCGAGTCCTGCTCCAGTCCTGACTCGCCCTAAATCCATTTCCCCTCAAGCCAGACATTGGATGGAGAATAGTACAAGAAATGTGAAATGTGTGCTTGCCTCGTCGAGTCCCTCTAAAGAACCAGACTATAGCTATCCTCCTTTCTGACCCTAGAGGAAATGCCCTTTAGAACAAGTTACTTACCTTTGGTAACAATACATCTGTAACAAACAGTAGTTAGTATTAGATTCCTTACCTTAGAATATCCCCAGGCGTCAGACTGGATCCGGAACTTTTTTGAGTAGCAATACCCCTGCATGTCGTTAGGCGTCGTCTCTGGCTCCGCGTCCGTCGTCTGCGCCGGAATGACGTCGTCGGAGTACTTAGACGCCGCCCATGCGCGCTGACGTCAGTTCTTAGACACAGCTTTTCCGCGCCAGTTACGCAGAGCCATGTTAGAACCAACACTGGTGCCAAGAAACTAGGGACCTGAAAGGGGGTGACCTTAACCCTACGTATCAGTTCTCAGAATGGGGAGGATGGGTGGGGCGGTAAGGAATCTAATACTAACTACTGTTTCTTACAGATATATCGTTACCGAAGGTAAGTAACTTGTTCATCTGAAAGAAACAGGTTAGTATTAGATTCCTTACCTTAGAATAGATGCCCCAGCAATACCAACCCCGGTGGTGGGTCTGCGAACCAATACTTACACCAGAAAGTCCTGGAGGACGGAACGGCCAAAGAAGCCATCCCTCCGGACTTGACTGTCCAGGCAGTAGTGCCTCGCAAAGGTGTGCAGCGAGGCCCACGTAGCCGCCTGGCAAATGTCCTGCAGGGGGACTCCCCGACCGAGGGCAGTAGTAGCCACCGTGGCCCGAGTGGAATGGGCCCTCAGCCCAACTGGAGGCTCCTTTCTAGCCAAGGAGTAGCACGCCTTGATGCATAAGACGACCCACCGAGAGATGGTCCGCTTATGCACCACCGGTCCCTTCTTCACACCCACGTAACCAACAAAGAGTTGCTCGTCCACCCGGAACTGGCGTGTGCGATCCATATAGAATGAAAGTGCACGTTTTGGGTCCAGACGATGGAGCCGCTCTTCATCCTTTGAAGGATGCAGAGGCGGAAAGAAGGAGGGCAAGGTGATGGACTGCCCGATGTGAAAAGCAGAGACTACCTTAGGCAGGAAAGAGGGTCTTGTACGGAACACCACTTTGTCCGGATGTACAGACAGGAAAGGAGGTTTGCAAGATAGAGCCTGGAGCTCACTCACTCTCCTGGCAGAGGTGATGGCAACCAGGAAAGCTGTCTTCAAAGTGAGAAGACGGAGAGGACAAGAATGAAGTGGCTCAAAAGTAGCACACATCAGGAGGATAAGAACCAGGTTCAAGTCCCACTGAGGCATCACAAAGGGAACAGGTGGAAACATGTGTGTTATGTCCTTCAGAAAACGAGTTACTATAGGGGACTTGAACAAAGAAGGTTGCTCAGGCAGCCTTAGAAAGGCCGAAAGGGCAGAAAGGTAGCCCTTGATAGTGCCCAGAGCAGAGCCCTGCTGGGCAAGAGAAAGAAGGAAGAGAAGAACCTCAGAAAGAGGGGCAGAAAGAGGATCCACAGCCTTTGCTGTGCACCATGCCACAAATCTGTTCCACCGGCAGGCATATACCGACTTTGAGGAGGGACGCCTGGCTGCCAGAATAACATTACAGACTTCAGGAGGCAAGTCAAATGGCCTCAACTGTCGCCGCTCAATCTCCAAGCAGGGAGGTGGAGACTGGACAGGTTCGGGTGGAGACCGTCCCCTGTTGCTGCGACAGAAGGTCCTCCTAAAGAGGCAGACGGATCGGGGGACGGACTGACATTTTGAGTAGCTCGGGATACCAGTACCTTCGAGCCCAGTCCGGAGCCACAAGGATGACTTGGGCCCGGTCGCGCTTGATTTTCTTCAGCACTCTGGGCAGAAGTGGTATAGGAGGAAAGGCGTATAACAGGCCGCAACTCCACTCGCAACGAAATGCGTCGCCGAGCGAGTGCCGCCTTGGAAATTCCAA
Source organism: Lissotriton vulgaris (assembly GCF_964263255.1). NCBI lineage: Eukaryota > Metazoa > Chordata > Amphibia > Caudata > Salamandridae > Lissotriton > Lissotriton vulgaris. Next base: position 839,193,345 of record NC_141696.1, on the reverse strand, counting down.
CGCGCAGAACTGATGACATTGCGCGTTCTCTTCGGTGGCAAAAAGATCTAACCAAGGCTCTCCCCATTGCAGAAAGATGCCTTGCACCACGTCCGAGTTCAGACGCCATTCGTGATCCACCGAGCGCCGTTGGCTGAGTTCATCCGCCCTGGCGTTCAGAGAACCTGCCAGGTGGTGAACCACCAGGGTCACGCCCTGATGTTCCAGCCACTGCCAGAGGCGCAGAGCCTCTTGACAGAGGGTCCAGGACCCCACACTGCCCTGTTTGTTGCAGTACCACATGGCGGTGGTGTTGTCCGTGAACACCTGCACTGCACTCCCTCGGACAGAGGGGAGGAATTCCTTCAGTGCCAGACGAATCGCCCACAGCTCCAGAAGGTTGATATGGAGCTGGGACTCCGCCGGAGCCCAGAGGCCTCAGATCTCTGCCTCTCCCATGTGACCTCCCCAGCCCTGGAGGGACACGTCCATCACAACTACGTGCTCCGGTTGGGGAAGGGAGAGGGATCTGCCGCTGACCCAATCGCGGTCCGTGAGCCACCACTGCAGCTGTCTCGCAGTGCCCTCCGAGATCAGGACATGGTCGGACAGGTTGCCCTGATGCTGGGCCCACTGAAACTTCAGGTCCCACTGCAGAGCCCGCATCCGCCACCGGGCGTGATGCACCAGAAGGATGCAGGAAGCCATCAGCCCCAGAAGCCGCAGCGTCAACCCGACCGAAACCCCGGATAAAGGCTGAAAGATCGGGATCAGAGCCTGAATATCCCGGACTCGCTGCTCGGGAGGAGAGACCCGAAACTGCGCCGAGTCAAGAACAGCTCCGATGAAGAGGAGCTTTTGGGAGGGACACAGGTGTGACTTCGGCACGTTGATGGAAAACCCAGCAGGTGCAGGAGATCAGCCGTCGTCTGGAGGTGGTTGAAGACTGCCTGGGGCGAGCCCACCTTCAACAACCAGTCGTCGAGGTGGGGGAAGACTGAAACTCCTAACCTGCGCAGATGAGCTGCGACCACCGCCATCACTTCCGTGAACACCCGTGGGGCGCTGGTAAGGCCAAAGGGGAGCACAGTGAACTGAAAGTGCTTGAGGCCTACCCTGAACCGCAGGTAACGCCGGTGGGCCGGCAGGACGAGGATGTGAAAGTAAGCGTCCTGCAAGTCCAACGCCACCATCCAGTCTTGCGGCTCTAGGGCAGCCAAGACCTGAGCCAAAGTCAACATCTTGAACTTCTCCTTCCGGAGGAAGCCGTTGACGACCGCACTCGACCCGCTAGGCCCCGGACGCCGGGCCCACTGGGCCCGAAGGCGCCGTGGGGCCCGGCGGAGAAGAGTGACCTCATGGCCATGAGGTACTGCTCGATCTCCTCCCGCGTCGCATCGTGTTCAGGGAGCTGTAGGTATGGGGCAGGATGCGACGCTTGCGACTTCGGTGGAGCCGCATGGGTGCCACCCAAAACTCCGGCCGCATCGGGCGAGCGTCGGGGGCGGTCGGAGGAGCGATGACGCCGCTCCGACCTCTCATGCCTCTTTCCTGAGGAGAAACCAGAAGACTGATGCCGACTTCCGGAGCTTCTGGGGCTCCGACCCCGCGACCGGTCCCTCGACCTCCCGTGGGACCGGGACCTTGAATGGGGCGGGCCGACTGCCGGAGCTCGAGCTGCTTGCGGGACCGCTCCCGCCTAGCCTTCAGCATCAGGGCTCGACAGTCGGAACAGGAACGGTCATCGTGGTCGAGGCGTAGGCATTGCAGACCCCGGCGATGGGGGTCAGTATTCAACATCAGTCGACTACACTTCGAGCAGGGTTTGAACCACGGCATCCCTACTGGCACCTGAAGAGTCGAGAACGACTTGAAGAGGATCAAAAATGATCAAAAAGTTTTAGTCAAAAAGTGACTAAGGGGTAGAGCTTCTCCGGATCTGGTTAGCTGGCGCGGAAAAAAGAAGAACTGATGTCAGCTCGCATGGGCAGCATCTAAGTACTCCGACGACGTCATTCCGGCGCAGACGACGCCAACGGATGCGGAGCCATAGACGACGCCTAACGACGCGCAGGGGTATTGCTACGCAAAAAATTTCCGGATCCAGTCTAACGCCTGGGGATATTCTAAGGTAAGGAATCTAATACTAACCTGTTTCCAGGGGCGTAGGAGACACTTAATTTCTGGGGGGACAGGGACAACCTTTTGGACTTTCCAGTGTCCCGATACTAATCGACCATTGTCTGGAACCGTACACTCCGTTAAAAGAATACAATTGCATCGTTTTGTAGTGAAACATTGATAAAGGCAGGCATGTAGTCACAGTTTGCAAGTATGCTTCGATTCACAAAGTAATTAGACCAAATGAAGATTACTCTAAGGCCCAAGAGAAAGGTGGGGAGAAATCTAAAGAAAAGAGTCTTCTGAAGGTCCTCAAAAATCTTTCTCTGGGGGTAGGTCCCATTCCGTTTCCTACTCTAACAAGAACCTTGGTGCTATTTGAGTAAGGAAAAACGTAAAAGGACAAAGGATGCCAATTGCTCTAAGTCTAGCACCAATACTGCTACTACTACTCCTAAACCTCCTAGTGCCACTAGCAATAGCAATGGTTGTAGTAGGGCCCCCAAGAGTTTAGCTGAGTTAACCTTGTGTACTAAAGTGGGTTCTGGCCTAGTCAGGACACCCACTCAGGCTGTTTTAGTCTGTGATGGTGGCACGGAGCTCCCAACCCTCATTCTAAGTCCCACTAACTTGGGCAAATACAGACAACAGCCTCTCATCAATGGTCAGGAAGCTGTGGCATACAGGGGCCAGTGTCACTGTGGTGACAGAAAAACTTGTGTTTACCAAGCAGATTCTACTTAGACAGATTTACCAAGTGACCGATGCTAACAATACCAGGACAGATGATTCCATGGCAGATGTCCTTCACAGCTGGGGAGGGGTAACTGACCCAAAGAGTTGTGGCATCCACCAACCTACCTGTGGACTGTCTACTGGGCAATCATTTGGAAACATCAGACTGGTCTGAAGTGGAGTTCAGGGCTCATGTAGAAATGATGGGAATTTCAGCCAGTGTCTTTGCTGTCTCTAGGGCTGAGGCCAAGAAGTTAGGCACTGAAGGAGCCCTGGATCCTGAAGAAATGGACCAACCAGCTCCCAGGGGAAGGAGCAAGAAGGATACAGATGTATCCTCCTCTCAGACCTACAATGAGAATCAGCCTCCTCAGGGAGATGATCTCAGTATTTGTGAAGGAGCTGTACTAGATGAGCTTGGGCCTGACAAGGCAGAGCAACTGGGGTCAGGGGTCCTTCGAGGAAAGACTTACGTCTGGAGCAGAAGGCCTGCCCCTCTCTTGAACAACTCAGACATCAAGCTGCTGCTGAGGAAGCAGGACATTTCAGTAGGTCCCACAGGACTTATCAGGAAGAAGGGCTCCTATTTTCTGAAAGTAGAGACCCAAGCCTGGTGCTACCAGGAGGTTTGGGCATACCTATGAAGTCCAGGGGGTTCTTACTGACCCTGGCACACAACATTCCCCTTGCAGAAAACCTTGGGCAAAGAAAGACTTGGAACAGGCTTGTCCCTTACTTTCATTGGCCCCACATGTCTGAGGACACCAGGGAGTTTTGTCAGTCCTGTGTCACCTGCCAAGCCAGTGGTAAGTCAGGTGGCACTACAAATGCCCCCTGAATCCCTCTGCCAGTGGTTAGGGTTCCTTTTGAGGGGGTAGGGATATACGTTGCAGGTCCCTTAAACCCTCCAACAGCATCTGGACATAGTTTTATCTTAGTGGTGGTAGACCATGCTACTAGATATCCAGAGGCTAGTCCCCTTAGGACCACTACAGCTCCTGTAGTGGCTAGGGCTCTCCTGGGAATCTTTGTCAGAGTTGAGTTCCCTAAGGAGGTATTGTCAGACAGAAGTACAAACTTCATGTCTAGCTACATCACTGCTATGTTGAAAGAATGCGGTGTAAACTATACGTTTTCCACACCCTACCAGCTCCCAAGAGAAGAAGCAAGAAGGATAAAGATGTATCCTCCTCTCAGACTTACATTGAGAATCAGCCTCCTCAAAGGGATGATCTCAGTACTTGTGAAGGAGCTGTACTAGAGGAGCTTGGGCCTGACAAGGCAGAGAAACTGGGGCCAGGGGTCCTTCAAGGGAAGACCAGTCTGGCGCAGAAGGCCTGCCCCTCTCTTGAACAATTCAGACATCAAGCTGCTGCTGAGGAAGCAGGACATTTCAGAATGGTCACACATGACTTATCAGGAAGAAGGGCTCCTGTTTTCTGTAAGTAGAGACCCCAAGCCTGGTGCAACCAGGAGGTTGGTCATACCTATGAAGTTCAGGGTTTCTTATTGACCCTGGCACACAACATCCCCCCTGCAGAACATCCTGGGCAAAGCAAGACTTGGTACAGGCTTGTCCCTTACTTTCATTGGCCCCACATGTCTGAGGACACCAGGAGGTTTTGTCAGTCCTGTGTCACCTGCCAAGCCAGTGGTAAGTCAGGTGGCACTACAAAGGCCCCCTTAATCCCTCTGCCAGTGGTTAGGGTTCCCTTTGAGAGGGTAGGGATATACGTTGCAGGTCCCTTAAACCCTCCAACAGCATCTGGACATAGTTTTATCTTAGTGGTGGTAGACCATGCCATTAGATATTCAGAGGCTAGTCCCCTTAGGACCACTACAGCTCCTATAGTGGCCAGGGCACTCCTGGGGATCTTTTTCAGAGTTGGGTTCCCTAAGGAGGTATTGTCAGACAGACGTACTAACTTCATGTCTAGCTACATCACTGCTATGTTGAAAGAGTGTGGTGTGAACTATGTTTGCCACACCCTACCATCCACAGGGCAATGGGGTTGTTCAAAGGTTCAACAAGACCCTCAAAGGTATCAATCAAAGCATTTATATAGCGCACTACTCACCCAGAGGGTCTCAAGGCGCTAGGGGAGGGGGGTCCGCTACTGCTCGAACAGCCAGTTCTTGAGTTGCTTCCTGAAGGCGAGGTGGTCCTGGGTCAGGCGGAGGTGGGTCGGGAGGGAGTTCCATGTCTTGGCGGCGAGGTAGGAGAAGGACCATCCCCCTGTGGTGGCTCTTCGGATGCGGGGGACGGCGGCGAGGGCGTGGCCGGTCGATCGAAGCTGGCATTTGGGAGCGTAGAAGTTGAGGCGGCTGTTGAGGTATCCTGGGCCTTGGTTGTGTAGGGCTTTGTGTGCGTGGGTGAGGAGTCGGAAGGTGATTCTCTTGTTGACCGGGAGCCAGTGCAGGTCTCTCAGGTGTCCGGAGATGTGGCTGCGACGGGGGATGTCCAGGATGAGTCGTGCTGAGGCGTTCTGGATCCGCTGGAGTCTCTTCTGGAGTTTGGCGGTGGTTACGGCGGAGAGGGAGTTGCCGTAGTCCAGACGGCTGGTGACGAGGGTCTGGGTGACCGTCTTCCTGGTCTCGGTGGGGATCCACCGGAAGATCTTACGTAGCATGCGCAGGATGTTGAAGCACGACGAGGAGACTGCGTTGACTTGTCTGGTCATGGAGAGGGAGGAGTCCAGGATGAAGCCCAGGTTGTGTGCGTGGTCTGTTGGTTTGGGTGCGCTGCCTAGGGCAGGGGGCCACCAGGAGTCATCCCAGGCGGAGGGTGAGGATCCCAGGATGAGGACTTCCGTCTTGTCCGAGTTCAGTTTCAGGCGGCTGTTCTTCATCCATTCGGCTACCTCTTTCATCCCTTCGTGAAGGTTGGCTCTGGCGGTGGCGGGGTCATTGGTGAGGGAGAGAATCAGCTGGGTGTCGTCGGCGTAGGAGATGATGTTGAGGTTGTGCTGGCGTGCGATGTCTGCGAGGGGGATCATGTAGATGTTGAAGAGGGTTGGACTGAGCGAGGAGCCTTGAGGAACGCCGCAGATTACTTCGGTGGCTTCAGATCGGAACGGGGGGAGGCGGACTCTCTGTGTTCTTCCGGCGAGGAAAGGGATGATCCACTCCAGTGCCTTCTCCTGGATTCCGACGTTGCTGAGTCGCTGCACTAGTGTACGGTGGCAGACAGTGTCGAAGGCCGCGGAGAGGTCTAGGAGGATGAGGGCTGCTGTTTCTCTGTTGTCGAGCAGTGCTCGGATGTTATCGGTGGCTGCGATCAGGGCGGTCTCGGTGCTGTGGTTGGCCCGGAAGCCAGACTGCGAGAGGTCGAGGGATCCGTTTGTCTCGAGGAAGGCGGCCAGCTGCTTGTTGACGGTCTTCTCGATGACTTTTGCAGGAAACGGGAGCAGCGAGATGGGGCGGTAGTTCTTGAGGTCGGTGGGGTCGGCTGATGGCTTCTTTAGTAGAGCGCTGAGTTCGGCGTGCTTCCAGCTCTCCGGGAAGGTAGCGGTGTTGAAGGAGGTGTTGATGATGTCCCGCAGGTGGGGTGCGATGACAGCGTCGGCCTTGTTGAAGACGTGGTGAGGGCAGGGGTCGGTCGGAGATCCGGAGTGGATGGAGTTCATCGTGCGGACGGCGTCTTCGGTGCTGATCGGGGTCCAGGCGCGGAGGGTGGTGGTGGGGGGCGGTGGTTCGGTCGTGGCATGCGTCGGTTGAGTGCTGAAGCTGTTGTGTATGTCCGCAATCTTGTTGTGGAAGTAGGAGGCGAGGGAGTTGCAGAGGTCTTGCGAAGGGTGGATGTCGTTGTTTCCGGCGTTGGGGTTGGAGAGCTCTTTAACGATGTTGAAGAGTTCCTTGCTGTTGTGTGCGTTGTTGTCCAGTCGTTCCTTGAATGCGGTTTTCTTGGTGGCGTGGATGAGTTGGTGGTGTTTTCGGGTGGCGAGCTTGAGAGCAGTCATGTTGTCCAGTGTTGGGTCTCTGCGCCAGGTTCCCTCGAGGGCTCGGCAGTTCTTCTTGGAGCTCTTGAGTTCGTCGGTGAACCATGGGGCTTTCTTGCTACCGGGTCTGCTAGGCGGGGTCTTCAGAGGGGCGAGGTCGTCTGCGCAGTTGCTGATCCACTTCGCGAGGTTGGTTGCCGCCTTGCTTGGGTTCGTTGCGCTGGTGGGAGGGTTCATGCTCAGGGAGGTCGCGAGCTGGTCGGCTGTGATCTTGTTCCAGCTTCTGCGTGCAACCTGTTGCTGGTGGTGGTGGATCGTGGTCCTTCTGAAGCTGAAGTGGACGCAGCTGTGGTCCGTCCAGTGGAGTCCGGTGGCGTGGCTGAAGGCGATGTCCTTGCTGGATGAGAAGACGGGGTCGAGTGTGTGTCCGGCGTAGTGGGTGGGGGTGGTGACAGCTGCTTGAGTCCCAGGTTTGCGAGGTTGTCCAGCAGGGTGGTGGTGTTGCGGTCGTTGTTGTTCTCCAGGTGGAAGTTGAGGTCCCCGAGGAGGATGTAGTCAGCGGAGAGGAGGGCGTGCGGGCTGATGAAGTCGGCGATGTCTTCGCTGAATTGTGTGCGTGGTCCCGGGGGTCTGTAGATGAGGGTGCCTCTGAGGGTGGTCTTGGGGTTGATGTGGACCTGGAAGTGCAGGTGCTCGGCGGGTGCGAGGGTGTCGTCGGTGTTGGTCGTGATGCGGATGGTGTTCCTGTGGATGATGGCGATGCCTCCTCCGGTCTGGTTGATGCGGTCCCTTCGGATGATCTTGTAGCCGTCTGGGATGGCGATGGCGGTGTCGGGCGCTGAGGAGGCGTTCATCCAGGTTTCCGTGAGGAAGGCGACGTCTGGTGAAGTTGTGTCGAGCAGGTTCCAGAGCTCGACAGCGTGTCTGTGGACGGAGCGGGTGTTGAACAGGATGCATTTCAGGTGGCTGCTTCTGTTGCTCGTCTTGGTCTTGGTTGGTGCTGGAGTAGTGCAGGTCCGGATGCAGGTGAACTTGCAGGAGTTGCAGCAGAAGGGTCCGTGGGTGCGTCTCGGGATGGCTCGGTAGCATCCTGGGATTCGGCCGGCGTTGAGTGCGTAGAGGGTGGCGGCGTCGTACGTCCGGCGGGTGGGCTGGGGTCTGCGGGGGCCAGGGGTCCTGGCGCTGGGTGCGGTCCAGGCGCGGACGGGCGCAGACGGGCTTACCTTAGGCGCACCTTCGGCGCTCAGTCGGCGCTCCCGCTGCGCGCATCCGCTGCGCGGTCGCTCTGGGGGCGTCATAAGAAGGGGGATGGGAGGGCAGGTCAGCTGGGTGGCGGGAGTGGCTCGGCCAATGGGCCGGTGGTGGGCGGGGCCTGTGGCGAGCTGCGGCGGGAAACTGGCGAGCGGGCGGCTCTGCTGTGGCTGGGCCACTCGGGGGGCCAGGGGGGCGTCGGCGGTGGAAATAGGCGGCAAGGCTGGCAGGCAGGAGCAGGAGGCGGCAGGAGGAGCAAGAGGGTGACCCGGCCTGGTGAGAGACGCAGGTACGATCATGGGACTCCTAGAAAAGCTGATGGGAAAATGGGATGTCTTACTACCGTGCCTTCTTTTTCCTACCGAGAGTTTCCTCCGAAGGGGTGGGCTACATCCCATTTGAACTTCTGTTTGGACATACAGTTAGGGGTCCATTATGTATGGTCAAAGAAGGATGGGAGCAACCTCTCAAGCCTCCTAAACAGGACAAAGCAGACTATGTTCTGGGCCTGCGTTCTCACATGGCTGAGCATATGAAGGCGGCCAGCAAAAACCTTGAGGCCAGCCAGGAGCTTCAGAAAGCTTGACATGACCAAAAGGCTGTACTTACTGTTTACCGGCCAGGACAGAAAGTGTGGGTGTTGGGGCCTGTGGCCCCAGCCGCTCTCTAGGACAAGTGGAGTGGCCCCAAGTTGACCTAGGTACTCCAAGAAGTCCCCACAGGGTACTTCATGTGATTCGCTCAAAACCTTTTGTTAACAGGGCTGAAATGAGCTTGCTCATGGCCACTGATGAGAGACAGGAGGAAGAGAGTGATCTTCTCCCTAATCTCCTCTCTCAGGACCCTGACAACGGATCAGTTGAAGGAGAAGCCTTGGCAGACAGCCTCACTGATCAGCAGCAAGCTAATTGTAGAAAGGTTCTCAATTTTCTGGTCTCTTTTCTCTGACACCCAAAAAAACCACCTGGTGTACCCATGAAGGTGACAGCATGCCTGTGAAGAGTAAAATGTACAGACAGCCTGACCTTGTCAGAGACTGCATCAGGACAGAGGTCCAAAAGATGCCTGAGTTGGGAGTCATTGAGGCTTCAGATATGCTTGGGCTAGTCTTGTAGTCCTTGTACCCAAATCTCACAGCTAGCATGGTAAGAAAGAAATGAGTTTTTGTGATGACTATAGAGGTCTCAATGCAGTCACTAGGGCTAATGCCCATCCAATTCCAAGGGCAAATGAACTGATTGATACTTTGGCCCCTGCCAAATAGCTCAGTACATTTGACCTGACTGCTGTTTATTTTCAAATCAGACTCAATGAGGATGTCAAACCTAAAACAGCATTTTCAACCCCCAGTGGACATTATCAATTCATGGGGATGACTTTTGGTTTCAAAATGCACCTACCGCATTTCAGAGGCTGGTGAATAAAGTCTTAACAGGTCTGGAAGCTTATAGTGCAGCATATCTAGCATTTAGCTGTCAGAAAGCATTTCATAACCTGAAGCAAGCATTGTGCTCTGTTCCAATTCTGCAAAGTCTAGACTACTTCAAACCATTCATTGTCCATACTGATGCCTCTGAGATAGGGATAGGTGCAGTATTGTCACTGTTTAATGCAGAGAGCCAGGGTCAACCAGTAGATTTTATAAGCAGAAAGATGACCCCCAGGGAGAAGCATTGATCAGCTTCTGAGAAAGAGACCTTAGCTGTGGTCAGGACCTTGAAGAAGTTGAGGCCATACCTGTTTGGCACTCACTTCATTGTTCAGACAGACCATAAGCCCCTCTTATGGCTTAAACAGATGAAGGGTGAAAAACTCAAACTTCTGAGGTAGTACATTTTACCACAGGGGATGGACTTTTCAGTGGAACATAGACTTGGGAGTAACCATGCCAACAAAGATGGACTTTCCAGATATTTCAACTAAGACAAAGAAGCCTTGAATGGGCATGGTTAGCCTCATCTTTACGTTTGGGGCGGGGGTGTAGGAAAGTAGGATCTGCTTTCATGGTTACCCCCACTTTTTTCCTGGGGTCAGTGTGTTTTGACTGTAATCTGCTGGGATCCTACTAATCAGTACGCCAGCAACTGTGCTCTATGCCCTAAATTGGCTCTGGTAAGTACTTTGGTACATCCATAATTGGCTACTGGTGTAACATTATACGTCGCTAGTATATGCCACAAAGGTATGCAGCATGTTTTTTGCCACCAGTGGGAGTCCACTTAAACTTGACTACAGGCCTGCCATTACAGCCTGTGTGAGATGGTGCTTTCACCAAGTATGTCACTCCTATGGTAGGCAGGATGCTTTGTTACAAATGTGAGGGTGCCCCTACATGAGCAGGACACCCCTACAGGCCCCGGAGGTGATTCTCCAGGCTTTGTAAGAGCGATCAGCCATTTTAAGGTATATAGTGGACATCAGTTATAATGAGATGTCTAACTAAATAATGGCTGCACTGGACCTGGTCATGTTTTGTATCAAACGTGTTGGAATCATACCCCAACACTGACTCTGGTGCTAGAAGAATGATCCCAAGTACCGGGGGCTCCTTAGATGACCCCCTTGTACTCCAAGTAACAGCCTTTCAGGGTCTGCCAGCAACCTAGTGTTGCCGACCACAGACACGATTCTGCCCACCTGCTACTGAGCTCAACTTAAGCAAGGGAAGGTAAAACAATAGGTTTCCTGTCACAGGGAGGTGTGACCACCTCCCAGCAGGACTTATTATATTGGGCTGGGGTGGGGGCGCTTGCCAGTGTTACCAGACTACTTTGAAGGCCCAACTTTGTGCCTGTCTTGCATACTTCTGTTTGAGACAGTTCAGGAACCCCTTGTCGTAATTTGACAATGGCCGAGTTAGCGCTTAGCTGTGCTACACGTTTTCCCGCTTAAATTGGCTATACTTGAAAACGCCATTTTGTATGTTACGGCGGCCATCTTTGATCATAAGCGGCCTCGTGGCTAGCATGCCCTTCAGTCCGTTGTCCGTGTCACTGACCACTCGAGTTTGCCCAGCAACAAGGCTATTTTTAGTACTGGTCAACCCGTACATGCGCAGTCCCCACTGACCAGTCACCCCTCAGGAATGTGCCGCCAAACTGACCAGCGGGGTTGTAACCCTCCAATGAGCTGGCTGTGTTCCAAAAGATGACCTTATATGTACATAACGCTTTGTAACTTTGTGCCGCCTATCTTTTTTATTTCCTGTAAAGTGTATAAAAGAACGAGTCACACCGATGTTCGGTGTGATACTTCTTGCATTACCGAAGGGTGCTGTAGGAATGTACCACCACCCCATGGGGTCTTATTAAACTTGTTCTTTGAATTTTTCAGTTTCCGTGCCAACAGTTCTTGAATGTAAGTGGGTTATCTTCGGAGCATGTAGGCCTTGGGAACCCGATACTTCAAATTGGCGACCACGAAGGGACTCATCGGCGACTTGGATGCCCAAAGGAGAGGTCGTGACGAAGGTTTGGAAACTCGCCATGGACGCGTACGCTGCCACCGAGTGACCCGAGTCTTGGCACCCGCGGTGTTTCTTCCTTTCCTTCTGATCTGACCTTCCAGGTGGCGCCGGTCTCCGACTGAGATCTTGATCGTCTGCGTTGCTGGATAAAGTGCCGTTTGGCTGATTCGATTAAAAGACCTTGGCAGTTGGAATCTGGACCTTTGAGATTTTGGGTAAGATTTGTGATCGGTAAGGTAGTCTGCGGACGCTTACTGAAGTTCTATGATTTGTGATCGGTAAGGTAGTCCTCGGACGCTTGCCGAAGTTCTATGACCTATGACTTTGATTTGAGTTAGCTAACATTTGTGAATCTGTGAACTTTGAATTTATATGTGTAGTGCACTTCACATAGGCAGGCATGTAGAGATGTTTCTCTAATTTTGTTTTTTTTTCCCTTTGATCGGCACGTTTGTGTGAAGTACTGTAAGTGCCATTTTATACGGTATCGCGCTTTCGTGATACTTTTTGAACATGCCTGTTTTAAGCACACTCCGAGGGATGTGCTGTCTTGGAAATGGTACCACAATTAGGTTAGCGGAAGCACAGCCGTCTCCCCCAGAAGGTACACCAAATCGGGAAATGTATATCAAATTTGGCCTTCCCCCTATAATGTACAGTAAATTATGGAATAAGTACACTAAATCGGATCCTGAATTGCAATGGCCTCTACATGGGTCATTCGATTTGCGTAAAGTACAGTTTGTGGAGCAATGTTTGTTTCAACGAAGGTCTAGACAAAATATGTTTGATTGTGTACGAATGTGGGAGAAAGCAGTGCGTGAGCGAATGAAACGTGAAGTTGCCTTGGCGGACAAAGAGCAGCGCAAGGCCGCTCGAGATCAGGCTTTACAGCTTGAGGAAAAGGAGGCTCAGGAGAAGAAAGAGAGGGAGGAACGGGAACGTAAATTACAAACGACTGGTCAATTTCCTATTCGTCGGCTGCTTTATCCTGTCCTTAATAATGAAATTGATGATTTTTCATTGCTAGATCGGTCGCCGCCTCCGTACGTTTCGCCTACGGCTCCAGCTGCAGATTCGGAGGATGATGGACAGGATAAGCCGGGAAAGAAGGGGGTATCTGGTCTCAGGTTTTCTGCGGAGAGATCCGCACATTTACGTAGTTGGGCTCGTAAAGTGAATACGAATTATGTTTCTCAGTCTGAAGTTGTTACGGAAAGGGGTAATTGGACAAATCAAGAATTATTGTATTTTCTGGCTAATTTGGCAGATGAAGTTGTTACCGCATATCGTCAACTTTCAGATACGTTGGAATCTAAAGCTGTGTCAGTTCACCGTGAGAATCTGGATAAAGGTTTATTTGATCTTGCAGATGTTGATGCCCTTTACAAGCAACTGATCCAGCTGCGAGATGAGACTACCAGATTACGGGACGAGCGGAAAAAGAATAAGGAGTCCGGGCCGGAGTCTAATGGGCAGTCTAAGGAGTGTTCTCTCCGGGGTTCAGATAAGAGTTCTGCATTGCATGTTATGCCTATGCGTGAAGCCGCACCCTTGTATGTTCCACCTAAAGGGGAAGGTACAGATGATGATAAATTGTCAAAGGATGCAAAGGGATATTTTGTATATAACTGGGTGTATACGCCTTGGAATAGAGCAGATGTTATGGCGTTGAAAAATTCTTTACCTGATCTTCGTAAAAATCCAGCGGCATTCTATGAAGGGGTGGAAGGGGCTATTTCGTCTTGTGTGATGACTCTCGTTGACATAGATCTGTTTTTTGGGTTAATTCTTCCGCCTGATATGTGGAGACAGATTCGTAAAAATAATGATGAAACGATACTGGGGGGAACTTGGAAAGAAATAACGGCAGCCGATTTAGACAGGGAACCGGCATGTAAGCCTTGCCAGTTGATTTTGGACCTCCCGGCGGCTATTTTGAATAAATTAAAAACGCTCGTGCCTTCTAAAAAGATCGATTGGACTATGTTAGCTTCGTGCAAACAAAAGCCAGATGAAACAGTTTCGGATTTCTTTACACGCTTCGAAGAGGCGTTTCATGATTACAGTGGTCAATCTTTGACAGAGGATACGGGTAGGCATTTGTTTGTCGATAAGTATGTAGCTAATCTCCTACCGGAGATTGCAAAGCGATTGAAATCGAGTGAAAGTTCCTGGGCCACGGCTACCCCTGCGTCTTTGTTAACTATGGCTCAGTATTATGAGCGGCAGGAGTTGGAGGCTAAAGAAAGTATTGATAAAAAAGCGAAAGAATTGAAAACGAAGGTGATGTTGGCACAGGTTCGTGGAACACAGGGTAGAGGGTATGATAGAGGTAGACGAGGTGGAGGCAATACGTCGTATGGTCGTACGGACATAGCGGAGGATCAATGTGCGTACTGTAAAGAGTTTGGGCATTGGGCTGATGATTGTCCGGTACTTCGTGAACAACGTAGTCAGCGTGGTCGTGGAGGTGGTAGGTCGAGAGGAAGTTATACGGGAGCAAGAGGTGGCGGAGGTGATCGTGGAAGGGCTGAGGAGAGGGGCCGTGGCCAGGATGAACGAAATACTTTTGATAGACGAAACCAATACCAGATATCGGAGGGTGAGAATGTGGAGCACCAGGATTATGTGCATGCATAGGACTGCGTAGGATGGGGTGCGGAATCAATTGAAGTGCCGGTAGATCAGAAGGGTCCATATGTAACAGCGGGCATTTTGGGTTCTACTGATCAATTTCTAGTCGACACAGGAGCTACTCGTAGCGCTTTGTCAAAAAACTTGGTTCCGAGGGCTCCCCTGTCTGGCGAAATGATAACATGTGTAGGGTTCGATGGCACACCCTCCCCTAGCCCATTGTCAAAACCCCTTGCACTTTGTATTGACAAATTTTTTAGTTTTGGTCAATTTTTGCTATCGCCCCATACACCAGATAATATCCTGGGCATTGATTTGCTTAAATATTTTCGAGCAACGATACGGTGCGCTCCTGAGGGAGTGCGGGTCATCCTGAATGACAATTATCCTGACTCAGACAGATTTTGCACTATACTAGACATTCCAACTTTGGCCTCTCTCCCACACACGTTATGGGCGACCTCAGACACGGATGTCGGAGAGATGCGTATTCCACCTATTCATATTACTGTTAAGGAGGGGGCCTCTCTGCCACGGGTACCACAGTATAAGATTTCGAGGGAAGGTGAAATTGCCCTGACACATATTGTCCAAGATTTGATAACTGCAGGAGTGGTGGAGGAGGTTCCTTATAATGTTTGTAACAGCCCTATTCTTCCGATCCTTAAGAGAGATACTGACGACAAAGTCTATCGGTTTATTATTGACTTGAGAGAGATTAACAAAATTGTCATTCCCCAATACCCGGTGGTGTCCGACATTACGACCTTGCTTACATTGGTGCCACCAACGGCCACGACCTTTAGTGTAATTGACTTGAAAAATGCATTCTTTTCCATCCCTGTCCATCCTGATAGCAGATATTTGTTTGGCTTCACGTTAAATAATAAATCGTATAGATTTTGTCGTGTTCCTCAAGGTTACACTGAGAGCCCGAGTATCTACAGCCAGGCGTTGAAACGACAGCTTGATTCCTTTGAGTTACAGTCCGGGGTTGTCCTTATCCAGTATGTGGATGACCTTTTACTTGCTGCAGACTCTTATGCACAATGTGAGGAAAGTACGATTGCGTTGCTTTCTTTTCTGGCACAGAACAATCACAAGGTTTCTAAGAAAAAGCTTCAATGCTGTAGACCTAAGGTGACCTACCTCGGTCATTTTTTGTCTAAGGAGGGGCGTGCATTAACATCAGACCGAATTCAGGCAATCTTAGACACACCAGTCCCCCGCACACAGAGAGATGTACGCGCCTTCATAGGGTAACGTCCTTTTGTAGGCAGTGGATCATGGGGTTTTCGTACATTATAAAACCTTTGCTAGCGCTACTGTCCAAAGCTACACCAATGCCCCTTGAATGGACAGATGAATGTCAAAATGCTTTTGAACAATTGAGACAGGCCCTTTGCTCTGCCCCTGTATTAGGCACACCAGATTACACGAAGATTTTCACACTGTACGTGCACGAGAAAGATGGGTGCGCGTTGTCAGTGTTGGTGCAAGCACACGGGGATAAGCAGAGGCCATGTGCGTATTTCTCTGCCCTTCTTGATCCTGTAGCACGAGGGTTGCCTGGGTGTTTTCGAGCAGTGGCAGCAACAGCAGTAGCCATAAGGCAGAGTGAGGGAATAGTGTTATCACACAAATTGTTGGTGCTAGTTCCCCACGCAGTAGATGCCCTGTTAAATCAAACAAAGACTCAATATCTTACGAGTGCACGGTTAACAGGATATGAGCTTACACTTTTGGCGCCACATATCACACTGAAAAGATGTGCTACCCTGAACCCTGCCACTTTATTGCCCTATCCGGTCGAGGAGGGTCAGGAAGACAAACAACACGACTGTGTTTTTCTGACCGAGGAACAGACAAAGGGTCGTGTCGACTTACAGGATATGCCACTTCCAGATGTGGATGGGGAACTGTGGGTTGATGGATCGTGTTTGAGGCTGCCAGATGGCACGACTTCCGCAGCCTATGCGATCACGACACTTAAGACAGTGGTGGAAACGGCCAGAATACCACAGAAATCGGCTCAAGCAGCGGAGCTGATAGCCTTGACAAGAGCCTGCGAATTGAGTGCTGGCATATGTGTGAATATATACTTTTTTTTTTTTTTTTTAAACCTTTATTAGTTGCGTTCAGCACAAAAAAACATGACAGTGACAGCATCTGCAATTCATTACAACGAATATCGTGGTACATTCCAGAGAGAGGAAGCAGCTTCACTCGGTCAAGTACATCACAGGTACAGCTTCATATGTACATCAAAGAGACACCAGTATACAAGGATCCGTCCCCCCATTACAGTCTCGGGTGTAAGGCGGATGACCCCCACCACCCTTTCGCTTACAGGCATGAGGACCTGCCATCAGGGGCGGCGCAGCCATCACCCACCAATCCTCAATCGTCCGTGATCTGTCCAGTCAGCAGGCCATGCCATTACGTGCAGCATTTGTACCACCCGCACGATGATCGTGTGCACCCCTGCCAAGCATCGCATCCAACGCCTAGTGTAGGGACATGCAGGACCCACCATAGAGCGAAGCCGCGCTCATCGCTCCCCTTCGCAAGTGTCACCTACATCCACGAGTATGTGTGGCCAACAGTGCGTGCGCCGACTATCACAATCCCAAGATTCGGATGAGTAAGAGAGGTCCCCCCCTAAAACAGTGTCACCAGGCCTACGAGTGTTCCCAGCCCCCTCAATATCAGTCCGAAACAATTATCACGGCTACCCAATGCAATGCAGGTGGTGTAAATTACCTCTATCCATGTGTGAAGCAGTATGGTGAATGCGGTAAGCAGCAACCTACACGCTCACTGGCTCGGGACCGGTTCGTCATCTCCAGAGGAATCGCTGTGCGTCGCCTGAGACAGCCAGTACATTTGTAAGGGGGACCAAAAATCGCTAGGCGCGCATCGGGCGGGTAACAGTTCCGCGTAAACGCCATGCTGGTCCTGGCAGTATGTGAGGTCGTCGAGCCAGTCCTTAAATTTTGGTGCTCTCCCTCTCCCCCACCTACAGGCTATCCTCCGCTTAGCGAGGAGCAGCGCAATGTCGACAAATTTGCGGTCCGATTTGGGCACTTGCTTGGTATACCCCAGGAGCATCACTATTGGCTCCAGTGGTAGTGGGCCAGCAATCATTATCTGGAGTGCGGCGTGTACCTGTTCCCAATAAGTCTGTATGGCACCACATTCCCAGGCCAGATGAAGGAAGTCCGCGCCAGTCGCCCGGCACCTAGCACACCTATCATCCTCCGAGAGATGAAATCGAAGTTTCCTGACTGGGGTATAATAATAGCGTTGCACAAACTTATAGTGAATAATTTTTAACCGACAGCTGGAGGAAATCCTAGCCGTGACTGCGCAGCAATAGCTCCATTGCTCATCCGTAAGTGCAGACGGCAGTTCAGAGTCCCAGTTAGTCCGGGCTTTCGGCAGTATCACTGGGCGTTGCCCACGTATAGCGGTGTATAGCTTAGACACTAAGTGCTTGCCATCGGAGACGAGCATGACATGCAATGGCAGTACCGTCCCAGGTTCTTCCGGGAAGTTGGGGAGTATCTCGCGCATACCCTGCCGGAGCCTGATATAATAAAACACCTCCATGGGCGTCGGAGGAGTAGTTTGGAACAACTGTTCCTTGGTACGGAACGTTCCGTCTTGAAATAGGTCTCCCCAGGTATGAAGGTGTATGCGTTTACACATGGACCGAAATCCGTTTTCCGTTAAAAGAGAAAGTTTCGGGTGATATGCAAGGGGCAGTGCCGGGGAATAGAGCATGGGGGCGTCCAGCAGTTTAGTTACCCTCCGCCAGGCATCAATAGTGCAGGTGACGGTGGTAGCGGGCGTCTCAACATCCCCGATCAGTCCCATCAGCATGCCCTTGAGCGGGAGCCGATGAACGATCCAGTCCTCAGCAGCGACCTGTGGCATAAAGGGAGCGGGGTTAACCCAGTGGTAGGAGTGTTGAGCCTGAGCGCTGAGATAGTATAATTCCATGTCGGGCACATCGAATCCGCCCCTATCGTATGGCTGCGTTAAGACCCTCCAGCTAAGGCGTGGTTGCTTACCACCCCAGAAAAGGCGCAGTAGCTCAGAGCGGAGCCGTTTGAAAAAATAGGCCCCCGGGTAGTAGGGAATGTTTTGGAATAGATATAAGAACCGCGGGAGGACGACCATCTTGATCAGGGAAGCTCTCCCTGCCATCGATATCGGCAAGGCCCGCCAGTGGGACACATTATCAGTCAACTGCGAGATAGCCACCCCGTAATTTGACCGGACAGTAACGTCTTTATCGAGCGACACCTCTATGCCCAGGTACCTCAAGTCTGAGCTGCACCATTCCAGTGGGTAATCCAGCGGGAACCGGGTTACCGATACCGTGAGAGGGAAGAATTGCGACTTCTTCCAGTTTATATGTACCCCGGACATGCCACCGAACGCCACAAATTCCCTCAGTAGCGAATTAAGGTGTTCTTGTGGGTGACGTACGTACAAAGTAACGTCATCTGCATAGAGGGAAATACTTATCTGCCGCTGAAGACAGTTAAAGGCACTGGCCTTGTGCAATTGCCGAATTCTGCAAGCCAATGGCTCTATCGCTAAGGCGAAAAGCAGGGGCGACAGGGGGCAACCCTGCCGAGTCCCCCTCGTGATCGGCATCTGCGTCGAAAGCACCCCGTTGACGATGACCCTGGCGACCGGTGAGGTGTAGAGCAGTTGCACCCAGGCTATGAAGATCCGGGGGAACCCCATCCTGCTCAGAATAGCTATCAGGTAACCCCACTCCACCGAGTCGAACGCCTTGGTGGCGTCCAGAAACACGGCAGCGACCGGCAGGTCGGGCGAGATGGTGGGTATCAGGGAGAACAGTGTGCGTAGGTTATGGGATGTGGCCCTCCCCGGGATAAAGCCAGATTGGTCCGGCAGCACCAGGGTGTTCATAAGTAGGGACAGCCTGGTCGCCAGCACTTTCGCGAGGATCTTCGCGTCGCAGTTCAGCAGTGACAGAGGACGATAGGCATCAGTGTCCTTCGGATCCTTTCCCGGTTTCAAAAGTGACGTGATCGCTACCTCTCTCATGGAGCCCGGAAGTATCCCTACCTCGAGCGAGTCCTCGAAGACCTCCTTCAGCACCGGCGCCATTATATCGATGTAACATTTATAAAATTCGGCCGGTAGGCCGTCCAGCCCCGCCGCTTTGCCATTGCCAAGGGACATGATCGCCTCTCTGATCTCATCCAGTTCGAACGGGCATCCTAAGAAAGCCCTATGGCTATCGCCAAGCCAGCAGAGTGCGATGTCATCCAGGAAAGTACCGAACTCCACCTCACCTACCTGCTGCGTGGAATATAAGCGCTGGTAGTGCTGTAAAAAGATGGTTTGAATTCCTTGGGAATCCTGGTAAGTCCTACCCTCCCCATCAGAGATCTCCAGGATATGGGTGGCGAAGCGCTGGTGCCTTGTGAGAGCAGCCAGCACCTTTCCCGGACGGTCCCCCTCACAGTAGCGCCTAGCCGTCCAGTATTTGCCCCGGAATTTTGTTTCCCTGGCCGCTTCCTCCTCATAGGTCGACAAAAGAGCCCTGAACTTCCCCGCTAGGTCAGGGCTGGGGTTACTGATCATCTCTGCCTCCAGCGCCTTAAGCTCTGTTTCGATCTTAGTTAATGTGCGCACTATGTCCTTCAGTATACCGCAACTTTTGGAGATCGTGATCCCCCTCACTGTCACCTTAAAGGCTTCCCAGATCGTTTCGACCTTGTCGACCGACCCCTTGTTTCTCGGAAAGAAGGCTTCAATCTCCTCTCCCAGTTCTTGCCTAAAGACAGGGTCCAGCAAGGCTGAGGGAAAGAGCCGCCACGGCGGTCGCACCCTAGCATACCCCGGCATCACCAAGACTGTCAAAACAGGACAATGGTCCGAGTAGGTACGAGGCAGATGTTTCACACAGACAACTCCCCCAGCGAGGCCCCGCGAGACAAAGCAATAATCGATTCTTGCCCACGAGCGTGCATGTGCCGTAAAGTGTGTGCCTTCCCTAACTGATGCATGTGTGTGCCTCCAGCTATCTACTAGCCCGGCTTCTGCCAGAATGCCCTGAAGTGTATCCCTGGCGTTAGTGTTGTACTGTGCACTACCGTCCGATCTATCCGCTACGGGACATAACGATAGGTTGAAGTCCCCCCCCCCAAAGTATGTGAGTGGCTTCAATTTCCAGTACATGGCCCCACAGTGACAAAAAGAAACCAGGAGTGTCAACATTAGGCGCATAACTATTAACAAGCATTATGACATCAGTGCCCAATCGCCCCCAAAGGATGACATACCTCCCCTCTCTATCCGCCCGCACTCCCAGCTTCTGAAACGGTAGCCGTTTGTTGATTAAAATAACAGTCCCCCTAGAGTACGTGGAATAGGAGGAAAACTCTCTCACACTCGCCCATCTGCTCGCAAACTTAGGAATGCCAGTCGGAGTAAGGTGGGTTTCCTGGAGCATAGCTATCTGCACATTGTGTCGATCTAAATAAGCAATCACATTCCTGCACTTGCGGGGGTTATTAAGGCCACGGACATTCCAGGACATTATTGAGACAGTATGCGACGTATCATCACCTGTGTTGGTCACAGTATCCCTGAAAGGAGCGTTCGGCCAATGCTGCAATCCTCAATCTAGATGCACCTGATACAAATCTTTCCGCTGTCCAGAACAGTCTCCGCCTATAAGCAGCCACACTTTCATACACACGAACTCCAGTACCTTCACACTTGTCATTAAAGTCTTCCGCAACATCAGTTCTGCTTTCAACATCTCGCACCCCAACAAACTGTGCCCACCCCTCCCTCCATGCACAACAACCCCCCCCCCGACTCCCAGCTCCCCCCCGCCCACTGAAGCAACCCAATCTTGCCAGTACCGCAACCCCACCCTCCACCCCGACCCCAACACACAAGAACAATAGAAAAACCTTTTGGGGAATTCCCTCCTAAGGACACTAGAGGAATGCACCCAATCACCCCAACTCTCCCCTCTCGACCCTCGTGCACCATACGGGGAAGACAGAGAAGGTGGGGTGGTGCCTGGCATGTGTGATCCCTGCAGGTTATAGCCCATATTGCAAGTCAGCCCCTTCCAACTCCTCCCTCCACACCGGCAGAAACATCAAAAAGGGTGCATGAGGCCCATCCCAGGAGCAACCGCTGTTCATCTCTGTCTCTGTCCCGCTGTCGGATCGCCCAGTCCTGGAGCACCTCCAGCAGAGGGGCAAGAAAAATGCACAAAAAACAGGTGTCTTCCAACAGTAATCAACAATACCGCAAGCCCATCAACTATGTTACTTCCGGCAAGGCCGGGCCACCCCGACGGTAGCAGGCATCACAGCTCTAGGTCCAGCCGCCGTACCATCCGTCGGAGGCAGTGGTCGAATGTATACAAGGACACAGTTAGGACTCCTCGTGCTCGGCAGGGTTCACGTCTGCCTCATCCTCCCTTTCATCCTGTCTGCCCCTCCTGGCAGTGCGCAGTTTCCGAACATAGTCCTCGGCCTGCTGCGGGTTCACGAAGAAGTGTTGTTTGCCCTGGTGGGTCACCCTGAGCCGCGCTGGGTACAGAAGCGCGTAGTCCACTTGCATGTCCCTCAGCTTCTTCTTCACGTCCAAGAATTTCCTACGCTGGTCCTGCACCATGGGCGTAAAGTCCGGATACAGGGAGAACTGTACGCCGTCACAAGTTAGATTCCGATGCGTGCGGGCTGCGCGAAGTGCCGTGTCGCGGTCCCGGTAGTTAAGCAACCGGGCGATGATGGGCCGATGCTGCGCCCCCGGCTTGGGGACCGGGCCCAAGGAGCGATGCGCCCGCTCCACAATAAATTGGCTGGAGAAGGCCTCCTTACCCACTGCCGTGATGAGGATGCGCTCCACGTAGTCCTCCATGCGCCCAGTGTTGGTAGATTCTGGAACCCCCGTGACGCGAATGTTGTTGCGTCTGCTCCTCGCCTCCAACTCCTCGTTCTTCGCCGCTATAACTCTCAGGATATTGTCCAGTCTAGTGAGGCGCGTATCGTGGGCAGCGGCCGTGTCCTCCGAGGTAGAGATGCGCCTCTCCGCCTCCCCCAAGCGCTCCTCATGAACCTCCAGCTTCTGTGCAACCCTGTCCATTCGGGATGATAAGCGGTCCACCTTGTCGACTATCGTGGCGAAGCCCTGCCGCATCTCCTCCATCATCAGTCTCAATTCCGGGGCCAAGGGGGCGGAGGGGGGTTCAGTGCCCGACAGGTTCGAGGCTCCACTGGTCCCCGCCATGCTGCGTAACGGTTTCTTGGCAGCTGCTGGCTCGAAAGAGAGCTTGGGTTGCTTATTATCATTTTTGCCCATCGTGGCTTAGCTGTGAGCCCCTCCCGGGCACTGCGGCCGGTGCCAATGTCTGTGCCCACTGCTCCGGACCCAGTTGGCGTGTCCAGACGGCCCCACTCGCAGCGATCGCGGAAATGGCGGTATCAGCTCCTCGAGGGCAGAGGAATCACAGGCAGCCACTCCTTCACCCTTCAGGGCCCCCGCATCAATGACGGAGCTGCGGGCGATGCGATGAGGAGCAGCGTCAGGCTCCGTGGTCTGGAGTCCAGGGCGAGGTAGCGGGGGGCGGCGGTAGGCCGCAGGACGTGGTTGGAGGCCCAAGCGCCGAGTGCAGGAAGCAGGGGCCGCAGGTTGGGCAATATCTATGCCCTCCGGGGGTGTGTTGTTGCCTCGTAGGGTTCCACTTATAGGACGCAGCAGGAGAGCAGGGGCACCCGCGGGGCCCTGAGGCGCGATGTCGGGAAGATGTCCGTCCCCTTCGGCAGATCCAGGCCGGCGCCGCGAGGGTCACCCAGTCCTGCAGCAGCCCGCCGAGGCAGTAAGCAGCGCCCCAGCGCACCACCGCGACCTCGCAGGGGGAGTGACTCACCTCCGGCGCCGCACCAGGGCTCTCAGCAGACTCCGCCGTCAGTGACACAGGCCCCTCAGCTCTGAGGCCCAGCCGCCTCGTGGAGAGCCGCGGCCTCGCGTGGTCAGGTGTCCGGACGCCTCAGCAGCGGGAACCAGCAGCGCACATCGGTCAGGACTCCCAGCAGCGCAACTCCGGCATCTGACGTCGGATTTCCTCCAAAGTTGGACCGGAGGTGCAGCTCGGATAGGTGGACCTGCACTGCAAATTCTGGGCGTCCGCCCGCAGGATAAGAGGATTAATTAAGGATCCTTCTGGCCAGGCAGCCAGAGCCTCACTAGAGTGCGGCCATTAGCTGGTGCGCCCTCTAGCACCCTCATATGTGTGAATATATACACAGACAGCCGGTACGCCTTCGGAGTAGCACATGACTTCGGGCTACTCTGGAGAGAACGCGGGTTTTTGACTTCACATGGAGTACACATTATGCACGGAGAACTAGTGCGTGATCTCCTAAACGCGTTGCTTTGTCCAAAGAAAGTAGCGATAATAAAATGTAGTGCCCATAAAAAGATCACTGATAAAGTGGGTCAGGGAAATGCCTTTGCGGACAGCATAGCGAGACAAACGGCTATGTCCCGAACTGACTCCCCCATGTACGTGACGCAATCACAGGCTGAGCGATGGAGCGATGCTAGAGCAGAGATCTTAGATATTCAGAAATCAGCTACTGAATCAGAACTTGCGGCATGGGCAGCAGATGGGGTGCTAGATGATGAAGGGTGTTGGAGAAGCAAGGACATGGAGAAATGGAAGTTGCCTGCGGCTTACTTGCAAGTGATGGTCCAGATGACACATGGGTTAGCGCATGTGGGAGCTCTTGCAATCACTCGACTGTTAACACGAGTTTGGGAACATCCCAAGATTGCTAATACCGCCAAGAGAGTAGTGCAGACCTGCCTGGTTTGTTTGCAGCACAATCCTGCAAAGGGGACCCATACTCCGAAAGGAGGGTTCGTTCCACCTTCTGCACCATTCGAGGTACTCCAAATGGATTATATCCAGCTTGAGCGTTGCAACAACCTGAAGTATGTCTTAGTGGTGGTATGTGCTTTTAGCAAATGGGTAGAGGCTTTCCCCACGAAAGACAATACGGCTCTGACAACAGCTAAGGTGTTGCTTAAGGAGTTTTTCCCTCGATTCGGAGTTTGCAAATTTTTGTGGAGCGATAATGGGCCTCATTTTGTTGGGAAAATTGTGGAGTATGTACTGAAGGGGCTAGGGATTCAGCAGAAGTTTCATGCTGTGTTCCACCCTCAGTCGGCGGGTCTTGTTGAGCGGTACAATGCCACGTTGAAACTTAAACTGGCTAAGATTGTGGCATCCACATCGTTGAAGTGGCTGGATGCTTTGCCGCTAGCATTACTCTCTCTCAGATCAGTGCCCCACTCGCGAACTGGCCTCACACCATATGAGGTGGTGTTTGGAAGGCCTATGAATATTTGGGGGGTGCCCAAGCCGCGATTAATACATGATGTGCCTTGTATAATGATGAACGATTATTTGGCACGATTAACAAATGATTTGCTTTGTATTCATCAACAGGTTCGAGAAGCGCTCCCTGACAACTCTACTGGAGAGGGCCATGATCTTCGCCCTGGTGATCATGTTATGATCAGATCGTTTGAGAGGGCGAGCAGCTTGGAACCGAGGTGGCGGGGCCCTGAGCAGGTCCTTTTGGCAACCCGGACAGCAGTACGAGTGACCAATAGGAAGCGGTGGGTGCATTCAACTCACTGCCGTTGTGTCTCTCCTGATCTGGTGAATCCTGCTGTGCTAACAGACTACAAGGAAATTTTGGAGAAAGAAAAGAGCCCAGCTGTGACATCGGCCGAAGTTGAGGGAGCCTTCCCGGACCACACTGTTTCTGGACGAGAGCGCTATAATCTGCGGCCACGATAAAGAAGAAAATTTTTGGTTTTTCGAGACTGGTTGGTTACCGCTCTGGGGTTTGTGAAACGGAAGCCGGGAATCTCAAGGGGGGGGGGAATCAGTTCTGCCAAGAGTAGCGACACCCGTCTTGACCCCGGAGAAGAAAACAACGGCTACCTCGGAGCTCAGCACCGTATTTTTCTTTTTTAGGTACATACATACGTATATTTGAGACTTTGTGAACAATTTGAACTATCTGAGACATTAAGAACTTCTTGAACAATGGCGTCTTCTGCATCAAGAGATAAAAGAATACTTGGTGCCATCCTTTTCGTTTTGACAATTGTGGTAATAGCTGTGATAGCCTGGGTAGTTGAACTTGTGGTGCCTGTACGTGAACATTTACTGCCGACTACCCCGGCTCCATCTGAACATTTTCACTTTACATTGCCCTATCATGAAGAACGGCACCGACAGACTTATTTGAACAATAGTTTTATTCAGATACTGCATCATACACATAACATGACAAATACGTCTAATTGCTGGGTGTGTGGGATGTTGCCTGGGCATCAGAAGAAAGGGGGCACTCCACTCATTCCTCTCCCGTTTTCACATAATGGATCCTGTAATGCCTGGTACACTCTCCTCTTCACTCTGAGATGGCCAACAAAAGGGGGGGGTGCTTTTCCGTTTGAATAAAATTTGTTATCACGACAGGGATGGGGTTCCACGGGCTGAGGGTACTCGATTTGAATGGGAGGAGTACCGCCCCGATAATGTGTCTGCCCCGCATGTGTACAGCAATCAACGGAATATCAATGTATCCAGCTCACATGTTATTAATGTCATTGCTACCAAAGCTGATTTGTGCATACGAAATAAAGGGTCAATTGCAGTGGGGAAAAGTGAATGCAACACCACACTCACCTTTGATAGTCCGAATGGCATATCATTTGTAGCATCTCACAATACTTATTTCATTTGTGGAACAAGAGGTTATCATCAGCTGCCGTTGGGATGGTTAGGCACTTGTTATGTATCTTTTGTGCTACCCCCTGTGTTCATCGCCCCACCAATGTACCATAATGATTATGTTTTGTACCACGACTTTGTTTTGAATCGTGTCAAACGGACTGTTGTTCTGGACGAGATCGACCAAACTGACACTGCCTTACAGCAATATGTGGACTTTAATTTGGGACTGTTCTCCTTTGTGGGGGCCGCACTGAATAGTCGGAAAATACGACGACTGACCCGTGTTGTTGAAGCTGTAGCCAATGACACTGCCGTTGCACTTGGGAACATTACGGAAGAACTCCAGATTTCTAGAATTGTTACACTCCAAAATAGAATGGTGTTAGATGTAGTTCTAGCTGACCGTGGGGGGGCATGTAAAATTATCGGAAGTAGCTGTTGTGTTTACGTACCTGACAATTCACCATCCGTTTATGATGCTATCTCTAAACTACATAAGATAGCTGCTGAAATACACCCGGACAATGGAACGTGGACTCTTTCAGGGTGGTTTTGGTCGATGCTTACTGCCTGGGGTTGGAAACTGTTAACGATTCTATGTATTATTGTAGGGATACTGTTCTCTGTATGCTTATGTATTCAATGTGGCCCAGCTTTGTGTTCTATGTGCTTATCAGCTTGTATACCATCAAGACGAGCTCTTGCTCATGACAAAGTGATGCTTCATAAAGAAGTAACCCAAATAATGCTAATCGATATAGAAGATGAGCACCCTGATTATGTCCACTATGAGGTAGCTTCAGCTAAGCGCTAAAAGGGTCGTCTGTCGTAATTTGACAATGGCCGAGTTAGCGCTTAGCTGTGCTACACGTTTTCCCGCTTAAATTGGCTATACTTGAAAACGCCATTTTGTATGTTACGGCGGCCATCTTTGATCATAAGCGGCCTCGTGGCTAGCATGCCCTTCAGTCCGTTGTCCGTGTCACTGACCACTCGAGTTTGCCCAGCAACAAGGCTATTTTTAGTACTGGTCAACCCGTACATGCGCAGTCCCCACTGACCAGTCACCCCTCAGGAATGTGCCGCCAAACTGACCAGCGGGGTTGTAACCCTCCAATGAGCTGGCTGTGTTCCAAAAGATGACCTTATATGTACATAACGCTTTGTAACTTTGTGCCGCCTATCTTTTTTATTTCCTGTAAAGTGTATAAAAGAACGAGTCACACCGATGTTCGGTGTGATACTTCTTGCATTACCGAAGGGTGCTGTAGGAATGTACCACCACCCCATGGGGTCTTAATAAACTTGTTCTTTGAATTTTTCAGTTTCCGTGCCAACAGTTCTTGAATGTAAGTGGGTTATCTTCGGAGCATGTAGGCCTTGGGAACCCGATACTTCACCCTGGTTTCCACTTTGGCATGAAAATGGACAAAGAAAAGGGGAGTATCCTCCCCTCTGTCCAGCCCCGCCTCTGGGAGGGACCCCAAAGTCGTTGCAACCCTTTCCCTAGGGTACTTAAGGGCTCCCCCGTGGGTAGGTCCTCAGATTCTTCTTGGAACAAGACTCGCCTTTGAAACCAAGACACTCTTCTATCGTTTGGGCACTTGGACTTCGCCGAACTTTGACTGGACCCGAGACTGCATCTAGGAAGGCTCCTGTTGTTCCTGGTCCCTCTGTTCTTCAAGTCTTCTGCGTCGTCTGTGTTTGTGCATCACTAAAGTTCTTCAGAAGGCCTGTAGGCATCAAGCACATCCAAAGTAATCTCCCTTGCCACTCCCCTGCATCTGAAGGCACTGCAACAAAGCTGACCGGTCTGCTGCCCCTGTCATCCAATGAACTTCACGTGGCCCAGCAACACAGGTTCTGATTCTACAGCCCCTAGAGGCCTGAACTGTCATCTCTGCAATTTTGAGGACAGTATATCTCATCGAAGCTGCTGGGGCCACTCATGTGCACTGCGATGAATTGCTGTTGCCAAGGCTTGTTGGCTCTGCACTCCAGGGATATTTGGGCTACAAGACCCTTCAGAACCTCACCCCTCAAATATCGGCATCCTCACTGCATCCTCTGCACTGTGGGCCTCCATCTTTTGTGAGCTGCCTGAAGTCCTCTTGTGACTCCTGTGCCTTCGGCATGTGGGTCCTCTTGAGGGTCTTCCGTTGCTTCAGTGGGCTCCCCTGCTTGCTCAGGTCCTGCTCTGACTCTCCTGCACTTGGTGAGTCGCTTGGATCTTACTGGTCCCAGTGTTTGCATCTGTTTGCTTTCCATGCCATTTGCGGCTACCAAGGCTTGTTGGTCCTCCTGATAGACACCGACCACCTGAACACCGACACCCAATATGGGACAGCTCATGCATGCCTCCTGGTCTGCCTCAGCATCTCCTGGTCCTCGCAGCTGGAGCAGCACGGTCACCGTCTTCACTTTTGAACCTCCCAACATCGGTGGGGAATGTGCTTCTGTGCCTCCGTGGGATAGACTCTATCCCCTCTGCTTGCAGGTTCTTTTCTTCAAGAATCCATTCTTGGATTCCACTGGACACCTTCACATGCTTCTTCAGAGGCATCTTCTTTGAAGTCTTCCTTTGTCATCTATGGTAGGTTCCGACGTCAATTCACCCCTATGCACCTGGCTTCCCTGGTGAAGTTAACCTGGTTCCTGGGGCATCCATGGGTGGGATTACTTCTAAAGTGTTTTTTCGGGTCCTCTGGGAAGGGTCCTTCTTTTGTAAAACTGCAACCGCAACTTCTCCATTGGCGTCCATCAGGCATGTGGCTGTGTTTCCTACTCTGCACACAGCCCCTTGGGGTTCCTGGGTACTTACATTGGGTAGTTCCTTGTGTTCCCATCTCCTATGAGTTTTCTGGTCCAGGTCCCATTCTCCTTGAAGTTTGCATTGCACTTTCTTCGCATATGGTTTGGTGTTCCCCTGGACACCAGTGTATATTTGTGCTACTTACCTAATCATTTTGAAGTATTCTTGTGTGTATTGTTGATATCTCTGGGTAGAAGATATACCAATGTTTTAGTGATTGTGTTGCATAATAAAAAGCCTTTGTTTATAAACATTGTGTGGTTCTTTTTCATCTAATCTACACTCTTGATTAATTGTGGCAAAACAAGCTGCTTTACACTCCTTCAAGATAAGCCTGAAGGCTTCTCTCCACAGCTACCAATTTGAGAGCTTTATATGGTTATCAAAGACCACTACAATCACCATACGGGTTGCCTGTATTAGTGCAAGGTGCCTCACTCCAGAGAATGTGCAATGTGCACCATATCCTAAGCCAGCCTCCCACAACCGCCAACACCAGTTCTCTAATATACTTCTCCCAAAAGGGCACCAGTCCTAAAAAAAGAAGGGGGGCACTAACCAAGCTAGGCAGTATATAAGTGACATCACAGCGCATGACATTGCACGTGACATCACAACACATGACCTCACTGGAAATGATATCACAAAAAATCACATCAGATTCTAAGACCTCGCATATGTTAAGCAGGTCTATCATGAGTACATTTGAGCGCATTACAATATTTAACAAATTAGAGTTTGCGTCGAAGTTGTGCCAAAAAGTGATGCAACCCCTGTGCAAGGACTAGGCCTTCACTTATACATTTATGTATTAAAACTCTGCCAGAAAGAAATTGGCAATAAGGAGAAACATGGCTGTATATCTGTTCTGCTTAATTGTTTAGAAATTCTGCATTTTAAAATATCTTATGGGGTTAAGGCACCTGGTGCAGTGCTCTTTACGTACCCAGTAAATCTCAAGAAATAATGAGAATAATCGTAAGATAACTCTGAATGGTGAATGCCCTTGCTGGAGAGACAGTTGTTTTGTCTAGTTCCAGTTTTGAATCAATGTAGCATAGAGGGTTAATATGTCTCACGCAAAGCACATAATGTGATATACAGATGATGAATATTTCTTTTATGGGTTATTATTTTTAACACAGATATCCTTTATTTACGTGCAGTTCATAAATTGTAATCCATATAATATATCAACACGAATTATAAAGGAAAGGACATGTGACTCCTACACCTTGTAACCTTCACTATCTTATGTAACACATCCTGTAAATTGATTTACACACATATGGTTTATTGTGAATGTATAATGTGGATGTGTGATTTAAAGCGCTCCAACAGCCTGGATTGGGTTGAGTAGTGCTATAAAAGAAATAAGACAAAATAGTGGTATTTAAATAGTTATTTGTGTAAATATTAGGACAGACCAGCACATTGACACAACATAATGCAAGATAGATTAGACTATGTTTGATGCTAATTGTTCTCATGTTCCAGGGAAAGGTTCAACTGCTCAAAATAAACATTCCAACAAAACATTAGGCTTTGAGTGGCTGAATTGTGCAGTGTGAAACAGTCATATGAGGTAGGGTCTGGGCTGAGGAGGGACAGTATGCAGTCAGCCAGGGCCGACTTTAGGGTGGTGCGACCGGTGCCACTGCACCAGGCACCAAGCTCAGGGGGTGTCATTTGCCTCTGACCAAAATGCATGCAGTGTCCTCTTCCATTTCCACAACATTGTGAAAATAGAAGATGGACAAATGCGCTCACATGGTGGCAGATGGATGTACACAGACAATAAGTATGTCCCTCTGAAGATGCCTCCTCTGCTGCTGCACATGCAGCAAGCGCTGCTGCTGGGCCCCGAGTCCACCACTGTACCAGTGCTTGTGCTGTGCAAAAACAGCAAGTCTAAGCAGCCGTGCACGCTCGGGCTTCTGACAACAAGCCCGAGGGCCCCCGCAGGAGCAACCCTCAGATACAGGAGAGGAACAGACTGGCCTTCACCCGAGCGTCCATCACAGGAAATTGAGGCAAAGCACTGTGGCTGAAAACACAGCTCTTGTCTTTTGGTATGTACAAGCCTTCCTTGTCTCGCCGTTTTTCATGTCTTTACATTTTATTGTGAACAGTCTGCTTGTCAATGTTTTTACTTTACAGCCTGCCCCCTTAACACAGCTGTTCGGATCCACACTGTCTTACTTTACAGCGGTGGACATCTGCTTCTGTCTATTTACACTGCTCTCCTGCTACCAGAGGCCCACCAGTGTGTCATGGACCCCAGTGCAAGAAAGAAAATGGGCCCTTCAGGCCAGTGGGTCCCAGTGACCCTGTGTGCTGTGTCCAGAATGCCCTTATCTCTCTTTACGCTACTCTTCTGGTGTATAGCCTACTTGTGTGTCTAAACTGCTGTCCCTTATATGCAGTCTATTTTTTGACCCTCTTTACACTGCTGTGGCTTGTGCTGCTCTGGTGTGTACCGTCTGCCCGGTACCAGTTTTCCGCTTCTGTCATGGTGTGTACAGTCTGGTATGGACTGTTTTTTACACCGCTTTCGATACATACACAGTCTGCCATCCGACAAATTGAAGTGGCTAGGATACCAGATGTGGCCTAAAGCATAGAGCTTCTGACTTTGCAACTGGGCACTTAGGCTAAAGTTCCGGCGTTGGCTCACTATGCTGTGACTCTGCACAAAGTATTTAATTTTCCCATACCTGGAAAAAACATGAATCTGACTTGTGTACTATAATCTGGTGTTCACATAAAGCACTGTGATCCCATTCGGCCAAGTTTGCACAATATGAAAACTGCAAAAGTGGATAAAATGGTGGGTGGACACCCTGGCCTAACCTGCTAATACTTTTTCTTTGTGTCTTATAGAGCATCAGATGTAAATTTTTTTGCATTTCATTTTAGAAGTCTCATTGGTTTAAGCACCTTACAGTAGCTGTGCTTCACGTAGCCTTGCACCTGTCACTGTGTGAGCCGCACAATGCCTTTAGGCAGTGTGTGCCTATTGCATTCTAGGCACTTTTTTATATTCCTTTACTTTGTGTGCCTCTAGTCCAAATACCTTTATTGTTTTCAGGAAATTAGTAAATAGCACATTTACTTCTCATGTGCTCAGACCGCCGTAAATTTGAGTCCCTGAACAAACATTACACCAGCATTGTTTTTGAAGCATAACTTAAAATGAAAAAGTTTGTTGGGGCGCCCACAGAGATGGTCGCACTGGGCGCCACCAACTCTACAGCCGGCCCTGCACTCAGCAATCAACAAACTACCTCATCCTTGATCTGGAAATGAAATGTAGTCTGCAGGCAGTGGGTTCGGCGAGGGAGAGGTGTGAAAACATTCCTTAGCTTTGCGGCAGAACAAAAGGGAAGGTCACAGGTCAAGTACAGGGCCATTAGCACGTCAAAGCACTGGCGCTTTGACATACCAATGGCCCTGCCACAGACAGAAGAGAGAGGGAAAAACTTTTGTCCCCTCGTCCCCCCCACCCTTGTCCCCCGCGTCCCCCCACTATAAAATCTGGGGGGATATGTCCCCCGCGTCCCCCACAGTTCCTACCCCCATGCCTGTTTCTTTCAGGTAGAACAGGTAAAGGATGGAATGCATTGGACACTGCTTCTGAGTGATTGGTGTTTGTGTTGTTGTTGTGTATGATGTCTACTAGTATTTAATCCACACCCAAAAAAGTGACTCAAGTCAATGTTTCCCTTCTTGTTGTTCAATAAAAAAATTGTAATACTGCAGGCCGATCCATTGCATTTTTTATTCTGGACTCACTCGGTACACTACAGAGTTGGACACCATGATGACAATACCATACTCTCAGTCAATCAGTAGGATCTGAGATGCTTAATGGAAAAACTTAGGGCATTTCATGAAGTGGCCTAAAAGATAAACAAGTCAACAACAACAACACCAGACCTACATGTCTGTGTAATGGTGGAGGCGAGTGTAGTGGTATGACTGACAGCAGTGCATTGATTTAGTTACTTAATTCGGAAAAGAGGCTATCTTTAGTAAAAACCAGAATTTAGAAACAGATAGATTGAAGAGGATTTGGGAAAAATTAAAATTAGGAAATGGAAATAACAGAGCGGTAAAAGTTAGGGAAATATTAATATCACTGCTTAAATATAACACCAGGAAGATACACTGGAGCCAGCAGCGCCATCTGTGCCTGGGACCGCTTCCTGCTGTACTTGGGAGGTCCTTCCAGCTCCGGCACCTGCCTCAGGAGACCCAATCTTCTTCTTCTTGCTCCTGGATGCTGATCATGTAAGACATAATTAAAGAAACATTGTTGTGTTAAATAATAAATATTAAATAATCGCTCTAAAAAGATTTTTAGAAAGAAAACGACAATTGCAATAATATTGACCTATCCTAAATCAGATAGACTAGTAGTAGACTAGTATCGCAGTCGCGGACCATCCCATCTTTATTATTCCACTCAAATTCCTGAATCCTAAACATACCTAGCCCGCCTATTCCAGACTTTGGAATGAATTGCAAAAAATTATATTTCCCTTGGGGAAGAAATCATGTTGGCCATTTGTGCCCCCCTGGCGGGCAGATCACCAGTTGTTTTTTTTAATTTACTATGTGTGCCCCACTAGGCCACCAGGGATTTCTCGAGCGGCCCCTTTAGCAAGAATGATTCCCCTTATTGGGGGTAATTATTGTGGCCGTTTCTGCCCCTTGGGTCTGATCGGTCTTATGTTTATAGGCTCTTCAGAAGCCATTAGAGACCAGGGATTTTATTTGGCAAAGTCGGGGAGTGGCCCCTTGGGAAGGGTTGCTCCCCTTCATTGGGGCAATTGGTTTTGAGCATTTCTGCCCCCCTTTGGGCCTTATGTTTTTAGGTCCATCTGCGCCATAGGGGGCAGAAGCCACTAGACACCACAGATTTATTAATATTAAATTTTGACTATGTTGGGGAGCGTCCCCTTGGGCAAGGGTCGCTGCCCATTACTGGGGGGATTATTTTGGCTGGTTCTGCCCCCCTTGGGGTAAGAGGAGCCTCATGTTTTTAGGCTCTTCCGCCTCCAAGGGGGCAGAAGTCATTAGACCCCAGGGATTTTATTTGGCAATATCATGGAGCAGCCCTTTGGGCAAAGGTCGA
Organism: Lissotriton vulgaris; assembly: GCF_964263255.1. Lineage (NCBI taxonomy): Eukaryota > Metazoa > Chordata > Amphibia > Caudata > Salamandridae > Lissotriton > Lissotriton vulgaris. The sequence continues at coordinate 839,159,433 of NC_141696.1, read as the reverse complement.
TCCCCATTATTGGGGTAATTTGTTTTGCCCATATCTGCCCCCCTTGGGGGTAGATGGACCTAATGTTTTTAGGCCCATCTGACCCCAAGGGGGGCAGAAGCCATGTCCAGACTTGAGGAAGTAGGAGTTCTCGGCCAGGCTCTTAGTTGGTTTAAGGCTTTCCTGTCAGACAGATCTTTCAGGGTCTCCATTCCACCTTTCCTCTCTAAGGAATGTCCTGTTGAACAGGGAGTTCCCCAGGGGTCTACTCTCAGCCCCACCTTGTTCAATGTTTATGTCCTTCCGTTGGCAGAGGTAGCCAGGAAGCGTGGGCTCACACTGGTATCCTACGCCGACGGCACCCAGCTGGTGGTAGCACTAAAAGACGAGAGCGGCCTGAGTGCACAGAATTTCAAACATACCCTCGCAGACATCACCAGCTGGATGTCAGCAAACTACCTCCAACTTAATGCTGGCAAAACGGAGGTCCTGTTGCTAGGTAAAGACACAACGGCCTGGGGAAACAACTGGTGGCCTGAAACTATGGACCAACCACCTGTACCCAAGAATGTGGTAAAAAACCTAGGAGTATGGGTGGACTCTGCCTTGAACTTTACCCACCATACTAAAAAAGTGGCTGCCACATGTTTCGGAATTTTACGGAACCTTCGGCCTATTTTAAAATATTTTGATCACCAGATCGCCAAGTAGTGGTACAATCAGCAATTCTCTCGCGGCTGGACTACGCTAGCTCCTTATTGTTGGGAGCTAACGTAGCCGAGAAAGTTAGATTACAGAGAGTCCAAAACGCTGCCGCAAGAGCCCTAACGGGTCTACCCCGGCACAAATCGGTTTCCTCTACTCTCAAGAGCCTACATTGGCTCCCAGTTGAAAAGAGGATCCACTTTAAATCCTTGTGCCTTGCTTTTAAAATTCTGAAACTCGCCTCCCCCCCATGCTATGTCCACTCCTCTCTCCCTACGTTCCTCGACGCACCCTTCGGTCGGAGGGACAGAACCTGGTCACTGTGAGAAGTTGGCCTGATATGCAGTGCTCACTATTCTAGTGAACATTATGTATCAGTCCAGACAACCCTTATTGATGATTGGTTGTAAGTCAACCTTATAGACCAGCTATCCTAGTAGCGTGGATACGAGCAGTCTAAGGCTAAAGACTCGAGAGGGCGTGTTAAGCCAGCTGTTATACCATCACATATACCCCTTGAACACCAAGTGAAAGGACACCACACAAGTGTTATGAAAATAAACAGTGTATTTATTAGAATCACACCAGCCCTGTACTCTTTATGAGGACAGGGTACTAAGCACAACACAAAACTCTTACGAAAATACTTAAGTTAGCACAGTATATACAAATGCCCGAGGGGCACGGAAAACCATATACTCTGAAAGTGGAATGCGAAATTACTAGCAGGTAAGTACAGTACTAATAGGCTTTGGAATCGCTAGGACTTGACTATAGAATCTTTAGATTACTTCTAGGATGCCCAGGGGACTCGGGTGCAGTGTGTGCACTCTCACGCGTGATGCGGGACAAAGTCTATGGTAGCTAGTAAACGCAAAGTTAGTGTTCTCGGGCGAACCCGACCTGGTAGGAGGAAAACGAAAGTGGATTCTGACCCTTGGATAGTGAGGCTATGCTGGGGCACAGAAATGCCGAAGTTACCTAGCCCAGGGGCTGCAGCTGCATAGGTCTCAAAAGACGTCGGGAATCCTCGTAGACGGACCAGGAGCCTGGAAGAAAGATGCTGGCAGGCGACCAGTAAAGAGAGTTCGGAGTGATCCAAGCCTGGATCTTGAAGATGGACGATACCTGAAAGCAGAGGGGACCAAGTTCGTGACTACTAGCCAGTAGTCAGGTGGCACCAGGAGGGCACCGGATGGTAGTCACCTCGACTAGGTGTGTAGGCGACGCTGGGCTCTGCAGATCTCACGGACCAGGAGGCGTTGTCGGCGACCAGGATGGAGGAGCGAGCTGTCCCACGATGGATGAAGCTGTCGGCGTCGCTGGACCCAGGATTGGGCAACAAAGCCTTGGCTAATTCAAGCCCACGCGGTGGACCTAAAATGGAGTCTTGAGTGGACCAGGAGGGTCCGGGGTGCTCCTCTTTTGGAAGGGAGCAAGGGCCAGTCTGGAGCAACCAGACCAGCAGCAGTGATGTCGTCGGGCGTCGTTAAGAAGGCCACAAGCCAGCGGGCTAGTAGCCAAACAACGCGGTGAGCAGCAAAAAGCAGAAGGGCCCCACGCAGATCGTGGAGATGCTGGGAGGCTGTACTTCGGTGCTGGAGCTGCTCAGGGTCAGGGCTTCTCGGACCCCAAAGCACTCACCAGAGGATCCCTCGGCGGTCGTGCTGGAAAGAAGTCGTGCAGTCTTGAAGATGGCCGGTCCCTCGAGGTCTCGTCGCACTCACGGTTCTCAGCTTTGCTGTAGAGGTGAGTAGAGGTCAGAGGTGCCAGGGAAGCCGGTTCTCGTCGAGCTGGGCAGTCGGATTCCGGAGGAAGGACTTGCAGCAGACCGCAGTGTTCTTAAGATGGTGCCCGCGGATGCAGGGTGACTACTCCTTAGTCACAAGAGAGAATCTTGAAGAAGAAATCTTGAAGTCCTTTCGTAGAAAGTCGTGTCTTGATTCCAAAGATGATCTAATTTGGAAGGGGGCCCGCTCCTAACTTTATACTAGGAAAAGGGGCTGACCCGGTGACTAGGTCCTGCCTATGGGTGGGACTAGGAAGGGGGGTGGTTACACCCCTCTCCCATGCCGGACTTTCCCCAGGCCAGGGGCTGGTGTGCCCCTGGAACTTGTTCTAGCCGGCAGATGCGTAGTGAGCACCGGGGTGCCACTCAGCAGTCACCTTCCTGTAAAGCCCTGCCTACCCAGGATACACAAAACCCTGTCTGGGATGGTGCTAGCACCGCTCCGGACAGGAAACCCTTTGTCCAAGCTCTCCTCGCTGGAAGGACTCCCAGCAGCAGGAGGTCAGACTCGTGTCTGTGGTGGCAGCATCCATTTTGTGGAGCTGAGGCTTTGTTTAACTTTAACCGGGGTTCACAGTTACATACATGTCGTGTCCCTCTAGAAGGGTGGAATGCTAACCCCATCGCCAGAATTGGCAAGGGGTTAGTATTCCAATTCGTATGACACCTTATTCGACATGTTTTGATAAAGCAATACCAAAGATAGCATTTAACCGCGAGGATTATAATGCACTTAAGAGTATATGGTATGCGTTATCATGGAACAGCTATTAGGACTTGGTTCCGCAAGCTGCAAACGGGCTCAGCTCATGCCAGAGCACCATTTCACACGATTCCAAGCACTCTGCCTTCAGGATTGTCAAGGCCTGCCATAGGAGTGACTGATAGGGATCTGTGTGTCCATTTTAGGGTTAGATATAGGTATACTATATCTATAGCAAAGGGTGATTACACCACCTTGCCCCAGCTGTCGTGCAGCCAGTTGTGTCAGATTTAGATGGCCATCCAGGGGTGGCATAATACATGCTTCAGCCCCTGGTAGGCCCTGGGTACACCTATGCCCTGAGTTACAGGGTCTGATAAGGTGGCCCAGTCCCAATTGGATAATGCACCTAAGGTACACATGTCAATTTAGTGAGAGAACAGCTAGGCTGTGGGTCTGATTGGCAGGCCCACAGCCAGGGAAAGTCGTAAACCAGTGAAACAAAAGCAAAAAATCTGGGTGATCATAGGATTGCAGACCCTACTCTCCTACATGACCCCCCCTCCCAAACTTTGGGACAATAAGCTAACCTTGACCAGGTGAGTCTTCTTGTTCTAAGTGGAAATATCTGGAGAGCCCATCGGCATTGCCATGATCAGTACCAGGTCTATGTTCCACTGTAAAGTCCATCCCCTGTAGGGAAATGGACCACCTAAGCAGTTTGGGGTTTTCACCCTTCATCTGATTTAGCCACAAGAGGGGCTTATGGTCGGTCTGAATCTTGAAGTGAGTGCCAAACAAGTATGGCCTCAGCTTCTTCAGGGCCCAAACCACAGCAAAGGCCTCCCTCTCAATAGCTGACCAATTTTTCTCTCTGGGGGTCAGCCTTCTGCTTATAAAAGCAATGGGCTGGTCATTACCATCAAAATTCAGTTGAGATAGAACAGCTCCCACACCCAACTCAGAAGCATCTGTTTGGACAATGAATGGTTTGGAGTAGTCTGGACTCTTGAGGATAGGTGCTGTGCACATGGCCTGCTTTAGGTCATCGAATGCTTTTTGACAGCCTGCTGTCCACTGAACCTTTTTTGGCATTTTCTTACTTGTCAGTTCATTTAATGGAGTCACAATTGATCCATAGTTCCTGACAAACTTTCTGTAGTAACCAGTCAGGCCCAAGAAAGCTTGAACCTGAGTCTGGGTGGTTGGAGGAGCCCAGTCCCTGATTGACTGTATTTTGCTCTCCAGTGGTTGAACATGGCCTCCACCTACAAGGTGGCCCAAGTACACAACCTGTGTCTGCCCTATCTGGCACTTTGTGGCCTTCATAGTGAGACCTGCTGCTTGCAGTGCCTCTAACACTTTCCTCAAGTGGACCAGGTGATCCTCCCAGGTGGAGCTAAAGACAGCAATATCATCAAGATATGCTGCACAGAAGTCATCCAGCCCAGTGAGAACATGATTCACCAACCTTTGGAAGGTGGCAGGTGCATTTTTCAGACCAAAGGGCATTACCACAAATTGATAATGCCCACCAGGGTTTGAAAATGCTGTCTTGGGCTTGGCATCCTCAGCTAACCTGATTTGCCAATACCCAGCTGTCAGGTCAAATGTACTTAAGTAGTTGGCAGAAGCCAATCTATCTATAAGTTCATCTGCCCTTGGTATTGGGTGGGCATCAGTCTTAGTGACTGCATTGAGACCCCTGTAGTCTACGCAGAACCTCATCTCTTTCTTACCACCCTGGGTGTGAGGTTTTGGCACTAGAACTACTGGACTAGCCCAAGGGCTATCTGAGGGTTCAATGACTCCCAACTCCAACATTTTCTGCACTTCAGTTTTGATGCAGTCTCTAACATGATCAGGCTGCCTGTAGATTTTACTCTTAACTGGCAAGCTGTCACCAGTGTCAACATCATGGGTACACCAATTGGTCTGACTGGGTGTCAGAGAGAACATATGCCTGAAAGACTGAAGAACCTGTTTACAGTCTTTCTGTTGATGTTCAGAGAGGCTGCCACAAAGGACAACACCATCCACTGATCCATCACCAGGATTCTGAGTGAGCAGGTCTGGGAGAGGGTCACTCTCTTCCTCCTGTCCCTCATCAATGGCCATGAGCAAGCTCATGTCCTTCCTGTCGACATATGCTTTGAGCCTGTTGACATGGAGTACCCTGTGGGGGCTCCTGGGAGTTCCAAGGTCCACCAGGTAGGTGACCTCTCCCTTTTGCTCAAGAATTGTGTGGGGCCCAGACCATTTGTCTTTGAGTGCTGCTGGGGCCACTGGCTCCAACACCCACACCTTCTGTCCAGGCTGGTAAACAGTCAGGACAGCCTTTTGGTTATGCCAAGCTTTTTGAAGTTCTTGACTGGCCTTAAGGTTTTCAGATGCCTTCTCCATATACTCAGCCATCCTGGAGCGGAGACCAAGTACATAGTCCACTATGTTGGTTGCAGGCTTTTTGAGAGGTCTCTCCCATCCTTCCTTCACCAAACACAGGGGGCCTCTCACAGGATGCCCATACAAAAGTTCAAAAGGGCTGTAGCCAACCCCCTTTTGTGGGACCTCTCTGTAAGCAAACAGAAGGCAGGGTATCAGGACATCCCATCTACGCCTGAGCTTTTCAGGTAGTCCATGAATCATCCCTTTCAGGGTCCTGTTGAACCTTTCAACAAGCCCATTGCATTGTGGATGATAGGGTGTAGTGAACTTGTAGTTGACACCACATTCCTTCCACATAGCAGTTAAGTAGCTTGACATGAAGTTTGCACCTCTGTCAGAGACAACCTCCTTAGGGAAGCCCACTCTGGAGAACACTCCAACTAGGGCTCTTGCCACAACAGGTGCTGTAGTGGTCCTAAGGGGAATAGCTTCAGGATACCTGGTGGCATGATCCACTACCACCAGTATAAACGTGTGCCCTGATGCTGTCTGGGGTTCCATTGGACCAACAATGTCAATCCCCACTCTTTCAAAGGGCACCCCCACCACAGGCATTGGTATAAGGGGGGCCTTTGTTGTGCCACCTGACTTACCACTGGCTTGGCAAGTGACACAGGAGCGACAAAACTCCTTGGTATCCTCATTCATGTGAGGCCAGTGAAAGTGTGAGACAAGTCTGTCCCAAGTCTTTGTCTGGCCTAAGTGACCTGCTAAGGGAATCTCATGGGCCAAGGTAAGAAGGAAACCTCTCTGAGTCAAGGGTACAACCAGCCTCCTGGTCATGCCAGGCTTGGGGTCTCTTGCCTCAGTGTACAGGAGTCCATCATCCCAGTATACCTTGTGGGTACCTGTGGCGTTCCCAGCAGCCTCAGCAGCAGCCTGCTGTCTGAGGGGTTCAAGGGAAGGGCAGTCTAATTGTTCCTTCCCCAGGTCTTCTCTTGAGGGTCCCCCTGAGCCCAGGAATTCAACTTGATCAAGTTCGAACTCTTTAGGCTCAGTTTCCCTCGGTTCCTGTAGGTCAGCCTCCTCTGAGACTTGATCCTCAACCTGGGGCAAGGGGGAAGGCAATGCCTTAACCCTACTGCTCTTCTTCTTGGAAGGTGTCTGGTCCATTGTTCCAGGATCCAGCACCTGTTCAGTGGGGCATTTTCTGGCCTGTGACCTAGTCTCAGCAAGCACATGTGCTGGCAAGCCTAACATCTCCATGTGAGTCCTCTGCTCCACTTCTGACCATTGTGATGACTCCAAATCATTGCCCAACAAACAATCCACTGGGAGGTCTGAACTAACAACAACCTTTTTCTGGCCATTTACCCCTCCCCAGGAGAAAGCAACAATTGCCATACTATGACTGGTAGTGACATTGCTTGCATTGGTCACCAGGAAATCTGTACCTGGCATGATCTGTCCAGGGTCCACAAAGTTAGGTGTCACCATTGTGACACTGGCACAAGTGTCCCTATAGGCCTGAGCCATTCTTCCATTGATTAAAGGTGTCTGCCTGTATTTGCCCACAGTATTGGGACTGACATCAGGGGATATATCCACATCCCCTGTACAGACAAGGACAGCCTGAGTGAGTGTGCCAACTAAGTTGTCATACCCCTCAGAACCCAAGGTTAACCCAACTAAACCCTTGGGAGGTGCACTACCACTGCTGACTGTACTAGGGGGCACAGGTGCCTTAGGGGCTGCGGTGGCAGGAGTCTGCCCTCCTCCTTTCTTGGTGCACTCACTAAACCAGTGAGTCTTACTTTTACAGTATTGGCACCACCTTTTGGACTGGCCTTCTTGATTCTTCTTTTTCTGGGGAGCCTGACCCCCACCCTCTTTGGGTTGTTGGGGACCTGTCGAAGACTTCTGGTCATTTTGTTCCCCCTTAGAATCTTTACCCTTCTGGTCTGCTTTCTTCTGACCACCCTGGTTCTGGCCCTGGTTTTGCTTAACTCTTGTTCTGACCCATCTGTCTGCCTTCTTTCCCAATTCTTGGGGAGAGGTCAGATCTGAGTCAACAAGATGCTGATGCAACAACTGGTTCTGACAATTGTTTAAAATCTGTTCTCTCATGATCAAATTATACAATCCTGGGTAATCAGTAACCTTACTGCCCAGCACCCAGCCCTCCAAAGCCTTAGTGGCACAATCTACAAAGTCAGACCAATCTTGAGACTGAGTTTTCTGGGTATCCCTGAACAGCAACCTGTACTGCTCAGTGGTTAGGCCAAACCCATCAATCAGTGTATTTTTCAAGACTTGGTAATTATTAGCATCCTCAGCTCTAGTAGTGAGGAGCTTGTCTCTACCTTTACCTTCAAAGGAGAGCCACAAGATAGCTGCCCACTGACTTTGGGGAACACCCTGCACAGTGCAGGCCCTCTCCAAAGCAGTTATCCATTTGTGGATGTCATCCCCTTGTTTAAAGGGGGGCACTATCTTACTCAGGTGTCTTGTATCAAAACTCCTGTCCCTATTGCTAGGTATAATGCTGCCACCAGTGGGAGTGGTCCCACTCAATTCTTGCTCTCTAGCAAAGGCAAGTCTCTCTTTGGCCAGGGCAAGTTCTTCCCTTTCAATCCTCAGATTGACCTCCCTTTCTTTAGCTTCATACACTCTCCTCTGAGGGGATGTCATCCCTCTGTGAGAAGAGGTTCGAGAGCCATTGGTTCGAATGGATCTGTTAGAGCCTCTGGATAGAGACCTAACTCGTCCACTCCCAATGTTAAGCTGGCCTGAGAGTGGCCCCAGGGGTCTCCTAGTACCCTCCTCATGCCTGCTTAAGTTGGACCTGGTTAGTCTGCTGACTTCTACCTGTCCCTTATCTGCCTCATCCCCAGATAACTCTAGATCCTCATCCTCCTCTTCTCCTTCTGCAGAGAGATGGATAAGGTCAGGGTCACCTGTGGTTCCCTCTAGGGGAGGCATGTTCCCATCTGGATGAGAAGGATCTGTGTTACCAGCCCTCCTAGCATCATAAGTCTCTAAGAGACCAATCAGAAAAGGAATTGTGGGGTTAGACCCCTGTTTTAGCTTCCTGGAGGTACACACTTGTCTCATCTCCTGGAAGCTAAGAGCAGCATATCTGAAAGTGACCTGTGGAAGGTCCACTGACACAAGGGGAGACTCAGAGTTTCCTCCTTTGTCTGACATGCTGATTCTAGTGTGGTGTAAGTGATGCACCTACCTACACTATATGTTTGCCTACTGATCCCTTGCTAAGAGTTGTAGCCAAGGTGTGCTAAGCCTTGAGGAGCTACAACAGCTGGTTCAGTAGAACTCAGAATATTCTAAGCTAAGTTATATGTACCTGAAGTACTTATGTGATCTTTCACAAGATATTCTTAGGGTACGTGTGGTAAAACAACAGCAAGCTCAAATCCCTCCCGCTGCTCACCAATGTGAGAAGTTGGCCTGATATGCAGTGCTCACTATTCTAGTGAACACTATGTATCAGTCCAGACAACCCTTATTGATGATTGGTTGTAAGTCAACCTTATAGACCAGCTATCCTAGTAGCGTGGATACGAGCAGTCTAAGGCTAAAGACTCGAGAGGGCGTGTTAAGCCAGCTGTTATACCATCACATATACCTCTTGAACACCAAGTGAAAGGACACCACACAAGTGTTATGAAAATAAACAGTGTATTTATTAGAATCACAACAGCCCTGTACTCTTTATGAGGACAGGGTACTAAGCACAACACAAAACTCTTACGAAAATACTTAAGTTAGCACAGTATATACAAATGCCCGAGGGGCACGGAAAACCATATACTCTGAAAGTGGAATGCGAAATTACTAGCAGGTAAGTACAGTACTAATAGGCTTTGGAATCACTAGGACTTGACTATAGAATCTTTAGATTACTTCTAGGAGGCCCAGGGGACTCGGGTGCAGTGTGTGCACTCTCACGCGTGATGCTGTACAAAGTCTATGGTAGCTAGTAAACGCAAAGTTAGTGTTCTCGGGCGAACCCGACCTGGTAGGAGGAAAACGAAAGTGGATTCTGACCCTTGGATAGTGAGGCTATGCTGGGGCACCAAAATGCCGAAGTTACCTAGCCCAGGGGCTGCAGCTGCATAGGTCTCAAAAGACGTCGGGAATCCTCGTAGACGGACCAGGAGCCTGGAAGAAAGATGCTGGCAGGCGACCAGTGAAGAGAGTTCGGAGTGATCCAAGCCTGGATCTTGAAGATGGACGATACCTGAAAGCAGAGGGGACCAAGTTCGTGACTACTAGCCAGTAGTCAGGTGGCACCAGGAGGGCACCGGATGGTAGTCACCTCGACTAGGTGTGTGGGCGACGCTGGGCTCTGCAGATCTCACGGACCAGGAGGCGTTGTCGGTGACCAGGATGGAGGAGCGAGCTGTCCCACGATGGATGAAGCTGTCGGCGTCGCTGGACCCAGGATTGGGCAACAAAGCCTTGGCTAATTCAAGCCCACGCGGTGGACCTAAAATGGCGTCTTGAGTGGACCAGGAGGGTCCGGGTTGCTCCTCTTTTGGAAGGGAGCAAGGGCCAGTCTGGAGCAACCAGACCAGCAGCAGTGATGTCGTCGGGCGTCGTTAAGAAGGCCACAAGCCAGCGGGCTAGTAGCCAAACAACGCGGTGAGCAGCAAAAAGCAGAAGGGCCCCACGCAGATCGTGGAGATGCTGGGAGGCTGTACTTCGGTGCTGGAGCTGCTCAGGGTCGGGGCTTCTCGGACCCCAAAGCACTCACCAGAGGATCCCTCGGCGGTCGCGCTGGAAAGAAGTCGTGCAGTCTTGAAGATGGCCGGTCCCTCGAGGTCTCGTCGCACTCACGGTTCTCAGCTTTGCTGTAGAGGTGAGTAGAGGTCAGAGGTGCCAGGGAAGCTGGTTCTCGTCGAGCTGGGCAGTCGGATTCCGGAGGAAGGACTTGCAGCAGACCGCAGTGTTCTTAAGATGGTGCCCGCGGATGCAGGGTGACTACTCCTTAGTCACAAGGGAGAATCTTGAAGAAGAAATCTTGAAGTCCTTTCGTAGAAAGTCGTGTCTTGATTCCAAAGATGATCTAATTTGGAAGGGGGCCCGCTCCTAACTTTATACTAGGAAAAGGGGCTGACCCGGTGACTAGGTCCTGCCTATGGGTGGGACTAGGAAGGGGGGTGGTTACACCCCTCTCCCATGCCGGACTTTCCCCAGGCCAGGGGCTGGTGTGCCCCTGGAACTGGTTCTAGCCGGCAGATGTGTAGTGAACACCGGGGTGCCACTCAGCAGTCACCTTCCTGTAAAGCCCTGCCTACCCAGGATACACAAAACCCTGTCTGGGATGGTGCTAGCACCGCCCCGGACAGGAAACCCTTTGTCCAAGCTCTCCTCGCTGGAAGGACTCCCAGCAGCAGGAGGTCAGACTCGTGTCTGTGGTGGCAGCATCCATTTTGTGGAGCTGAGGCTTCGTTTAACTTTAACCGGGGTTCACAGTTACATACATGTCGTGTCCCTCTAGAAGGGTGGAATGCTACCCCCGTCACCAGAATTGGTGAGGGGTTAGTATTCCAATTCGTATGACACCTTACTCGACATGTTTTGATAAAGCAATACCAAAGATAGCATTTAACCGCGAGGATTATAATGCACTTAAGAGTATATGGTATGCGTTATCATGGAACAGCTATTAGGACTTGGTTCCGCAAGCTGCAAACGGGCTCAGCTCATGCCAGAGCACCATTTCACACGATTCCAAGCACTCTGCCTTCAGGATTGTCAAGGCCTGCCATAGGAGTGACTGATAGGGATCTGTGTGTCCATTTTAGGGTTAGATATAGGTATACTATATCTATAGCAAAGGGTGATTACACCACCTTGCCCCAGCTGTCGTGCAGCCAGTTGTGTCAGATTTAGATGGCCATCCAGGGGTGGCATAATACATGCTCCAGCCCCTGGTAGGCCCTGGGTACACCTATGCCCTGAGTTACAGGGTCTGATAAGGTGGCCCAGTCCCAATTGGATAATGCACCTAAGGTACACATATCAATTTAGTGAGAGAACAGCTAGGCTGTGGGTCTGATTGGCAGGCCCACAGCCAGGGAAAGTCGTAAACCAGTGAAACAAAAGCAAAAAATCTGGGTGATCATAGGATTGCAGACCCTACTCTCCTACAATCACCATCCCCCGCATCAAGCTAAGCCAAATGGGTGGTCGCTCATTTGGATACTTAGCTGCCAAACTCTGGAATGGGCTCCCTGCCCAGATCCGTGAGATGAACGATCTTTTATCCTTCAGGAAAGCCATCAAAACTTACCTTTTTAGTTAGTTATGTTATGTGCACTTCAGGACAACCCCCCCTCCAATTTACATCTTCAGCTGTCCCCTGGACAATGGCAGCTAGCGCCGGGACGCCCCTTGGCTGGGGCAGCCGTGCGCTATACAAACACCTATAACATAACAAACATAACATATACCAGGGATTTACTATTAATCAATTTTGGCAATGTTGTGGAGCGGTCCCTTGGGAAATGGCCGCTCTACTTTATTGGGGTGATTATTTCGGCTGTTTCTGCCTTATGTTTTTAGGCCCTTCTGCCTCCAAGGAGGAAGAAGTCATTAGACATCAGGGATTTCTTTATGGATTAATTTTGGCGATGTTGGGGGCGGCCCCTTGGGCAGGGGTCACTCCTCAATACTGGGATGATTATGTTGGCCGTTTATGCCCCAATTTGGGGCAGATCGGCCTTATGTTTTTAGGCCCTTTGCCCCCAAGGGGGCAGAAGCCACTAGCCACGGGTACATTGCTTTCACTAAGTTGTTGGGGAGAGGCCCCTTTAGGGAGTGCATGTTTTGGCTTTATTTTTAGGCCCATCTACCCCCAGCTGGGTGGTAGATTGTAGTGCATTATTTGCATATGTGATTTTAATGTTTTGTTTCTTCTTTTCATTATAGTGCACAGCTTCGGATTCCTGTTTGCGGTTTCAGCAGTGGTTGATCTGCAGTTTGGGTAGTTGCAGGTATTTGGTAAGAAAAACATTTTTGTTGTTCTTACTCCAAATTAATATTATTGTTGTGAATTAATCAATTTTTTGTAAGTGGTGTCATAATAGCAGCATTTTTAGAGTATGCTTTTAGTGTGAAATTGTTTTTGGATTTGTGCACAATGTTTATTGAGTTTATTGAGGTGTCATAATAGCAGCATTTTTAGAGTATGTTTTTAGTGTGAAATTGTTTTTGGATTTGTGCACAATGTTTATTGAGCTTTCTCATGTGTTATTTTCATTTTTTTTGTTGGATATTGTTAGTCCTTGCTGTGAGTACATACGTTTTTGTGATAAAGCCACATTTTGTTTATTACTTATTTTACAAAGTGTTTGTTGTTGTTGACTTGTTTGTCAAGTTACCTTTATTAGTAAAGATTATTGCTAGCCGCAGGATTACTGCTCAGCAGGTGGTTGGTATGCTTTTTGAATCTTCCTATGACCATGATTGTGAGACTGAAGCAGAGGAAGAAGTGAATTATTCTGGCATTGAGTTTTCTGTCCATGAGTAATCATCTGATGATGAAGCTACTCTCAGTGCAGATGAAGCTACTCTCAGTGTGGATGAAGTGCCTGTTTTAGAGGAGGACACTAATGTGTTGACAGTACAGCATGGGGCTGCAAGGCTTCCCATTGGAAGTGCTGGTCTCTGGGTTAATCCAAACATGGTGCAGATGGTGTTGCCTGCCTTTAGTGGTAATGCAGGGTGTAAAGTGAATTGTGAACTTTTGTTTGCCTATACAGTTTTTTCAGTTGCTTATGGATGATGTAGTTTTGGCTGAGATTGTTGAGCAGACTAATTTGTATGCTAAACTGTTTTTGAGGGACATCAGTGTCAGACGTAGGCCCACTCTAGAGGTACCCAGTGGACTCCCACAAATCTGGTTGAGGTGAAGACGTTCTTGGGTTTAACTCTTTTGATGGGCTTGATAAGGAATCTGTTTCTGTCTTCATATTGGTCTACCAGTCTCTTGATGGTATTGGCCATATTTCATACAAATCGTGATCAGTATTTACTTTTGTTTCAGATGCTGCATTTTGTTGATGATGCTTTGACGTTGCCACCAGATCGCCTTGACTGTGACCGTCTTTTTAAGATTCGACCTGTCCTTGATCACTTTGTAGATCGTTTTTCAGATATCTCTACTCCAGGGAAAGAATTAGCTGTTGATGAGTCTTTGATCCTGTTCAAGGGCTTTTTGGTTTTTAGGCAGAACATTCCTAGCAAGAGAGCACAGTATGGTATGTTATGTTAGCATGTATTTATTAAGCGCACAGCTACTCCGGGGATGTATTTGTTGTCTGAGAGTAGGAGATAGGATATGTCTAGAATTTCGAGGTATACACTGTAGAGATTCCACTGTTGACCTCCCTAGTTGTCCGCCCACTTTAAGAGTTTCAGTCAAAGTTGTGTGGGAACTTGCTAGAGGACTTTTTAACAAGGGTCACCATTTGTACCTAGATAACTTCTACACTGCTGTGCAATTATTTAAGGAATTGTTCAAAGAGGACACCCTTGCTTGCGGCACAATCAGCTCTAACGGTAAACGTTACCGCAAAGAGCTTGTTTGCAAAAAGCTTGAGAGGGAAGAGCACAGTGCCTTGTGTAGTGATGAACTGCTAGCTATGACATTTGTGGGCAGGAGGGATGTGCTGACTACCATCCAGGATGAAAGTACTTCACCTGTGACTGTTTGTGGTCAGGTTGCTGAAGTACGCAAACCTGTGTGCATCGTAGACTACAATAAACACATGGGTGGTGTCGATAGAGTAGATCAAAGGTTGGAACCTTATACTGCTGTTCATAAGGCTCACATTTGGTAGAAAAAGTTGGCCATCCATCTCTTTAATTTAGCAACTTTGAATGTTTTTGGTGTGTTCAAGGAGTGTTCTCCAGCATCAAGGGCAGCCAAAAGTCATTGGTTCAGGTTTTTGACTTTTTAATTATTAACAGTGTATTTCCACTTTGTGAAATCTCTTGTTATTAAAATTTTTACCTCTGAACCTTCACTCACCCTCATGCTAAATCCAACCAGTATGTGTGTGTACTTAAGGAATAGATAGTTTTGAAGTAATATTTGTCTTTTTTGTCTTTCTCGGTTAGGGTGTACATTGTCTCTACATTGTGACTCGGGAGACTCATGGGAATGCTCTGTGGTAGGACATTTGTACTACATTGGTGATCCCACACAAAATGCGGGTATCCACGCAAGAAACACATCCCTGGACTCTCCTGGGTGTCTAGTTTTCAGAAAAGTGTGTGTTTGGAAGGTTTCCCTAGTTGGTGGTCGAGCCAGGGACCAAAGACGCATGTGCCCCCCTGGTAAAACCAGGTCATTTTGTGATAGGTCATTTTGATATCTCCACAATATGTTTTGGGCCCTTGCCTGTCTCGGGTACTTGGCCCACCCACATGAGTGAGATACCATTTGTATCAAGAGACATCAGGGAACGCTGGGTGGTAGAAATTTGTGTCAGTCCGGTGATTCCACAACTTTCCCACACAGAAATTTGAGAAAAATGTGATTTGTTTTAGCTAAATTTGAGGTTTGTAGGAAAACGCTGGAGGGTCCTCACAAGCCATACCTCCCTGGACTCCCCCGGGTATCTAATTAAAAAAAAATTTGCGTTTCCCTTGAGGGCTGCTGAGCCCAGGGCCAAAAAACCCAAGTGACCCCCCTTGCAAAACCAGCTTGTTTTATGATCGGCAATTTTGATGTCTCCACAATACGTTTTTTTTACATGTGGTGGGCACGTGGCCCACCGACACAAGTGAGGTACCCTTTTTATCATAAAACCTGGGGGAACGCTAGCTGAGTGGAAATTTGTGGATCCACTCAGATTCCAGAACTTTTCATCACAGAAATGTGAGAAAAATTGTTTTTCAAAGTTTGAGGTTTGCAAGGGATTCTGGGTTACAGAACCTGGTGAGAGCCACACACGTCACCCCATTCTGGTTTCCCCTGGATGTCCAGTTTTTAAAAATGTATAGGGTTCCTAGGTTTCCCGAGGAGCCGGCTGTGCTAGGGTTCACAATCCACAGCTATGTACTTCAGACAAAAAGGATCCGTTTTCACTGTAAAAATGTTGTTTTCCACGTTGCATTTTGGGCTGTTTCCTGTTGCGGGCACTAAGCTTACCCACGCAAATCAGGTACCATTTTTACCGGGAGACTTTGGGAAATGCGGGGTGGGGGGCATTTTGTTGCACCACATAGATTATGGAACTTTCCATCACAGAAATGTGAGAAAAATGTGTTTTTTTACAAAGCTTGAGGTTTGCAAGGGATTCTGGGTAACATACCCTGGTGAAAGCCGCACAAGTTACCCAATCCTGGATTTTGCTGGGTGTCTAGTTTAAAAAAATGTATAGGTTTGCTAGGTTTCCCTTGTTGCCGGCTAAGCTAGGGTTAAAAATCCATGGCTAGGCACTCTGCTTACAAAGGGTCAGTTTTCACTGTAATAATGATGTGTGTCCATGTTTTGGACCGTTTGCTGTCCCGGGCACTAGGCCTACCTCCACAAGCGAGGTTCCATTTTTATCAGGAGACTTTGGGGAATTCTGGGTGGGTGAAAGTTTGTGGATTCACACAGATTCCAGAACTTTCTATCACAGAAATGTGTGAAAAATGTGTTTTCTGAGAAACTTTAAGGTTTGCAAGGAATTCTGGGTAACAGAACATTGAGAGAGCCAAAAAAGTCACACCATTCTTTCTGGGATCCATTATTGCTTTCAGACCCATTTCTACCACAAACTGTAAGGAGGTTGAAAGCACCAAAAATAGTAAAAATAGGCTATGTCCCTATAAAATTCCAAAACAGTAGAACATTTTGTTTATCTGACAAAGGTATGCCTGCCCCTGAAAGCTGAGAAGATTGTGATTTCAGCACCATAAACCCTTTGTTGATGCAATTAGCAGGAAAAAAACAGACACTTTCTTCTGCAGCATTTTTTCCAATCTGAAAAAAGTAGCTGTATTTTGGCTAATGTCTGGGTCCCCTCCAGGGGAATCCACAAACCCTGGGTACCTTTAGAACCCTCAGAGTGCTGGAAAAAAAGGGCGCAAATTTGACGTGGCTATCTTATGTGGACAAAAAGTCATAGGGACCTAAGAGCGAACTACCCCAAATAGCCAAAAAAGGCTTAGCATGGGGGGTGGGGGAAGGACTAGCAGGGAAAGGGTTAAAAGAAAAATGAATAAGACTTAAGAAGTTTGAGATTTCAAAGTGGTGAGATGCAGAAACATTGAAGCAATACCAGAAACGTAGTAGGATCCCACAGGGTCTATGCTCTCAAATATTTTCCATGTCTGATGATCTTGAGGAAGATGTTGTTACTTTGGAAAAAATAACGTATCAGTAACTCTATGAGTTTGATGAATATACTAATTGAAAACTCAGATAGGAAGGTGATGAAAACAGCACAAGATGTTGATGAATTAGAGGAGGTGATCTCAGATCTTAATTTGCCTGATGCAACTAAAAAGAATTATACAATCTAGGAGGAGGTACTAACTATGTATGAAGAAGACTTTAAACAGAGGAAGGCAAGGAAGCTCAAAAGGGATGAGCTGGATTATGCGAGCAGCAAAGTGTTTACATTTACTAAGCGCTTTGACCACTAAGCAAGATACGGTACGAAGAGGAAGTAAATCATGCTCCCTTAGTTAAAAAAGTACCACTTCTTAAAGTAATACTCTAGCAGTGGGGACGAAGGAGCTGGGGACGGGCCATCAAATATACCCATTGGAAATACTTTTTTAAGGGAGGTCGAAAGGAACAGGATGGGAAGCAAAGATATGAGTATCAGACAAAGGGGACACAACCTATAAAAACCAGGAGGGGGAAAGGGGACGAGGGAACAGCAGTGAAAGAGAAGGAAGGAAAACACCCCCGCTCCTGGAGCAGAAACAAGCAATAGATATGCAAAAGACTAGGGGTGTACTGGCAGTTTACATGTCTAGCAAGGTTCTTCCCAAGGATATGATCTCAGTTTTACAGAAGGGCATGAGTTTTTGCTCGACAATGGTATGCGACATTACTGATTTTAAGATTGATATCTATAAATTCATTAGCCAAGTTAAACTAAGGAAATTCTAAGTAAATAACCCAAAAATTAATAAATCTGATGTACAGGATATGGTAGTTGGTGATTTATCAATTCAAGATGTTCGGGACATGACTACATCACTATCTATCACAGACGATGAACATGATCCAGTTACTATCTATAAGTATTACATGATTTGTAACTGTGTGCACATCTAAGTGAGGATAGTGGGCTATGTGAAATGAAAATGGACACCACAATTGACAAGAGGGAATGATATTGATCTGTTTCATAGAGCATAATCAATTAGATTGACAGCAGAGTTGAGACAATGACACATAAGTACATACCCTACAACAGTAATCTTACATGTAAAGAACGAGAAGCATTGAGACAACTATGTTCTGACCAGAGCATTATTATAAGGGAAGCTGACAAAGGCGGGAATATGTTTGTATTGGATAAAGTTACATACGATAATGAGATTTTTGGGTAGCTGAAAAATATACTATGGTATCAGAAACTGAGTCATAACCCTGTCTTTGAAATTGCAAAAGCTACTAACATTAGTTTAAAATAAAGGCTAGCGCTAAGTTTATTAAATGATGATGAATATTTCTATTTGTTAGTAGACAGGCTGAGGTTCCCTTGTATGTACGCTTTGCCTAAGATACATGAGAGTCTTCTCTCTGCCCCCGGGAGACCCATCATTTCAAGGATTTGGTGGACCCACAGAAAGATTGTGAGAATTTGTAGATATTTTTTTACGTCCATTTGTGACTAATCTCCCATCTCACATCGGCGATGCGAAATACATGTTGAATATTCTAAATGAAGTTGTTTGGGACTCTAGTGTGCCATTAGTGACTTTGGAGGTTATTTTATTGTACACCAACATATCACACCAATATTGCTTAATAGCCATTAGATGTTTCCTCTGTAAAAGATTTATTGAACACAAGGAACACCCAGTGATGTTAATCAATATGTCTCAGATGATATTTGAACACAATGTTTTTCTTTTCAATGGGGAATGGTTCAGACAGGTATGCGGGACCGCAATTGGTTCCAGATTTGCGCCGTCCTTTGCCTGCCTCTTCGTGAGCTGGTTTAAGGCGAGACATGTCTGGGGCCCATCAGACACCAGATGGAATGATTTTATCCTTTATTTTGGACAATATATAGATGACTGTCTCATGATTTGGACTCTTAGTCAGTCGGAACTACATGAGTTTTTTACGTTCATGTACAACAATATATATATACATATATATAAAACCTGTCTTTTACTATGACACACAGGAGAAAACTGTGTTCTTAGATGATGAGATTCATATATGTCAGGGCAGAATTAACAGCTGGATGTATGGGAAGATTACTTACTTCAACCCCTTACAGCATGCTAGTAGTTCACATCCTAGAAGCCAGATTGATTCAATACTGTTTGGGGTGATGATCAGAGCAAGGGGAAATTGCAGTGATACGGAATTCTGTATAATATGACAGACATATAAACAGAGGTCCTTGGAACGAGAATATAACTGGGATGTTATCCTGAGAGCTAACGAGAGATCTCGAAGACTGAAATAGAGTGATACTCTCAAGGATCAGATGAAAAACAGAAAAACCAATAAGATTAGTTAAAGACTACCACTCATGTTCACAGAAAGTGTATAATATACTCTGACGATACTGGCCCCTACTTCCATCAGATCAGATGTTACAACAATTTGTAACAGACTGCTCAAATATTACTTATCGCAGAAAAGGAAAGGCAGTTACGCAATATAGTGTCCCCCAGTTACCTTAAGAGACAAATAACAAGGGAGACATGATTACATTTCCTGAATAAAAGCTCATATTGATGTGGCAACTGTAACATGTGTAGAATGTTTGTCAATGGAATTAAGGAATTTGAATATAATAATTCACAGAACTTTACTATCTGTACACACATTGATTGTGTGACCTAATGTGTTTATGTAATCATTTGCAAATGTGGAAAAAGGTATGTGGGATGTGCCTTCAGACCACTTAGGGATCACATTGCTGTACACTTTAGTGCTTCGAAACATATAGATGATAGGTACCCCATTGCAATCCATGCAAGAGAATGTAGGTCTCAGGATTTGCACTTGTGGTTTAATTTTCATGGGATTGAATCTGTACTGATTGATGTGAGAGGCGGAAATCAGGAGGTAAGACTTAGACAAAGTGAATCCTGGATAATGAAATTACATTTAATGAACAAGGGCTTAAATATAGATCAAGAGTTACAATACTTTTTGGGTACCTGATATGCATGTGGGACTTGCAGTTAACATCTCTTTATTGTCCTCTCACTATGTCTCTAATGGGTTCCAATATTTCCTATATGTTTTCCCTCCTGAAGAACTCTTGACCTTTTGAGATCATTAAAAAATATAGTAGTAATAGGGAGCTTTTACATCAAAATGAGTGTTTAGATTGGGTAGTGTATCATTTGTTTTGATTTGTGACGTTTAATGAAAATATACCAGCACTTGGGTTGGCTTGGTGTGTCTCATCTGTTTAGTGCTTGAAAGTATATTACATGATTGTACACTTTCCATTCACCAATTGATTGATACATAGAATTTTAGATATTATTTTCATGGTAACAAAAATATTTTAAAATGGCACTGAACTGTATACCAATATGATTAGTTTGTTGACTCTCATAGTATAGGAGTCGGATTTGGTATTGTTGTGGCTCTCTTGTAAGTGTAATGAATTTCTAAAGATTTTTCATTACAATATGAAACTGAGGCGCAAAATTGGACTCCAATCTAAATAGACTGGATAAGGGGACCATTCAACTCTCATAGTTTGAGAGCCAGATGGATGAACACTCTCTTTAATATATTTGGTGTTACCAGTAGTAAAATATTGAGCAATGTGGCACTTTTCTTAAATAGATTGACAGTTTCTGTTGAAAATGTTCAGCGATATGAAACTAGAACAAGATGGCACTTGTCTAAGAAGGTGACATAAATGTTGTCAGTTCATTGTGTTTATTTTCATTTACATGGTCATGTGACTTATATTGTCTAAATTGACATTTCAAGATGGCGCGTATGTGGCACGCCAATACTCACGAAGGGCACTCTCCTGGAGCATTACGGAGATACAGGTAAGATTGTTTGGAATTTCTGACTGCTATCGTGGGTCCATAACAGTAAGAAGTTGATGGCACATAATACTTGTAAGAGTGGATGGATACTTAGATTTGTAATTGTGTATGAGCTTAATAGGGTCCGTAATTTGATACGAGTTGGATAATGACGTAAAGGAGTGTTTGTACCGAGATTAGATCTGTGGTGTGTTATGTGGGGATTGAGGTCTGGTATTATTTGTAAGTACACTTAGGTTGGCATGAGGCCTGAGGTATTATTATAATCACTGTATTAGAGATTTTATACAGTCCAATTGGAATATTAGATTGGTGTGCAGGTTGGCGGCCACAGATACTAGGTATAATTATATTATAACGGTTTATCATTTTTTAACAGTGTGATTGTGTGTATTACATTATAATGTGATTATTTTCTGTTTAGGAGTTAAAGAGATATTTATTCCCTTTAATAAATGCTGTACTACATTTTATGCAATATATCGGATTTGGTGAGTAGGATGAGATCTATGGTGAGGTGGTAGTTAATTATTCTTGGACTATGGTTTCTCTCACGATAACAAAGTGTGTAGATTGGCATGTTCTAATACATAAAAATGGGTACTTATCATTATAAATTTCACTAACCTTCCTTTACCAACATGTATGCATCTCTCCCTCTTTTTATGACTTGATATGCTTAACTAAATGACTACACATAAGGGTGATTTTTATAACTGAGTTTTAAACAGGACATAATCTAACATTTCTCTTACTACTTTGTTTGGGTTTCACAAATCTTTTTACATTTTTTATATATTTTTGGGTTATTATGCAACACTAATTTAAGCTAGGGGTGACAACCTAGGATGCTTAAGGTTGGTTACTTATCTCTTGTAGCCCTGAGGAAGTCAGTGGTATACACACCACAGTCAAAACATGTGTTGGCTGGCTTCAGTATAGTTTTTGGATTCATTACAAGATTGAAAATAAGGCTGGCTACAGTATCGCCTTGGATGTGTTGCAAGTTTGAAAATAAAGTGAAGAACATATCTACTAACCCATACTTGTGAACTTTTTAATTTGGACATTTGTACAGGATAACTGTCTCCACCTTGGAAATGGTCAGTGGCCGTTTTCTTGTCCTTCAAGCATTTTGAGATTGATCATTGTAACTTACAAATACGAATTAGCACAGACGTCAACTCATCTACTTCTCTATTGCAAACCTGAAAACCACGATTGAGCCTTCTACATCTGAGTCACCAAGATTATCTCCACTTTCTGATGTCTCACTTGAATCAAGACCCTGGGGTTCATTACAAATGGAGGAAAGGCGTAATTGTGATTCTGCGACCAGTCGAGGAGAAATGCATCAGTAGCTTGCGCCATCAGATCTGGTTGACAACTGAAAAAGACAGGAAGTTATTTGTTCAGACATGACTTAAACAGATCCACTGAGCAGGAATCCCAGATCCGAATAAGACTATTAAATACTTGAGGATGTAGCTTCCAATTACTGTTGTCCATTAAGTATCGAGAGTTTCAAACCACCACTACATTCTGTCAACTTAGAAGATATTCAGCCACTATTGAGATATGTTGTTGAACGGAGAAAGGCCAAATGCTGTTGACTATTTCCTCTAACAAGTGGGATTTTATTCCACCCAGCTGGTTGATATATTGAACTACCGAAATGTTGTCCATCCCTATGATACAAAGGTTTGCCTTTAGCGGAGGTACACCTGATGGTGAATGATTCTGCCAGAAGCTCCATATAATTATCTGGAGACTCAATTCCATCAATGGTCAGGGACCTCCAGTGGATTCTGGGCCGCATATTGCTCCCAGCCCCACCTGCTGGCAACCGATTCTATTATTACATCCGGCAAGCAACCAAATATGAATCTGCCGCACCACGCCTCCATATGATCCAACCACCAATCAAGTACAGTCATTACAAAGGCAATGACTTTCAAGACACTGATACTTCCTCCCACTTGGATTCCAATCAGGATGGTGACAAAGCAGGCCCAAGTAAGAGGAAATTAAACTGCATGGTCTCCATTGCGCATATTTCTAAGAACCCTATGGGGTTTGTAACCCAGACAATATTGTTCTCTCCCAATCATCAGACTGGATACCTTCGCCTGAGGTAGTGGAGTATGTACAGACATGCATGCGAAGGGTCTTTGAGAAAGAAGGCTGTTTTCTTTTGCATTTCTCTGTGTTTGTCTTCTTTTCTTTTTCGCTAATAGTATTTACTACTGTATCGCTGCTGTTGGCCCTAACTATTCCAGAATCGAGAAAGTCCCAGGCTCTCAGACATTACAGGGTGAAACACGTGTTGGCTGAAAGTTTGATGTTTACTAGAAGCAATTCTACTTATCAACATGCATTTATTAATTTATTGTGTATAACTTGTATGGAAGGATTTTTTGTGTCCCTGATTTACTATCCAGCAATCCTACCAAGGAGTATTCACTTGGACATTGGTGCACAGATAAAACTGATAACACAATGATGTGTTAAATAGCTTTTTTCAAAAGATATTATGGATTAAATGTAATGGAACTAGTGACCGTGAGCATCTAAGTATTTACAATATAGTAGTGTGTACTATACTTTGAGAGTGGTGGTAAGTATTTTTCCATCAATTTTCATATCCTGATTTTACATCTGAACTGGGCAATTCATTGGGTATTAATGGCACACTGTAGGCGTGATCCCCCAGGTACACACTGGACAACTTCTAGAAGGTTTCAGTGTGTGGCTACCTTTTTAGGTCTTCCTAAGGCAGCGCTTGTGCTGTCTCTTCGAGACATGCTGTACTCAGGTATGAACTGGAAGCACTGCAAACTCTCCACCCATCTTTTTAATTGGCTACTGTCAATGTCCTTTCTAAACGTTGACCTTTGATTTGTTTATAGGCTTATTAGTCCCTCCTTAGTACCTGCCTATCTTCTGTTACCTCCCATGAGGACTGGTCCTTTTACTAGTGTTGTAACTCTGTATGTTTTATTAAAGTCTGTATGCACTATTTTCTTAAGTAACTTCTGCCTACCTGCCATTGCGGCAGGACATGCTGCCCCACAACTGCTTTTTTTTCTTTTTAACCAGCGCCGACAGCAGCAACAGGTTTGTTTACTTTAGATGATCCTTCTCCCTTCATCTGAAACATTTGTCAGGCTAATTTAGCATCAGGATGGAAATACAGCAGGCAGCTGAACCCAGAGCAGAGGCAGCAAATTAGAGCATAACAGCTCTGGGGGCATTCACAGCAGGCGAGGGGGCACCATGCATAGCAGCGTTTCCAAGCAGCAAGCCCGGGTGACAACATAGACAAAGATACTTTTTCATTCTCCCCAATCCTCATCCCTTCTATGCATGTGTGTACGCGATATCTGCTGTAATCTTTATCATGTATTATTTAAAATTCTTGCATCTTTCTCATTTCCTCAAATTGATGCTCGTTCTGACCTAGAATTCCGGGGAAAGTTTCACCTCTTCTAATCACTGTTGCCTTCCCTTCTGCTGATTTCATTTGTGTCAACTTAGTCAGCTGTAACTAGTTGAAGCCAGCACTGTCCAGAGTTTAAATAAATGTTTGTGTACTGAACTCATGCCTTACTTTAAGTGCTGCTTCCCCTGTGTTTCCCAGGAACAAAGGGGCATATTATCAAGGGCCATATCGCCGCTTTAGCTGCACGTTTTGCCGCTAAAGCGGCAATATTTTTATCGCCCTATCATCAAGCTGTTGCTAACAGCAGTTAGAGACAGCTTTCAGGCGATAGCGACCGGTTTGGGGCCCGCTTTGCATGTCAGTGATATTTATCGCTAATGACATGCAAAGTGGGCGTACCCAAACTGTTAGCGACTGAAAGCAGTCGCTAACACAGCTATCGCCTATTAGCAAGGCAGGTGAGTCGATAAATAAAAATCGCGCTAAGTGCGATATCGCTATAATCTAACGCCTGCTAAAAACATGACTTCCATGTTTATTCAATGGGAGGTGGATTATCAGGTTAAGTCCCCATTGGCGTTAATGCGTGAATATCGCTGGATTTCCAGCGATATTCACGCATTTTGCCACTATCGCTGGATATTTTAGCACAATGGAGAAAAACGTTGCTAATATCATGTTTTCTCCGCTAACATATCCAGCGATAGGCAGCGATAAAAAAAAATTCGCTAAGCACATTTAGCGATAAATATTGCTATTCCTTGCTAATATGCCCCAAAGAGTTAAAGCTGTGCTGTTAGCAGTCTTTAAAAGGGCTGTCTGTCCACTTACTAGAAACAGTGGTACAAAGTGCGAGGGAAATTCCTTTCAGACTACTTCTGTTCTCTCTCCTTGCTCATGACGGAGTGGTTCCGTCATGGCCCCGCCCGCCCAATAGAACGCGCCGCGCAGGCGTGGCGGCAGGGCCATGACGGAACCGCTCCGTCATGAGCACAGCTCAGCCGATGCTCATGAGGGAGCGGCTCCGTCATGAGCATGGGAGGGGTTAAGGTTCTGAGCATGGTATATAAGGCCATGAACAGTAAAGGTTTGCCACATTTGAAAACCCTGTTTCAATGGTATACTCCTGGGAGAACCTTGAGATCCTCCACACAGAAAACCACTTTTGTCTCCTATATTTTTCAGGTCCAGATGGGGTGGATGCTCCTTTTCTGTAGCAGCCACCAAGCTTTGTAATTCCTTGCCCACCTTTATTTAAAATGCAGAGTCTTTACTGTTCTTTAAAAAGACACAGCCACAACCATAAAGACCACTCACTCAGGAGCCCCTACTGACTCCTGCCCACCGCACATCTACCACAGAGCCGCCGCCGCCATAGAACCCAAATTAGGCCGGACCATCAACGCCTCCCTCGAATCCGGCATCTTCCCTGATCACTGGAAGCGGGCAGAGGTCAAGCCCCTCCTCAAGAAACCATTGGATGACCCGACAGACCTGAAAAACTACCAGCCCCTCTCTCACTTTCCCTATGCATCCAAAGTCACCAAGAGATTAATCAATGCCTCGCCACCACCGATGACATCCGCATGCTACACAACCAGGGCCACACTGCGGCCCTCATCCTACTAGACCTCTCCGCAGCCTTTGCCACCATCTCACACCGCACTCTAGCAGCCAGACTCCATGACTCCGGTATATGAGGAACCACCTTTAACTGGATCTGCTCCTTTCTCTCTGGCAGAACCCAAAAGATCAGACTCCCTCCCTTCCTATCCAAACTTACAGAGATCAACTGTGGAGTATTCCAAGGATCCTCGCTCAGCCCCGCGCTCTTCAACATCTTCATGTCCCCCTCGCCACCATCGTCAGACTGCATGGACTCAGAATAGTATTTTACGCCGACGATACCCAGTACATCCTCTCTCTCATGAAAAACCCTGAAGACACCAGACTCGGCTTCCAAGAAGGAATGAAAGACATCGGAGCCTGGATGACAACAGCTGCTTAAAACTGAACTCCTTGTCCTCGGACCCTCCCTCACTGCGTGGGACAGCTCCTGGTGGCCCCCTGCCCTCGGAAACTCACTCACCCCCACGAACCACGCCCAGAACCTTGGCATCATTCTAGACTCCTCTCTCACCTTGACCTACCAGATCAATGCCATCGCCTCCACCTGCTTCAACTCCCTCTGCATCCTCCGCAAGACCATCAAGTGGATCCCCCGAATGCAGAAAACCCTCACCCACACACTCATAACCAGCAGACTGAACTACAGCGACACCCTCTACGCCAGAATCAACAAAACCTTGCTACACAAGCTCCAAACCATCCAGAACACCTCAGCCAGACTCGTCCTCGGAATACCACGACACAAGCACATGACCCAGCACCTACGAGACCTCCACTGGCTCCCCATCAAGAAGAGATTAATCTTCAAGCTACTCACCAACACCTACTAATCCCTCCACAACATCGGACCCAATTACCTCAACCAAAGAGTCTCCTTCCAAGTACCCAAAAAGAACCTTGGCTCCGCCGACCTCGCCCTGACAGAGACCCCATGCATCTGGAGAATAAGAGCAGGTGGAAGAGCCTTCTCCTACTGTCAGATTCTCACCTTAGTTTCTGCAGAAGCGTCACGGAACTGAAGAAAGGTCCACGACTTCCCCTCTACCACCTATTTGGAATGACTATCGACATTCAACAATGGTAATGCAGGGGAAGAAGGGAAACAAAACAAGGAAAATAGGGGAAAGATCCCTCAACGCTAAACAAACTCCACAGGTCTTCTTAACATAAAGAAAGGCTGAAATGATAGAGACAATAGGTTAGAAGGTAAATCAATTATTCTAAGGACTACACTCAAAAATATACTCCTCATGGTTACCTTAGTTTTCCCTTCATTAACGTGGAAATGAAGATAAAGGGTGAAATGCTGAGCAAGTGGTTTAACTGCAAAGAAAACAAGCTATGAGTACACTAATATGTTCCACTCTCCAATATTTCTAGTCTAAACAAATAAATAGCCCACCTGTACTTCCCTTGTGTCACAGACTTTAAAATCCTGTGGGTAATTGCTGTGCTTCTGATATTGTCCAAAACAATAAGGGGGTGAGCGACCCTTATGTTATGTTCAAAATAAACGTAGCAAATTGTGTGAAAGTTAGCCTTAACTTTCACTCACTGTGCGCTAAGTTTAACGTGAAACCAAATTGTTTCTTCTCTTGTTTTTATATCCTTTGAAAAGAATTGATGTTCACTTTGTTTTTTTGATCATTTCAACATTTCTTTATTGACTTATTTTTCTTTTCCTTATTGTGCCTCATAAGGATTTTTTTATATAAACCATTTCATTGATGAATCCATATATACAAATTATAACTCTGCCCAATGCATTTCGGGTCAGTGTGGATGACCCTTCGTCAGGGGCCTGTGAACGAATAGATACAGGACCTTAGCAATCACTTCAATATCATCAAAAAACGTCATGAATAAGTAAAAGAAAACAGTACATACATCATTTTAAATTCATTGTATACGTATAAAAGCATGAACCTTAAATATCAAGCAGTTCTATTGTTCATAATATCGTGATATGCTAGATGCAAACATATCAATATAGAAATGCCTGAGCGTGCATGTGATAAGTTTGGTGGTGACGGGTACGGGGTGGTAGCATAACGGCAGGGTTAACAAAATAACAGGGTTAACAAAATAACAGAATAACAGTTACGAAGGTTTAAAAAGAAGGTTTAAGGGGGGAATGGAACTTACGAGAAATCTGTATATTAGCTGTCTCTGCTGTACCGGATGGTTGTTTACGGTTTACGCGCGGTTAGTCATTTAAAGTCTAAGGATGTTCCGATCACGTGATCTAAGTAACTATGGAAGTCGAAAAAAGACTTCTCCCGTGTGTATACTGATCGTATATCGATCTTCATATGTTTACACAAATGCGTCTGGGAAGATGATTACCTGACACATAGCAGAACTCCAATACAGTTTTCAATGTAAAGGAACAAACAAAAAAAGCAGCACCAAAGAGCGCTGTTACAGTGTCTTCGGTTCTAAATTCAATGGTTCTGTAGAAGACTGCTTCAAGTTGTCCTTTAGAGATTAGAGTCGGCCAACAGAGATTAGAGGCGGCCAGCAGGCGGAACAAGAGAACAGGACGTCCGACTGACCAACTGAACCAGAATGCGTGGCCCAGCCAGTCAGCGGAACGCTTAGCTACATGTCCGGCCCACCGACCTGTGGGGGAAGCATACAATCTAATCCTTGAGGGAAAAAGAAGATATCTGATCCACTTGAGGTTGCAAGAGGCCAAAGTCCACGGTTCCAGAACAGCAGGAGCCAAAAGAAAAGGCACCAAGAGAATCCAGAGGCAGAATCCAGTGACGAAATAGACAAAAGTCCTACTTGCTGAGAGTAACTTCAAATCCAAGGTCCCGACGTGGGGGAGTGAAGGGACGCGACGAAAACCGAAAGTGAACGCCCGGAAGCACAAAACAACTAGAACCCGAAGTGCTGTCTGCTAGGAGAGTCAGGTTTTGAACCCGCCTGACCTCCTTGCGCATGCGCGTTCCGGGGCTGCCATTTTAGTAGTTCTGTCGGCTGCAGCGGCAATCGTGACACCTACATTGCAGCTAAGACCTGGAACGAGTTCCCAGTCAACAGCAGGCACTCCCCCACTCTGCACACCTTCAGAAAGAGCCTAAAGACCTGGCTCTTCGACTGATCCGGAGCAGCACCCCACCCCCCTAGCGCATTGAGACCCTCACAGCTATTTTCATCTTAGATGACTGCAAGCGTGTTTCTCTCCTTCGTCTGCCCAGCATCTTGACACCTTCAGGTATAAGCGCACAAATATTATCTTCATGCCATTGGGTATACCGCTGAAGCTGTTTATTGAAAGGTTGTAATGCTAATGCAAGGTCCTATTAACAGACTGCTGGACACTATTATCTAAAGTGTTATTGCAGATTTTCCACAGTTTTAATGGGTAGAAAATCATGATTTTATTACAGGCACGGAGGCTAATATTATGCATATCCACTTTATTGCTCCTCAAACACAGCAGCAACAAACATAAGAATTTAGAACATACAAAGCTCTAGAACACTGAACATGCATATATTGCCAGAACAGTCAGCCATTTTCCTCTTTAGGTGCTGCGAAAAAAATAACAATGTCCAGAAACCACATATTTCCTACTCCATAAACAGAATCCAAAAATCTCTGGTCGCCTTCAAAACTTTTTCCAGACGGCAATCTTCCAAATCTTCTTCTCTAATCTGTGTAACAAAAAGATAATTAATAAACTGGGTGGGAACAGAGGAGGGATAATATTAGCATCCCTGCCTTTAATAAAATCATGATTTTCTACCCATTAAAACTGTAGAAAGTCTGCATTTTATAGCAAGGCCCAGAAGCCAATATTATGCATGTTCAAAGTTCATCAATAACCCTATTCAACACATTTTACACAGGTTTAAAATAGATTTTTTTTTAAGTTGAATCATTAGACCAATCTGCTGCTTTCATGAACCAACTCAAAGAAAATACTCTCATAAATGCTTTGCTAGCCATTGCTCCCCTAACCGAATGTGCCCCAAAAACTCTCACATCCAGACCTGCCTTGGACATAACACCCTTAATCCACCTTGCCAAAGTAGGCAAAGAAACTGCTTTAAATGGTTTCTTATAAGAAATTAAAAGTTGAGAACAACCACCCTGTCTCAAACCTGTCGTTCTCCTCTCGTACTCTCTCAGACAAGTTACTAAACACAAGCGATCACACCCCTCCAAAAGTGGGTAAAAATCGTCCTAGACATAGTCATGGTCCTTTTTCTTAACTCAAAACACACACCTTCCGGTTGATAAAACCTAGAATCAACTTCAAGTGCCCTAATATATGAAACCCCCCTAAACGAAACTAAACAGAGAAGATTCACCAGCTTCCAAGACAGGAACTTAAGATCTAATGGGGAGTTAGAACCCCAACTGTCCAACTCCCTCAGAACTACCGAAACATCCCAAAGAACACCATACTTAGCACAAGGAGGCAAAGCCACTCTTACACTTTTAACCAATCTTCTAACCAATTCATGTTGTCCCACTGGCAAACCATCCACCAACACATGCCCGGCTGAAATAGCCGACCTGCTTATATTAATTGTATTATATGCCAATCCACTTTTGTACTGATCTGATAACACATTCACCACCTCCACTACAGGAGCTGATACAGGATCCAAATCCCTTTCAAGACACCAACCAGACCATCTTATCCATGCCGACTTATGTACCCTAGTGGTCCCACGTGGACCATGGCTCATCGATAAGTTTCGAAGCCTCCTTTGATAGTCCATACACTTGTCAAACTCCTGAAATCAATCATGCTACCAACTTCAGCTGACTTGACACCACCAACTCGTGAACGTTTCCCCTCACATCTGTTATTATCTCTCTTATCTCTGGTAGGAACACCGGATCCTCTCTCAAAAGATCCACCAAATCTGGGAACCACACCTGACTTCTTCAAAAAGGCGTTATTAAAACTAACTCCGCCTTTTCTCTTCTGACTTTCGACAATACCCTTTGCATCACTGAAAACGGAGGACAAGCATAATTCCTCCCCAACCTCCAACCCTGAAGAAAGCATCTATTCCCTTTGCCTCTGGGTCTGGTCTCCAACTGTAAAAATCCTTTAGCTGACAATTCAACCTGTTTGTAAACAGATCCACCTACAGTGGACCCCAACCTCTGCTGTATTTTCACGAAAACTTCCCTGTTCAACCTCCAATTGCTTACATCTTTCAGATATCTCAAATACCAATCCGCTTCTACGTTGCTCAACCCTGGAATATACTGAGCCTGGACCATCATTTCCTTCTCTAAACAAAACTTCCAAAAATTATTCGCAACATCTGATAATCCTTTCGATCTCGGTCCACCCATCTTGTTCACATACCTCACTGCCGACAAGTTGTCCAACTTCAGGAGGACACAACATTTCACCTGATCCTTCATAAAACTCTTTATTGCAAATGGCCCTGCTAGGAGTTCCAAACAATTTATGTGCATGCCTCTCTCCTCTTCTGACCATTGTCCCCCTGTCGATACCATGCCACACTGAGGTCCCCAACCTTGCCAAATTGTATCTGATTCTATTTCTATCTCCGGAACCTCTCCAAAAATTGCCTTCCCATTCCAAGCTTCCAAACTCATCAACTACCAATCCAGTTCCTCTACTGTCTCCTGATTCAACCTCACCTTCTGAGAGTATTTCGCCCCTCTCCTCAAATAATAAGCCTTCAGTCTCTGCAACAGTCTGTAATGTAGGGGAGCCGGAAAGATCGCTTGAATCGATGCAGATAACAGACCCAGCAACCGCGCTAATTGTCTCAATGTTATCCAAACTGCATTCTTCACTCAATCACCTCCTTCTTGATTTTCCTCACCTTTTCCATAGGCAACCTCAATACACAATCCAAGGTCTGAATCTGAAAACCTAAAATTTGCATTACTTGCATCGGTTCCATAAACGATTTCTCCTTGTTCACCACAAATCCTAGGTCTTCCAGAACTCTCACAGCCAACTCCATTTATTCCATTGCCAAACTCTTTTCCTCTGCCATTATCATCATATCGTCTAGATATACACTCAAGCAAATCCCTCTGAATCTCAACCAAGCCGCTACTGGCCTCATTACTTTCGTAAAGCACCATGGGGTTGCTGTCAACCCAAGCCGAAGACTCTTGAACCTCCAAAGTTTTCCTTTCCTCCTGAACTGTAGGAAATCTCTTTGTTCCAAACACATTGGAATTGTCAGGTAAGCATCTTTCAAATCCAACCTTGTTAGCCAATCCCCTTTCCTTAACAGATCCCTCAACATGTGAATACCTTCCATCTTGAAGTGATTGTAACAAACCCAATAGTATAACTCCCTCAGGTTTATTACTGGCCTCATTCCTTTTTCTTTCTTCTCCACTAAAAACAAATTGCTTATAAATCCGCCCGCACCATCTGTGCTTCTTCTATTGCACCTTTTGCCTCCAAAGCCTCTACCTCCCTCGTCACAAGTTTCTCCATTTCTTCTGAAAATGTCAAAATATTGGGAGGCCTCTCCTGCACCAGAGTCTGTAAAAAATCTATTCTGTAACATGACACAGTTTCTAAAACCCATGGATCTTGTGTTATTTCTTTCCATCTCGAAACAAACTAGGCTAGTCTGCCGCCCAATCTTAACTGGATAGAAATAGGGTCTTGAGAACATCTTACCTGAGGCACCTCTTGTTCGCCTTTCAGAACGCATGCCTCTCGATCTGCCCCTCTGCCTTTACAGAAAAATCTTCCTTGCTCCGACCTTGAATAGTTGTGACTTGATCCAAAACTGAATTCATAGGGTCTGTAACCTCTTCCAAAGCTTCCTCTGGACACACCTTGTCCCCGGCTGGGGAACGGACCCCGCATTCGCCCGGCCCCACCAAAAACTCTGCGAATACATTTTAGAGCTTTCTGAAGAGAATTAAATGTACCAACATTCTTGGCCATATCTTCACAAAATCATCTCCGAACAATAACCCTTCACTACTTTCTCCAAGTTCTTTTCTTGTTTGGCCTGCTAATTTCGATTCAATCTTGAAAATAATACTTTTTCTTCTCTCAATACAAAGCGCAGAATTTGAATTTCCTAAAAGGCAAATTGCCCTTTGTATCCATTGCAGCATTTCTGCCACATCAATGGCAGTATTGTTAGTATGTGCCTCTTTGCACATATCAAAATGTTTTGTAAGTGGCCCCAGCACGTCTAATAGTCTGTCCTGGCAGCCTTTAAGACCTTTGTCAAGGCCCCTTCTTAGACCCTTTCCAGATTTGTTAATGAATGTCAACATCTTCTGATCCAACTCTGGAGTATATGCTACCTTACTATCCAGAGTTGGCCTTGGACATTCAGACCTCAGTCTGGTCCTCACATCCTTCGGTATCTCTCTGCGAATCCAGTACCTAACGTACTTCGCAACATGTTACACAGGAGCCCACTGTGGCAAAAGGGGATGCTGTATTAGGAGAGGGTCGAACATCTCCTCTCCCTGTGGATCAACGAAGTCTCAAATCTCTAACTTAATCTCTTTTTCTTCCACTTTTTTCTTTTAAAGAGGAACATCCTCTACATCTGAATCATCCATATCTGAACTACAAGTAATCTCCACGTCCCCACTCGTAGAGCTTGAATCACAAGCCACCACCTTGTGCATCCCTTTTCGCGCCTTTATAGTGAAACCTTTTGCCTTTATAGCGTTACCTTTCTGAACCTTACGTTCATTTCCCTTTCTCAACATTTCCACATTTTTCCATTTTGGGCTCTTTTCCTTCCTTGGCCAGACCCTTCTGCGACCACTTCAACATCATCTGTGGTCCAAAAATTCTCTTCCGCTCCTGACCTATGCCTAGACTCCTTTCTAAGCATAGTTTTCTCCATTGAATTTTCTATTTTCTTTTCTAGAGATGCATACATCTCCCAGAACATTTTTTCCAAGTAAGTCTTCATCCTTTCCTCTACACCTGCCTCAGAACCTTCCATTTTCCTAAATATTTATTAATTTCAACTTCTCAAAACCATCTTAATTTACCTCACTTTTCATAATATTTAAGTATTCACAAAACGTCTAAACTAAACTACAATATAAAACCTACTAATATTTTAATATCCTTAAAAAAATCCAGAAACCGATCACCTGTCACCTCGCATTCACCTTATAAACTATCGACTGAAGTCAGTCAGAATTCTATGGCAGGACGGAGGCTCCGATTATGCTTTCTCAATTCCTTTACTGAAACAGCAGCCAATCAGCACAGTAAAGTAAAAACTCAGACTACATTACCCATAAACCCTGGGCAACCATAGAGTCCACATAAGTATAAATAAGGAGATAGAGGTTACAACTTCCTCTTTCTTTGCTGCTTCGCAGCCAGTTAAGTGCTTTTGCATTACTCTTTACAATTTTGATTCGTATTTGGCTTACCGCTGTGTTTAGTTGTTAATTGCTTCTTGCTTTTATCGTTGACACGCTGTGTGCGCATTTCTGCCTGTTTTCAGCGCTTTGCGGCGCGACTTCATTGCTTAACCGGCTTCTTTGCCGGTGTTTGGGGAGCGTGTGCGGCACCTCCCGACTTGATTATTTTCATAATTGGGTCTTGTTGTGGAGCGGGCGCGGAGCTGGAAGGACGCCCGTGTCTCGCGCACCTTTCCTATCTGGCAGCGGCTGTTCGCGCATGCGCAGCAGCTTTGTTGACACGACCTGTCAGGCGTGTATTTCGGAAACGCCGTCTCTGCCTCAGCTTTGCCGGAGTGACTGCTGAATACAGCGCGCCCACACTTGCTGCCATTTGAGCTCCATTACACTCTCTGACAGGTTCAGAGTTAGGGGGTTGTAAAATAATGTATGGGCTTTGCCTAGAGTGGGGAAAAAATTGTTTTTCTTCTTTGTTGGTGCAAGTCTCCTCCCTCCACACTTAATTAATTATTTTTCACAGGGTCTCCCTGTATTCCTAAAGACTTGCGCTAGGGGTACCACTCCCCCAATTACTTGGCTTTTGCCTATTAATTTGTTTAACCTTCATTGGGCATTTATTGGCAGACATTGTCGCCATGGCAGAATACTGCGAAGAGGAAGGTTATGATTATTATGAGGAGGAGGAATCCTCTACATCATTTGATGACTTTATGGGTCAAGCGCTTTGTCAAGCTATTGCGCCACTGAAGAAACACCTTGCAGATTATGCTGCGCAGCACGGATGGGTGCCTCCTTCCTCTGGGCGTTCCAAAAGGTCGCCAAAAAATCCTCATTCCAGCCATTTTGCAAAACTTGCTAAATCCCTTTCTGCTCCTTCTGCAAAGAAGCGCAAAGTATCCTCTCGTTCAGATCCACCTTCTGATACGGATGAGGGAACGTCCTCTTCTTCTTCCTCCGAGCCTTCTAAGCCTCCTCCCTCCAAGAAGTCGCGGAAAGAACAATATGTTGATACTCCTACTTCTCCGCAATTGTTGACCTTCAACCCCTCTGACATTATCCATCCACACTCTTCTTCTTGGTTGCCTTCCCCCGAGGGGGCTCAATACATTCAATCCCACATCCGTCATCCTTTTGACAAGGATGTGAGAGCGCGTTTGCGCTCCGAGTGCCCTCGTCCTGATTTGGCGGACAAGCTGGCATCCACTCCTGATGTTGATCCTACTATGGTCACATACATGAGAAAATATTCAAAGGACCCTACCAAGGGTTTGGTAGGTCTTGGCGTATGTGCCAAGATAAACTTTTAGATCTCACAAAAATTCTGGACTTGGTATATCAAGCCAAGGAATCTGGCACCCTTATTGACCCCGATGAGCTGGTCGGCTGGTCTCAACGGGCTGCCTGTTTGCTTGGTAATGCCAACTGTGCCTTGTCCACTGAGCGCCGTCGCTCCATCTTAATGAAACTGGATCCAAGACTTACGGATTTGGCCTCCTCGGAGTCGGGCCCTCTGGCCCAAGGTTTACTTTTCGGCGCTCCATTTCTGAAGGAGCTTACAAATTTTGTTTCCACCTTCAGCGACCTTGACAAGGCCCAATCTAATTTGAAACGGGCTTTCCGTCTGGTTTTTGGCAGGGCCGGACGAAGGGGACGTTTGTCCGGCCGTGGTTCCCATAATAATCCCCAGCGAGGGAACTAGTCCCAACGAGGCGTTCAACAGCAATACTCCTCCAACAAGTCTTCTTTCTACCCCTCTAAGAGAAGTAGAGGGCAGCCTGGCAAAGGTGGATACTCTGGAAGTCTTGGAGGACGTCAAGATTCTTCCCCATCAGGTGAGCTTGATTCTCGCTTCAACTGTAATTTTGGGGGGCAGGATTCGATTTTTTCTGCACAATTGGCGTTTGATCTCAAACGATGCCTGGATACTGGAGACGGTGCAAGGGTACAAAATAGAATTTTACTCTCACCCTCACCAAAATCTTCGGCCTCGCCCCCTTGTTTTTTCCCAACAAGACCAGGAGTTCATCTCAGCGGAAATCTCTTCTCTTTTGACCAAAGGAGCCATCGTTCTCACGACACCTCATCCTCAGGGTTTTGTCAGCAATGTTTTTCTCGTGGACAAAAAAGGGGGAGGGTCTCATTTAGTCCTCAACTTGAAGGACTTCAACAGCGGCGTGGTTTATCGCCACTTCAAAATGGAGGGCATTCATCTTCTGCAAGACCTTCTTCAGGAAGGCGATTGGATGGTTCGACGGGACCTAAAAGATGCTTATCTGTCGGTCCCGATTTATGCTCCTCATCGTCGGTACCTTCAATTCCATTGGATGGACAGTTGGTACGAGTACACGGTTCTTCCTTTCGGCCTGTCCTCCGCTCCGTGGTGCTTCACAAAGCTCCTTCGTCCAGTGATGGAGTCTTTGAGGTCACGCGGAGTGCGTCTTATAGTCTATCTAGACGACATTCTCCTTTTGGCTCAATGCCCTCTTCTTCAATCTCACTTACATTGGTCCATAGATCTTCTGCAATCTTTGGGTTTTCTCATCAATCCCCTGAAATCCGACTTTTCTCCATCTCGGTCGATGGCTTTCCTGGGCTTTCAAATAGACTCTGTCTCTTGTCAACTCCTTCTTCCAGGCCAAAAGATAAGATCCATCAAGAGGGACTTGAGGTCGTTTCTCGCCCAACAGACTGTCTCGTTACGGTCAGTAGCCAGGATTGTAGGTCTCTTATCGTCTTCCATCCAGGCGATCTGTCCGGGCCCTCTGCATTATCGCGCTCTTCAGCGCCTCAAAATACGTCATTTGAAGAAGGGTCTTCAATATTCCGATCACATCTTCCTGTCGGAGGATGCCCGGACGGAAATGATGTGGTGGTTGGACCACATGGAATCCTGGAATGGCCGTGGTCTGTTTGGGAGGACTCCCGATGTTGTGATAGAGTCCGATGCCAGCCTTTGGGGCTGAGGAGCCCGTTGCGGTTCGGTGTCGACAGGGTGTCGTTGGTCCCCAGAGGAATTGTCACTGCACATAAACTGCCTGGAGCTGTTGGCGGGCTCCTTCGCGATTCGGTGTCTCACCCCACAGAAAACGAACGGTTGCATTCTTCTTCGAATAGACAATATCTCTGCGGTTCGTTATGTGAACAAACTTCTCTCGGAGATTGCAAAGGACTTCTGGCACCTTTGTTTGGAGCGCAAGATCACGATTATTGCAGAATACCTGCCGGGTTCTTGCAATCTGATCGCGGACTGGAACTCTTGTCACCTGAGAGACTTCAGCGATTGGAGACTTCATCCTCGTGTGTTTCGCAAGCTGTCCCGCTTTTGGGGGACTTGTCATCTGGATCTCTTTGCCTCCCGTCTCAACACCCAAGTTCCCCGGTTCTACAGCTGGCGTCCGGATCCAGAGGCTCTGGCCACGGACGCATTTCTCCAAATCTGGCCTCGTCACCTGTGCTATGCCTTTCCGCCGTTCCTCATGATTCCCCGGGTTCTGGCCCGAGCACGTCTATTCTTGTCAGAACTTGTTCTAATCTCCCCTCTTTGGAGGGCTCAAGCGTGGTTTTGAGTTCTTCTGGAGATGAGCTGCTCGACGCCGCTTCTACTTCCTCACATGTGGAACCTGCTGTTGGATCCTCTTTGCGAGCCTCACCCACTGGTGCTGTCAGGTCAGCTCCTTCTGGTAGCATGGAGAATTTCGGGGGACGCTGGAAAGTCCAAGGCTTATTGGGAGACGCTACCAGATTTATCAATGAGGCTTGGGCACCCAACACACACAAGCGTAATGCATCAAGTTGGAAACGCTGGTGTGATTGGTGCTCACAGCGGTCGGTGGATCCTGTTTCAGCTGATCTTGCTTTAATCGTTAATTTTCTAGCATCTCTAGCATCCTCTGGGCTAGCTTACAGAACAGTTAATAACTTTCGTTCTGCAATTTCTGCAGGCCATGTGCCTGTTAATGGTAAACCAGCGGGAGAACATCCCTTGATATCTAAATTGGTATGGGGCATCCGGATGGTAAAACCTCCTTGTCCCAAATATGTTGCTCTTTGGGATGTCTCAGTTGTTTTGCGTTTCCTGTCAGCCTGGCCTTCTAACTCTCTCTTGACACGCAAACAGCTTTCAGCCAAGCTCACTATGCTTTTGTGCTTGGTCTCTTGCAAAAGAGTTTCTGATGTGCGTGCTTTGGATCTCGCTGGTCGTTCTTTCTCCCCTGAAGGTGTTACCTTTGTTGTCTCAAGAAGGACTAAGTGTAATACGTCCTCAGTTTCTTACCCTTCTTTCCCCCACAATCCTCAATTGTGTGTAGTCCAATGTATTAAAGATTACGAGGTAAGCACTGCACCTTTTAGGCATGATTTACAGGGACAATTGCTTATTGCTTTGCAGAAACCTTTCAAGCCGGTAACTCCGGCGACATTGGCACGTTGGTTACGTTGGCTCATGCATGAAGCGGGCATTGACACTTCTCTGTTTGGTGCTCATTCTGCTAGAGGAGCCATGGCTTCTAAAGCCTTTTCCAGGACATCATGTAGGCTGCTGATTGGTCATCTGAGTCTGTTTTCAAGACCTTTTATTTTAAGCCTATTGTTGATGTTGCATCTGTTGTGGTGGCGAAGCTTTAAAAAAGCATACTCGGAGCCTCCGTCCTGCCATAGAATAGAAAATTTGCTAACATTCGTGCCAAGAATTTTCAATTCTATTAAGGACAGGAGGCAAGGATTATCCCACCCTTGTACATTAATGTGGATGATTTGTTTTGTACATTTCTGCTGCATCATGATACTATTTATGCATGCACTGTTTCCCGCCCTGTTGTGGTTTCTAATGTTCCGTTTGGGAATGGTCTTTACGGCTTTGTTCTTACTCCTTTCAGGCTCCGACCTTAAATGAGATGTGTTCCGAGTTTATCATGTTGGTTGGTCTTTTGCTGTTCCTTTGGCTCTGGGAGGTTCCAGTCTCTTCTGCCTGATGATGACCTCTCCGTTGGATGACCTGGCCTCTGGATCTTACTGTTGAACTTTTACTTACTGTTATTGCAAAGAAAGAGGAAGTTGTAACCTCTATCTCCTTATTTATACTTATGTGGACTCTATGGTTGCCCAGGGTTTATGGGTAATGTAGTCTGAGTTTTTACTTTACTGTGCTGATTGGCTGCTGTTTCAGTAAAGGAATTGAGAAAGCATAATCCTCGCCTCCTGTCCTTAATAGAATTGAAAATTCTTGGCACGAATGTTAGCAAATTTTCTATCCTTCTGACAGACTTCTGAATTATTCCCAAAACATGTCCGTTTTAATACTATTTATTAAACCGGATCTTATCCCAAACTCTTAAAATGTCTGCCGCATGTTGCGTGCGTATGGAATCTCCTAATTGCCAAAAGTTGTTTGCTCAATGCATCACTATCTCCTGACGCAGAGTGCTCGCGCTCAGAACTGCTCTCCCTCCCTCGCATCTACACGAAGGAATCTCAATTCGCATACCGCGAGCATCCGATCCACTCGAGCTCGCATCCCGCTCCTAATCATGCGCGTCGCCACAAAGGATTCTATTCTCGCCCCATCGTGAGTGCATCTTTAAACAACTAATGGTAACTTTTCCAAACCTGTTTTGCCTTCTTCTCGGCCCTCATAAACAAAGCAAACCGTACCTGTCAAACATTTAACAATACTTCAAAAAATACTACATCTCCTCTTCAAACGATCACCAAAAACAAAATACTTTACGATTTAACCAAAGAAATACTAAACATACCAGATACATTGGGACTGATAATTGTTATTTTAGATCATGGTTCATTCCTAATTTCTGAATAACATACCTTTGACATTCCTAATATAAAAAGTGCAAGGTCGCTCACTCTGCTGCGAACATACAGTGATGGTGCTAAAAAAGAGAAAACATCAGAGGGATATATTAAAACGCATCTGTATTATTTAAATTCCAATATATTTGTAGCTGTAAAAAAATTATCGACACTCATTATTAACAGTATAGCTAATATGCATATTGATATAACATAAAATAAGGCCTAAATGGCTCAATTTATTTACATAAACTTCGTACTTCATTCTTTATCTAAAATAAATTCTAATGGGTATTATCCAAAACCCAATTGTATGTACAGTCCCAAAAAATCCTAGTAGTCTCACTTAATTGTCGTGTAGTCTTACGGTCATAAATTTGATCATAGATGTGATGACAAGAATCAAAGAGTTAAATGAAAAACTTAAAAAACAAACTGACAGGACCTCTGAATTCTTGTTCAAGATGCAGGCATCTGGTAAATTTGGCCTAACAATTAATGACATACTTAGACTCAAATATACGACGTTGTAGAGTTCTATTATCTCCATATGGATGCCTTAGAACTCTTTTAATTCCAAAATGTTCGGCCACGTCAGAATTGTCCTCATAATGTTCTGCAATGTCTCTAGCTAACCATTTTGTAGAACATCATGATAGCAGTTGTGTTTTGTTAGCAGGCTTAACAGTCATTACATCAGAAATGCCTAGCTTGCTAGCTAGACAATGTGTGACCGTGATGTAATGTGATGTCCTGCAAAGAACAGCTTATATTCAACGCAAAATCACTTTAGCTTCTGTGGGATGTGAAGCGCGCCCCCCCCCCGGAAGGAAGAGCGGAGGCAGTGGGGTGCGTGCTGAATACTGATTGAAAGTCACTGAGGTGTATCGGCAGCTTCACCGCAAGGCCATTGCGGGTGCTTCTATTCCCGCTACGCTGGGGCTTTCATCAAGTTCACTGTTGCTCACGCCCCTGTGCAGGATCTTGTTGCACTTGGCTATTCTGGATTGGGACCATACCTTGCCATCACTCAATAAGGCAGAGCGGGTGTATACTTCTACCACCCGCTGGGGCTCTCTGAATTTACTGTCACCTTTGCGGCCTGGTTGGCCTTTTTTTGACCCGGACCCACTCGCCGTTTGCCAATGAGTCCTCACGCACACTGTTACTTTTGTCTTAGTGTGCCTTGTGGATGCTTTGTGTCTTTACTATGTTGCTGTGGACGATGGCTGGGGACCATTTGCTTTGTAGCCTCATGGTCATCCAGGCTTTGTTGTCTCTGGAGAAGGGTTCTCTGCCTCTTAGGATCCTAAACGGGCTGTAGCCTGTCATGGTAGGTGTGATGCGGTAGGCCCATACCGTGTTTCTGACTTCGGACTCCCAGTTCTTACTGGCGCTGATGTCTGCTTGGATCGAGCCCATGATCACCTGGTTAAAGCATTCCACTTGGCCGTTCCCGGCTGGGTGGTAGACTGGAGTGTGCTTCGTCTGGATTCCATTTCTGTTGGTAAAGGCTGTCCATTTTGCTGATGAGAAGTGGGGTCCATTGTCGCTGGTGAAGGACTTGGGATGCCCTCCCTCAAGAAGATGCTGGTGAGGAAGGTTATGACGGCATCAGAATCAACTGACTCACAGATTTCGACTTCTGGCCACTTTGAATAACAGTCCACGAAGACTATGAGGTGTTTGGGTGTGCCCCAGGTGTCTAGGACTGTGACTACAATGTCGATGGATAAGTCCTCCCAGGGGTTGTTGGGAGTGGAGAATTCACTTATGGGGGGCCTCATGGTGACAAGGGTTTTGTCCGCTCTGGCGCAATGGGCGCAGTCCCTCACAAACCTTCACACTTGGACATCCTTGGCGGGTCACCAGTACAGCAGCTTCATCCGCCTTTTGGCTTTTACAATGCCCAGATGTGGAGGATGTGGTCATGCAGAGCCTTCGGGGGCACCACTTTGTCACCTCGTAGTAGAAAAATTGAGTCCTCGCCAATGGAGAGTTCCTCGCGAACTTCCCAGAATTTTCTGAGGCTGCTGTCAATGTGCTTCTTTTCCGGCCAGCCTCTCGTGACATACCCCTTGACTTGGGAAGTTGGGATAGTTCTGCGTCCTGCGTGTATGCTTCTGCCCAGTCCTGGTCACTGATAGTATGTTCATGATCTGCCATGAAGGCCACGCCGTATTCGTCCCACCCAGATAATGTGACGGGCTCCTCCATGACTGCAGCCCTGCTCAGGAAATCCGCCACTCTGTTCTGCGGGCCCGGGATGTACTCTACATCGTAGACAACGTCCAACAGGTGCAATGTCATTTTGGCAATGCGTGAAGTGGCTGTCACATTTCCGTTGGGTGTGAGGACCTTGATCAAGGGCTTGTGGTCAGTGCGGAGTGTGAATTGTGATCCCCACAGATACTGTCGGAATTTCTCCATCGCCCAGATGGCGGCTAGCATTTCCTTCTCAATCACACTGTACTTCTCTTCACTGGGGGTGAGAGATCGCGATGCGAAGGCCACCATGGTTTTGGTGCCACCTGAAGCCCTCTGGGACAGGACTGCTCCCAGTTCCTTGTCGCTGGCATCTGGGGTGAGGATGCTGGACGCTGAGCCGTCAAATTCATGTAAGGGAACAGCCTTGCATATGTCCTGTTTGATGGCTAAAAACTCTGCTTCTGTCTCCTCTGACCAGGCAAACATATTCTTTTCCTTGAGCAGTTGGCGTAGG
This sequence comes from Lissotriton vulgaris, assembly GCF_964263255.1. Taxonomy (NCBI): domain Eukaryota; kingdom Metazoa; phylum Chordata; class Amphibia; order Caudata; family Salamandridae; genus Lissotriton; species Lissotriton vulgaris. The sequence continues at coordinate 839,116,637 of NC_141696.1, read as the reverse complement.
CTGTGCATCTTTGTCGCAAAGTTCCTGACAAACTTATTGTAGAACTCCGCCAGCCCCAGGAATGAGCGAGCATCGTCTTTGGACTTCGGGGCGGGAGCTGACATGATGGCCTCTACGTTTGCCGATTTGGGAGTGATTCCCATGTCGCTGATTTCATGTCCTAAATACGTGACCTTACGAAGACCGAATTTGCATTTCTCTAATTCTGCCGTGAGGCCATTGGCTGCGAGCGTGCGTAGGACAGTGTGCAGGATGTCGTCATGTTCAGCTTTGGATTTCCCCATGACAAGGATGTCATCTTGAAAGTGAGAACTCCTGGGACACTTTGGAACAGCTTGTGCATGAGCTTTTGGAAGACGTCCGCCGCAGATGCGAGCCCGAAGGGCAGGCATCTGAACCTGTAGCATCCAAAGGGTGTGATGAAGGATGTGAGTTTTCGACATGACGGGTAGAGGGACACCTGGTGGTAGGCGGCTTTGACGTAGATGGTAGAGAACCATTTTATACCCTTTGTCTTCGCAAGCAGTTCATTTCTCTTGGGCAATGGAAATTTGTCCACGATGATGTTTTTGTTAAGTTCCCCGAAATCAATGCATAGGCGGATCTTCCTACTAGGTTTGCATGCCACCACCAAAGGCGAGAGCCATTCGGTGCATTCAATTGGTTCAATGATGCCGCTGTCTTCTAAGCGTTCCAGTTCTAGCTGTACTGCTTCACAGCAGTTGAACGGATGTTCCTGACTTTGTGGGCAACTGGTACCGCTCCGTCTTGAAGTACGATCTTGTAGGAGAACTTGCACATTTTGCCGATCTGGTTGTTGAAAACAGTGGGGAACTCTGCTTGGAGTGAGGACGGCATGGACATGTCCTCCATCAGGAGCACTTGCGTGTCGCCACCGGGGTTGAGCTGGATGCCAAGGGCTCTCTGGTCAGCCCACCCCAGGACCGATGGGCCTTTCTTCCCTACATACAATTTTGCGGTGGTGTGCCGACCTTTGAACTCGAACAGGAGCTGCCGGAAGCCTACCATGGGGATCCGTTCTCCCATGTACAAGACAGGGTGGACGTCCGTGGGATGAACCTGGTCAACTACCACTCGGGCAAAGTCTCGGTCCCAAATCTGTTTCTGGATGATGGTGTAGGGCAATCCGAAGTCCGCAACCATGATGACATGGACGCCCCCAATCGACAACTTACAGGAGGGTTTTTTTGTTGCGACACCCCCTATGCCCAGGATATGGTCTTCGATGCAAAGAATGCTATCTGGATCCGAGAGAAATGCTCACTCGTGATCATCGGAGGCGTCATGGACGTATATAATTGCAGTCTTTCTGGGTCGTCGACGGGCAAACCTTGCCAAAGTGTTGGGGATGCCACAGAACGAGCATTTGATGTGGAACGCCGGGCATTTTTTGTCATTACCCATGTGGGAGTGGCTGCCACATCTGTAACAGGTGTCCTGTTTACCCTGAGGGGCGCGCCCAGGGCCTCTGCCCTTAGATGTCGATTGGCGGGGTGAGGCGGAGTCCATCGTGGTTTTGGATGGCGGTGCCTTGCGATCGGTGATTGTGCACACTGTGGCATGTGGCGCTACATCTTTTTTGGCTGCGAGAGTGCATCGCTTGGATAATTCTGCCCGTTTCACAATCGGGATGATCTCTGGTAGCGGCGCTTCACCACTAATCCAGAGCTTTTCCTGGACACTTATGTGGGTTGAGTGCATGATGTTTGGTCTCGTATGAGGTCGTCGTGCAGGGTGCCAAACTTGCAGTTGAAGGCCAGCTTCTTCAGGGCGGCCAAGTAGTCCTCCACCGATTCCGCTTCTGCCTGTTTCCTTTAGAAGAATTTGTAACAGTCGATGGCCGTCCATATCACAGGTTGGTAATGGCTGTCCAGGTCTTCGAGGGCGTGTTCGATGACGTCGTCGTCGGTTGAAGCCCTGGTCTTTTTCACCATCTGGTCGTAAACACGCAGGCCCTCAGACCCTAGATTGTGTAACAGGATCTTCTTCCCCCATTTGCTTGAGAATTCCTCCTTGCCTTCGTCCTCCAACGCTGATAGGTAATTCAAGAAATACCCCTTCCAATCAGCCCACTTCATGGCCGGCTCCCCGGGTTTAGGCAGGAAGGGCAATGGTTTGGTTAAGGAGAAGGTCTGTGCGCACATCGTGTGAGTGGCATGGACAGCAGCGGAACCTTATGGCCTATATAGAGCCCAGGGGGACTATGGCAGGCTTGAAGGAGGGTGCACCCCTGCATAGGCTGAGAGGGCACCACTTCCTGAGTTGCGGATTGTGACGTGCCGCTGCAGGGCTGCTCTCGTGCTGGTGTACAGATCACTTATGTAGCCAAGAGATCGCTGAGGTTGCAGGAGGCCAGCTAGGGGCTCTTCTGTAAGGGTGGTAGGTGGGGCACCTGGTCCTATGGCAGTGCTAGTGGTGAGGCTGGTGCTGAGTGAGCCACAATCACAGAGTGATTCCTTGCAGAGGTAGGCCAGGGCGATTTCCCTGGCGCACAGCCTTTGCCTGTATGGGTGGGCACACTGTGCACCCATGTTGTGCTGTGCACTGGCTGGCTCCTCTCTGAATGGGAAAAAAACACAGTTGATGGACAGAATGTAGAACAATGTCATACATTCACCCCAGTACAAGGATCTGGGCCTAAATCCATCGTTTTTGTGCACTCCACACCACCCTGGGTTAGACACTGGCTATATGCAAATCAGCTCTGACCCTGTGCCTCATGGGAACAGTCCAGTCCGAACTACCAAGCCATGTCTTTCCCAGACCGGAATCAAGCTTCCAAGGACCGGTTTCTGGCTATCAGCCTTCATCAGCCTGGATAGCTTGACTCCAGTGGTGTGGAGAGCCTGGGACTCACGTCTGAGTATACCCAGCACACTCGGGGTGAAAATTGCAAAAATCACAGTTGATGGACAGAATGTAGAACAATGTCATACATTCACCCCAGTACAAGGATCTGGGCCTAAATCCATCGTTTTTTGCACTCCACACCACCCTGGGTTAGACACTGGCTATATGCAAATCAGCTCTGACCCTGTGCCTCATGGGAACAGTCCAGTCCGAACTACCAAGCCATGTCTTTCCCAGACCGGAATCAAGCATCCAAGGACCGGTTTCTGGCTATCAGCTATCTCTGAATGGGGCCTGGTGAAGAGTACTCCAATTGCCCGTAGGTGATTGCCCCAAGTACATCCAACTTGCGCAGTGCCTAGGCTGGCCCCACTGGAATTGGAGCCTGGAGGTGGCTGCTCCTATAGAGGGTCGCGCCAAGCACGGAATGGAATGGTGCTCTCGCCGGAATGCACGATAAGACTACTGTGGGCGTGGTCCGCCCTGGACTGCACACTGATGCTGCACTTTAAGTGGAGCGCCTTTTTGCTTTCAGCTCCTGGAAGCGGGGCAAGGTTGAGCGCGATGAGCGGTACGCCCCCCCACCTCGTTGCAGGCGCTGGCTCTCCCCTACGTTGTCAAAGTCGGGCACCGTGTCGTTCCGTCCGCCTCGTTGCCACTGTGGGATGTGAAGTGCGACCCCCCCGGAAGGAAGAGCTGAGGCTGTGGGGTGCGTGCTGAATACTTTATTGGGCTTCGTACAACCGTTATAAAGGGAGAGCCGTCCAGTGTGGGTCAGCGCCGCAGTGCCGCAGTCTGAATGCTCAGCCCCCCGGGTCACTGCCTCCCCGCGATAAATCTCGCAGGTCACGTGACTCAGGAAGGCAAGAGCGCTATGCTACAGCTTCAAAGGGACCAGCGTATAAGTTAGCCCCCACTCACATCCATAAAACTCTCGGCCTCCATCACATAGGTCTTTTTCTTGACCTTGCAGAGAGATTGCCAGTACCAGTCTCTCTCCTGAGAGTCTTTGGGAGCAACCATGTTGTTTTTCCCATGGTTGGCTTTTCTCTGGTCAACTCCCCTTTCCAAGATAGGCTTTATATACTGTGGGCTCTGCAACCCCCCTTTTCCTGCTTCCGATCCTCATGGAGACTTCCTGTCCTGTTTGGACATCTCACTCGAAATTTAATTGTAGGTATCTTTGTGTCTCTTCTGCTGCAGTGAGGGGCCTTTTTGAGATAATTCTGCTGGTAGTAGATAGTTGACTAATGAAGTGAATGTGAACCATTTTTCTCAAGACCCACACCAGGTAACAATTATTAACATGTTCAGTCTAGATGGCCATGGCATCAGGAGACCATGCTGCCCACATCCTAGAATTTATGTGGTCCAATCCTAAGGGTCTATTAAAATCTAAGTCCAAAGTGAGCCCCAGTGTGCCTTTGCAAGGTATTTCTTCTCAATTTCATGAGGGATCTTCCTGCCTTTATTTGAAGACTTTTTTTCTGGTGTCTTTTTTGCCCCTCAGAGATGTTTCATCTCCAGCTAGAAATTATTTGTTCTGGCAGTGCTTGGATGCAAGCTCGTTTTTCTTTTTTTGGGGGGGGGGGGACGTGGCCTTTTATTGCTCTTAGCATTTCCTTGGCTTTTGTTATGCCTTAAACCTGGAAGTTAAAAGCTCTTGGATCAGAACAACCACCAGATATCTCTAACCTCTGTCCTTCACTTTCAGGTAGAAGCCAATAAACCAGTCTGTTTTGTGGCGGAACCATTTTGCAGAGTTGTCAGAACTTTCCAGAAGTTAATGTTAATTAGTTTTCAAGAGGTCTCCTCAAGAGGAGATCATGTTTATTTGGTGCAGTAAAGAGGACTACTTTGAGGCTGAAGTAAGCAGATTTTTTTCGTATCCCAAGGAGTGTCCTCCAGGCCTAAGCATTGGCTCCTTTTTCTCATGTCACTGGTTTGACAGCCTACTCATCAGCCACCACCCTTTTGTCCTCGCCCTCTCTTCTCTGAAGTATTGTCTAGATCAAGGAAGTAGCCATAACATACACATACCCCCACTTTGAATAAAAGCTCTTTTGACACCAAGTAAGTGAAGCAATGGAGCTCAACCCACCCTAGAAGAGCTCCCTTGTATTTTAAATCCAGGCTTCAATCCATTCATTCTATCACCCTTCCACCTACCTGCTGGTGTCCACTATTTCACTTTTGCATTCTGTCATCCATTAAGTCTTTCATCCATCATACACTCTTTCCCCGTTTTATCCATCCACTGAGCCATCCAACTACTCGCTTTGCAATACAATAATCCATCCACCCACTCTGCCATCCATCCATCCTGCCACCTGTCTGTCCGTCCATCCATCCGTCCATCCATCCACTTTTCCATCCATCCTCTTTGACAACCATCAATCCACTCTGCCAGTCATCCACCAATATACCCACTATGCAACACATCCATCAACTCTGCCATTCTGTCATCCATTCATGGTCCTGTCCATTATTTCTGCCATCCACCATCATCATCCATCCATCCATTGTGCATCAATTCACTCATCCATCCACTCTGCCATCCATTCTCATCATTTCACCCCTCATCCATCTCTTTACTCTGTCATCCTTTAATCTGTCCATCAACCTAACAACCATCCACCCCTTTACTCTGTCATCCTTACACCTGTCCATTTACTCATCCATCCACTCTGCCAACCTTTCCCCTGTTCATCCACCTGTCCATTCACTAACTCATCTATCTACTGTGCCACTGTTACACCTGACCATTCATCTATTCTTTCATTCATCCTTTCACCCACTCATCCATCTACCGACTCATTCAGCCACTCACTCATTCATCCACTCACTCACCCATCCATCCATCCTTCCTTCCGTTCTTTCACCCTACCTTCCCTTTCATATTCCTTCCTTCTTTCTCTTTTTTATTTACTCATCTTTCCTTCATCGTTCCTTGTTTGCTCTTCTATTGACACTGTATTCCTTTATTGAGTTAATTATGAGCTTTTTGTCTGCCGAATTACAGAGAGAAGAGATAAAAAAACCCACCCTTCTGTAGCTGCTAAGGTGGGGGCATGGTGGGTGGGGGGAGGTTCACCACGCTCTTGGTCTAGACACGTCCCTGGTGTGCCATGTTTTAAGTTGAAGGCCTTCTCAAAGACTACAGAAAACTAGCTGTATGTGAACCATGCATAGTGATACTTATGGTGCTATACAAATCAATATTCCTGTACTGCAAAGTTCAAGCCAGCACTGCTTGGAAGGTTCTCCTGATGCTGGTCTTGCATGATCTGTTGATACCATTGCAGATCGCAAGGAGAAGCGGATGTGAATACGATTCTTTGGGGAGGAGGTCAACTGAGGCATTGAATCTCATATTTTTAATTTTGGAAGACTTCCTAGACTTGACCCCTCACAAAACCATTATACCCTGCTGTTGGAAATTACCTTCTTTTGAGTGGTATTCCCCCAGAGCTTTGCATTTGGTACCCTATTTTTCCAGACCCCATTTTTGTTGGCATTAGAACTCTTCACACTTTACTCCTGCTAACGAGCAGTAAAGTGCTTGTTCTCTCCCTTCTGAATATGGTAACATTGATATCCACCTTATTGACAAATGTAACTTACTTATAAGTCTCTAGTAAATTGTACTGCATATACATAGAGCCTGTAAATTAAATGCTACAAGTGGGCTGGAAAACCCCTTCTGCCATCCACTAAAGTGGCACTGTAAAGCTTGTCTACAGGCCTGTTTTTGTCGCCTGTGTGTGCAATTTCAAGCTGCCAGATTAACCTGGCAAAATTAATCTTTTGCCAGGCCCGAACATTCCTTTTTAATACTTAGAAGTTACCTTTAAGGTAGGCCCTAACAGCTCATAGGGCATGGTGCATGGTATTTAAAAAGTAAGCAAGACTAACTATCATATAGATATAGGGTTACCTTATTACACATGATAAATGATAACTTCAGTTTGGGAGGAGATAGAGAAATACTTCTGCAACTCATTAGTTTTGTAATTTGCAATCCCTTTTAATGATTTAAATAACTATTCTGAAAATGCCACTTTTAGAAAGTTGCCACATGTGTACCTAAACCAAATGTGCCTTTCTGCCATTGTCCAGTTTCACATGACTGTTAGTTGCTCTCCTTGTGTGTATCCCTTCCACAAAGGAGACAAGTGGGCCTTGGGTGTGGTGAAGGGTGTTCCTCTCCTGAGCAGGATGGCCTATGTGGTTGTACTCGCTTCAGAGGGTAGCCTGATGGTTGTGCCAATCCTGTTCTTGACTTCTGAAGCTGTCTTCCCTGTCATTGGCAAATACAGCTCACACACAGAGGCAGCCTTCACAGGTAAGCACGGTGGGGTGGGGCATGGCGCGGCAGGTGAAAAGCTGACAGATGAGGAAATAAGTATTATTTATTTATTTACTTATAGCTATTCCATCATTTGCCAACCCCCACCCCCTCCCACCGCACTCGCCCCACCACGTTTACCTGTGCCGGCCGCGGATTCTCAGATGCTAGATTGTAGCCGGGTCACCAGCCCCTGACACTCAACCATCTTTGCTAATTCACTCTCTATGTCTGAACAACAGACTCTGCTGGATAACTCCATGATAAGTGCAGAAAGAATGCATCTGGGGATTTACGTCTTTTACATTCAGTAGTCATCAAGACCCATATTGCTTCCTCCTTGTGGGGTGTAGTAACACTTTTGTAGAAAATTATAAAGACTCAATTTATGCCAGCCATGTACAGAACCATCCTAGTCTGTAAGCAACAAAATAACTATTATGCATTGAAGCGTGCAAATCCCAGGTCTGCTTCCCAGCTATCACGTGGTTCTGTGTACTCTTTCTGTACATTATCCAATCAGTTATTAGTCGTGTAGGTGCGGGAGTGGAAATTAACGGTGAGTAACTTCCACTAAGGGGCTCCACCAGGAAAGATGGGTTGTTTTCACTGCAGTGCTTCTCAACCTATGGTAAAAAAAATCTGTCCAGCAGGGTGAAGAGCTCCCTGTCTCTGTAGCTCTGTAGTATATTGTATGTGTTCTCATACAAATCTCTAGCTTGTCTATCTGCCTGTTGTGTAGTTCCTCCCTGGCTTTGGATTCTGTGGATAGTGAGACTAACGTATTGTTTTCTAGCTAAAGTACAGAGTGAGTATATCATGTCCACACCACACAGTTTAGCTAATCCATGCAAAGACCAACATGTGCCGGCTCCAGTTCTTATTTGAGTTAGAGGTCTCTAAATGGTCCCTCAAAGCCTGTTTGTTGGGAAAGTGCTATATTTTATCTTTCTCCCCTTCCTGGTTTGAGGGACATCTGATAATATGAAGCTAAAGATAGGCATGCTGTGCTTGCACCACCAGGTGATACACCCCAAAGTTAGGGGCAGAGAAACCCCTGACTTTGTATGGCAGAATCAGTGTCTGCCAGCTTACCCGGGGCAATTTTTCAGTCTGAGCGAACCATACCGTATGTGATCTCAACGGATCAAAATATTTCTGTGTTGGAGGCATAAGGATAATTTGGGGGAAGATACAGTAATTTGGCAGTATTGCCATTTTTATAAGAGATATCCAACCTGCCGTCACCAATGGGAGTGAGCTTTACTAGTAATAGTAAATCTGGGAATGCGCCAAAACCATGAGTTGATACATGGAAAAACCCATGCTCCACCCATAGAACACCTTCCGAATGTTGAATAACGCAAGACCATGACTTGAGCTCATTTGCGTTTCTCAGTCTAGATTTACTAAATCACACAGAGCTATCCAAGACGGCTTTACGTGGCTTAGTAAATCAGATTTAAGAGCTTGCGTCGCTTTGCATCACCTTGCGTGACAGATGGGCAATGCAAGCCCTTAGTAAATCTGGGCCTGTTTTTTAGGAATACTAACATTTCATCTGCTTCTAGGGAAAGCAGCATTTTATTCAACCCAAAACACTAGCCAGCAGTTTGTTCAACAACAATGCAAACAGTATTGGAGACAAGGGGGTTTCCTTGTCGTGGGCCTTCGTCTATGGATAATAGATTCAAAGTCAGGCCGTTGACTCGCACCCTCGCCATGTGGTTAGTACATAAGAATGCCCATGCCTCCAAGTGTCCGGTCCATTGCCAAGGCCGGCTTGCGTTCCCAGTCCGGCACTGTTCAGGGATCAAGGGTGGAGGAAATACATATTGTGCTCATCCTGCAACAAATTTCCAGTCTTGTGATTAGGGTTGGCAGCTCATTGTATTGATGTCTCAGGCTGTACAAAAATAAGCAGTCACCTAAAGCCTATTTTCAGCACTTATCTGTGTATACTTGGAACAGCAAATATAAATAGAAAGCATTATTATTTGTGTTCTAGGGCTGCCTGAATGATCCATGACTGATAATTAAAGGGAGCATAGACAGAAAAGTCACATTACAAATGAATACATGCTATTTTGTTTATACCCCTATCAATGTCAAGACAATGCCTTTGCAGGCTCTTTAAACACCAAATGGCTGGTATTTTCCTTTGGCAACCCTACTTTATATTCATTTCATGAAATGCATTCTCACACTACAGCAGTAAAATTGAATACAAATTTAAGGAATAGGCAGAGTGGGTACCAGAAAAAAAACAAGCCTTGTTTACCAGTTTACAAAGGTATGTAAATATGCAAATGGTCTTTAAAGACCTGTTAAAAACTCTGGCGTGCCGGAGATAAGACTCCAGACACTGCACAGCTGAGCCCACAGCAGCTCGAGCTGCAGCAGCCTGGGCTGACAAATAACCCAGGGGGGGGAGGCGGGGGGGGGGCTGAAGCCCTTTTAGCCCTATGGGCGTTGCACGCCTGGATAGAGGGCATTGCCACTCACAGCCCTGATGAGGGGTGTTAGCCGATTTTAACAGTGGTATAACTACTGACTCTCTCAATGTCATAGTCAATAGACTCTTATTTAAAGCTTCTTTGTATATTAACAACAGGTAAGGAGTGAGTATATCAATATACTCTGTTGAATTTCAATAGCACACCATCGCTACCCAGCACCAGCATACATGCCCTACCTTTGCCTACTAGTTTCTCCTAGGATCTGAAATCGGAAAAAGCGCCCCACAATTCCCATTGCACCAATGCTTGCTGATCCTTCATGGTCTGGAACAATATCATTCAGAATTGTTGCACCTCACCAACCAGAAGCAAAGAGATTAAAATAACACCGGAACCTCTGGCTAAAGGGGATGCATCCCTGCCTGCAGATAGTTATCATCTTGTCTAGCTCTGCTCACTTTGGGAAGGTGACCTAGGACCACTGGAAGAGGAGGAATAGAAGGAGGCAAAGATAACCTTTAATCCAGGAGCACTGAGCACAAGTTCACCATACCATTTGTGCGATCCTGGGGCGGATCCTTAATCCTCAACCCCAAAATGGTGTTCCTGAGAATTAGCGAGGAACTCAGGGTTCACTGGAACTCATGTGTCCTAATAGGGCTGGGTCTGCTGGTGGAAAACTGTGCCAATTCACTGCTTTTTAAGGTAGAAAAACTCAAACTTTTGCTGAATGTATGCGGGGGATGGACATCTGTTCCTAGCATGAGGAGGCAGTACAACGGGCGAGGGGGTGCCCTGGGAAACGTATTAAAATATGGGGTACATATGTGGCTGTGAAAATATTTTTAAAAGATAACGCTTGGTTATCCATGCAAATACATACACAGGGTAAGAAGCCAGGTATCCACAATAAGCCATTGTTGGCCTACATTTTCCACAGATGTCAGTAATAACAACAACATCATCATAAGCTTTCAATGTCGATCATGAAAGATATCCAAGACAGATTTCACAGCCATTGCAGCAAGTGACTTCTATCACAACAGAAATAACATAGGCAGTATGTATCGACAACTTATATCACCTCCCATTTTTCACTGCAGAATATATTTCAGGACAGTTGGCTATATTATAAGGTATAATGGAGATTATTGATTTGTTTATATGGAAGTTTTGTTAAATATTACCTGTGGCTGTTTGGTACTTAGGAGTGGATTGAGCGAATAGACTTGTATATCATAGAACTATGGGAGAACATCCTCTTTAGTGCTGCAGGAAATGCAAGTTAGTATTATGTTCCCTCCTTGCAGAGAGGGGGGTGAAGCATGGAACAGTATCGCAACAGCAGAAATTGTAAACAAATGGTACTCTACTGCAAGTAATATTGCAAAGCACATGAGGATTCCCAGGGGCCAGGAACTAAAATGAAGGCTAGAGGACTCAACAGAGAATGGAACTATGAAGTAGGCAAAACAACAGGGATGTTGGAAGTTACTGACAGCTGCTAATCTTAGTGTTATTTTATCTTGCAGCTTTAAAATTAATGCTATGATTAAGCTTTATAGGTCATTCAATTACAAAGAGCCCGAGTGAGCTTGAAGTGACTGTTTCCTGGGGTAATTCTTCTCTGATTTTCCTTGCCAACCACGTACTTGGCTGTGCCAGACACCGGCACCCATGTCACAAAGGACTGAAGCTCTGATGTCATAGAGTTTAGAGCAGAATATAGTTTCAGAATTATAGCTCCAGTGATTCACACGTATCTCTTGGTTTATTTTGAAGTTTTCCATGGATATCACCATAATCTTCATCCATTGTTTATCTTTCCTGACAGGCTTCAGCAGTGTAAAAAGTAAGTACAAAAAGGAAATTACCTAACATCCATTCCATGAAGATAACGTTGAAAGGCTGCACCTCAAATTAATCCTTTTCAATATGTAGCTGCATGCTGTATCTGACTGACACTGGCCAGTCAACAGAGTCAGCATCAGAAGGACTGCTATTGTTTTTAACACTCAGTATATAATATATGATGTAATTCTGACTTTTCTTGGCCTCTCCGGCATTGTCATTGTGGCTACCAGAGTGACAGCTTGCGGTTTACAATGCCTTGCCGTTAGGTTTGTCGGCTGTCACTATTGGAGGCATGTGGTGTGGTTGGCCCTCACCCAATCGAGAGAGAGAGAGAGAGATCGAGAGAGAGAGAGAGAGAGAGATATCTAGGTGATATTCCAGATATTCTAGTTGATATGATTCTTCTCAGTGCTCCAGGGATCACCTGTTGATGCAGTGCAGAAGTTTCACTCATGAGTCTAGTTGCTAGAGAGCTCGTTTCTCTTTCAGGACAACACAAGAGTGTGACCCAGCCCAAATGACAGGGGAGATCCAGGAAACTGGCAACCATCCCTGTACATTTGTACTATTGTTGGTGGGGCTCTTCTACTCTGGATTCTCTGAGGCTGACAGCCCTGCACCATGTTTTATCAGACTTCCTTTTATCTCAGACAGTAAGCCACTACTTTTATACCTCAGGTCTCTAAGCTAGAGTCCTCAGCTCTGTTTGCAAAAATTGTTAACTCAGAAAATGATCCCTAATATCACCAAAACGTAAACTGTACAAAATCGTCCTTTGGGTTGCTGTAGTGTTTCTGTAGGCAGGTTATTCTTCCATCAAAGGGTCTATTTGTAGGTAATAGCCCCCAGGTCAGTGGCAATTCAAGCAACATCTGAAATTCAACAACTAGGACTTGTTCTTTCAACACCCTTCTTAAGGGTAAACAGTGAAAACAATATTATATTTAAGAAGAAAATATAGAAAAGTCCTAAGGCAGAAGAGGGGATTACAACTGGAGTTGTGCATCATTTTATTTTGTGTAATTACATGTAGTTTTGGAAAAATGTTGCAAAATGACATGTAATTGCGTGAAATGCAAAACTGGTATCTGTTCCTGATTTTTTGGCATGAAGAGCATCCTCGTGTCATGCATACCCACTCCAGCAACCCAAGCATCTCCAGATGAGACCTGAGCTCAACATACTTCCACAAGGACTGCTCCTGGTCGTTACCTAGCAGCCAATCTACATGCATGGTAGGGCTCACAACCACCCTCAAGGGACCTGAGACCCACCACCATTCAAAGGGAACCTGCGCCACCATACACTGGCACTCTGAGTTATCCACCGCAACTACTTGGTGGAATGCCCCGGGGACAACTTACTCCTCAGAGACCTGGTGACACCGGACTGAGGTCATACTGGCTCCAGTATCTCTGAAGGCCTCCAACCTTTTCCTATTAATGGTCACCCAGGCGCTGTATTTCTTAGTGTTAGCAGGTACCTGGGTTCCTGAGACCATCTCACTGTCCCCTAGTGAGACGAAGGTCATTTCTGCTGGATCACCACCTTCCTGTGGGCACCCCTCCTCCCCAAGTGCTCCACTAGCCAACGCCTTGGTCTGTCACCGGCGGGTGGCTGTGCCCTCTTGGGACACTTGGGGTCCCCCTTCAAAAGTACCACCTGCTCACAGGCGTAGCACTTGCGGGGTCGGTCTCTGCAGGCTTTACTGAAGAGACCACTGTTTTCTTGTCTCCTGGGGGATGGAAACCCTTACCCTGGGTATTAGTTTGGAGCCCTGTAGTAACTGAATTCTGAGTTGTATTGTAGATTGTATAGAATGTAGAATGCCTTTGTCATATGAGAATTGGAATTAGTGTTAGAACTTGGAATGTATGCTCTCATTCTGTGTTTGCCCTGCTTACTGCTGCATTCACCCTTTTTGCTGTACCTGTTATCTTCTATAAAAGAAGAATAACCACTTTCTTGCTTGCCTGGTTACTACATGAATTTTGGCGGAACCTTGGAATTCAAGCAATTTCCATTTTTTTTACTACAATCTGGGATTTGTGAATTTAAACTTCTGGCACATGCTACGACTTCAAGGAGGTGTCAAGCTACTTATGAGCTGACAGGCACCAGAACGTGGGACCCAAAGACGTTTTTCAAGACTGTGTAATCTTCACTCAAGTAAGTGCAGCAACGTGCTGGCCAGGCCTTACCAACAGTTACTCCCAACGCCTTCTTAGGGATTTTCGAATCCCGCAGTCCTGGTGCTCCGCTACTCCACTCCAAAGGAATTTTTACCCACTCCTGGAGAACTGCATGTTTCGCCGAATGATTTTTGGCATTTTAGAATGTTTTAGAATGTTTTTCTGTTGCTATCTTGAATCTTTTATGGTTTTTTAAACTGAATAAAGATTTTTGAATATATTGCTAACCTTGAAGATATTAGTGGACATTTCTCCCCCAAAAGAAAAAAATAGAATCCTTATGTATTGCTTAGGTCCTGAAGTTTACGTGTGTATAATGAATTGCAAAAACCTGAAAGAGTGGGTGGGGATATGGATGTATTTAAAGCAGCCATCTTAGATCTTGATGACCACTTTTCTCCCTCTGTTTGCTTTACTGTGACCATACATTCTTTCTTTCAGAGAAAACAGGGAAAGCATGAAAGTATTGAGGAATATGCTTCAGCTTTAAAGAAATTAGCAAGCAAATGTAGATTTGCACAATTACATGATGAATTCATTCGGGACCAGGTTGTTATGTACACTAAAAATAAGACCATGCAAGACAGATTATGGCTGGAAGGTGAGGGGTGCCTTAAAGATATTGGTGCTATGGAGAAAAAGGCAGAGTTGTCTGAACATTGTGCGAAAGCCACTCTTTCTCATGACAAGAAAGATACTGAGGTTGAAGTTGAAGTTGGGGGAATTTATAAAGCGCTTGTACACCAGCAAGGTTTCATGGCGCTAATCAGACCGGAAACAGAACAGGGCGACAATTTAGACCTCGAAAGCTTTAGTAAAAAGCCAGGTCTTCAGATCTTTGCGAAACTCCATGTAAGATTGGGAAGACTGGAGATAGTCAGAAAGAGAGTTCCAAAATCGAAGGGCCTGGAAAGAAACGCTCAGGCCCCATGTTTTTTCCTGACAAACCGAGGAACAACCAAAAGGTTCTTGGAGGAGGAACGTACATTTCTGGAAGGGATGTAGGTTCTAAGCCTAGATGCTACATAGAGAGGAGCTAAACCCGCTAGTGATTTCAAAATAAGACACCCTAATTTAAATAAAGATCGATGGGTGACCAGTAAACAGTGCAGTTGCTTCAAAAGTGGAAGAGCATGATGGTATCTAGACCGACTATAAATCAGTCTAGCTGCCTGATTCTGAATAAGCTGTAATCGGTGTAATTAATAGGCAGGGATACCTGCCTATTGTAATGCTCCCACGTTACACGATTTTGACCTGTGTGCCGATACCTTTGTCACCACTGATGCAAGTAGTACGGGATAAGGTGTTGTGTTGTCACAAGTGGCAGAGCATGGTAAAGAAGTTGTTGTGGCTTTTTCTTCATACTCTTTGTCCCCAACGGAGGAAATGTACTCTGTGATTGAGCGGGAGACTCTAGCGTGTGTCTAGGCCTTCATGTCAGCTTAGGTGAAGTTACACCCAAAGCAACTAAATTATGCCTTGCTTCTTCTGGGAAAAGAGGCCATTTTTCGCCCCCCCCCCCCAATTCTTCTCAGGGACCCTATTCATGTGGATAGATGCCTCATAACCTAGAAACCACCTTTGTATGTCATCCCTCTTCTTGAATTCTTTGCCTGCATTTTTGGGGATGTACACAATTCTATCTGCTTGCACTGATGAATTGCTGCCCCCATCTTAGCTGTGCCTACTCCTTAGCTCCAGCTCCTTAAGACTACGTTTATGATCTAAGATCATCTTTCTTTGCTCCATGGCTATTCTTTTGTCTTCCCTTTTATTCTCCATCCGGAGTTTTTCCAATTAAAACTTCCTTGCTTTCCACCTGTCCTCCAGCTTTTCTGGGGACAAGCCGCTGCTGCTTGGCCTGCAGGTTTCCCCCCTCCCAAAAGCACATCCACCCTAGGAATGGGCTCCGCCGGCTCCCCACTGAGATCTCCAGACTTCCCACTGGCATGTCTGGCTGCTACCCAGGCTCTCAGCACCTTTTGTAGCACCTCCTTCCTGGTGAGGACTCTGACTTGAACCTTTAGCTTTTTGCAAATAGCCTTCACTTCTTTCATGTTGTAGGATTCAAACCTATCCTCCTCAAGGGCCACTTCCATAATGCAACAGATGATGTTCTTGATTCAGGCATGATGAAGTAGCAAGTTCAAACTCTCAACAAACTGGCAAGATCAAAAATAGGCCAAAGAGAAAAAGAATCTGTATGTGGTACATAATGGTCTGCGATATGGTAGTAGTACACACCAATCACTGTAAGTCTAGTGGAAACACAAGTCCTATCCTCACTGCTGACAACCTATGTTCGAAATGGGGGTCTCTAGTTGGCAATGGTTAGTACCTTTGTCCAAGTGGGGACCTTTCCTTCAAGTCAGGATAAAGGAGTTGCACTCTTAAAGTAAACCCTGCTCATCCCCATGGTAGCTTGGCATGAGCAGTCAGGCTATCTCAGAGGCAGTGAATAAAGCATTTGCACATACCCAACAGTAATAAAGTAAAAACACTACAAAAGGACACAACACCACATGAGTTTAGAAAAATATCTAATATTTTTATATATCTAAAAAGATAAGAATTCAACATACAGTACTTAAAAATATATACTTTGCAAGATATCCTTAAAATGTCATAAATATCTCTAAAACACAGTTCTCTGGGACAGCTCTGTTTGAGGTAGCTGTCTTGCTTTACAAGTGTCTGGATTATTATTATTATTATTATTATTCTGAGTCGGTAGCTCTGTCCGGGGCTATCGCAATGCTGAAAACAACAGAGTCTAACAGTTCTAGCTGACCTTGTCGGTAAGGGCCAGCTAAAGCGTGGACAGATTCATGAACAGTACCTTTCTCGTTGTGGCTGGCCCATTGGAGCGAGTCGGTCGGGCCAACCATCGCTGCTGCGCTGCAAAATGGAAGCAGTGGAGGGTGCGCTGCCCTCACAATTCGGTGCAAGCAGCAGTTCACCGACGATCATCCTGACTGTGTCAATGTGACCAAGGCTTACGGTGCGAAGCGAGGCAGTGCTTGATGCAGTGCTGGCAGGTTGCGATGCAAGAGACAGAGCCGGTGAGCAGGAACTGGCGTCGGTTGGCCCAGACTGCTGTGTGGGATGAGGCGCTGTGCTGTGAAACCTACTTTAAACCTACGAGCGGTGCCCCCAGCCATGATGTGGTCATTGATGTCAAAGTCAACAGGCAGCGACGGCTTTGGTGAGACCAGGGTGACGAAGTGAAGCGAGGTGGTGCAGAGTGCCTTGCCCACAGGTCACGGTGCAAGGAGTGGGTCAGTGGTGGGGGTGTTGCTCATAGGCATTGGTGAGACCAGGATTGCGGTGAGAGATGCGGCGGAGCCTTCTGCGGTGCCTTCGGGACACGGTGCCAGGGACGGAGTCGATGACGGAGACGGTTGCTTTTACCCTCTCTGTGGCAACTAAAACAGTAGTTTCAGAAGCGGTACCCAGAGGTTGGTGAAGTCTTTGTATGTGTATCAAGAGGGAGAGAGAGGACCAGATAGCTAGTCCAGATCCCCGGTTTATATGTCAATTAATCAAAAAGAGACTAGCTAAGAATGGGGTTGGTATGATATTTATATTATAAAGATCATGGTGACTCAGTTTAGTTTTGTCAATTGGTGGTGGCACCTGCTGGGTGTCTTTAGGAAGCCCTCACCCACCAACCTAGTTGGTGGCATGCTTCATCATCGGGCCCACCCAGTGACACCTAGCGTGTCCCGGGTGTGCTACGACGCCTGATTACAGCGGAGCAGGTATGTCACTGTGTGTGCGGTGAAGGATGATAAGATTGTGAGTTTAAAACGGCTTGGCGGGGGTCCCAGTACCCAGAGGGTAAAGACTCTTTATTATCTGGGCCTCTGTCAGCGGTTAAAAATAAGGCTGTGGGACGTTAGAGGCGAGTTACGACCTCCCACGTCCTTTAGAGTGTCAACATGTTTCAGCCAGTGCCTTATCAATATGCTGGCTTTCTTCAGGACTGATAAAAAGGGTGTGTGTAATTAAAACTAGTGGTTGTGTAGTGCAGGCTATGTGTCTACATGCCCTAAAGTGTATCTAACTGTGAGAGGGGGGATTCCCTTCTCAAGATCACGCTAGTGAACCGGTTCTGCGAAGGAGGCACAACAGGTCCAAAGCCGGCGCTGGCCAGAAATCCTGGTCAACCCCTTGCCACTTCAATAACCTTGAAGAGAAAACAACTTAAAACTAGCTAGTTCTGGGGTCTGGGCCCCTATATTTATACTCAAAATTCCTTTGTTCTCCCAGGAAGAAATATGTCTGTGCTTAGTCCAAACAAGTTTGGTCCACTCTGGCCCAGATTCCCATCAGGAGGCGGAGAAGCATTGTCTGCAGCAGACCAGGCCCATTCAGGTGCAAGGACATCTCCTCCAACTACTCTAAATGCAGCAGAGGTCTTTTTAGCATAGCCCTGACTCATCCAGGAAAGGCAGGACACACCTCAAACCTACCCCCCAGTGGCTGTCTGAAGAGACTGCACATTCCCAATCCCTGTCACTCCAAAACCAGACAGTCAATTCACAAACGCAGCAGAGGCACAGAGAATGGCTAAGCAAGAACATACCTACTTTCTAAAAGTGGCAATTTCAAACACAGAAGATACAAATCATATTTACTAAAAGGTGCATTTTTATAATCTGAGTCAGGCATACTAAACTCCATTTCCCTATCTTGTCCCAATGGAAAGTTAAGCTCATAAGATATTATAAATACAATTCCCATTCTATCCTATGGGACAGATAGCCTTTCCATAGTAAAAAACAAAATGCACTGTAATTCTCTACCAGGAAATGCCACATACCTTAGTACATGTCCTACCTTTAACACACAAAGCACACTGCCCCCAGGGGTACCTTGGGCCAAACCTAGGGATGACTTATATGTAAGAAAGGGAAGATAAGGGCCTGGCAAGTGGATGCACTTGCCAGGTCAACATGGTATTTACAAACTGTGTGCAGACCCTGCAATGGCAGGCCTGAGATACCTTTTCACGGATACTCATGTGAGTGGCACAATCAGTGCTGCAGGCCCACTAGTAGCATTTGATTTAAATGCCCTGGCACACACTATGAACTTTACTAGGAGCATACCAGTAAATCAAATATTCCCATCATGGAAAACGCCAATCCATAATAACAATTTAAAACAGGAGCTCTTGAACTTTAACACTGAACAGCAATTAGAAAGTATGCAGAGACATTAAACCAGCAAAAACAGAGTCAAAACCGGGAGGTCAGGAAGCAAAAAGACAGGGGAAACATTCCAAAAGATGCCAGGTCTAACACGAGCCCACCTCACATCCTTCCTCGCCCAAGCGGCCAGCACATGAAGGGAGGTACTCAGGTCCGGGCTGGCCGTAGCGGGCACCGGGCAATCCCCCGGTGTGCCGCACAGGTGGGGGCCGGTTTGGGGCCCCTGGGGGACGTTTTTGTAACAGGGCCGTTTTTGCAGCTGCAAAATCGGCCCTGTAACAAACTCGTCCTAAAACCGGCCTCAGCAAAGAGCTCAGCGGCACCCACAACCCAACCCGGGGAGGGGTAGGGGGGCCGGCCGAGCACTTTGCTAGGGTCGGCTTTGGTTCCCAGTCCGGCCCTGGAGGTACTGGGCCTTGTGCCTGTGTTCTGTCTGAAAGGTGATTGAGATATGGTCAGGACTACGGTGATATTTGATCATCTTAGAACCTCTGAATTTCATTCTTGAATAATGAAAACATTATTTGCAAATGCTTTCGCAATTCTTGTGCTGGTCCATAATTTTACCTTTAGTTGCACAATATGAATGCCCCTGGCTTTACTTCTTAATTATGGTTCCAGTTTAAAAAACGAACAAAATAGAACCGGATGCTCTTTATTTTATTCCTTGCTGAAATATTCAGGTGACCAGCCTGCATTGAGCACGAAGAAAGCACTTGATACTCCAGGACACTTATAATAATAATTTCTATTTGTAAAACACAAACATATCACCCCATTAAGGGTTTCAAGATGCTGGGGGCGTTGAGGAGATTAAGTGAGCAATTTCTCAGAGTCTCATGATGTTGAACTGCCATTGGCAATCGAACTGTGAGCCCCTCGCACCGGAGTCAGCTTTTCTGGCTGCTGCGCCACACGTCTCCCTCTGGACACTTCATCAATAGCATCACTGGGTTGCCCAGATGGAGGGGCTGGGACAGGATGTAGTTTGCAGTGTTCCCTCAGCTTGATCCCAAGACCAAACTATGAGTTTTTTAACTGCAGCAACTTTAATATACATGACTTGAGCAGGAATTTCAGCTGCCACTGGCACAATAATTGCTTGCCAATGGATCCTCATCAAAGGATATAAAGTGTACTCATTAAAATTACAATCCTTCAAAACAGTCCTGTATAATGTTTTACTTCCGCCCAAGTTGGGAGTGGGTAATTTGCATTTCTGCTGGCTTTCTTGGATGTTGTAGCTGTTTCCAGGCTCACTCAATGAATCCAAACCTCAATGACCTATGCCTGTGGCCACCACGATGGGCACAGATAGTGCCATCAAAAGTTGATAGGGTAGATGTCAGAATGTACCATCACTGCCACCAGGATGTGCATTGGGCTAGAGGTTGTCTGGAGTCACCAGAGCCGCTTGGCACCCCAGATTGGTCTTGGTTTGATGAATGCAGGCATCTTGGGAGGTCAATGCATGTCAGCATTTAGTAGCTCTAGAATTGCCTTTATATGGTACTGTTTTCTTGACCTATCAAAAGAGCATGCATCTCACGGTGTTCTATGGAGCCATAGTGGTTGCAAACATTCTACTGTGACGGTGAGCCTTGCGTGCGCTCTATGTTATGCTCAAATATTGTTTCCAAAAAGATGTCATGCCCAAAGTTGTTTTACACCACGTGTTACTTGAGCATGTTAAGCCAGAACAGTGATTATATGTGTATCTTGTGATTTCCATTTGAGTTAACAGAGGTAAAATATGGGGAACATCCATTACGACGCGGTGTTTTCACACCGCGCTACCATTACAACGCAGAAATCACAACGCAAGTCGTTACAACGACTTGCGCTGGATGGCGCTAGAGACTAAGGAATAGTAGATTTACTATTCAAACACCTTCCTTACTGTTGCGTAGGCTGGAGTCGGAATAGTAAATCGTACTATTCCTAAGTCCAGCACCTACAGCGCAAGTCGTTGTAACGACTTGCGTTGTGATACCTGCGTTGTAATGGTAGTGCGGTGTAAACACCATGAAGTAATGACATACATCCGTAAAATGTTATTGTTGTGTCAAGAACCCTGTAATCAACCTTTACTTGTACCGAGTCTAGTTTGAGGCAAACGCGGTAAAAATACACTCAGACCTAGTGTACTACCGCGGCTCCCGTAGGGCGTTTCCAGCTCCATAAATGGAGCCACACCCATCCGCTCGTTGCGGATTATTCTGGGCTCTCTGGAGAACGTTGCTGTGTTTCCTGGTCCTCCGCTGTCCTGCCGTCGGAGTTCAGATTCCTTTCAAATCCGGCTGAACTCATCTTTAAAGAGATGCAGGTAAGCTCTCCTAATTAATAAAGAACAGCAGTCGGGCTTTAGTTCTAAGATGCCCTTGCTTGTCGAAGCTTGAAAAATGACGCTTCTGGAAAATGTCAAATACTAAATGCTAAAGTAACGCTTCTGAAAAGACTTCCGAAATTCTAAAGACAATTATTTCGATTTGAAGAAGCAGGAAGGTTCTTTGGATTCTAAATCTGATAACTCTCACTAGTAGCTGATATTATATTGATCAATGGAACTTTGATTCTTGTTAAACAGTTGTTTGACTTCTTGAAACTCAGATATTTTTCTTTTACCCCACTTTTAACTAATGTGAAAGGTGCATTAGTAACCTCTGGTCAATTTAATGTCTACATTTTTATCTAAAAGTGGATTCAAGTTTGCCAACACTGGATTAGGTGAATGAAGGAATATTCTGGATCTGATGTGCAAGAATCCAGTTATCAAAGACACCTTCACCACAGCAAGCTTCTTTTCACAGGTAATTGCACCCTTTTAGTAAGGTCAAGTTTCATTAGTATCATCACTAGTTACATTAAAGACGGAGTTTTAATTATTTCCTGCTGTTTCATTACAGATCTCCCTCCCCGCAGTACCCTCCCTTTCCCTTCTCTCGTCTGGCCATCCTGAACCTCTGATTTAAATATTCACAGAGCTGCCAGAAGGTGGGCCATTTGAGGGTACTGCTTCCGAGGACTTTGGGATCTTGACAATGATGTGGCACACCAGGCCTGGGCCACCAGCCCTAATCAAGGTTTAGCTCCACCCAACACCAGGGGACAATGTTGCAGGTAGCTTCACCTTTGCTCTGCTAGGTGGATAGGGCCATCCGATTGCTATATATGATAGACACTCCGGATAAAAGGCCAATTGGCGCACATCGATGGTGTACAGCCGAGTTCCGATAGTAGAGTGGCCTCCTTTGCCGAGAGACTTGACAGCGGTGGTAAATTGATTTACGTACTTGGGGCATATTCTTCTCGACAGATAAGGGACTGTGTCGCTAACAAAATATCCAACGAATACTGACTAAATGCAAAGACAATGTAGAGAGATGGAGGGCCCTACCGCTCTCAATATTGGGCCGTGCAGTCATTTTCAAAATGGTTACCTTGTCCCAGTTCCTGTACGCGCTACACAACACCTACCACCCCCTCCCATGAACAATATTTCGAGAGATAGAAGCCAAACTGTGTTCGCTATTGTGACTGGAGAGACACCCACGGATTGCGCTGCGCACAATGCAGCGTAATCCATACAAGGGGGGTTGGCGTTGATGGTTGTTGAAGCCTATTATTGGGCCGAGCATTTAACCCCATCAATGACTGGATACACGTAGCCGGTGGCCACCCTAATTACAGGCTGGAGCGCGGACAAATTATGCCTTGCACATTCCTCCACTATCTCTTTGGGGGCAAGGGGTCCAGTGGGTTGCTTCCAGCTACACAGACCATGCTTGAGGCATGCGAGAGGGCATCCAGAGCACTGGGGTGGGTTCATAGGATCACAAAGGAGGCGCCGATGTGGAAAGGGGACTGGTTTAGGAAACTGGGTACACTGCAGGGATTCGGTACGTGGGATACACTTGGGATCTCGACCATTAGGTATATCTTAGATAAAGGCACTCTTAAATCCATTTATGCCCTCTGTGCTGACTTTACGCTTCATGCATATCAATTTCTCAAATATGCCCAGCTATGCCACCTATGAATTTTGGACAGCGTGAGTGGGAAAGACCTACCTGAATATGTACCAATAGAGGGGAGGCTATTTCAGGAACAACTCACACTTAAGGAGGTATCACTTATGTACAAAACTATCAATAATAATATGCCTGATAACCTTGGCAAGCTCTGGGGAATGTGGGAGGGTGATGTGGGAGAGATGGAAAAAGTTGACTGGGTGGCAGCTCTGATGCACCCCAGGAAGGTGGCAATCAAGGCTCATCTGCGCCTCATTCAATACAAGATCATCTATTGGGTGCATTATGACCAGGCCAGACTACACAGAATTTGGCGGACTGAAAATCCGAGCTGTTTGAGATGTAGACAAGAGCTGGGGAATTTCCACCACACCATTTGGGGCTGCCCTGTCATACGGCTTACTGGGAAGAGATTGGCCGGCAACTAAATGCAGTGGTACAGACCTTCCTCCCCTTTGATGTAAGCAACAAGGAGATTTTCCAATTCAACCAGGGAAATTGGGCGCACACCAGTGTGTCCGCACGGTGGAGAGCACCGTAAAGTGGTAGGTACAGGCAAAAGGGCGGGCGGTAATCTCACAAAACCGCCCAAAGTTGGACCAAGAGGATCCACACAAGTAACAATAATACAACAAAGCCCCTGCACTATACAAGCATATGAAACATTACAGAAATGATATTTATAGCAAAAAAGGATCAGTTAGTATACATCCACACTTTTGGAGTCACTTTTTGAGAATCAATTAATCCAGGTTCAGGTACAAGAGTTCCGAAAAAGAAAGAGAAATGTTCTGTCCTTGGTGTTAAATAATCGGTTTATTGTTCCTTTGTTAATGCCAACACGTGTTTCATCGCAGGGAACCTACTGCGAATCTTCAGGGCTTAGTGAGGAAAGTGTGACCAATAATATCAGATTAAAATGGCAAGTCCGTGTCAGGACAAAATTCTTGTAAGTTGATTCTGGTAAATCGGGGTTTGTAGCACGCTGCCTGCGTGATTAAGGGATCTTATTGGGTTAGGTGTATATCAAGTCAAGGAATTTTGGTCTCAAACCGAGACAGCCCGCATTTGCTCGACAACTCCTCCCGGGTTTTGATATACACCTAACCCAATAAGATCCCTTAATCACGCAGGCAGCGTGCTACAAACCCCGATTTACCAGAATCAACTTACAAGAATTTTGTCCTGACACGGACTTGCCATTTTAACCCAACTTCCTCCCCTTTGACCCTACATGTAATCTTTTAGGGATCCCGAGCGAAGTGGATAATGCCAGACCGCAGTTACTATTCAGTGCCCTGGGCCTGGTGATCGCAAAGAGGGATATATCATGACACAGGTGCTCCTGCCCTTCCGACACTACACAAATGGAAGAGAAAAATGGAGATATACATGGCAGTGGAAAGGGTTACATACAAGAGTAGAAGCTGCCTCTGAAAGTTTCGCAGGGTATGGGGCAGTTAGATGAAACACTATGAGCTAGCCCTACTGGACACGGTCATGCAGATCGCTAGTGGAGGAGAATAGATGAGACTCCCCTCCTCTTCAGAGGTCATGATGGTACTTTAAATATGTGGGTGGCAGACGGGTAAACCTTATTGGGTAATAAAGGTGTGCAGACGTGGTATATTACAATGCATATCATACTTGTGTATACACCAATGGACCGTGAGGTCTTGAATTTTGCTGGCAATTGCATGTGCGACTGCTGTGCTTTCAGAGAAACCAAAAATCAATAAAGTATTCCCAAAACAGAAATAGTGTGCAGACCTGACAGCTGCCCTACCTAACATGTTTGTTTCACGTCCCTGTATGTTCTCCAGCAAGGCTGGCACCTGGACAGACTCCCCAGGCAGGGGGGAAGGATGAAGATTGGATCAGGGAGAGCTGACCACAGTCTTCACAGTGTCCATGGAGAACAAGCAGATGACCAACAGATCACAAACACCTTGTCCCTACTAATCCAGAAGGCCACTAGCCTTTCTTGCAATTCCTGCACACAGGGTAACAAATGGGGGACATTCAAGCAAATGTAGCCAACGCCTTGGAGCCCTGGCTAGTCTTAAAGTGTCAGATGACTCCTCATCCGGGCTTCCAGGTATCCCTGAGCAGACCTCCCTCCCATGTATGTTTCTCATAGGAATCCCTGTCTTTTTTCTGTGAATCCTGTCTCCTGGACAAGCTCATCAGGTAGGGTTGGAATTCCACATCCAAGATAGAGCGAGAGAACAATTCCCACGGGCAGCATGCCTAATCCTAGACCTTGAAAAGGCCTTTGATACACTTCTATGGCCATATTTATTCGCAGTTCTCTGGAAAATAAATGCAGGCCCAACTCTACTGGCGTGTGCACAACTCCTCTATAGGGGTCTCACCTCTAGGGTCAGGACAGGCAAACTTATATCTGCTTCATTTCCGGTGGAGCGGGGGACCAGACAGGGATACCCTCTATCGCCCCTCCTGTTTGCCTTGGCAGTAGAGCCCTTAGCAATACGGTTAAGATGAATGGGGGATGTATGGAGTATTCCACTAGCTGACACGGTGCATTGTGTATCGCTATACGCAGATGATCTCCTGATCTATGTCCGAGATGTTACCAGTGACCTCACCCCAATATGGTCAACACTGCAAGACTTTGAAGCGACTCCGGTCTCAAAGTCAACTGGGACAAATCTACGATCTCTCCGCTTAGCCCCCACCTGGCACCTCTAGACATAACAGTCAGAAGCCAGACAACCACCTGGAGCGCCGTGGCCCCTCGATGCCTGGGAGTGCGACTGTACCACTCTCCTGATGACCTATATGAAGGAAATCATTGAAAGACATTAGCGAGACTTTGGGTGGCGGTAAACTTCTGGAAAACACTACCAATCCCATCTGGCGCTTAGCCATAGCTAAAATGATTATGGTACATAGACTACTTTATTATTTGCGAACCTCCCGGTCATACCACTGTGCTCCTTCTTTCAGGAATTAGACACACTACTCACAGTATTGATATGGGGGGATGGGCGGCATAGGATAGCCTTAACCACGCTACAATTATCCACAACCCGGGGGGGGCTGGGAGCTCCATCCTTCGTGGCGTACTTTCTCGTGGCACAATTCTGGCACTTTCTCACTGGACAGCAGAGCGACATATAGGTGAAACAATCACCGACGAGGGTCGTATAACCCTATCAGCTATTCGGAGGCTGTTAATACTGGGTTCCAAGTCACTACGCACGCATCCCCTACAGGTATCTCTAGCACCGCACATGTATGCTACGAATACATTGCATGTCGAAAGGAAAATCCCTGAACTCCCCATTGCTCCCACCAGTGAGATTTCCCAGAAAGGACAAATACTACACCACAGGAGCCCTTCGGATATGGACAGATCACTGCGTGACCTAGGTTGAGTCCCTGTTTGAAGAAGGACAGATAAGGACGTACGCCCAAATGGTGGAACATTATGACCTCCTGCCAGGGCAATTCCTAACACATAGGCAACTCTTAGATAGCGGCCGACACCACTGGGATCTTCGAGAGGGGGAACCCCCGACACATCTAGTATTACAAACGGGCACGTGCAGGCACCTGATCACCTGGCACTACATAGCGAGTCGAGAGCCGACCAGTACTACCCTAGGTGCGTTACGACAAACATGGAAGGACGAGATAGGATGGGTGCTCCATGATAAAGAGTGGGAAAAGGTGCTGGAATACCCAAAAAAGGTCTCTAGGAACGCGCGCTTTAAAAACATTCAGTACAATATCCTACACCGGGCATATCTAACACCCCACCGGTTACACCATTTGTACCCTAACACACATTTCCCATCCCCTGCTGTCAAGCCCAGGAGGCGGACTTTAAGCATATGATCTGGGACTGCCCCACCATCCAACAGTATTGGGACAAGGTGCAGCAGACACTCCGAGTGACGGTAAATCTTCTGAACATATCTACATGGGAGGCATGCGCCCTGGGAATCTATCGCAAAAGGAAAACCGAAAAATTGCAATGGCGTTTTGAATGCCTGGCCCTTCTCCCAGCGAATAAGGTAATATAGCCATGCATTGGCGAGCCCCAGCGGGACCCCAGAAGCTGCATAGGTACCTGCTATGAAAAAATGGGGCGCAGCAGAGGAAGAGGAGCTAAGAGATGAGCAGGTGAAAGGAATACGCAAACATTCCATCTCCATCGAATGGGCACAGCTACTATTTCAATTCACACAGGAAACGGCAATGGTGGCAACACCTGAGGCCTCACAACCTAAGCCCGAAACCCCACCTATATCCCCAATAGAATAGATAACAGCTTCCCTTGTATATCAACAATATACACACAACCAATGGCATATCCAGGACATGTCAGACGCATCCCTGCATATGGCCTCCCCCCTACACGTGTAACAGCACAGTAACGCTGAATCACATCCAGCCACACCACTGATCGCCACAAGTGTATAACTCGACTGCTCCCATTCCTCCTGCACCCAGTTTCCCTCCCACAGTTCTGTTTTCCCCCTTTGGTATTTCCGAAACCGAATTAGTCCGCCAAAGAATACGTTTACGAACCCTATATGAGATGACATACAAGGGTAGAGGGGAGGGCGAAACACCAACCCACGGCCCCGGGATACTTACCCAACCAGACATCTCATGACATACTAACGTATACCGAGTCATACTAGAAGATACCTCCCGGACTATCGTAAGCTACCTTATACAAATTGTGTTGATGTAGGATGAGATTGCTGAATACATTGATATAAATAATAAATAATTGCAAATGTATGATATAATATGTCAATGATGTAATAACAACATGTAACAGGAAATGTAAAATCTCAATCAAGGAACAAATTTAAACAAAAAAAAATCAGGTAGGGTTTGGAGGTAGTTGGGAATCAGGGCTGGCTATGGCCCTTGCAGCACCCATGGAGAATGACTAGAAAACACAATTGTCCCAAGCACCTTAACATTACTAATATGGATTAAGAATACTAATCTTTCTTGTAATCCAGGCAAACCGGTTACAGAGCAGGACATTTGAGAAAATGTATCTGAACTTCTGGAGTCCCAGCTGGACTTAAATCATCGAATGAGCCTTCATCATGAATTCCTGACGTCCCGCAGCAGGCTGACCTGCCCAGCATGTTTCTCTTCGGAAACCCTTCCTATAGTCTGGGAAGCCTATCTCCCGGACAGGTTCATAATGCATGGTTGGAAGGAAGCTGGTGATCCGCGGTGGCTGGGGTACTCGCAGCACGCATGGAGAATGAACAGACAATTGTCAGGCCTCAAGTACTTTGTCTATAATAATATGGAGAAAGGCCCCTAACTTTACTTGAAATGTGTGCACACAGGGTGACAGAGGGGGACTTTTGAGCGAATATATCAAACTTCCTATAGCTCAAGCTGGGCTTAAAGCAACATATAAGCTCTGATCTGGACCTTTAGGCATCCCAAAGCAGGCCGCCCTGCCAGGGATGTTTATCTTCAGAAACCCTATCTGTTACCTGGGAAGACTTGCTCCTGTACAGGCTCAGCAGGCAGGATTGGAAGGCAGCAGCAGGTGGAGCCCCCTGGGGGCATGGAGCTGGCAAGCCAGGGACCTTGCAGCACCCATTGATATGACCAGGCAACCAACAGAGCCCAACCACCCTGTCCTTACTAATATGGAGAACGCCCACTAGCCTTTCTTGTAATCCAATAAAACAGGGTGAAAGAGGGGAACTTTTGAGCAAATGTGTTGACACGCCTAGAGCCCTAGTGGGGCTTGAGGCATCATATAAGCCCTCATTGGGATTGACGTCAGAGCCTCTATTCCCAAAAAAACTCAAGACCTGGCTCTTCTCCCGCGTCTAAATTATCTAAACCCCTCATCATCCCACTGACCTTTTGAGAGGGTATATCTTCAGTGCCGGGACATCTCTGTTGGAGGTAGCTATGCGCTCTACAAACTACTAAATAAATAAATAAATAAATTGGGATGTCCAGGCAGGGCGGAGCAGGCCACCATCTCCAGGATGTTTTTCTATGGGAAGCCAAGCTCCTGATCAGGCTCATCAGGCAGGGCTGGAAGACAGCTTGGTACGGAGACTACTGCAGACATGGAGAGGTCCAGCCAGGGACATTGCAGCGTCCATGGATAATAACAAGACAACCAACAGGTCCTGAGCAACATGTTCTTACTAATATGGAGGAAGGCCACTAGCCTTTCTTGTAATCTGTGCACACTGGATGACAGAAGAAAA
The DNA here is from genome assembly GCF_964263255.1 of Lissotriton vulgaris. NCBI lineage: Eukaryota > Metazoa > Chordata > Amphibia > Caudata > Salamandridae > Lissotriton > Lissotriton vulgaris. Next base: position 839,087,421 of record NC_141696.1, on the reverse strand, counting down.
CATTCAACCAAATGTACCTGACCTACTGGATCCCCGGCTGGGTTTGAAGTGTCATATGATCCCTCATCAAGAATTCAAGGCATTTTGAGCAGGCCACCCTCCCTGGGATGTTTTTATTCTGTAACCCTGCCTGTACTCTGGGAAGTCTGACTTCTGGGCTAACTCATTGAGCAGGACTGGAAGGCAGTTGAGGCCCTAGGGCCCATAGAAGCCTAGAGCATGGCATCCAGGCCTCGTAGGCCTATGGAGAATAACCAGACTACCAACAGCCCCTTGACCTTACTAAATTGTAGCAAGGCCACTTGCCTTTCTTGTAACTTGGGCACATGGGGGGACAGAAAGGTACATTTGAGCAAATCTATCTGACTTCCTGGAGCCCTGGCTAGGCTTGACGCAATGAATGAGCCCTTATTGTGAGTTCCAGGCATCTAAGAGCAGGTCATCCTGCCGGGAATGTTTCTCTTCTGAAACTCTGGTCTCCGGACAGGCTCTTCATGCATGGGTGGAAGGCAGCTGGGGGCCAGAGCAGGCTAGGGCCAGAGCAGCGTCCATGGAGAATGACCAGTCATAGGCCCAGCCCCGGACTGGGGCCCCATAAAGTATCTCCACTCCAATGAAACAGAAGTGCCATCCCTGGGCCTAAGGAAGCCAGTCCTGGGAACTCTAGCCTGGCATCTGGATCCAAGTTCCCAGATGCCATCGCCGAGGGCCAGCCAGAGCTCTGACCCAGGGCCTCAGCAGGGCTCCTAGGGCCAGATGTAGGTCGCCAAATACCGTTACCGACCGGTATTTGAAGATTGATATGTAGGGGGCCTAATATTTCCCGATTCTGTAATTTTACAGATTCAGTAAAATACCGAATCGGTAAACTTACCGAATCGGTAAACTTACCAAATCGGTAAATCTACATGTAGGTGGCACTGAAAACAGTGCCACAGGCCCTTAAGAATTTGTTATTTACCATGAAATACTATTTCCTGGTAAATAACGAATTCCTGTGTACATGCACATCTGTGCATGTACACCTGTGCCATGTCGAACACATACATGCCCTAAGGGCATGCACGTGTGTCACATGGCACACAAGCCAGAATCAGGGGTGCAACAAGGTGTCAAAGTGACACCCTGTCCCCCTTGACAATTCGGTAATTTTACCGAATCAGTATTTACCGATTCGGTAATTGCCATTGATTCCTATAGGCCTCAAGGCCCATAGGAATCAATGGCAATTACTGAATCAGGAAATACTGATTCGGTAATTACCGAATCATACCGATTCGGTAAAAATTAACTAATTATTACCTACATCTCAGTTACCGAATCTAGAATACCGAATCGGTAAAATTCGGTATTTTAGAGTCGGTAAATGAGATTTACCTACATCAGGCCCCTAATCCATGAAAACAGGGGAGCCCACCCTAGGCCTGCCAAAACCTGTCCTTGTCATTCTGAAACACGGTGGCTGAGCACATGGACCTTGTCTCCCAGGGGCACTGACCCAGGGTGTGCAGGAGCCCTAACACAGGGCCCGGTAAGAGCTATTTCAACGGGCAAAGCACTTGAGCCCTCCTTTGGCCTGTGGAAATCCATCTTGGGTGCTCTGAAACATGAAGAGAGAGTGCATGAAACCCAGGTCCGTGAGGCCCTCACCCTGGGTCCGGTCAGAACTTCCTACCCCGACCAAGCAGGAGAGACCTCCTTCCACCTGTGGTACCTCATGCTGGGCTCTAAGTGATACTTATGAATGGAGCCCGGAGCTGGAGGCTGGCACCCCCAGGCCAACCAGAGCCCTCCCTGGCCATTGGACCCCATCCTGGGCCCTTTGAGACACCACAGGACAGAGAATGGAGCTCATGTCTTGGGGCTTCCACTCTATGGCCACCATTTTTTGGACCCAAGGCCAGGTCAGAGACTACCCTTTCTAAGGAGTGGAAAGACAATGAGAAGACTGGATTGCCTAGATTCCTCGGATGCTGTTGCCCTTTATAGGGATTTGACACAGAATTCCCACAAACCGTAAAGGTTAACTCCCTACTGGTCAGCATGCCTTCCTCTTTGGCCAAAGTGGATTGTCAGTACTCAGTTTCTGTGGACACAAGGTGGAGGGAGCGCATAAAGGGTTTAGGTTGCCTCAGTGTTTTTCTTTTGCCCTGCCACATATGTTTCTTATCAGATCCATCATTTGATGAATTATGTGTCGCAGCAACTGCAACAGATTCTATCTTATCTGTTGCTAACATGTTTGAATGAGACCATGAAAGTTAGACACAGACCAAAAATCTCTCATCTCCAAGTTGATTTTTCTAGACCCAAGACTATTTGTGTCACAAATGCATGAGCTACAAAAGCAGTCAACAGATGATAAATAATTGCTTCAACCCTTTAAAAATCAGCAACTTAGATTAAGGCCATTCCCATGGTTACTTAATCTTGTCTAAATAGCATCACTTTGGCAAAAGGCCCTTTTGAAGATGTCTGTGGTTGAAGGTCACATGTAATGACAAATCCTGACTTGCTCAATCTACATCACCCACTTTTTGTTTTGAATAATTTACCTTCCAGCTTAAAGAATGACGTGATTGACTCTGGCAGGTGTAGCAGGTTTGCTGAAGAAGAAACTGTCATCAATTGTTACTCCTGAATAAAAAAGGTTGGCAGCATATTCCATTCTGGTTGTGTTATGAAAAAATCCTGCAGAATTGTGTTCCATTTTGGGCTTAAAAGGGTCCAGTCGCTATCTGGAGTGCTACGTTTTTGAAAGTGTATCTCTACAAATGATCAATCTTTTGATATGTTCAGAAGACTTTCAGTCCATCTTGAGGCTTCAGGATGTCTACTTTCATGTTCTAGTGCATCCCAAAGATTTCTTTGATTTGCACTAGGAGATCATTTCAATGCAGCGTTGTAGCTTTCAAACTGGACCCCACACTTCAAATCTTTACAAAGAAATTGGGACCTGTAGTAACCTTTCTTCAAATTCAGGGTACTGCAATATCCTTATGAGGACTATTGGTAAACATGAGCTCTTTTTTAAGACTCAAGAAGATCTAGTCAGTGTATGTCAGACACTATAGAACTTTGGATCCCCAATAAATCAGACGTCCAATCTTTATGTGGCATACAATCAGGACTTCATAAGACCATGTTTCTGTACAAACCTGGAGAAAGTTTTTCTACCAGACAGTCAGCTGAAAAACCTTCAGACTCATCTGGAAGCTTTGTTGAAAAACAACTTAGGAACAGATGGATTCATGTCAACCACAATACCATTGAGTCTTGGACACACTTACAGCTTAAGCATTTGGAACACTATATTTTGGCTTATTCTGATCCATCAAGCCAAGACCTACAGATGTTGATTTCTGTACCCCCACAGGTTAGTAGAGATCTGGTGTGTGGGATGGTGGAATTTCACCTAGGCAAAGCCCTTGAGTCCTTCAGACATTTGTTCTCCTTCAAAGGGACAGGTGAATATGATCAGGTGGTTAAAGCCTAAATCAACAGACAAGGTGAACAACGTCCTAGAATCTGGCACAAGTAGCCTTTTCTCTAGGACTGTGCACTGAGGTGAAGCTGAGCTTCTTATCAGCAGGTCCAAGAATCTATTAGCAGACCAGAAGAATCAGCTATTCCCATTAGACCTCCATCTACATCTTCATCCAAGTATGTTTCAATTACACATCTCTTGCTTAGGTCGTCATTGATAGTTGTGTTTGTAACCAGGGAGGAAGCCCAGCTTCTTTTTTTTGTACCAGAATTCAGTGTGTGGAACCTAGGGCAGTAGTCCTGATGTCTTTCCAAAGGCATCTTTGTCTTCTATTTGCATTTCCTCCCTTCCTTCTCCTTTCCGTGGAGCTCCGGGGAAATGAGAAGGAGACATTCTGGTAATTCTAGTGACACCATTGTGATCTCATCAGCCTTAGTTTTCCTTCTGGAAGCAATTATCTCTCAGACTTCACCTACTGGAGTTTCCATCTTCCCTTCTATGGTTGTATCTCCCACAGCTTGTTATAGTATGCTGTTAGACGCTGGGTTGGATGCTGAGTCATTAGACTTTCAAACTATAGGATGTTCAGAGGGTGCAGCTTTCTGTATTCAACTCAGCCATACAGCTTCCACATGTGCATCAGATTCGACTGCATTGGAGACATTTCTTTTTAGTGGTGCCTTATAAAGAAGTACATGCTACTTAATGTGACCCATTCCTAGTACTTGATTGTTTTGGAAAAGGGTTCCTGCAAGATCTGTCAGTAGTGATTTTGAGCATTCATTGAGCTGCCTTGTGAACTTTTGGGGAACAAGGCATCACCTGTAGACTTTAACAGGGTGACTCCCAAAGATGTTTAGGCATTTGTGCCCAGTACTTCATTCCCCTGTTCCATCATGGGATTGGCCTTTAGTTCTTAGGGGTCAACAAGGCAGTCCCTCAGAACAATTAATTCCAGTTCCTATTTCATTTGTGAAATTTAAAGTAGAGTTTCTATTGGCTATCACCTCAGCTACCAATAAATATAATGGGATTACCCTGTGTCTCTCAGAACCTGGGTATGCAGTTATGAGCTACAAACGGTTCTGTCTGGGGATCGAAATCACTTCACGGGGAATTGTAAAATAATGCCCACTCTAGCATTTAATGTTTAATGAAAAACATTATTTTACAATTCCCCTTGACGAGATTTCGTTCACCCGACTTAACTATCACCTCAGCTAGGCATTTATGTGAGCTTGGGACATTGGTAATTGTGCCTTCTTATTTACAGAGTCTCCAAAACTGGATCATCCCTAGACCTCAACCAGGATTTCATCATAAGATTTGTTCCACATTTCATCTTGATCGAGAAATTTTTGGCATGGCTTTTTTCGAAAACCCGTCTACCGCTGAGTAAGGAGAATTGCACTCCTTAGATGCAAGGAGAACATCATTCATTTATTTTGATCAGTCATCAGCAATTCATTCTCTCTGTCTTTTTTAGTCATTTTTAGGGATGGTAAAAAATGAAATAAGATTTTTACATCTACTATTAACAAACTGAGAACTAATGTTTTGGCGTTCTTTTTGGCAATCTTAATTACTCAAAGTTCAAGTCTTCCTTGTGACTGTCCTATTTCCCTATCCCGATTCCCTACTTGCTGGCATTAGTACTTGGTAAAGATCAGAAATAATTGTTGGCTTGAGGATCGGAAGGGAGGGTCCTATGACACTAAAAAGAGTAATAAGGTGTTTTAGCAATGGAATGGTGTGTCTCTTGGGTGGAACTCCCTCAAATTTTAGGACTGTAACGAGGGAGCCTTGGACAGAGAGTAATGACAATTAAGAGAAAGCAATCCAACCCTTAGCATTTTGTCCTTCATCCTTGAAATAGCCCTTGCTTTCTGAGAACATACCAGGCAAAAACACACTCACGCATTCTCAAGAACAAACACACACACAAGCACAGAAATACACCTTTGTATTAAAAAATGATGACTTAAACACTCAAGGTCTACCGCCATAATCCCATACTAGTAAAAGCTAGCCGAAGGCGAGATCCTCAGACCTTGATACCTCTATCAAGGACAGTGTATCGCTCTCAGAAGACCGTAGTCACACTTAACCGGCAAGAAAGCCAAGGTAGCAGAATTCAGTAGATCAAATCTGAGCAATCACAGGGACACTAGCAGTTGAAAACCATCCCCTCGCCAGGTGATCATTCATGGTTGAGAAATAAAACTGCCAATGGTTGCATAACGCAGAGGTAATAGAACAACAAGCCTTTGCAAAGCCAACAGATCTAGATTAATATGTTATTACACGCACAGCATAAGCATATTCAAGCCAAATAACAAATAAACGGCAGACTATATTGAAACCTTCTTGTTCTTTAAGCAGTTCAATGCAAGCACTGCGGAGAAGATGGAAGGATACACCCAAGAACCAATAGCATTAGTTGAGAGTTGAATACTCCACTGAGTTAAACCAAGACATGATTGACAACGTCTCAAGCACTCAGGACTGAGACAGACTTGTCGAAGAAAGCCAGTTGTTGAAAGGGACTCACCTAAAGCCCATTCTATGTATATTGTAAGCAATAAGTCTGCAGCTTTGCTGTCAAAATCCATACCAGAATATGGGGTTTGAAGAACAGAGGTTACTTGTGACTGCATTATAAATTGCAAAGCCCGACAGATGTGAAGCATACAAGTCCTATAGGCAATCTCACATTCTACTGTAAGACATGCCTCAAGCCAATCAGTATGGTAGTGTGATACAGAATAATTACATGGGACCTAGAACCACAGATTACTTCCCTTTGGTCTGAAACCAAAGCCACTGGGAAACCCACAACAATAATGATCTGCGATAGCATACAACACGAGGCAGACAACCAGAAACGCAGGTAGAGCTCCCATGTTTTCAAACTAGGCTTGAGCTCTTCAAATATAATACATATATACACATATCAACCACTAGAGCAGTCTGGGAAAATAAAAGAAAGGGGCTACTACACAAAGTTCCTCAGGACACATATATCCTAATAATGTGAGAACAAAAATTAAAATAAAGAAAATGTATTTTGGGGGAACTCCCAGAAACAGCAGATGAGTTAGCAAGGAATGCCTCTAATTCTACCAGAAAAGATGAGACTCATGCAAACCATTCAGCTCACAACACAAATGACTAAAATGTCCACATATAAAATAAATAATCATGTATGATATGACTCTAATGTGGGAAGACCTGTCTTGTCATGGCAAGATTTAGTGTCTAATACAATCTATTGTGTGCAGACAGAGCCATAATCAGCGGAGAAAGTTCTGGCACAACAGAGTGGAAATGGCCCTGCAAAGACTCCTAGGGTCTCATTTATGAAAAGTGACGCATCGCTGCTTGAAAACAGCGATGCGTCACTTTTCACTGCGCACTCCTTGCGACATTCCTGATGCGTCATATTTAATGTATGACGCATCATGTCGCAAGGAGTTACAGATACGTCAGTATTTCTGATGTATCTGTAAGCGCAAAAGTGACGCATTGCTGGAGTGTGTCACAAAAGTGACGCAACTCCAGCAATGCGTCCTTTCACCTGGGGAAAGCCCCATGTGAAAGGGCTTGCGTCAGTCTTACGCCTGCTGTGAGGCAGGCGCAAGAGTTTGACGCAACAGCATCCTAAAAGTGACGCAGTGCAATCTCATAGATTTCACTGCGTCACTATTACGAGGCTTTTTGCGGGGGAACGCCCCCTCTGCATACATTATACCTGACGCAGGTATAATGTGGCGCAGGGGTTTAAAATGTGACGCATCTACCTAGATGCATCACTTTTTAAATATGGCGCAACAGGGCGCATTTTTTTCACCACTGGTGCGTCACAAAAAGTGACGCACCGGCGGCGCAAAACTGACGCAAGGCCTTCATAAATAAGGCCCCTAGATCGCACAAGTCTGAACCACCACACACTGCAACATTGTCCACACCTGTTCACCACTACATGTAAGGTTTCTCCATTCATATAGGCAAACTAGCCATTTGTCAGATTAAGCAGGTCAACATATTGAAGGAAAAAATTAAAATCAACAAAACATGAAATGACAATAGTTTTTGTATTGTACGATTGCTTAGTACGCCAGGGGGCTAGCTTCTACACATACTCTAGGGCTGCCCTGACTTTGTCCCTCACTTTGTAATACCATGCTGCCACCCACCTCCATCCTCAAATTATCCAGTGCTGAGAGGATGATGCTGTGAGAGAACGCCCCTAAATGTATCCTGGAATGGGTTGACAGTGCAGAGCATCTCTGCACAAAATTGTCTCATTTCACAAGCTTGTTTAAGAATGATAAGAGAAATTCGTCAACAAATGGGCAGGGTCTAGTTCACGATTCTTCTGAATGATTTTGCTAACAATATGTTCCTTGCATCTCTCATTTTGGTGAACCAGCTTTTTGGTAGAGTGGCTAAGGGCCTGATTTGGCCGTCGGGCCGTCCTCCACCAGGGTCACAGAGTAAATTACTCCGTTGCCCTTGCGGAAGTCCCACCAATCAAATGTTATAATGTCTGTTGGGCTGGCAGACATTTCAAGCATTGACAGGAACTGCCATCAAGGTAGTTCCTGCCAATAGGTTGTAACTTTGCCGTACAGCTCTGTCAAACAAGACAAATCCAAATGGCACATTTTTTTTAATAAAAAAACAAGCATTTGCAATGCAATAGGTCTCGTATTAGGAAAGTTTGAGCTATTGGTATTGTAAATGACACATTTTTTATTTAAGTTTTGTTTTTGAAAATAGCGAAATTAATAGCTTTGTCATTTACCATGCCAATAGTTATAACTTTCGCAAATGTGACACCTATAGCATTTGTAATGCAATATGTGTTGTATTTACGTGACTTACATGTATTGATATTACAAATAACAATGGTTTTTAATTTTTTTTTATAATTAATACTTAAATAAAAGTTATTGTAATTTATAATGGCAATAGCTTAAACTTTTGTAAATAACATTTGTGAAGATTATGTTCAGTGTATTTTATTGTGACGAAAATCCAAAAACATATGTCAAATATTAACATCTTTTTGTTACATTTGTAATAAAGCTTGAAACATTGAGAAAACATATTTGAACCAGTTGTTGTTGAATGGTTGCACAGATTGATGCTGTGGTGGAGCTCAGTGATGTTGTGGTGCCACAGAGTGATGCTGTGGTTGTGCTGAGTGATGCTGTATGCTATGCTATGTTTTGTTTTACTATCCTATGTTTTGTTTTGTTATGCTATGCGATGCTGTTTTGTTATGCTATGCTATGCTATGTTTTGCTATGCTATGCTATGCTATGTTTTGCTGTGCTATGTTTTGTTATGCAATGCTATGCTTTGTTATGCTATGCTATGTTTTGCTCTGCTATGCTTTGTTATGCTATGCTATGTTTTGTTGTGTTTTATTATGCTATGCTTTGTTTTACTATGCTATGTTTTGTTATGCTATGCTATGTTTTGTTGTGTTGGTATGCTATGCTGTGTTTTGCTATGCTATTATGTTTTGGTATGTTTTGTTCAGCCATGCTATGTTTTGTTTTGTTAAGCTATGCTGTTTTGTTGTGTTTTGTTATGCTATGTTTTGTTATGTTGTGCTATGTTTTGTTATGCTATGCTATGTTTTGTTTTGCTATCCGAAGCTTTGTTTTGTTATGCTATGCTATGTTTAGTTTTGCTATCCTATGCTTTGTTTTGTTACGCTATGCTATGTTTTGTTGTGTTTTGTTATGCTATGCTATGTTTTGTTGTGTTTTGCTAGGCTATGCTTTGTTATGCTATGCTATGTTTTGTTATGCTATGCTATGTTTTGCTCTGCTATGCTTTATTCTGCTATGCTTTGTTATGCTATGTTTTGTTATGCTATGCTATGCTTTGTTGTGTTTTATTATGCTATGCTTTGTTTTGCTATGCTATGTTTTGTTATGCTATGCTATGTTTTGCTGTGTTTGGTATGCTATGCTGTGTTTTGCTATGCTATTATGTTTTGTTATGTTTTGTTCAGCCATGCTATGTTTTGTTTTGTTAAGCTATGCTGTTTTGTTGTGTTTTGTTATGCTATGTTTTGTTATGTTATGCTATGTTTTGTTATGCTGTGCTATGTTTTGTTTTGCTATCCGAAGCTTTGTTTTGTTATGCTATGCTATGTTTAGTTTTGCTATCCTATGCTTTGTTTTGTTACGCTATGCTATGTTTTGGTGTGTTTTGCTAGGCTATGCTTTGTTATGCTATGCTATGCTTTGTTATGCTATGCTATGTTTTGCTCTGCTATGCTTTATTCTGCTATGCTTTGGTATGCTATGTTTTGTTATGCTATGCTATGCTTTGTTGTGTTTTAATATGCTATGCTTTGTTTTGCTATGCTATGTTTTGTTATGCTATGCTATGTTTTGCTGTGTTTGGTATGCTATGCTGTGTTTTGCTATGCTATTATATGTTTTGTTATGTTTTGTTAAGCCATGCTATGTTTTGTTGTGTTTTGTTATGCTATGCTATGTTTTGTTGTGTTTTGCTAGGCTATGCTTTGTTATGAGATGTTTTGTTATGCTATGCTTTGTTATGCTATGCTTTGTTTTGGTATGCTATGTTTTGTTATGCTATGCTTTGTTATGCTATGTTTTGTTATGCTATGCTTTGTTATGCTATGCTAAGCTTTGTTTTGTAATGCTATGCTATGTTGTGTTTTGTTATGCTATGCTATGCTTTGTTGTGTTTTGTTATGCTATGCTATGCTATGTTTTGTTATGCATGCTATGGTTTGTTGTGTTTTGCTATGTTTTGTTTTGCTATGTTTTGTTATTCTATATTTTGTTATGCTATGCTTTATTAGGCTATGCTTTGTTGTGTTTTGCTATGCTATGCTTTGTTATACTATTCTATGCTTTGTTTTGCTATGCTTTGTTTTGTTATGCTATGTTTTGTTATGCTATAGTATGTTTTGTTGTGTTTTGTTATGCTATGCTTTGTTATGCTATGTTTTCCTATCCTATGCTTTGTTTTGTTATGCCATGCTATGTTTTATATGCTATGCTGGTGAGGGTGAGTGAGGGTGAGTGAAGGTGGGTGGGTGAGGGTGGGTGAGTGAGTGAGGGTGGGTGAGTGAAGGTGGGTGAGTGAGGGTGGGTGAGTGAGTGAGGGTGGGTGGGTGAGGGTGGGTGGGTGAGTGAGGGTGAGTGTGTTAGAGCGAGGGTGAGAGGGTGAGAGGTTTGTGAGTTTGTGTATCCTATGCTTTTTTTGTTATGCCATGCTATGTTTTCTTATGCTATGCTGATGAGGGTGTCTGAGGGTGAGTGAGTGAGGGTGAGTGAGGGTGTGTGAGGGGGTGTTAGGGTGAGGGTGCCATGGGGCCAAACAGTGAACACTGTGATTTGCAAACATCCGTAGACCTAATAGCAAATGTTCACATTAAGTATACATTGAGTGGCAGACATCATCCATCGTACTCTAAGCCCTTGCTAGTTTGCTTGGCAGCCTCTAGCAGATACATCTAAACACTTGTAGTAGGGAGGCTCAGCTCTTCCCTCCCCACAGTCACCGTGTGTGGGCAGGCGAGCCATTCCAGGTGCTCTTCAAACACCTATAACATTGCTATCGTCTTCAATGAGCACGATTACTCAATGTCCTCACAGAACAACAAAGCCCCTAACAGGAAAGGTCTACACCACGGAAGAAATAAGTAATATTGCCGTAAGTAAAACAAAACCAAGCCATTGACTAGCAGTAGGAAATGCGAAGGAATCCGGCGCGTGACGTCTATGTGCAGTGTTTGCTAACAGAGCACGGCAGGGGCAAGCGAAAACTCCATTTCGTATTCTAAAAAAAGTTCTCGTATCAGGAAAAATAAACCAAGAACACAATGCGTTCTTCCCCGTGGAGGAGTTAAAATATTTCACTGCACCACTTGGAGTTACATACGCATTATATAGATCCATGTATGCACTTACCGGTCTCAGAGGAGCCTCTCTCAAACGTGAATGCAAAGAACGCTGGGAGAAGCAGTGTGACAACAGTGGGCCCTTACATAAAAAAAAAGTTGCAAACATTTCTTTTTAAAAAATGTACACATTTAATAAACAAAATATGGGTTTAGGAAAATAAAAAGTCAAGAAAAGGCGGGTTTAGTATAATAGGGCTGCCTTAAGACGGACGTCTCAGATGCATTGTTTGCGTCCGTTAGTACGTGGCTCAGATTGGGCCCAGAGAGCTGCTCTGTGTGTACTCCCATCTGATCTTTATTAACTGTGGTAAACACTGTAGTGAGGTCAACCCTACCCACACAAAACGAGGCACTACAAGTTCCAGAGACTGCAGCCTGTCCTTGGCATGTTTCAGAGAGAGACATACATGACGCCAGGAGAACCAGCACGGAGTGGCATTGGGCCCCAAACCTGAAGAGCTCCAAAGATTCCCACGCTATCTTACTCTCTTGAAGTGGAACAAATGGCAGAAAGAGGGCCCTGGGGCCCAGCAGAACAGAATAGGAAGCACACAATCCAGGCATCGGTCACCTTCTGAGGATATGTAAATGGCTTAGGTAAAGGCACCGGACGACGTCCTCTCAAACGGGCAATTGATTAGCACGTCCACTCTAATCTGCAGCACCGAGGCCAGTCCCAAACACAGCGCAGCGGCGGCTGCATTTCAGACAAACATTATCATTTTTAAAGCGCACACTGGTAAAAACTGCATGGGACAAAGTGAACAGCAGAAAGAGCAACATATGAGAAAACCTGCCTGCAAACTAAAACTATGCCGTGCACTTTTAGCCAACGCACTTAAAATGCATGTAGGCAACTCTTCTGAAACAAGCTGGAGGAGCGGCGGCAGTTCAGCCGAACTACATAAAATGTGCTTCTGTCATACCAGAGAGTGCTCGGAGTCTAAACAGGCCACGGAGTCAAATAGTTTGAATGTTTACAGCGTGACAGAAAAGAGCTGCATGCGCCATTGTTGACTGTCCGCCGTGTTAAAAGTGAAAGCGGGTGCCGCGCTGAAACCTAAGCGGCGCCCGGGATAGGGAGGGGGCGGGCGCCCTTGTTGACTGCTATTAATTTAAAAGGGTGCATTTTCGGAGGTCTGCACGTAATTTAAATTAAAAAAATAACCAACAGGCAAGCATAGGGTCAGATTGACAACATGCAATATTATCAAGTGTCAGAAAGACAGCTATTTCAAAAGAAAGAAAAAAAAGATAAATGTCAGCAAACAGGAAGTAGTCGAGGAAGGCACAGGGCAGTGCGGCCGTGAAAGTGGATATGGGCGATGGGAAACTCTTTTTTTAAACACTCGAGTCCAGGATTAATTTATTACGCACTGTGAAATTTTTCTGTTTAACAAGCGAATTTCACATTAACAAAACCGTTACCCTCACTATATTCCAGACATCAAACATGAATGGGGGAGGGTAGTGACTAAACAAGAAAGAAGCTCATAGGGGCGGGACTGCGGATCCCTTTGAAGCACGGCCTCCCGGCCTGAACAGGTATGTAATTAGGGGGGAGGAGAAGTGAGGCCGAGCAACAGATGGCTTTGAAGTGGACGTGCTCGAGGCAAGGGATGGAAAGGACGGCCGTGGGAGGTGGGAGGAGAAGTATGGAGAGTGGTGCAGGCGGGGGGCGTGGGGCAAACTCTTTGAAGAGCGTTTGGCTGCCAGGGGGGCGGAGAGGCAGATTGCCTTCAAGGCAGGAGGCAGGCAGAAGGCTTGGGCAAGCTCGTGCACGAGAGCACATGCACTCGTCAAAATCCGGATCGTAAAAAGTCAGCTTTGTGGATGGACGGCAAAAGGTCTCTCTACGAGACCTAAAAAACGAAAGCGGTATTTTGTTTTTTGAAAATAAATGAAACACAATGCCCCTCTCGCCATGGGAGTTATCTCCCATGGCAAAAGTGACATTTTGCAGTTTTTGCTGACCCTTACTACCAGGCTTTCCTGGTGATGATAGGAAGTGAAAGTGACCTCTATGTCCACCCATCTACATTAGGTGGGTGGACACACCTGCTACAGCACTTACTCTGTCAGGCCATTGGAGGGATGTAACCACAGCAAAAACGGATTTTGGGCCGACAAGTATGTTGACACAAAGAGTACTCCATTGCAGTTGCAACAGAGTACCCTTTCCGCCAACACGTAAATTAGCCTCTAAGTTACTTCTGTTCATAACTATCAGGTTTACATTTTGTTTACACCAGTTGCCCCCCAAATCAGGGGTCCTAACAATGGTGCCTCTACAACCAGAATCCAACTGCCTTTATTTCCTTTCACCCATTTCTTTTTGCTTATAGTCAGGGCCACTGGCATTGAGCCGCATTGGAGGACCAAAATGTACAGCAGGATTAATTAAATAATGCAACATGGAAAGGCAAATTATACTGCATAAAGAAGCATGTTGCGTGGCAATATGATTTAGCTGTGGATTTTGTGGCAAGTGTGGCAATTACATAATGATACGGAGAACAGCACAGCTACAGAATCACATAATTTCTGTCCCCTTACTTGTAGTGTCTGGATAGAGTTTAATTTTATATGTAGATGCCACGTTCATGTGTGACTCACATACAAAAATGACATGGTTACATTTGCCATTTTCTCCCACCAGGTATATGGTATATGCCCGGTTCTGGCAGTGATGAACAATAACACATGCACGGGTGACTTCCGTGCAGGAGACTTGCCACATGCAGCACATCACCAAATAGGATATGGCCTCTTACTCTCCATCCCAGCCTAAAGTTCACCAGGGTTATGATTGCATTTTTAAGATCCAGAATGGCACAAGCGTATATACAGCTGTTGACTTTCCTTGCCCGCCTAACCCCTTGAGATATATTGCATCCAACATGATCTGTCCTTCCATAGGAGCCCAAAGATTTAACAGTATTCTATCATCTTGACTCTCCCAAAATAGATTAGCTCAGAAGGATAAAGTGCCTACTCCTGATGCGAGCCTGAACCCTGGCACTGTTCAATAAGGCATCACTCTCTGGATTTGGACATTGTATTTGCCCCCATTATAGTGTATGTTATCTGGCCCCACACTTCATGAATGAAGTCTGATTTCACTGTATTCATGAGCGGTCACTCCATTTGCCATTACCAGGCTGCTATACAATGTATTAGTACGTAGTCTCCATAGTGCAACTAGACTTATGATCATCTATATAAGGTATCTAAAACACCTTGACTAGTAAGGGTCAACAGACTAAACCATTGGGAAAACAATATAGATGGCCGGTAACAGGAAAAGGAGACACCTGCCTAGGTATTACAGATTCCAGAAGGTACCTCCAAAATAGTTATCACAAGTTGATGGGCATGCTCGATCTGAAAGTACTGGTTTAAATACTGAATGGGTTTCCTGCCTCCCGACCCACTTGACCAGTTCGTCAGTGATGCGAAAAAATGTCTTGAATGAGAAAACATTGTAATAGTTGTCAAGGGTAGCTATCACCATTGTACAACTAGACTTATGATTATCTATGTCAGGTATCTAAAACATCTGGGCTAGCAAGGGCCATGTAACAAAATCATTGGGTAGACAATACACATGACCAAGATGGCCAGTAACTGGAGAAGGCGACATCTGACCAGGAATGATGGATTCTGGACGGTTATCTGCAGAATAGTTACTGGTCATCACAAGTTGTTGGACATGCTTGACTCGGGATTCCAGGTCAAATACTGAATGCGGTTCTCTCCCCCTTGCCCGTTTCTGTTCACATTTCCCCCTTCTTTGAGCAAGTGGAAATTAGGCATGGAAACTCATTTGGTTTATCTGGATGCATTCCCGAACTTGGCAAACATGGAATTATGCAGAGTCGTATCTCCTGCAGTGCCTACACTCTGCTGGATTCGGCACAGTATTGATGTCTGTTAGACCTGGCACCTTGGCGTGGGTCTCCCTTCCATTTTTGCTGTTGCCTCATGTGTTTTTGCTGGTGTTAGATGCTTTGGGCACTGTGCCCCTGCTATTCAGTGCCACAGTGCAAGTGCTCCCTATAGTAAATTGATGTATGGATTAGTGATTCCATAATTGGCTAGTTTGGTTTACCTGTGAGACCCTAGTACCGTGCATCAGGGGTGCCCAGGGCTGGTAAATCCAAATGCTGCTTGTGGACTTGCAGCACAGGTTGTGCCACCCACAGAAGCAGCCTGTAAAAGTGTCTAAGGCTTGCCATTGCAGAGCCTGTGTGCAGTCTGGTGCTGCCATGCTGGCTGGGCAAGCGGCAAGTGCACCCTTGCCACTCCCTAAACCTTCCCTTTTTTTCATATTAGACACCCCTATGGTAGGCCCAAGGGCTGGGTGCATTGTAGGTAAAAGGCACGACAAGCCCTGATGTATGTAGCATGTCCTAATAGTAAATTACAGCCATTTTGTTTTTTACTATTGCAAGGCTACCTGTTCCCGATAGGCCAGAATGCGCAGTTTGATTATTACATCTTATAATCCTAACTGACTCAGGGAACTCAGGGAACTAGGTAGAAAGTCGAGTTTAGTATGCCTGAACTCAGAATGATACATATTTTAATGAAGTTGGTTGTGTTTGAAAATACCACTTTTAGAAAGTAGGTATTTTCTTGCCTAACTATCCAAGCCTGCCTAGGCTAGGTTATGTATTCCCTGTCTGGAGTTTGAGTGACAGGGGCTGGGGGATTCCAGGAGACCGGGTGAGTCAACACAGGGCTGAATAGAGAGATCTACATGTGGGTGGGTGATGGCATTTGCACCTGGGACCTGAATAGAGCTGTGCCTTTCTTCCACAATGCTGGCTCCACCTCCTGTGGTGTATCTGATGTCCCTGCCCTACACTATGAAAGGAATGAAGGAGTCATGTAAACAGAGTGCTCCAGGACTGACCAGAACTGGTTTGGACTAGACAAAGGCCTCTCTGTCTTCAGAGACCAAAGAGAAACTGTGTATAAAAAGGGGGACCCAGGCCCCAGAACTTTAGATCACTTTTGGGAAACGAGTAGAAACCTTTGCTGAGGAGAGGAACCAGAGAGGCTGAAGAGAGACTATCCCTAAGCTGAAGTGCTGATTGGGGGGATTGGCCTGCAGTGGTTGCCTGACTGCCAAAGAAAGGAGAGAGGAACTTTGTGTGTACTTTCATCAACTTGTGAAGGATCTCCGAGGGCTTGACAAAGAGCTTGCCTCCTGCTGAAGTCTCAGGGACAACAGACTCACCCACCAGCTCCCCAAGAGTTCTTTGGAAGTGCCTGCAGTTGTGTTGGGCTTTCTGAGAGACTGCGTGTCGCAAGGAGCTGGAAGCGCGACTCACAAAGGAGAAGCGTGTCGCCGAACTGCTGCAGTCGCTTCACAATGCGGAAGAGCCTCGCATTGCTGGAGAAGAGGATCGATGTCGCACCAGATGCCGCTGCATCATCGGAGAAGCGTGTCGCAGCCGCAGCTGCTGTTGTCGCATCGCTGGAAAAGTGTGTCACCGCTGCAAGCTGTTGCATCCTTGCCGAAGCGCCTCGCATCGCCGAAGAGGATTGACGTCGCATCAGACGCCACCGCATCACCGGGAAGCGTGTTGCAGGGCCTATTGTGTCTCTGAAGAATCATTGAGTCGATGCAAGCCCTTCGGGCGTGCACGCATTGTGTTGCATCCAAGAGAAGACGCCATCTTTGTTTCATTGCACCGGATCTTCATCGCATCACGGCGTTGCACACCGCATTGCCACGGAAGCGCAGTAAGAAACCGACGCATCACCTCCCCTCGCAGAGAAGACCCGATGCATCCCCTATGCTTCAGTAGGGACCGACGCATCACCATTCTTGCGTGTAAGGAACCGACGCATCACCTTCCCTGCAACACTTTTGTTGTATAGCGTTACGCATCCTAAGGTACATTGACTCAAAGTGTTGCATTTTACATCTGAAGAGAACTAAGCTAATTCTACCATTTTTAAAGTACAGTATTGTGGATTTTTGTTGTTTGTGGTCTTGTGTTAAGTCTATATAAAAATACTTATTTTTAATATACAACGTCTGTGGTGCCCATCTGTAGTGTTGTCACTGGGTTACTGTATGTGTTCACAAATGCTTTACACACTACCTCTGAGATAAGCCTGTCGGCTCAGGCCAAGCTACCAAAGGCTTGAGCAGGGGTTATTTTTTGAGTGTACCCTCTTACTCTGACTAGACGCAAAGGTCCCTATTTGTCAAAGGTACCTACCTCTGCCAACAAAAGACCCCCACATCTAACATTGGTGGTCAGCGGTGAGGATTCTGGACTTGCATTTGTGACTCATATACAGTGATTGGTGAATACTACTAGTGAGTGCAGACCAAAATGCGATCACATACTTTTGGTAGATTGTTTTTCCTGGGTTTTTCTATTTTTGCAAAGAACTGCCAAGTTTAACCACCATGAGTAAAGCAGCATCCATACCATCTGTTGATTATGAGTGGGAAGAGGAGGAACTGGAATGCTACAATGTAAAACAGCTAAAGCACTTCTGTAGGAAATTTAAAGTTGCAATGACCGGTCTCTCCAAGAAGGATGAGTTCCAAAAGGCGCTGAGGGCCTGGGTCGCAGCACGGATTACCCCTGAGAATGAGGAAAGGGTTGAGAATGCAGAGGAACAGCTGGATGGGCCAATGGGTCCGGGGGGAGGGAAGCAAACTCCCCAGCAGGTAGCAGTGTTTCTGCCAAAGGCCTGTCCCCAGATGAGCTGGAGGACAGGGAGAGGAATACGATGCATGAGTTGGAGCTAGCCAAAATGAATGGGCAGTTACAAATTATGAAATTGGCCCTAGAGGAAAAGAAGATGCAATTGGATCATGAGAGAAGTTTGAGGGAGTTGGAGTTGAAAGCAAGGAGCTTGGAGATTACTCCCTCTGGTGGCAGCACACTATCCATGCCTGTGGAAGCTAGGGTGTATATTCCTAAGGATGTGGTTAGAGAGTTTTATAAGAATGATAATATTGGGCAGTAGTTCAAGGCCTATGAGGTAGCCATGTCCTCCCACCGGGTCCCTGATAAGGATTAGGGAGCGGAGTTATGGGGGGTTCCTTAGTGAGGGGTGGGATACACTGTTAGACTTGCCCTCTGAAGTAGATAATTCTTACATCCACATGAAAGATGCATTGCACTCCAGGTATGGGTTGACCTCTGAGTTGTATAGGCAGAGGTTTAGAAATTGCATGAAGGTGGAGTCAAGCACATGTGTAGAATATGTAACTTTCTTTTGCAGAGCATTGGGTGGTTGGGTGAAAGGTAGCAACGTTAATGATTTTGAGGGGCTCTTTGATTTAATGGCATGGGAGCACTTGTCAAGTGATTGTTTTCCACAGCTATGCCAGCACCTGATTGATAACAGGCTGACTAAACCTAGGAAGCTTGCTGAGGAGGCGGACCACTGGGTGATCACCCGGGTCACAAGGGTCACGTGGGAGAATTAGCAAAGAGTGGGCAGGGTACCCAACAGAAGAGTGGGGGGACAATGGTAAACAGAGGGAGTTCCCAAAAGGGCCCTAAAGTAATTCCTAAGGGAACAAAGGGAAAGTTTCCCAGCCTCTCCCTGAGAGAAAGCCTAGGGCCCGGACGGTAACCCTGTTACTAGGGGACCCCTGAGGTGCTACAAGTGTGGGGTCCTGGGTCATAAGGCAAATTATCCGCAGGGCCCGCAGTTCGGAAAGACAGCACCCACTGGTGCTCCACCCTGGCAGATGGCGATTGTAGCCCTGGGGGAGGAGATGGGTGTCCAAGGTGGGTGGGATCCCGCAGAGATGTCCCGTGTCTCTTTAGGAGACTGTGAGGTGGTCCCCAGGACCCAACTGCCTGCTAACACTAAGAAGTACAGGCAGTGGGTGACCATCAATGGCCATAGAGTGGAGGCTCTTAGAGATAAAGGAGCCAGTGTGACAGCTGTCAAGTGTTACCTGGTGTCTCAAGAGCAGGTTGCCCCCAATGCATTTTACCCAAGTGGTTGCCGGGGACAACACAGAGAGCCACTGCAAGGTGGCTCAGGTTCCCTTTACGTGGGGGGTCTCTGGTACTCTTCAGGTAGTTGTGAGGCCCGCCATTTCTGTTGACTGTTCATTAGGGAACGATTTGGAGAGCTCACCTTGGGCGAAGGTGGAGCAAAGTGCTCATTTGGAGATGTTGGGTCTGCCTGACTGGGCGTGTGTCATCACACAGTCCATGGCAGCCAGTAAGGGTGCGCAAGAGGACCTGGAGCCTGAGAGGGAGGCCCAGGTACCTGCCTTAAAGAGAAGAGGCAGGTGGCGGGAGAAACCTGCCCCCAAAGTTCTCACGGTCCAGGAGGAGGTAGACCCTGAGGGGGATGCACTGGAGCCTACAGGGGAACAGGTAGCTGAACTGGGGCACCTGCCTGAGCTGACCCATTGGCAGCAGGAAAGAGGACCCTCCAGGGAAGAGTTCTGCAAGGAGCAGGAAGAATGCCCTTCTCTTGTGGGTTCGCGGCAGCAGGCTGCAAGCCAGGCAGCAGGCGATCAGTCTGGATCACATTGGATCTACTGGGAGAATGGTCTCCTGTATAGTGAGCCCAAGGTTTCTGAACCTGGGTCAGCCTGTGTGCTTGTGGTACCCCAGCACTTCAAAACCTTCATACTGGGGCTGGCTCATGATGTGCCGTTGACAGGACATTTGGGGCAGGACTAAGCATGGGCGAATTTTGCGTATTCACGAACTCGCAATCTGCAAAATCCTTGAACTCTCGCGAATTTGCCGATTTTTTCTTTTTTTTGTGTTCGCAAGGGTTTCTGCCAGTTCGCAAACGCGAACTTACTTGTCGGCTCGCAACGGTCGCAACTATGTTGTTTATACGTCTGGTTCATCACAGCACCCTCTGTTTCACCACTGCCACCCTCTGGTTCACCCATGCCACCCTCTGGTACTTCACTGCCACCCTCTGGTTCATCACTGTAGATTATGGGGGGGAAAGCACACCTGCCCTGCTTCAACTGACATGAATTAATTTGGAGTTGATTAATGTGTCACTGAATTTGAACTTCCAGTCTGGCACCTGCTTCCTTATCTGTAATTGCTTTCTGTTGCAGTGCAATTTTTTTCACAGGATCTTTGTGGCCTACTTGTAGCTATTCTCTGAGCCTGCTGTGAGGGTCAGAGCAGGGTCATAGAATAGTTGTAAGTAGGCAACTGAACTCTGGAGGGGCCCCTCAGGAAGCACTACAGTGAATGGTTACTAATGATGAGTTTGAACTTTTGCACCTGCTGAGTGCTTTCAGTTTTGCAAAAATCGTTTTTCTTCAATTTCGCGGGATTCGCGGGGCGCGAATTTGCGCGAGATCAAATTCGGAAGCTGTGAATTCGTGCGAATATGCGATTTGTTTTTTTGCGGCGTGTTAGTTCGCAAGGTTTTGTGCGTTTTAGCGAGACGCTTGTAGCGCAACGGCGCGAAGTTACCCTCACGGTCATTCACAGGCGCGGCCATCTTCTTTGCATGACGTATTTCCGTTTCCGGGCGCTATGTGTAATCTCGAAAAGTGTGCAGCTCGCTAGTACAAGTTCGCGTGTGATCGGGAGGGAAATCTCGCGCAAACTTACCAACGCGGTCGTGAACGGGCGCGGCCATCTTGTTTCTCATTTATTGCTATGGTTCTGGGCATGCTTTCTGCATCCTCTGTCAATCTCTGCCATCCTTTGCTTCTTTGAAGTTTTTTTTGATCTATTTTACTTATTATCTATTCCTCTATTTTTCTAGCTCTATATTTTTGTGTTTTCTGCTACTTTTGGTTAATTTTAAACTACTTTTAAAAACTCTTTTCTTTTCTTCTTCCCTATTCTATTTCTTATTTATTATTTACCTTCCTTTCTGCCCAGACCATGGTAAAGGGAGCCGGGAAGAAGCCTGAGAAGAGGAAGGGTCCCGCACCCTGTGCCCAGCTCCCGTGCGGCGTTTGAGGGGGGAGACAGTCACAGCCCAGCAGATCTTTAGCACAGAGGAGGTGGCCGCACTAGTTTTTTATGTCCAGTGCTGCCTCCCCAGGACCATCATGGCAGGTGGAAAGATCGCTAGCGGCTACGGGATCCGGGAGCACCGGAAGCAGTGGGAGAAGATGTGCCGGGCCATGTACCCCCTTGCTCCAGAACGCCCCCTGATGGCGCAGGGCTTTACAACGTGATGCATCTCCCATATACGTCACGTTGTTAATATATGCCGCACCATGGCGCCTCTTTTGTTCTGCCGCTGCGTCACAAAAGTCACGCAACAATGGAGGAAAAGAGCTGCAAGGGGCTTGTAAATCTGCAAGAACAACTAAAGAGTGACTAATAGGTGCTGTGGTCAAAAATTGAAAACTAAACCACCCTGAGAAAACAGACTCACACATCCGTGATGAGACTTAGACAAGAGCGAAAGCAACTAATGAGTGAAACACATGCAATGTTGGAAAAAATAACGTATTTTCTAAGAATAACCCTCACTCACCCTAGTGGTGACATGCTTCATAATGGGGTTCCCACTGGAGGAACCGAATGTCCCTCCAGTGTGCTTCAACGCCCGAATTACAGCGGAGCTGGTTATGAAAAAGTTGTTTGCAATTTGTGTTATGTGAAAGTGATAGTGAGTTAAAAAATATTAGCTGTACCAGAACCAACTTTATTCAGTGGTCAGCTAATATTAATAAAAACAGTGTGTTGGATACCTTTGAGGTGATATTATTAACCCCTTGTATCCTTTCAAAAGTTTAGGTCGACATGTTTCAACTGTCCAAAGATATTAATGCAGCTTTCTTCAGGACCAAAAAGGTGAATATCCCCGGCGGTCCACGCTTGCTAAGGCGCGTCCGTCCCAGGTGGATATAATGTGTGAAAAATATGGATTAATGAAATCTACCGGAATTTTCCGTGTGGGCACTCCTAGTATTTCCAGGGGCCATAATAGCACATTACTATGGTGCTGTCGTCATGGACCAGGCAGTGGGGGCATTCTTCACGCTACCATTTTTGTGTGACAGCGGCTCGCCGCCAGCAACCTACTCCATTCAACGCCGCCGCCCGGCTTGTAAATCTGCCCCTACAGACTCAAGTCCAGTCCTTCCTTTGTACACCTGGCAATAAGAAGAAATAGTGGTGGTGGATTGATAGTTTGAGTATTTTAATGACTGGTTAATGTAGTAGGAAACTTTTTAGTGTTGTCGCTGATCTGCAATCACGATGGAGTTTGTCTGTCACTTCGCGTGCTGCGGACTGCTGCCTGCCAGTCCTAGGCGAACCTTTTTAGTAGTTTGTTTAGTGAGTTACATAACTTTCCAAGTCGACGGTCCGCAAATCAAGCAATACTAATATCGTAGTAGACCACATGAGATAGGTAAATATATCCGGTGGAATAGTTGTCTATTTGCTATTTCGCCAAAATATTTTGTTATAGTTCTTTTGAAATGTTTGATTTGGTTGACAACAATCATCCATGTTTTCGGGTCTTTCTTTCATGTTGTACATCAGCTCCCCCCAGGGGCAAGAGAACAGAGGAGGAGGCTGCTGTGGAACTGGATGCAGGCCAGGATCGGTCAGGCGAGGGCTCCTATGCTTGCCCCAGTAAGTTTTCATTTTAATATAGAGTACCTATTTTTTTCCTAGCGTTCCACATTCGATTTTTTCTAAATCGTCTTTGATCTTCTTGTAGACTATATCTAAATTCTTATCCTGCCTCTACTATGAATCCCTGTGATATTACTAGATTATTCTTATTAGTCTGTCAGTGTAGCTAACTAAGATTGCACAGTTGGCAAAAGGTGTTAACCGAAACTCCCATTCTAGTCAGCAATAGCTCTATGCACAGTCCTCTGGGATTGTCCATAATGTCTTTTCAAGTCTTCTAAATGTTTATGCTTTGACAATTCCCCACAATAAAATGTGAATGACCACCAAGAAAGAATAAGATACTACTTTACTTTTGGTTTGGATAGCAGGACAATCCACACTACTACTGTTGCAGGGACAAATCTGCACAAACAGAACTATGGACCCTAAATAGTGCATTGTTTATCAATTATTATAGGCGCAGGTAGACTTTCCACATACCTCAGTGATATCAGACTTTGAAGAACCCCCAATCTCCTTACTGACTAGATAGTGTGGCAGAGTCATTTAGCTCCCGAATTCATTGATGATTGATCCCCAATGATGATTATCCAACGCAGGACAAGAGTACGGTGTCAGAGTCCAGAAGTGTCAGAGGCACGGACTCATACTTGCAAATTGCAAAACCTTTTGCTCATTCACTCTTTACCAAAATCCACAGAATCTATTTAAGTTTTAAAGCTTTATTAAAAGTAAAACTATTTATAAAAATCAAGCTTGTCATAAAACATAAACGGTTGATTAAAAATTGAAAAGTGCTTAGTGATGATTTATTTCACACATTTTTTGTGGGCGAGCCGAGCCCTCACCTGGTTTGAACTTTAATTTTTCTTTTTGGTGCTGAATCGTTGGTCACTCCGTCCTAGTGATGATGATTTGTTCTTAGAAGTGAAGCTTCTGTCTATTATGAGAAAAATGGTGCGTGTTAAAAAGCAAGCATTCATCAGTTGTGCCAAAAAGTGCAGCAAGACAACACCCTTCCCTGGAAAAAGGGACATTTTTACTTTAGAGTAGACAGTCACAAATTATTAGATTGGTTTCTGTATTCACATTTCTTCATTCCTAGACAAAATACTAGTGAGTGGTGTGTTGTGTTTTATCTAGGACCCCGATCAATATTGTGACCCCATGCCCCTATACGGCTATAATGAATACATATCCCTATAATGGCATAGCGATCACAGCCATATTTCAGTAACTCGTCTCTGCAGTTCATGACAGTCCATGACACAGCAGAAGCCACTTCCTTAGATTCCTAGATAGCACACCGAGTTCTTTCGACATACCAAACCCCCAGCAACCTGGGAAAGCCCCGCTTGCTTTGTTTTGATTAGTAATAGAACTCCTGCGAGCACTGTAAGAACGACCAGTTCTTAGTGACATCTTTATTGACGTCTTATGTCCAAAAACTTACGTCAAACTCGGCACCTTTCAGGTATAAATATACCAACGTTGCCTTAAGCAAGCACACGGTGGTGGTTAATACTGGAGCAGATCGGCTGTCCCCTTGCAGAGCCCAGCAGATGCGAGAAGCCCACGGACGCAGCCCCTCCTCCTTGACGTGCTGAGAAAGACGCTGTCTTTTCTCCTGCCGAGAAAATCCAGCTCCGGCGTTTCCACCCTACCCTTGCGGGTGACTGGGATAACGGGTCCTAAAGAGGAGATACCAGACCTCCTGCATTCTATTCCAGAGGTACGGTGCTGACTAAACCCTTAGAGAGAATTATTGAAACAAACTCTTGGCAAAACCAACTTAACTTAAACTGCTACTTACTCCCTCCCTTGTATTAGGCTTAGGTCAGGTACACTGGGGTAGGCGTAGTTAGAAGCACCAGTTGAGGTCGTTAGCCAATGTATATATGAATGTATATATTTTTATTCATTTTAACTATCTTATGGCTAAGAAACCATATCAATGCTTTTACAGTATTATTTCGTAATACTCCTTTTACTGTACGCACTTTTCATAATAACAAGTTTTGCAATTGTGGCAATTCATTTCTCTTGCATGAGAAGGAAGACTGCTCAATAAATAATATCTTTTATTGAAAACGCCCGTCTCTCTATTCTCTGCATTGTGGTGAAAGTAAATCTGCATAACTGACTGAGTGAAATAGCTGTCTATTGTTTCACACGACTCTAGAGATTGACTCTTATTCTGAGGAGCAAAGTTGTCATGTTTATGCGGTTGTCGGAAGCTGAATCCCTTCTTGTCTGAGCCAGGGAAGCTGATCACTTCCTATTCAGTCAAGAAAGTTTCCAGTGACCTCTGAGCTAGCTGGCACAAACCTAAATTAAGTCTAACATAGTCAGTAGAGACCTAGAAGACCGCAGTCCTACGTCTACACTGCTGTTTATGTTATTCCAATGCGCAGGGCCTATAGGGAAAATAGGAACTACACTACAGGTGTATGTCTATGACATCTAACATTCTTAAATGTACTTTGTAGGTGGAACATCTGTTGCTGAGCCCAGCGCGGAGGTGGAGGAGCAGACTACAGGGGAGGAGACGTTGCAAGTGCCGGGCGAAACTGCTGTGCGGGTTGCCACGGTAGTGGCGGGCAGTGGTAAGCTCTTATATTCCTTACTTTTTGAGAGTGCAGACTGCATAGTGCGCTCCCCGTGAGAAAACGTAAGGTTTGTCCAGATTTAGAGACATGAAGAAGAATGATTGACACATAGTTTGAATGGATGGATGCCTGGATCATGGTACTATCTGACTTTTAGATAGCATATGTGTATCTAGAGAGAGTAGACAGTCACTGGATGAACTAAGTGTTACTTTGAAGAGCATGTAACACCGCACCCGCACGTCCGTCCCAGTGTAGGAAAGGCAAGGAAAAGAAGTTGTAATTTTGTCCGAATGCTACCATGAATAGTAGCAGTAGTTTGTATTTCAAGCACAGCATATACGGCTATTACGATGGCCACTCACTACCTCTGTTAATAAGTTTAGTAGAACTCGGTCATTCATGTGTGGATGTATCACTGTTCACTCAATAAAAAGCAAAGCACCTAAAGTCATCCTATATGTAAGCAACTACATACCATGTGCAGTGATAGATAATCAGATTATTTATCTTCTTCATTTTCCTTTTCTAGTATTCATTGGCACTGTAGGGTGAAAGTTAAATTAATTAAGCAGTAGCCCTTGTAACAGAGTATTCTCAGTGCCACCCATAATAGAAAAGTAAGAGCATCACCACCTGATGGACTGGACTGGTACAGTAACGCAAGTCTGTCTCACTCATCATGGCGGGCGTCTGTTTTTCTGGGGTGCAAGTTGACTGCGCTGGCATTATGCCGGCTTGCAGAAGTTAACGTACCAATTTTGCTAAACAAGAGAGAAGAAGAAGAATAAGACTGGTGTACTGTCATAGTCGACTCTAATGGAGTGAGTCCATAGTGCTCGTAGAATTGATTCCTTAAACTCCCACTAAAGTTAGAGCAAGGATGAAGAAGTGGGAGGTTAGATAGATACTGGCCACAATAGTTATGTACTGCGCTTGCAAGTTGCTAGTTCTTCTGTGACACAACTTTCTGCGGAATCATTTTGTGTTAATCTTAAAGAGCATTGGTTACAGACTATGTCTTTCTTTCTTCATATAGATGCTCCTTCCAAACCAACACGGAAGGAGCTGGCTAAAAGGGCCCGGCAACTGAGGCTGGAGGCCACTGTCGCCAAATATCGGCGGCTGGTGGCCCAGGAGGAGGAGAACACGCAGAGTACGTCAACAACATCCACGGCAACACCTGCATCCTCCTCCGCGATCCCTGGGTCAGCCAGTCAGCGCAGCAGGTCTCCAGGTACGGAGCCGGGGTACCGCAGCCACCCGCCACTGCAGAGCAGCAAAGAAATCAGCTGCCCCCCACAGCAGTTGCAAAAAAAGGATGCACCGCCTATCCCTGAGGGTTTCCTACCTCGAGCAGGAGCTCCTCAACACCAAAACCCTGCTCGAGACCCTCCGCAAGGAGCATGCCGACCTGGCTTGAAAAGTCAACAGCAGCCAGCAGTAGGAGGAGACTGTCCCTTGCCCATTTTTTAAAGACTTCTGGGGTGTAAGAATTGAGAGTTGGGTTTTCTACTTTTTTGGACTTAGTTTTCTGGGACATTCGTTGGGGTTCGGGAGGGGGGGTTATTTGGGTCTTGCGGGAGATTATTTATGTTAGGGATATATAAATATACTTTAAACTTTATCTTAGCATACGTGTTTTTTACTGCTTTTGAGACTGGTGGGTGGGGGTTTAACAGTCCTGAAGCTTAAGTGGCATCTTGATTCAAGGTGTGTAAGTACTAATGGTCCAAATGTTTTCAAAACTAAGTGCCTCTCACAGAGTAAGTGAATTCAATAGTCCTAGGACCGTCAGTCTCTCGTCTCTCCTAATACTCCATTATACTACCTCCCCCCAAACGCTTATCTTACCTGTAATTTGTGTTTGGAAATAGGGCTAGGCACAGGGCTGGCTGCACGCGAAATGGCGATTAAGGTTGGCAATCCTGGGCGGATGAAATGTCATCATTGCGGTGGTACTTGTGGTGTTACACAGTGGCAGTTGCAGCATCTGAAAAAAAAGAAAATGAAACCTTGTTTGTCCTTACCGTAGCATTAGAACGGTACGATAGAGAATATAGCAGGTGACAGTACACTAGAACAGTGCCACAATGTAGCCTAACAAATGGTAAAGTACTGAAAGTATAACTAGTACTTGCGTTGAATTTCTTTGACATTGGCTACTACTACAAGAAATAGTACTGAAGGTGAAGGACACAGCAGCGTAATAATTTGCCACGTCTAGGAGGAGGATGTTCTTGATGACCAATCAAGTTGATGGGGCACATGAAAATCTGCTTTCATTTGCCAATAGTGACTCAGTGTCAAGCTGAGTAAGAATAGAATATATCCTCGGATTCCTTCACCGGCCTGTTGCTATGACCTTATCCTCCCCAGCAAGTGTGTGGAATTATTGCTGTCATTTAGTCACACATCAATCAAAACCACACAGCCCGGGGGAAGAGGGTTAGGGTTTAGAAAATGGATGGTAATGGGGGTTTTTGGGAAAGTTTTGTTGAGAGAAGAAAAAAAAAGCACAGCATGGACAAACAATAATTTGAAGATAAACAAATCTTTGGGTACAAAGCTAACCATAAATCTTTTAAGTGACATAAAGGAAGTGCATGCACTACTGCATGCATGGTTACTGAAAAGTAAGTAGTACTTTCGACAACCGTGAATGAAAGAATGCGACAGTACAGGGCTGCAGTAATAATTATGCGTTTTCACTTGCATATCTCTGCACTCAGAGAAACACTTTGTACATTAAATTAGGTTTGACAAATAGCAGAAGTAAAACCTATACAATGGCTGTAGATATGAATTTAGAAGCAGAGATCAAAGAAATGCAGAGCCACACTCAAAGAAGTTCACAGCAATAACATTACTTAAAAGACAATTAGAAAAGAATTGATACTGTATCTGTATGTTGTTGTAGTTGTCCTGTTGAATTTGGGAAGTTGTAAGATGCATCCAACCATTCCTCTTATTAGTGGGACTCCTCCATTCCATCTGACGCTCCGTCCATCAATGTTGGTGACCAGAAGACACCCTGTCCACTGCCTGCCTGGCGGATGCTGAATTGCGGCTCGCTAATGTGAAGCCTGACTTCATCCTTTTCCCATTACACAGGCTGAAACCTGGCCTGTAATTATTGATGGAAAAACAGGAAGTGATATTAGAAAACCACTGACAAATACATATAAGGTATTTACGCTGTGTAGTGCAAAAAGTCACACTTTGAGGGGCATATTATCAAGGGGTTTATCTCCGCTTTTTTGGCTTTAAAAGCCAAGAAAGCGGAGATAAAATTATCTCCCTATTACCTAGCTGTCGCTAACACCAGTTAGCGACAGCTAGTAGGAGATAGCGACCATCTTGGGCCCCGCTTTGCATGTCAGTGATATTTATCACTAATGACATGCAAAGTGGGCGTGCCAAGATGTTAGCGTCTGGAAACAGTCGCTAACATCGCTATCTCCTAATACCAACTTTTGGAGATATTCGTGCTAAGCGCGAATATCTCCAAAAGCTAACACCTGCCCCAGAGCAGTTCTTAGCCATGTTATCCAATGGTAGGTGGATAACATGGCTAAGAGCATTAGCTCGGTAATGCATGAATATCTCTGACTTTTCAGCGATATTCATGCATTTCTGCCGATTTTTATCGCTTAGGAGATAAACCTTGATAATAGCAAGGTTCCTAAGCAATAAAAATAGCCGCAGCTCGGCGATAAAAATATTGCCGCTAAACCAACATAGCGATAATTATCGCTAGTTGTTGGTAATATGCCCCTGAGTTTCCTAATAGACAGTACATTATTTTTGAAAGTGCGTACTCTGTCTGAGTCTCCTTTTGAAGGATAAATAAGTATGGGCGAATTAATTTAGCGGATCTTTCCCCTCAAGCTAGGTGTACTGTAAACTGTGTTTTAGAACAAAATTAGACCTTCCCAGCAGTGCTCCCAGACCCTTACTAAACCCAGTTGCAAAAATGTAGAAGACCCCCAATCAGATCTCAAAAAACGAGTCCTAGTAGAAAATGGTGACAAAACGTACTTTGAAAGTAAAGTAGGCCCAAATCCCCCCTTACCCACCGTGGATTGTATTCAACGAACTTGCAAGCAAACAAAAGTATCCATACCCAGCATCGCTCCAAGACTCGCAACCCCCCCCCACAAACAGCCACCCGCCCAAACACATGCAATACAATACTGCTAACCCTAACGAGCCCTAAGTTAAGAATAGTGGCAAACACTTTCTTTAACTAGGCCAAATCCCCCCTTTCCCATCATGGATTTTCTTCAAACCCCTTGCAACCAAAATAACACATTCCCACGAGTGCTCTAAGACCCCAGAACTCAGTTGCAAAAATCTAGATCTCCCCGAAACACATGCAATCCTGCTGCTAGTGCTAACCCTAACGAGCCCTAAGTTAATGTGCCAAAACGCTTTGCAGCATGGATTTTCTCCAAACCACTTTTATCCAGTATTAGACCTTCCCAGCAATGCCCCAAGACCTGCCAAACCACCCACAAAAAAGCAGAACACCCACATACAGGCAAAAAGCAAAAATGGAAAATCTCATACTTAAAATATTTTCGGCCTTTTTTCAATTCTGTCCAAATGCGCTCTGCAGCTAGGTCCTTACTCCCCTTTTCCACCATGGATTTCCTGAAAAACAAATGCAATCCACATTAGACTGTGCCAGCAGTGCTCCCAGACCCCCAAACCCACCCACAAACACCCGGAACCCCCAAACAGCACCTCAAAGACAAGCAAGTCAGCAAAAACGCAAAAATAAATTTGCCTCCAATTTTGTCCAAACCACTTTTATCCGGTATTAGACCTTCCCAGCAATGGCCCCAGAGCCGTCAACCCAGGCGGAAACAAGTAGAAGACCCCCAAATAGCCAAAGAGCAAAACTACAAAAATGGGGACTTAGTAATTTTCAGGCAAATTTCCAACATCACTCCACGCGCGCTCTGCAGCTAGGCCCTAACTCCCCTTTGCCACCATAGATTTTCTTCAAACCACTTGCAAACAAAAGTATCCATACCCAGCGTTGCTCCAAGACCCCAAAACCCACCCACAAACACCAGGAAGCCCCCCAAACAGGCCCCCGAAAACGCTAAAGTGAGCGAAATGTCAGAAAATGCAAAAACTTTTTCCTCATGGATTTTCTCCAAACCACTTTTATCCGGTATTAGACCTTCCCAGCAATGCCCCAGGACCCGCCAACCCACCCGCAAAAAGCACAACACCCTCAAACAGACAAAAAGCAAAAATTTTAAATCTAATACTTACAATATTTTTCGGCCTTCTTTCAATTCTGTCCAAAAGCGCTGTGCAGCTAGGTCATAACTCCACTTTTCCACCATGGATGTCCTGGAAAACAAATGCAATTGACATTAGACTGTGCCAGCAGTGCTCCCAGACCCCAAAACCAAGCCACAAACACCCGGAACCCCCCAAACATCACCTCAAAGACAAGCAAGTCAGCAAAAACGCAAAAAAAATTTGCCTCCGATTTTGTCCAAACCACTTTTATCCGGTATTATACCTTCCCAGCAATGGCCCCAGACCCGCCAGCCCAGGTGGAAACAAGTAGAAGACCCCAAACAAAAGCAAAACTACAAAAATGGGGACTTAGTAATTTTCAGGCAAATTTCCAAAATCACTCAGCGCGCGCTCTGCAGCTAGGCCCTAACTCCCCTTTGCCACATGGATTTAACCTCTTGCAATCAAAAGTATCCATACCCAGCAGTGCTCTCAGACCCCAAAACCCACCCACAAACACCAGGAACCCCCCAAACAGCACCTCAAAGACAAGCAAGTCAGCAAAAACGCAAAAAAGATTTCACCTCCGATTTTGTCCAAACCACTTTGATCCAGTATTAGACATTCCCAGCAATGGCCCCAGACCCCTGCAGCCACCCGCAAAAAAGCAGAACACCCCCAAACTGGCAAAAAGCAAAAATGGGCCTACTACCTGGAATTCTGTCCAAACGCGCTGTGCAGCTAGGCCCTAACTCCCTTTTTCCACCATGGATTTCCTGAAAAACAAATGCAATCCACATTAGACTGTGCCAGCAGTGCTTCCAGACCCCAAAACCCACCCAAAACAACCTAAAAGCCCGCCAAACAGCACCCCAAAGACAGGCAAGTGATCAAAAGCGCAAAATCTTTTTCTGCTCCGATTTTCTCCAAACTACTTTTATCCGGTATTAGACCTTCCCAGCAATGGCCCCAGACCCGTCAACTCACCCGCAAAGAAGCAGAACACCCCCACAAGTGCAGAGTCATTCTTCATTGGGCGTAATCCAGCCGTCTGCTTTGAGGGAAATAGGAGTCTGGAGGAGAAGGATAGAGGAGCATGTTCTTGTGAACTTGTGAACCTGAGGAAAGCAGACTGCGGCACCTTCAAATCAATAAGCAAATAAGTGAAGACAGTTCTGCTGATGGGCTTTTTTTGTGATTAGATGATTAAAGTTTATTTTATATATATTTTGCAAAACAAAAGAAAGACAGACACACAGGAACAAAAGTGAATAAGGACGAAAAAGTTATTGATTCATTGGCTCATTTTCAGGGCTCGGTGTCAGGGAAGAAGAGTTCGTCCTCATACTCTGCGAATTCAGGCGGGAGTAGGTCACCTAACAGAGAAGAACTTCCCTCATCTAAGTTGGTATCCTCCTCGTCTTCTTCCTGCGTGTATTCTCGTATTTTGTAATCTGGTGGTATGAGGTGCTGATTCATATTGATCATTGTTAACCTCTCCACATTTTTGGGCGGGAGGCGGGTCCTTTTGCAAGCTACAATTCCACCAACAAGACATGAAAACACTTTCAGAAGACACGCTTGTGAGTGGGCAAGACAAGTAATTTATAGCCAGGTTGGAGATCTCTGGCCACAATTCTTTTTTCCCATGCCAATACGCCAATGGGTCATCATGAACATAGACCTCTGTTGAGTCATTCAGATAGTCCTGCACTATCGACTCAAGGTTCTCCACGTTTCCTCCACTTTGCTTACTTTTTGCTGGGACCTTTTGAGAAGCAAACCTAAGCTGAGTTAGCCGATCCTCTTCTTCACACAATGTTACTGTTGTGTCTGGTGCAGATGATCCGGTTGCTGGTGTCTTTAACGGCTGAGAGGGAAAATCACTCACTTCTGCAACAGACACAGATGCAGAAGTGGATTCTCTTGACTCCGGATGGCCTGCTGATGCTGATGTACTGCCTTTTCTTTCAATTTCCTGCGTTCTCTTTCACACCGAGTGGCTGACACAGCTAGCCAACGTTTGTACTTTGTAACTTCTGCGTCATCAAAAGGAAAGAATACTCTGCCTGCCAGTGCCTTTTTGTACAGTGGATCCAGAATAGTAGCACAAATGTAATGCTGTTCTGTGTGGAGCTTTTGAAGACGTTCATCGCAAAGTAGGCACTCTAATAATTTCTCCGCCAAATGAAAAGCTTCTTGCTTTTTTTCATCTTTTTGAAATGTAGAAGACACCGCCTTCAGTTAGTGCTCTAGCATGCGCAACAATGGGATAGCTTTTCCCAAATTACAGTCCTCCCTGCTGACTGCACGCGTGAAGAACTCAAAAGGACGAAGCATGTCTGTCAGGCTTTGAACTAGCTTCCATTGCTCTGCATGTACCCTCAGGTCCTTCATAGCTGCACCCTGTGTAAAGAAATACTGATCGACTACCGCACACTGCTCAAACAGACGCTCAAGCATGTAGACGGTTGAGTTCCAACGTGTTGCCACTTCCTGAATGAGTGCTTTCACTGGCAGTTTACGTTCATGTAGTAGGCCCCTCAGATGCTTCCGGGCCTTAAAAGAATGGTTGAAATGTGTGCACATTCTTTGGCAGGTGGTCAGTAACTCGCACACTGGACTTTCTTCACTCAAGAATTTTTTAACAACCAGGTTTATACTGTGCGCCAAACACGGCACTCTGAAATAGTTACCCATATCCATGGCCTTAACTACATTGGCGCCATTATCCGTGGAAACATAACCAATCTTGCGTTTTATTAGGGACAGCCATTGAAAGACCTTTGTGTTAAACTCCTGTAAAATGTTTTCTCCTGTATGACTTTTCTCCATGCCAAACATGGCTAGTGTTGCATGTTTCCGAGCAGCTTTAAAAACGTTGTCCGGGTCAACACCTGCCCTTAGCTTTGCTGTAACCCCTGAAAAAGAGACCCAGTGTGCAGTGATGCACATGTAATCAACGCCTTGGCAACTGGTCCAAATGTCTGTTGTCAGATGTATAGTGTGAACAGCACTCTTCTGCAAAGCTGCCCCAGTCACTGCAGCACACTTCATGTAGTGCTGGAACCGCAACTCTGGAAAAATAGAACCGGCTAGGAACCTTCCATTTAGGGCAGAGCGTTGCCACTAATTCAAGAAAACCAACCCATTCCACAAAAGAAAAAGGGAGAAGGTCCAGCGCTAGCTTTTTAGCCAGCTTAGTGTTATACAGACGCGTCATTGGGTGGTTATGTTCAAATGGCGCATCTGAAAACAACATGCTTCTAATGGTGGGCTGGACCATTTTACGGGATGATGATGATGATGACTTCTTCGACCCAGTTACGCTCGGTGATGATGAACCTTTTCGCATTGGTGTCTCACTCTCTCCCACACTCTTAGTGTGGCTCATATATCTTGCAGGGGGTGTGCTGCTGACAGGGGTACTGGGTGTAAGTGAAGAAATGTTTGACGCTTCTTCCTCCTCGTCATCATCAGATGAAACATCAACGGATACAGTTTGTTGACTTGCAATTCGGGCTTCCTTGATCTCCTATAGGTGCGCATGCCATTTGACAGTGTGCTGTCTCTCAAGATGACCTCTCTGGCCTCCGGTACCATAGTTGGTACCAAGCTTACCACGACTAACTCCAAGCTTACAAATGGTACAAATGGCTATGTTTTCCCTTGATGTGCTAACACTAAAGAAGTCCCAAACTGCGGACTTCAAATGTCTGTGGGTGGCGGAGGAGGCGATACTGGTCATGCTAATGCCAGATGATGTGGAGGATGTGTGTTGCCGAACTTTACTACGTTGTGCACTTGCAGCACCACTAATTGAGGAAATGGAGGTCGAGGTGGATGGAGGTCCCTTCTGGCGAGAAAATATGGAAGCGGTAGTTGGTGGTGTACTAGTTAACTGCAATGGTAGTGGTCCCATTGCCTCGTCGACAACATCACGCTCAGCAGCTTTTCGGGCTAGGGTAAAAATGTCTGTTTGCTGCATGCCCACTGGGGCTGCAGTGACGTTTATGATGACTGTGTTGTCGTCGTGAGAGTCTTCATCAGTAGTAGTATACGCCACTTCTTGTTCAGCGTCATCATCACACTCCATAAGTACGAGAGTTTCGGGGACCTTCCTTTTACGCTTAGCTACCTTTGTCAGATCATGGTGTGCCTCACTCTCAGACGGCAGTGGTGGTTCCCAATTTGGATCCATATCATCAGAAGGAAGGGGGCTTGAAGAAGATGTAGACACCATCCTTGATCTTTTCCTTGCTAGGGATCTGGAAGACAATGAATGATCAGGAGGAGTGGCTTCCTCAAATGATACCTCGGCTTGAATGTCGATTTCCTGATGTGCCCCTGCTTCCGGAGGGACAACTATTGTGGGCACTTGTGCCGCTCCATGCACCTCTGCTTGCGCATCTCCTTCCGCTGCCTCTCCTTCCACATGTACTTGGGCTTGTACTTGCACATGTGGTTGTTGTTGCGGCTGTGGTTGTTGAACACTCGTCAGATGAGTTACAACAACCTGTGTTGATTGAGGGATGCTGCTACTTTCTTGCGATGAGCCAACATCACTGGTCGATGGTGATTGAACAACTATACTGGCTGCCTCTAAAGCACTCAAGGGCTTGGAGTTAAGTTGGCGTGGTGGTGGCACTGAGCCCAATGGAGCGGGGGTGGTGCTCCCAGCTTGGTCCCCAGCAGACCCCGCTGCTGCTGCAGGCGTACTTGTTTTCCCAAAAAATGTGGCGGGCGGCACACCAGTCTCCTTGGTAAGTGGCGCCACTTGCTTCTTCTGCTCCTTACTGGCAACTTCCTTGCTAGAGGAGCTACAGGGAACTTTTTTTGGGGCCATCTTCTTCGGATGTCAGAACAGCAGGCCGGAGTTGCACGATTTGCAGAGTTGTCTTGTCTGTGGCCACACGTGACGTCGCGTAACGTTATGCTGCACACACCGCTGCAGGACTTCTTCCTGGCACTGGTGGTTCTCTTGTGCACCTAAAAGCAATGGAAGACAGAGGAACATCAGTTATACACCCCAAAAAGTCAAAAAACCCACAAAAACCAGCACAATCCCATGCCATCCATGCCCTCAATGATGTTTAAATTCAAGACACCCCACAGAAAGACTAGGCCCATGCACCACTCACTACCCCTGGGCGTAATGGATGAAAGCTAGGCAAAATGGGTGCAGGCCTGAGAACACTGCCTGCCTTTAAAATGGCCCCTTGCCCCCCAGCACATGGCCAGGGCCTGCCTGTACCAGCACTCAAAATAGCCCCCACCCACATGGCCAGTCCCAACAACACCCTCAAAAATCGAAAAACACACAAAAATCAGCACAATCCCATGCCATCCATGCCCTCAATGATGTTTAAATTCAAGACACCCCACAGAAAGACTAGGCCCATGTACCACTCACTGCCCCTGGGCATAATGGATGAAAGCTAGGCAAAATGGGTGCAGGCCTGAGAACACTGCCTGCCTTCAAAATGGCCCCTTGCCCCCCAGCACATGGCCAGGGCCTGCCTGTACCAGCACTCAAAATGGCCCCCACCCACATGGCCAGTCCCCATCAACACCCCAAAAAATCAAAAAAGACGCACAAATGACCACAATCCAATGCCATCCATGCCCTCCATGATGTTTACATTAAAGAGACCCCACAGAAAGACTAAGTCCATGCACCACTGGGTACCCCTGGGCAAAAGGCCCCAACAGCAGCCAAGAAAATCGAAAAACACACAAAAATCAGCACAATCCCATGCCATCCATGCCCTCAATAATGTTTAAATTCAAGACACCCCACAGAAAGACTAGGCCCATGCACCACTCACTACCCCTGGGCATAAAGGATGAAAGCTAGGCAAAATGGGTGCAGGCCTGAGAACACTGCCTGCCATCAAAATGGCCCCTTGCCCCCCAGCACATGGCCAGGGCCTGCCTGTACCAGCACTCAAAATGGCCCTCACCCACATGGCCTGTCCCCATCAACACCCCAAAAACTCGAAAAACACACAAAAATCACCACAATCCAATGCCTTCCATGCCCTCCATGATGTTTACATTAAAAAGACCCCACAGAAAGACTCAGTCCATGCACCACTCACTACTCCTGGGCAAAAGGCCCCAACAGCAGCCAAAAGAATCGAAAAACACACAAAAATCAGCACAATCCCATGCCATCCATGCCCTCAATGATATTTGAATTCAAGACACCCCACAGAAAGACTAGGCCCATGCACCACTCACTACCCCTGGGCATAATGGATGAAAGCTAGGCAAAATGGGTGCAGACCTGAGAACACTGCCTGCCTTCAAAATGGCCCCTTGCCCCCCAGCACATGGCCAGGGCCTGCCTGTACCAGCACTCAAAATGGCCCCCACCCACATGGCCAGTCCCCATCAACACCCCAAAAATCCGAAAAACACACAAAAATCACCACAATCCAACGCCATCCATGCCCTCAATGATGTTTACATTAAAGAGACCCCACAGAAAGACTCAGTCCATGCACCACTCACTACCCCTGGGCAAAAGGCCCCAACAGCAGCCAAAAATATCGAAAAACGCACAAAAATCAGCACAATCCCATGCCATCCATGCCCTTAAATCATGTTTAAATTCAACAAAACAGTTGTATCATGCACCCATAACTAACCCTGATCCTACTGGATACTCTGGCTACCCAAATATATTTTATTTACTGTTCTGAAAAAGTTCCAAAATTGTAGTTGCAGCAACTGTAATGCCCCAAACAAACTTACTTGTGAAATTTGATTTCTAATCCAAAAGTGATCCAAAGAAAGTCAAAAAGGCCTCAAATCCAAATATCCAGCAGCATCCACAAAAAGTAATCCTTTCAGGTCAAGATCCAAATGAAAGTGACCAGCACATGAAGAAAGCACTGGGAGGAGCCTGCTGGACAAGAACAGGAAGTTGGAGACTGTAGGGCACTTCCTTCCCCCCCCCCCCCCCCCCATGGACTCCTTGCAAACAAAAGGGCAGGCAACTGTCAACCTGAGGAGTTATTCTGATAAAAATCATCATTTTCAGAAGGTTTATGCTGCTTGCTGGTGGATTTCTTGTGCAGAATTGCAAATTTTGCAATTTCGCGAGTGTGAGATTGTTGCTGCCGGCCGCATCTACGTGTTCGCAATTGCGAACTCTTGTGATGCGTGCTGTGCAAAGTGGCAAGCCGCAGGGACGTAATCGCGGTCGCCTAACTCCTGTGGGATCCCGCAGCAAGATCCAAAATGGCGCAGCACACGCCAAATATGGAGAAAAACAACTCGGCAAACGATGAATGACGGTAAGTGAACGCCGCGCGCCGCTGTGGAGGCAAGAGATTAAGTTTGCATGCAGTTACCTGCTTCTGTAGCTGAGGGTATTGCTTACCACCATCTTCCTTTAACATATGGTATTAGCTGTAGTTTGCTTCTCAGTATATTCTATGCTAAGGGTCACTTTGAGTATTTCTTTTGAAATTATGATCTGATCCTTTTAGAAGTGCCGATAATTAAGCACTTGAACAGACATTCATATGCCAATACTGCTGAAATTGCCAGTAAAGATGATGTCACACCTCAAACGCCAGACACAGCTTATGCTCATTGGCATAATTTAAAGTGTGCCCTTTCTGACATCAAGAAGAAATTCATAGCTCAAGTAGAAGACAGATATAGGGCAGTATTAGCAGATGCAGCAAAAGGAATTTGTGTTCAGAATTGGTCACCAGAGGAGAGGGGACTACAGACAATAGGAAGCACTGGAGCATTGTCACTGGACTGGCAAAATCGGGGGAGGTTGTGGGTACACCACAACAGGAGTGACTCAGTTCCATATTTGTAGGGAAGAGCGAATGTGACCA
Source organism: Lissotriton vulgaris (assembly GCF_964263255.1). Classification (NCBI taxonomy): domain Eukaryota; kingdom Metazoa; phylum Chordata; class Amphibia; order Caudata; family Salamandridae; genus Lissotriton; species Lissotriton vulgaris. Next base: position 839,048,644 of record NC_141696.1, on the reverse strand, counting down.
CACCTTTGAGACACGAGGGTCATGGAAAGTGATTCCTAGGGTTTTTTGTCTGTGGGAAGAATACCTATTTTAAGTTACCCAGCAAGTGGTATGGTACTTGTTATTTATGTGCAGTTTTTTCAAAGCGGTACCATTTGGATTATTTTGATCCCATATGTTTGGGAGGAGAAGTTAAGACATAAACGTGGTTTGAGTGCTGGAGAAATTTTGGAATACATTTTTGGAGAAATAATACCAAATGTAGGGGTAGTATTGATTGATATTAAGATCTGAAAGTTGTCTACAGTAGTTGACGAGTTATCTACTAACACGGCTGGAGATTTGTTGCTAGTAAATAGTGAAATAGTTGCTATTAGGGCTATGGTTTTGCAGAATCAACTTGCTTTAAACATATTACTCACAAAAGAAGGCAGAGTCTGTCAAGTTTTAATGGTCCAGCATTGTTGCACTTACATTCCATACAAGAGTAGGGACTTGAAAAAGTAAATTACGAACATTACTGATGTCCAGAAGGATTTGAGTGGTTTGGTAGCTGATGGTGTTTGGGATTCATTTGGACATGGAGTTTGTGCTATAGGTAGTCGGTTTGCAAATTTGGGAAGTGTAATAGTTGGTTCCATCTTGAAACCTTTGTTAATAATTGGCCTTTGTGCTCTTGTGGCAACTGGAAAAGGGTACAGGAGGTACCAAGTAAAGAAGGGAAAGAATAGGAAGGGGGGAGATTAAATTGGAGAAGGCTCAGGTTGCATATTGCCATGATATGAAGCATTTTGCGGACTTCAAATGAAAAAGGATTTCCACAACTGCAGGTTAGGTTGGTCCATCTGATGAGACCATCTGATAAGATCAAAAGATGTTTGATGACTGGATTTGCCTTCAGAGGAGGGATTGGAGGAGTGGGAAATTGACTCCATCCCAAAGAGACGTGTTAGGAGTGCATTATAGCCAAATGTAGTCTGCACACGCATATATTCTGTGTGACTAATCTCAATATTAGAGGTGGGGGTACGATATACATATGTACACATCCCTGCAATGTAATGTAATTATGTGTGTGTTTTAGAAACGTATCTGTTAGGATTTTTATTTCCTGTGAAAATGTTTTTAACATGTCCACTGAAAAAAGAAATAGAGCTGTGTTTACTAAATGAAAGTTCATGTGCTTAGAAATACTAATTGAATAATCGTGTTAGTACAATATTAACTTTAAACGTTTGCGTACAGACATTTAGATTCATTTGTGTGTGGAGTAGTGGACCTAAAATGTGATATGTGCACTTCTTAACTTAGCACAACTTGTGGGCCTGAGATGCCTTTGGATTCAAGGTCACAATCAGTTTAACATTTAAATTCATATTTTTATATCCTTTGCAGTAGGAATGTTGCATGTAGTTTGTGTTCCCACTGCAGTTGAGTAAGGATTTGTTAGCAGAAAGAAGAAGGTCTTTGTTCTCAATAGATAGTGAGACATTTGAAGCTGCAACTGGCACAAGGAGATCGATAACAAGATGGGAAGAGAGTTCTCATGGGAGAAGGAGATGGGACCAAGGACGAGCAGGATAGCGACTTATGAGAATAACAACATTGTGGGAAGAAACCTGAGTGTGGTGGTAGAATGGAAAATTACAAGATGGATTTGTGGGAAGTACTTTGGATGCAATTGATATTATGATGAAACATAGTGAGGTTTAGTTAGCATTCTGGCTTAGAGTGCCTTGAGTTACAGACCCCTTCGATTTTTGTGCTACTTGACACATGCCAGAACTTCTTTTACAGAAGGCTTTGACAGCTGACACCTTTTCCTTTTTTCCTATTTCATCTGAACTAATTCTTGCTTTAGTTTAAGGTTGTCACTTTGGGTGGAATAGAGACAGATAGGGAGTCAGTGCTTACCTTTGATGACAAATGAATTCAATTTGATGTGAAATTCTGTTTCCTTATTACTTATATTGCTTTTATTTACCTAGTGGTTTTCTTTTTGTTATATAGAGTGAACCGCTTGCGAATATTTGGCTTAATCTTATTTGCATTGTATTTTTATACTAATATGCTTAGATTCATTTACATTAATTTAGTTTTGAATTTGAATCTAGACTAAAACCTATTAACTTGAGACTTTGTTTCGAACTGAGTTATTGTGTAACCCTTTTGTCTACACTGTATTTGGATATTGCCTTAAGATGTTTTCCTCCTCACCCCTCAGGTTGCACAAAAATACTGTCGGATAAATGATTTTTAGTAACAGGGTCCAATCTTTATCAAGAGTACATTTTAAAGTGCTTTGTTTTTTATATTTACTTTTTAACGTATGTCTTGATAAAGGGAAATATATTGGCTGTGAGAGAATTTTCAAATTATTGTACTGGCTGGGACATTAAAATACTAGTCATGCCTGGTCTACATTCTTCTAATAAAATGATCACACAAGTCATAATTCCAATCCCAATAGATTGGAATTTAGGGCCAGACGTACGAAGCATTTTTGAGGTTGCAAATGTTTGCGACCACAAAATTGCATTGTTTATGGCATTCCTTCCAAATACCGGTTTGCAGTAGTATGTATTCATGTTTTCTGACCAAATTGCAGTCACAAAACATTAATTATTTACAGACTACTGAAAGGTAGTGGTAATCATTCACACACGGCAAGGCATCCCCACGGATCACTGCCTACTCTTTAAAAATTAATTTTAAACTTTTTGTTTGTATCTTTTGAAATGCATCCTTTTTTCCATCAAGGAAAACAGGCTGCATTCAAAGAAAAACAAGATTGCTTCATTCAAAGGCAATAATAGACATGGTGGTCTGCTAGCTCCAGTGGGCCACCATCCCTTTGATAGCCATCATTCCTAATGGATCACAAACTGCAATCTTCCTCATTAATAATCATGAGGTAGGTCAATTTGAAACTCACCAGAAATTGCTGATTTTAATTTAAAACTTTCATACAGTAGCAATAGCATTTTCCTAATTGCGATTCGCAGAAAACCACAATTAGGAAATTGCTATTCCTAATGTTAGTACATCTGGCTCTTGGTCCTAACATGCAATGAGGGAAATTACAACTTTCAGCTTTGGAGAATTGAAATATACATAATTGATTGCATCTGGTTCTTTACCCTTTTAAGTTACCATCTCCTCCCGCCTTTCATTCCATTTGATTTTTTAACCCCTATAAATTCAATTGTCTGCTTTCCATTTTGCTCATATACTTTACGGATATAATGTATGATAATTAGCCCTGGTGCACTACCTACCTATTAACTACAGATGGAAGTCACTCAACTGAAACAATAGAGAGAATGCTACTGCGACTTCCAAAAAAAGAATGAAAAATTGTAATCAGGAAATTTTATAGCTTGTTCTCCTCTGCATCTAACATCAATTGACAGTTATTAATAACTTGGGATGTGATTTCAAGAAATATTCCTAGAACCTTTCCCGGCATACTATGCAAGCACCACAGGCAGCTGATCATATCATGTGAAAAATGCATTGCAGTGAAAGCATCTGTGATTCATGTCTTTCAGATACACATGCTGCCATCTTGGACGGATATGCAGGTAAGACCAAACATTACAGTACACATTCCAACATAATATGTGTAAACTACTTTTTTAAGGCCACATCACGTTGGAAAGGAGTACAGTGTGCATAGTTGGTCAATGCCCTGAAAAGAAGCAATGGACTGAGGATTTTGAAAGCAAACTAGAATAGCTTCCAGCACTAGGAAAATGTCAATTGATTGGTTTAATGTGTATATTAGGATGTATAATGAGCTGCTTTAAAAAAAGATTGAGTTGTTTTCTGGTGCATCTGGGAACCATTTATTAATGTCTAATATTCTTTTCTCATTTTTGAAAACATTCTTTCTGCTAGATACACGTAGTCCACATACATTTGTCATAAATGTCATATGTTGCAACTGGATCTAGTGCAAATCATTTGAAAATGATCAACTGAGTTTCCTCAATGGAGGAGACAAATAGCTGAAATGTAGTCCTAGGTTCACTATCATGCGGACTAAAGTTTTAACATACTAGCACTTGTTAGCCTTTAAATAGTTGTATATGTATGCATTCAATGTTAAGTTTTATTTCCTACAACCTTACCCTAACCAGAACACTAGACTATTTTTGTAAGTGTGAGGGATCCATCCTTCTGCTATGTCCTGCTTGTTTTTTTACTCTGGACAGCTGGGCTGAGCGGCACATTGTGCCCCGGATTGGGACAGGCTTTTGCTCCAGCTTTTCATGCCCCTCAGGGACAATGGAATTACAGATGCAGCCCCTTCTGGAATATGGATCATGCCAGTGCACATCTTGTGCTAGTACAACCACAAGGGGGTGCACCCTTATTTGCATGGGTGCGTGGCACCATGCTCGGAGGGAACCCTTTACGTTACCCTCTGTGCCATAGTAACACGTGCTGAGGATGTAATGGTTACGTCATCGGCTGCAGTGCTGTTGTGCCAAGGACGTAACCATTACGTCCTCATTATAGAAGTAAGAAATTCCTCTGCTGTTAAGAGAAAGCATACAAAGCCCACTAGGTGAAAGGGATTGTTTCTTTTTTTAATAATAGAGGGGGGGGGGGCTGCCCAGAATGGGTGATGCCAATGCCCCTGCCCCAAAAAATAGCCCCAGGATTTTTGCTCCCCGGGTGGCAGATGGGGGCAATTGCCCCCAATCTGCCTCTGGGGTGGGCAGAAAGCCCACAAGGCACCTGAGATATGTTTATGGGCATGTCAGGGAGCTGCCCATTAGGCAAGGGTTGCTCCCCTTTTTTGTGAAGATATTTTGGCTGCTACTGTCTTCCCTTGGGGGCAGAACTGTGTGTGAACCTGCATTTTGTTGGTGGTGTGTGTGGACTAGCACTTGGTTGGCAGTGTGCGTGTATTGTCACTTGCTGATGGTCTGCGTGGATGGCACATGTCCGGCAATGTGTGCGGACCGTTGCTTTATTGTCAGTGTGTGTGGACTGTTGCTTGCCTGGTAGTGTGCGTGGTCTGTCGCTTGGCTGGCGGTGTACACAGATGGTGCTTGGCTGGTTGTGTGCATGGATGGTGCTTGGCTGGCATTGTGGCTTGGTGGATCCTCCAGTGTTTTATTACCTAAAGCCCCCCGCAAATGTTAAATGTAGTTAAAAAGTCACACTTTCCTCACATTTCTGTGTGGAAAAGTTGTGGGATCACTGCGCCGGCACAAATTTCCCACCACCCATCGTTCCCATACATCTCATGAATAAAATGATACCTCAAAGCAGAGAACCTAAAAACTTATAAAAATGAAACACTGAGGAGGAACCACAGTGGGTCCAAAAGGGCAGGTTTTATTTTAATAAGACTGCTTTGGGCATGCACACAATTGAGGCACAGTGATCCCACAAACTTGCCGCACAGAAATGTGAGGAAAATGTGACTTTTTAGCTACATTAGAGGTTTGCAGGGGATTCTGGGTAACAAAAAATTGGGGGATCCATGCAAGCCACACCTCCCTGGACTTCCCCGGATGTCTAGTTTTCAGAAATGTCTAGATTTTGTAGGTTGCCCTAGGTGGCCCAAGAGCCCGGGACAACAAACACAGTTGACCCCCTTGCTAAAACAGGTTGTTTTATGATAGATAGGCGCCACCTGTGTTTTTGGTCCTGGGCTTGTAGGCCGTCTAGGGAAATATACAAAACCCAGACATTTCTGAAAACTAGATATCCAGGAAAGTCCAAGAAGGTGTGGCTTGCATGACTCCCCCAATTTTTTGTAAACCAGAATTCCCTGCAAACCTCAAATTTAGCTAAAAAACATGTTTTCCTCACATTTCTCTGTGGGAATGTTGTGGGATCACCGAACCCATACAAATTTCCTACCACAAAGCATTCCCCAGTTGTCTCCCTACAAAAATGCTACCTCACTTGTGTGCATGGGCCAAGGGGCGCAACAGGTAAGAGCCCAAAACCTATTGTAGAGGCTTCAAAAATGATCGATCACAAAACAACTTGGTTTTGCAAGGGGGCCAGTTCTGAAAGCTAGACATCCAGGTGAATCCAGGGAGGTGTGGCTTGCTTGGCTCTCCCAAGGTTTTCCTACCCAGAATCCAAAGCAAACCTCAAAAAAAATTGTCCTCACATTTCTGTGTTGGAAAGTTGTGGGATCACTGGGCCGACACATCCAGTGTTCCCCCAGGTCTCCTGATAAAAATGGTATAATATTCGCCGCGGCTATTGAGGGTGTCGCTATGTGTAAATAAATGGAAAAAAGAATCAATAAATACACTATTCTCAGAGTAAACTCTGACATGAACAGCTTATAGAACCTGTTAGTCAATACATCTGGCCCCTGGAAGTTAAAATGCAGTCAAGACCTCCTCGACTGTTATCTAACTTTCCATGTTTTCACAATTGGTCTTAGGCAACCTAGGGAAATTAGCTACACGTATAAAGACATTGATCTTCTCTATATTTGCCAGTTCATCTCAATAGAGAGTAGTGTAGTAATCTCGAAAAGTCTTGATATTTTTCTCATTTCTGTTAAGGAGTTTGACTTCACTCCCCACAAGGCGAGGCATTCTTTTTGCTAGTTTGTTGTCATTATCTCCAATGAATCAACAAAGGCCTGGTTTGCAAGGGGGCAACAATAGCATTTATACAAAGGACATTGGGTTAAGGGGGTATCTACCTCCATCCAACTGCTAATAACTTTTTTAGTCTGAACCCGTCTTAGGTGCCCTAAATCATCAAATACACATACAGTCTGAACACTCCACAAACATATCCACTTAACACAGAGAAAGGTAAATATAAAGTACATCAAAAAGTGAGTAAAAGAGTGAGAAGGCACTTCACGTGTATTATACCAGGGGAGCTACTGGCAGGTTCTTACCAGCATGCCCACATCTATCATCATCGGTTGCTTTCTCACAGAAGAAAAAAGAATATGTGTCCAGTTGAAAGACTAAAGCAAGTGAAAAGTTTAGAAATTAATGTATCCAAAAAAAAACCTGTGTACTATAGAGGACTGTGTGTCCCAGAATAACATTGATTTAAGTCTCACATTGTCTTGGCTCTTTTTATTCACAATCGTGAGCTTACTCAATATTAAAAGCACAGCATGTTGCAAACCTTTTCAAAGTAGGCCAACATGTTTCATTGCCTCTGCTTCGTCGTGGCAATTTCGTCAGAGCGCCAGGTTAGTGTTTGCCTCACTGGACAACTGAATTGTGTATGCGGAGTGGCTGACAGACAAATACACAAACAAAACAAAAATTCTTAGTAAAACCACCAGATAATGTACTGTTGTGTTAATTCACAACCAGAAAAGGCCCAATCTTAACAAGTTATGTTTACCAATTGGGAGCCAAAGGCGCACGTACCAGCTTCCACCGTACCAGAAGGGTGTCTATTCAACACACATCCCTCTATTTTGAAGCACTTTTTAATGTACCTGTGGAAATATGTTTTTAGTAAAGACATCAGCATTCAACCGTTCTTCCGTCTCTTTTTTAATGGAACATTACAATGTGCCCCTGTTCCATCTGTGGGCTCAATTATAACACGCACATATCCTCTACTACGTGTTTATAGGGATTGAATCAGACCGTGCTGTAAAGCTTCAAAAAGACTTTAGCGAGGCTTCTTGTCATGTATACTTAAAAATGATAAGTCTCTTAATCACAGTTTACCTTCAAGGGTAATTTTCTAATACCCGCGCAGCATTCACCCCTGTCCACGTGAGTAAATGCTTTCGACATGTCCGTTATATATAGATTCCAAAGTATGAACCATGTACACAACATGTATAAAGTATTTAACAAACACACAGACTGTTAAAAAAACATCTGTGCTGTGCCCCCACTTTACTGGCTCAACTACAGTGATGGAGCAAGGTTTCACTTATACAGAAACTTGTTTGTACTCAGCCCTCTCTGAATAACCTGTAATATATTAACCAACATGTTTTGTTCATTAACATCTGCACTACACAACATTTCTAGTATCTAGGGGAAGCTTACCTATGTGCTATTACTAACAATAACTCGAATGTATTAAAAATGGCCGCCAAAAACGGGAAAACATCTGCGCATGCGTCTGTCACATCTACGTGGCATGACATACCTCTCTGCTTTGGTGGAAAATCTTTGCATCTGCGCACTAGTGCCAGAAACGGCTGCTTAAAATTTCACATGCTAATGCTTATGCTGCAGCTGGTACTAAGCTTGTCCGTTCTGCTTAACTATTAATGCACAAGTTTAAAATAAAATAATGGGGTTAGAGTAAAGATAAGTGGTATACAGTGCATTCATTTATTTTTGTAGTCTAATATGTTTCTTTTTGACTTTGCTACTAGCTCGTACTTTGGGCTTGAACATTGTCACATCCTCCATCTTGGACGAGGCTGCGCACGCGCACTCTGACTCTGAAATTGCTGAAGCATTGGCATTGAACCTCGGCCAAAAAGCATCTTACCCACGATGTCTATGAGAAAATGCCCTTCTAACCTCTGGAGGAACTGAAAATATATAAATTGTATCAAACTTGTTGAACAGTATTGTTGGGCGGAATAAAATCATGGGAAAGTAAATTGTGGGTGGGGATTCAATCAATATGAATCAAACTGAAATTACATCATCTTAGTATGGTGTGATGACCTCTCCTTGTCTTTCCAACCAATCACTGAAGGGGAACACATAGATTTGCAACATTTAGGGGTGGTACATTGCTCTCGAAATGGTATAACTAAGGTAGGTTTAGATCGAGAAATTGTCCGACTTGTCCTATAGTGTAGTTCCTATTTTCCCAATAGGCTCCGCGCATTGTAATAACATAAACAGCAGTGTAGACGTAGAACTGAGGTCATCTAGGTCTCTACTGACTATATTAGACTTAATTTAGATTTGCCAGCTAGCTCAGAGGTCACTAGAAACTTTCTCGAATGAATAGGGAGGGGTTAACTTCCCTAATTTAGACAAGAAGGGATTCAGCGTCTGACAACCGCATAAACATGACAACTTTTCTCCCTCAGAATAAAGAGTGTATCTCTAGAGTCGTGTGAAAACAATAGACGGCTATTTCACTCAGTCAATTGTGCATACTTAGTTTCACCAGAGTGCAGAGAAATAGAGAGACGGGAATTTTCAATAAAAAGGTGTTATTTTATTGAGCAGTCTTCTTTCTCATGCAAGAGAAATGAATTGCCCTAATTGCAATACTTATTATGAAGTAAAGTGCGTACAGTAAAAGTAGTATTACGAAATAATACTGTAAAAGCATAGATATGGTTTCTTATCCATATGATACTTAAAATAGATAAAATATATATATATATATATACATAAAACCATTGACTAACATACTCAACTGGTGCTTCTAACTACCCCTACCCCGATGTACCTGACCTAAGCCTAATACTTGTGAAGAAGTAAGTAAGTAGCAATTTAAGTTAAGTTTGTTAAGATTGTTTTTGCCAAGGATCTGATTCAAGAATTCTCTTTAAGGGTTTAGTCAGCTCCGTACCTTAGTAATAGAATGTGGGAGGTCTGGAATCTCTTTCTTCAGGACTCGATCTCCCAGCAACCCGCAAGGGTGACTCGGGAACACCGGAGCTGGATTTTCTCGGCGTGAGAAAAAGTAGCTTCTCCAGCGCGTCAAAGGGGAGGGGCGGATTCCGTGGGCTCTCGCATCAGCTGGACTCTCGGGCAAGTAGATAGCCGCTCTGCTCCAAACCACTGTGTGTTTGCTTAAGGCAACCGTTGGTATTTTATACCTGAAAGGTGCCGGGTTTGACGTAAGGTTGGACATAAGACGTCACTAAGAACTAACAGTTCTTGCTGGACTCCAGGAGTTCTTGTTCAAATCAAAACAAAAGCAGGGGGGAATTTCCCAGGCTGCTGGAGGCTTGGTTTGTTTAAAGAACGCGTTGTGCTTTCTAGGAGTCGATGGGAGTAGCCGTGATGTGCTTTGGACTGCATGGGCTATTACTGAATATGGATATGATTCTTATGCCTTTGTAAGGATATTATTGATTATAACCGCACAAGGGTATGAATCGGGAATATCGAATTAGGGTCCTAGATAGAAATACAACACCCACTCCACGGATTAATGTCCATTATTACTAAAAAACTAAGCAATAATAAACATGTAACAATGCATGTGTGTTTTCCAACCCACCCCAAAATACATATTTCGCATTTGAAATGGTATATGGTAAATACACAAAAAATGAGTATTGGTACTGTACGCTTTTCAAGCAGTGTCATCATTCATTAAAATGCATATATATATGAGCTGAATGATTCGCGAAAATTACACATGAAATGGCTCTGAATACAGAAAAGAAGGTCAAGACCATTCCATCACATACTTATACAAAATGCTGTATGTGCTAGAGGCTGAGGTAAAATATTGTCTCTAGTATCCTAAAAATATAAGCTCTGTTCTCTAAGAATAGTTCTACTTTAAGCAGAGTACCATGTGCCAAAAAAAGTAAATATTTTGGAAATGGAAAAAATAATTTCGTTTTCAGGGGAAAAAATTGTTCCAAATTTTTTCAGTAGCTTTGTTTATCAAAACTGAAGGCCGAATTCAGGGTTCAGGGAACGCTGTGTGATCATTGTTTTTTAAGAATTATTCTCGTTGACTGGGGAGAACATCATATCAGACAGACTCGCAAAAAAATGGTCTACAACATCAGGTGAAAGTTCGACCAAGTTCGAAAATGCTGCAACTGTGCAGTTTGGAGCGTGATTGCTATCATCGATGTTTGGATCAGCAATGCTCACAGAAGGTTGTACCTGTATGGTGCTGCTTTCCTCTCGTACTTCACCGCCACCTACTCATAGTGGTGAAGTCTCAACGAATGCCATCATCAGAATAGGTAGCCATTGGGGACAACACGATGCATGAGCCGTTACCGGACCTAGCAAAGTATCGATATCCTTTGGTACTGCTGATGGTTGTGTAAGACAAATGTCTAACACGCATTCTTCTCCGCATAGCAGACATCGAAGCACAGGTAAGATGCAATCCTGCCAGATTGGTCTGAATGAAAGAAACCAGGTTGTAGTTAGATCTCTTAGCCGGGCCAATCCGAGGACCTTAGTGATACGGTCTCGGTATCGTATTGCTAGGATCGTTTCTTCCATCGTTGCTAGAGTCTTGTCTGTGGATTGGCTTGCCATATCGGAGCAGAAGGAACAAAAATAAATTCCTGCCATGAGTCCCAAGATTAATGGTAGGCCGCCAAAGACAGAATGGACAAAATTAGCGAAGATGCCCAGAACTGTTTCAAAGGGTGCTAACAGTCCCAAAAAAACTGTCTTAAATACATGTGCGATGCCACTGGTATAAGACATGTTTAAGATTTGGCTTAACATTTCTGCGAAATGCGCGGGGCAATTTGTCGATAAAAGAGAATGTATCTCTGCCGATGTCCTTGCCATTTGCAGATCATACATTTCTGTGGATGACGTTAGAGGCACAGTTGTCTGTAAAAGAATAGACTTCCTTCTGCTTAAAGTATCAATTTGAATAGAAGAGATATTCAACGAAGGCCATAACCCAGCCCCCGTATCTGGGTTGCTATGTGGATACAATACTTGCATACAGCAAACGACCCTGGAAGTTACGGTCACGAGATAAGCTTTCCCTGGCACCATCCCACAACAGCTGTGGTCACTTATTAAAATGTAACTCCCGTTACTAAGTTGTTTGAAAAATGGCTCTATCTGTTTTGCAGGAGTGCCATGCAGGTGACAAGAAAGGTTATTTGAAGACCCTTCGCAGGCTCCATGCAAGTTAATACCTTGACACAGAAGTGTACCGCTTAGTGATTTTTTACATTTGTTACCACTAAGGAATACATCCCTTTTCCCTTCACCATAACATCTGTGTGTTTAGGGTAAATCCCATGTTGATTTTATGTATTCTTTACCCAACTTTTCATACTGGCCTGCAGGTATATACTCTTGGCAGTATTTGAACTGGAAAGTTGTTATCGAATTGAAATTGTTCTGTGTAGTATCCATTCAATGACAGGTCTCTCTGACATTGTCAATGGTAATCTATCAGGTTTTTCAATGCTCTGAATCGTATAATCTGCTCCTTTTTGTGCCAAACTGATTTGTTTATCAGTAAGGTTAAAGATACCGAATAATGACGTTGTGTCGATTAAACGCCATGGTACATAGCCTGAACGCAGATTTTGCAACGTCCAACCAAGCTGTACAATAGAACGTAATTGAGACTGTCCATAATGTAACATTAGTAAGTCCTGTTCTATTATATCAATAGCTGATGATACAATGCTGTCCAATGAATATATTCTGGAGGACAGTGTCGTTAACCCATTGTCCACTACAGAAACTGATTTTTCCAAATTAATACGATCAATTTCTCGTATTTTTTCTGCTGTTTCAATTTGCATTACTTTCCAAGCTTCGTTGTATGCAGCGTATATACCGGCCGCTATGAAACGTTTTTGACGCTGTTTGCGTGGCCCCATTATGAAATCACGCAAGTCAGCACCGTCTTTAAGTAAAGTCAAGTGTTGCTTAATTTCAGCCAGTGTGGATTTCTGTAGCCACTCAAGGCATAGCTTCCCTACACTGTATGTTGTAACTATCCCTGGATGTTGTCTCTGGGAGTATCTTGGGTCTGGCCTGGTCATTTTTAACCCCTGTGTTTTATTCAGGAATCTATCTTGACAGTTATTCGTGTCTGTTGGCCAGATCAACCACTTTTTCCATTCAGGATGTGTTCTGTTTTGGTTAAAAATATGGGTTATGTCTATCTCCACATCTGTAGTGCTATCACTATCAGTTATGGGTTTCGGAATAGACGGTGTATTTAAATCTTTTATCTTAGCTAAGCCAAGACAAGTAGTTTGTTGAATTGTGTCATTCAAAGATATCATTTGTTCTGGGATCATGCAGGCCCTAAATAGTGCTTCTAGGCCTTGTACTTGCCAATCTTTGGTACCCCAGATCGTTTTTGTTTCAATGTTGTTATTCCAAAATTCGAAACCAAATGTAGACATTTTGTCATACAATTTTTCAGAATAAATCAATTTAGTATTTGTCAAGATTGTTTTCATTCCTGTCTTATTTAACATTTTAAAATAAAACGTTTTCGGATCACTGTTGTTAAACCCTGAGAAGTACTGGAATTTCTCATAAAATGTTTTCGAGCTGCCTTTTGGCGGTGTTGGACAGTGTTCCCATTGGTTATAGGATAAAACATTTCTAGGCTGTGCAGTTTTGTGCAAATAGTGATCACCAAAGTGGTTATAACAGTATAACTCTTCATAATTCAATGAACCCTGTAAGTAATCATGTTCAGTAAATTTGGCTGACATTACTAAATCTGACATCATATTATTAATTTTTTCAAAGTCCCAATCATCAGAGAAGTACTTGGTGTCACGAAGTCACTTAATGAAACCTTGAACTGATGTGGATACTTCAAGAGCTCAACCGGGCCAAAAATGTCATATTCAGTTCTGTCCCATGCTACCCCACCGGTTATTGGTTTGACTGAGATGTTTACTGATGATAATTCTCTTTTCTCGATGTGAGAGGATGTGTGAGGCTTTAGGACCAAGTTGATGTTCATACTTGCTGTGTCCATTGTACTATATTTTCCATCAATGAATTTTCCCAAACATAGAACCATGATGAGCCAAAGCAGGAGAGTAAGTACACCTAACACAATCCATAATTCAATCCATGGTGAAATCAGATATGTTTCTTTTAGTTGGAGAGAAAGTTCAATTATTTTGTCTTTGAAAGTTTTTGTTACAGGCATTTTTTCATGCTCACTTGGATCTTCCGAGAAGTCGTCGAAGTTGATGAAGTAGCCAGATGCAGTTCTGTCAATTGTTGGGATTTTTTCCGGATTTTCATTTGTTTTGCATTTTTCTTTGTTTCATTAGAATAGTCAGAGGCTACATCATTGTAGATTGGTGTTTCCTGATGAACTGTTGCAATTTGGGTTTCAAGAGGCACAAGTTCCATGGCATTATTGCATAGTCCTTTTTTATTCACTGCAGGTTTATCAAATTTGATTAGTCTCTCAGCATGAGCCTCTTGGATTGTAGCAAATTTCGGTATTCTGCTATTTCTTGGGAGTGCACTGGGCCTACTACTTATTATTGGCCACATGATTGTGGTTTTACCAGGTCGATGGATGCAACTCGGTTCTCCTTTTTACCAGCAAGGGGCGGTAGTACAACTGATCTCGTTTCGCTGATGGCTAAGACAGGTACAGCTTTTCTGTAAGAAGGCCCAAATTCCTTCTTCACCGCGATCTTCTCTCTGACCAGATCCCCAATCTTTGGAATCCAGACAAATCTTGCTGGGACAGGTGGTTTTTCTTCAGTGGTTGTCGGCTGTTGTTTCAATTTTATGTTACTTAGGCTTTTTCTTGTTTCATTTAGATCCTGTAAAACAGCCAAACGATCTTTGATATCAAAGCATTTTTCTTCTACCACTGAAGTGTGACAGTCAAGATCCTGAATTAGCATTCTAGTACCAAACAATAGTTCGTATGGAGTGAGACCTTTTAGAGAATTTCTTGGCAGATTATTAAGACTACGTTGGACACTTGTTAAATGTTTGACCCACCCATCACCCGAACCTAATACCCTCGCCATTATAGATTGCTTTATGTCCCGGTTATTTCTTTCCACTACCGCATTTCCCTCAGGATGGAAGGGAGAAGAGTACCGCAATGCGATGCCCATGCTGTTCATGGCCTCTTTGTAAGCTCGAGAGCTAAACGCAGAACCCTGATCAGAATGTAGCATACCAATTGCGTATATGCCGATAAAGACTCGCAAATCTTTTTATAACAGTTCTGGCGTCAGCCTAATGCTGGTGGTCTACATATTCAAGTTAATTTGTCTTAATAATTATTGGGACGCATTTCTCTATCATAGAAAGCCTAAAGCTTTCTAACAAAGATGTCCGGGCAGTATACTGGTCCGGTTCACTGCTGCGATCTCTGTTGCAGTCTGGACAATCCATTGCAAATTTGAATTTGCACGCTCATTCCCGGCCACCAGTACTCTGATTGTAATTCTATTAAGGATTTCAAGATCTGTTGGTGCCTCGGACCCAGTCCCATGTGTGCGCTTTCAATCAAGAAAACTCTCCGTTTCGTGTTTGGAATTACTCTTTCCCCCACTCCAGGGATTTGAGCAAACGGACCGGAGTTTGCATCAATTATGTATGTATTACTGAGTGGATAGTTGAGAGGTAATGCTGCATAATTTCCTTTTAATGAGGCTTTTACTGCCAGCATGGTTTCCCCATCGATATGTTTTTCTGAACGCTTTTCAGTGGCTACGGAAACCGGTCGAACCGCTTCCGCTGTGGCTGTGTCAGCCAATGAATTCCCTGCAACGTGAACGCCATCAGGTTGATGACTCAGTGCGTGTATCACATGAGTCTTCTGTAGTTCTTTCTTTAAAAGAACTACTTGTTCCAAAAGCGATTTATGCTTTATAGTGGCACCTGTGTCATCTTTGTAACCGTTTTTACTCTATGTCTGCATGTCACTGTTGTAAGACTTGACGCAGAAATGCGAATCGCACACTATTAGTGTCGGGAATTCACGATCGGCATTTTCAAGCGCCATCTTTAAAGATCTTATTAAAGCTCGCTCAGCAGAATAGTAACTGATTGATTCAGTTTTGGTAATCATCGGTCTGAATTTACCAGAGCGCCAGCGACCTTTAACAATCGCGCACGCTGCTTTGTACGATTTGTGCAAATCTGTCCATGTAGATTACACAAGTGTACTTTTCTAGAGGCAGAATTTCGATTGGCAAAGGATATTCTTGTTCGTACTCTAGATCATCTAGTTTCTTCAGTTTCGCGTCAAAATAGTATTTCACGTCCTCTGCAGCAAGAGAATTTTCCCATTGTATCCATTCTGGATCTAATGCCAAAGCATTTAAATTGTGTGTGCACGTTATTGCCTCAAGGGCTGATTCTGCTGTAAAAACAGTTATCCTTCTGCCTTGGGCTTGGACTCTTTCTTTTGCTACAGCAGTTTGAACCGCTAACAGAATTTTTTCTGTAGAACTGGATTTCATTTCAGCTTTAGTGTACAAATGTGATTTGTAAGCTATAGGTACCGTTTCTCCCTCATTAGAGGTCAGGTATGTGAATCCGCATCTTCCTGGGATGACTCGGATTACAAGATTGCGTGTGTTTTCATGTGTTTGCAATTTTGCTTTAGTTAACATGTCTGTTTGTAGTGATCTTAAAATTTCTATGTGTTTCTGAGTCCAACTTATAGGTTTGAAATCAGGTCTTATTAATTCATAGAGAGGTTTCACTCTCTCTGCATAATTTAGTATGTATGTCCCTCCGAAATTCAGGAAACCTAGTATTGATTGTAAATTCTTCAGCATTTTTGGTGCTTGGAGTACAGCACATTTCTCTAAAAAATTGTCTGCCAGGCTCTTGCCTTCCCTTGATAATTCATATCCTAAAAATAGGACTGTTAGATGGGCAATTCGTGAGTTTTTAAAGTTGAATTTGTAACCCTCTGAAGCGAACCCAAGTATTATTTTGTTCACTCTTTTTAAGTGAGTCTCCAGGTCATCATCTGTGAGATAGATGTCATCGACATAGGATAATGCCTCATCGTCGTATATTTGTAGTAACTCTGTTACCCTTGCTGAGAATAATCCTGGGCTATTCTTGCATCCCTTTGGGAGTCCACAGAAGTGTTTCTGTGACCCCATTATTGAGAAGGCGGTCAAATACCTGCTTTCAGGTGCAATGTTTTGACAAAAGAATCCATTAGAGATATCTAATGTCGTTTTATATTTTTTGCGCACAATGTTATTCATTAGTGCTGCACTGTGTGAGTTTTGTACTACAAATGTTTTACAACAGGAGTTAAGGTGTCTGTAGTCCAAAACTAGACGATATGAATCATCTGGTTTGGAGACAGGAAACAAAGGATTGTTCATTTGTGAGGTGCATGTTTCAATCACCCCTTGATATTCAAGTTGATCTAAAATCTCCTTGACTTGCTCTTTAGCTTCTTGTTTAACTGGGTACTGCCTTTGTGCAGTGGGTTGATTTTTTAACTGGATTTTGTGGTGAGGTGAATCCTCATCCCATCCTACATGGTTTTTATATAAAGCTGGAGCTTGGGCTACTGCTCATTTTCTTGCAAGTGTATATTTTTTATGAATTGGTATATGATTAGAGAAGGCAGTCATAATTATTTCTTCGCCATGAGGGCATTCCCTGACAAACTCTGGTGGCCAGTCTTTTTCAGCTAACAGGATGTCATAGCCTTTCGAAAGGTTATCCCAAAAGAGACCCCTAACTTTCCTTGTCTTGTCCCCCTCTATACGTAATGTTATTTCGTATATTTTATGGGGTTTGCTAATCCTGGTATCTGCAGTTTCCACCGGAATGTATTCATTCGTGTCCACTGTCTCCAGATGATTCATCAGGATCTTGCGAGCTATGGTCACTTCTGCTGCGCTGTCTAGCATTATATATTTACAACAAGGGGTGGTGAGGGACAGAGTCTCTGAATTAAGCAGAAAACTCTCACCCAGTCAAGAGATCAGGGCTAGATCCAACACCGTTTTTTAGCTCACTGCACCATCCCAGTTTCAGAACCTGGCTGTATGCAAATTAGTCTGTTCCTGTCCCAGTGCATGATAGGAACAGGGCAAACCAAACTACAAAAGCCAATTCTTACACTGGGAAGGAAACAAGCTCCCGGGGACCGGTTTCTGGCATTACAGCCGTCTTCGGCCCGGTTTGCTTGAATCCTGATGGTGCAATGAGCAAGGGTCTCACATCTGAGAATACCCTTCCACGCTTAGGGTGGACAAAAATATTTACAACAAGGGGTGGTGAGGGACAGAGTCTCTGAATTAAGCAGAAAACTCTCACCCAGTCAAGAGATCAGGGCTAGATCCAACACCGTTTTTTAGCTCACTGCACCATCCCAGTTTCAGAACCTGGCTGTATGCAAATTAGTCTGTTCCTGTCCCAGTGCATGATAGGAACAGGGCAAACCAAACTACAAAAGCCAATTCTTACACTGGGAAGGAAACAAGCTCCCGGGGACCGGTTTCTGGCATTACAGCCGTCTTCGGCCCGGTTTGCTTGAATCCTGATGGTGCAATGAGCAAGGGTCTCACATCTGAGAATACCCTTCCACGCTTAGGGTGGACAAAAATATTTACAACAAGGGGTGGTGAGGGACAGAGTCTCTGAATTAAGCAGAAAACTCTCACCCAGTCAAGAGATCAGGGCTAGATCCAACACCGTTTTTTAGCTCACTGCACCATCCCAGTTTCAGAACCTGGCTGTATGCAAATTAGTCTGTTCCTGTCCCAGTGCATGATAGGAACAGGGCAAACCAAACTACAAAAGCCAATTCTTACACTGGGAAGGAAACAAGCTCCCGGGGACCGGTTTCTGGCATTACAGCCGTCTTCGGCCCGGTTTGCTTGAATCCTGATGGTGCAATGAGCAAGGGTCTCACATCTGAGAATACCCTTCCACGCTTAGGGTGGACAAAAATATTTACAACAAGGGGTGGTGAGGGACAGAGTCTCTGAATTAAGCAGAAAACTCTCACCCAGTCAAGAGATCAGGGCTAGATCCAACACCGTTTTTTAGCTCACTGCACCATCCCAGTTTCAGAACCTGGCTGTATGCAAATTAGTCTGTTCCTGTCCCAGTGCATGATAGGAACAGGGCAAACCAAACTACAAAAGCCAATTCTTACACTGGGAAGGAAACAAGCTCCCGGGGACCGGTTTCTGGCATTACAGCCGTCTTCGGCCCGGTTTGCTTGAATCCTGATGGTGCAATGAGCAAGGGTCTCACATCTGAGAATACCCTTCCACGCTTAGGGTGGACAAAAATATTTACAACAAGGGGTGGTGAGGGACAGAGTCTCTGAATTAAGCAGAAAACTCTCACCCAGTCAAGAGATCAGGGCTAGATCCAACACCGTTTTTTAGCTCACTGCACCATCCCAGTTTCAGAACCTGGCTGTATGCAAATTAGTCTGTTCCTGTCCCAGTGCATGATAGGAACAGGGCAAACCAAACTACAAAAGCCAATTCTTACACTGGGAAGGAAACAAGCTCCCGGGGACCGGTTTCTGGCATTACAGCCGTCTTCGGCCCGGTTTGCTTGAATCCTGATGGTGCAATGAGCAAGGGTCTCACATCTGAGAATACCCTTCCACGCTTAGGGTGGACAAAAATATTTACAACAAGGGGTGGTGAGGGACAGAGTCTCTGAATTAAGCAGAAAACTCTCACCCAGTCAAGAGATCAGGGCTAGATCCAACACCGTTTTTTAGCTCACTGCACCATCCCAGTTTCAGAACCTGGCTGTATGCAAATTAGTCTGTTCCTGTCCCAGTGCATGATAGGAACAGGGCAAACCAAACTACAAAAGCCAATTCTTACACTGGGAAGGAAACAAGCTCCCGGGGACCGGTTTCTGGCATTACAGCCGTCTTCGGCCCGGTTTGCTTGAATCCTGATGGTGCAATGAGCAAGGGTCTCACATCTGAGAATACCCTTCCACGCTTAGGGTGGACAAAAATATTTACAACAAGGGGTGGTGAGGGACAGAGTCTCTGAATTAAGCAGAAAACTCTCACCCAGTCAAGAGATCAGGGCTAGATCCAACACCGTTTTTTAGCTCACTGCACCATCCCAGTTTCAGAACCTGGCTGTATGCAAATTAGTCTGTTCCTGTCCCAGTGCATGATAGGAACAGGGCAAACCAAACTACAAAAGCCAATTCTTACACTGGGAAGGAAACAAGCTCCCGGGGACCGGTTTCTGGCATTACAGCCGTCTTCGGCCCGGTTTGCTTGAATCCTGATGGTGCAATGAGCAAGGGTCTCACATCTGAGAATACCCTTCCACGCTTAGGGTGGACAAAAATATTTACAACAAGGGGTGGTGAGGGACAGAGTCTCTGAATTAAGCAGAAAACTCTCACCCAGTCAAGAGATCAGGGCTAGATCCAACACCGTTTTTTAGCTCACTGCACCATCCCAGTTTCAGAACCTGGCTGTATGCAAATTAGTCTGTTCCTGTCCCAGTGCATGATAGGAACAGGGCAAACCAAACTACAAAAGCCAATTCTTACACTGGGAAGGAAACAAGCTCCCGGGGACCGGTTTCTGGCATTACAGCCGTCTTCGGCCCGGTTTGCTTGAATCCTGATGGTGCAATGAGCAAGGGTCTCACATCTGAGAATACCCTTCCACGCTTAGGGTGGACAAAAATATTTACAACAAGGGGTGGTGAGGGACAGAGTCTCTGAATTAAGCAGAAAACTCTCACCCAGTCAAGAGATCAGGGCTAGATCCAACACCGTTTTTTAGCTCACTGCACCATCCCAGTTTCAGAACCTGGCTGTATGCAAATTAGTCTGTTCCTGTCCCAGTGCATGATAGGAACAGGGCAAACCAAACTACAAAAGCCAATTCTTACACTGGGAAGGAAACAAGCTCCCGGGGACCGGTTTCTGGCATTACAGCCGTCTTCGGCCCGGTTTGCTTGAATCCTGATGGTGCAATGAGCAAGGGTCTCACATCTGAGAATACCCTTCCACGCTTAGGGTGGACAAAAATATTTACAACAAGGGGTGGTGAGGGACAGAGTCTCTGAATTAAGCAGAAAACTCTCACCCAGTCAAGAGATCAGGGCTAGATCCAACACCGTTTTTTAGCTCACTGCACCATCCCAGTTTCAGAACCTGGCTGTATGCAAATTAGTCTGTTCCTGTCCCAGTGCATGATAGGAACAGGGCAAACCAAACTACAAAAGCCAATTCTTACACTGGGAAGGAAACAAGTTCCCGGGGACCGGTTTCTGGCATTGCAGCCGTCTTCGGCCCGGTTTGCTTGAATCCTGATGGTGCAATGAGCAAGGGTCTCACATCTGAGAATACCCTTCCACGCTTAGGGTGGACAAAAATATTTACAACAAGGGGTGGTGAGGGACAGAGTCTCTGAATTAAGCAGAAAACTCTCATCCAGTCAAGAGATCAGGGCTAGATCCAACATCGTTTTTTAGCTCACTGCACCATCCCAGTTTCAGAACCTGGCTGTATGCAAATTAGTCTGTTCCTGTCCCAGTGCATGATAGGAACAGGGCAAACCAAACTACAAAAGCCAATTCTTACACTGGGAAGGAAACAAGCTCCCGGGGACCGGTTTCTGGCATTACAGCCGTCTTCGGCCCGGTTTGCTTGAATACTGATGGTGCAATGAGCAAGGGTCTCACATCTGAGAATACCCTTCCACGCTTAGGGTGGACAAAAATATTTACAACAAGGGGTGGTGAGGGACAGAGTCTCTGAATTAAGCAAAAAACTCTCACCCAGTCAAGAGATCAGGGCTAGATCCAACACCGTTTTTTAGCTCACTGCACCATCCCAGTTTCAGAACCTGGCTGTATGCAAATTAGTCTGTTCCTGTCCCAGTGCATGATAGGAACAGGGCAAACCAAACTACAAAAGCCAATTCTTACACTGGGAAGGAAACAAGCTCCCGGGGACCGGTTTCTGGCATTACAGCCGTCTTCGGCCCGGTTTGCTTGAATCCTGTCTAGCATTGTCTGGGCCCACTCTCCGTTTTTCAGCTGTGTCCTCAGAATCCTCGGCATGTTTAATTTTAATACTTGCTACCTTCTTTCTGGGATATTGTGATTTATTACTTTGATGAGCATGTTTCTTGTCTTTGGACTTGACGAGCTCTTCTCTGTGTTCCGATCGTCCTCTCCTTTCCGCTTTCTGTGAGGAAGATCGTGAAAGATTGAGTGAGAGTGATCGAGAGGGACGTGAATCAATATCTTGATATCTATCAGGTTTTCTCAATTTATCCCTATCTCTAAGGTTGTATCTTTTTTCAGAGGGCTCCCTTTGGGGAGACTTGTTTCCTCGGTCTGGAGATTTTTCTCTCCGTTGAGGAGACCTTCCTCTGGCCTGGAATTGTTTTTCCCTGGGAGTGGACTGTTTATTACCCTCCCAGTTCCTTTTCGGAGTATTCCGATTATTTTTAATAAAGGTTTTTTCAAGATTTTCAGTTAGTTGGGGTTTTACCGGTTTCCCACCCAAACTATCTCTCCCTAGTTCTTCATAGGATTTTTCTATGATTCTAGCAAGTTCAGATGGCTGTTCTGCTATATCTGTCTCCTTCAATTTCTGGCGGATCGCCATAGATGCTGCTAGTTGAACTAATTCTCTGTATGCCTTCGTTAATTCTTTCAGTTTAACTAGGAGTTCTTCGCTTGACATTGTTTCGATGTTGTGTTGCGTAACTGGCTAGAACCGGCCCTGTTGCTTCCGGTCTACCTAGTGGACCGTGCCTGGTGATGTGATTATTATGTTTTAGGGCGCCATTAAACCAGAGCAGGTGCTCTTGGTACTTTAGTGGGATTTCAACGTCCTCGAAAGGAGTATATATATCCGGACGTTCCTCTATTTTGTAATAGTGGAATTCTTTTGTTATAGAGTTTGCTGCTGGAAAGTGTATCCATGAATAGAATACCTCTGTCTGCCGATATTCATGGGCCTCTACCACGAATATGACTGTACCACCACGTGATGTCAGTCCATTTTTTATAAGTTTAAGACTTATAGCTCTTCTTACGTTTTCCGGGATGCTGATTGCATCTTGTTCGTTATCATTAAACCCTGTAAGATCTGCACCTGTTTGATTCACATTTACTGTGACATCACCGGTTTCGTTGTTGTCGCCATGTCCTGACATTGTTTTATGGGAGTTTTTTGTTGCAGATCAAGTTTCAAGGAAACAAAGATTAGGAGTACAATATTTTTGGAACACTGTATCCTTCAATGTTGACTAAACCAAAAACTAATACATAGGAATCTCTTCCTACTAAATTCCGGCGGATAATAACCTTTCACCCACTCCAGACTTCTTTTGGAGTTTTTACGGAGAAAGGGTTCTGTGTGAACAAGCACAACTGAGTTACTCTAGTATCTTGCATTAGATTATCGCCTTACCAAACGTTGGGCGCCATGTAGTGTAGTTCCTATTTTCCCAATAGGCTCTGCAAATTAGAATAACATAAACAGCAGTGTAGACGTAGGACTGAGGTCATCTAGGTCTCTACTTACTATGTTAGACTTAATTTAGGTTTGCCAGCTAGCTCAGAGGTCACTAGAAACTTTCTCGAATGAATAGGGAGGGGTTAACTTCCCTGATTTAAACAAGAAGGGATTCAGCTTCTGACAACCGCATAAACATGACAACTTTGCTCCCTCAGAATAAAGAGTGTATCTCTAGAGTCGTGTGAAAACAATAGACGGCTATTTCACTCAGTCAATCGTGCATACTTAGTTTCACCAGAGTGCAAAGAAATAGAGAGACAGGCGTTTTCAATAAAAAGGTGTTATTTTATTAAGCAGTCTTCTTTCTCATGCAAGAGAAATGAATTGCCACAATTGCAATACTTATTATGAAGTAAAGTGCGTACAGTAAAAGTAGTATTACGAAATAATACTGTAAAAGCATAGATATGGTTTCTTAGCCATATGATACTTAAAATAGATAAAATATATATACATACATAAAACCATTGACTAACGTACTCAACTGGTGCTTTTAACTACGCCTAACCCTGACCTAAGCCTAATACTTGGGAAGAAGTAAGTAAGTAGCAATTTAAGTTAAGTTAGTTAAGATTGTTTTTGCCAAGGATCTGATTCAAGAATTCTCTTTAAGGGTTTAGTCACCTCCGTACCTTAGTAATAGAATGTGGGAGGTCTGGTATCTCTTTCTTCAGGACTCGATCTCCCAGCAACCCGCAAGGGTGACTCGGGAACACCGGAACTGGATTTTCTCGGCGTGAGAAAAAGTAGCTTCTCCAGCGCATCAAATGGGAGGGGCGGCTTCCGTGGGCTCTCGCATCAGCTGGGCTCTCGGGCAAGTAGATAGCCGCTCTGCTCCAAACCACCGTGTGTTTGCTTAAGGCAACCGTTGGTATTTTATACCTGAAAGGGGCTGGGTTTGACGTAAGGTTGGACATAAGACGTCACTAAGAACTAACAGTTCTTGCTGGACTCCAGGAGTTCTTGTTCAAATCAAAACAAAAGCAGGGGGAATTTCCCGGGCTGCTGGAGGCTTGGTTTCTTTAAAGAACGCGTTGTGCTTTCTAGGAGTCGATGGGAGTAGCCGTGGTGTGCTTTGGACTGCATGGGCTATTACTGAATATGGATATGATTCTTATGCCTTTGTAAGGATATTATTGAGTATAACCACACAAGGGCATGAATCGGGAATATCGAATTATGGTCCTAGATAGAAATACAACAGTCCAAATAGCTGACCTATCACTGACCCAACGCACTCAATAGGCGATCGAGAACAGAGGTGCTGGCGGAGCACTCTGTCAGAAGAAACGACTACCCAATCGTGGTACTAATTGGCTTTTCCTTGAGAGAGGGGTGTGACACTGGCTTTGCACTTAGCTGAGGTCACCTGTCCTAATCTGCACCTGTCTTGTCCTGTGGGCTCCTGATTAGTCAGGAGCCTGATCCTGATCTCTTAGCCCCAGCCCATGACCAGGTTTGTTCATTGCACCATTATTATAGGTAAATATAATCCATGTGGTATGCTATTTCCCTTTCTCACCCTTCCCAGATACCAATGTCTAAAGGTGTTACTGTGATTTCTTACAAACTTTATGTCATACTGGTTATATTCTTGTTTGTAAAATTTACGGTCACGAGATTGTGGCCTTTAGTCATTTGACTCAGAAAATCTCTCATAGATGAAGGTTTTAAAAACTTTCCCTGAGTCTGTGGTTATGACAGAAAACGTAAATGTGTTTTAATACTGCCTGTTTATTCTAACTCTCTGATTCACAGAACTTATAGTAAGGTGACGAGTCATGGTTTACAGGTATAGGTCCTAAATCGAACCTCTGGGCAAACTGATAGGGTGACTAAATGTAGTAATTGGTTAGGCAAGACTGCTAGTTCAAAGTGTGAATGCTGTATGGGCCCCAGGTGAGTATGGTAAACTGAGCAAGTAGGTCCCTGAGCACTCTATCAGTATACTTTTCTTGGTAGCAGATTGATGGTTAGGGATTAGTTAAAAATTGGTAGTTAGTTATGTATTGATTATTGATTTTTTGATTATTGATTGTTTATTGATTTTATGTGCTAACCAAAACTGCTTGTGTTGTTAAATGTTGTCTGGAATATCCCGGGATGAAGAAAGCAGTTGGTAAATAGAAGCCACACTGCAGTGAGGTTACTTGCCTTGAGGAATAGGTGCGTAAAGTTAGGTAAAACTTAAAGCACTAGTTAGGGTTTATTTTTTCCTAAGTATAAATGCATGAGTGATTGGTAGCAAGGAGTTCGCTGATGAAACTTTGATCTTATGTCAACTAGAAAGGGTAATTCTGAAGGAGTAGCAGGTTCTTTTTGCTTAAGTGAAAAGTGAACGGAAGGTTGTTTTACTCGCAGTGCATGGAGAGTAGACGGAATTAGGTTTACTCGTTGTGAAAGGAATTGTCTTTCCTTTTTAGTTAATCAGGCACAGTAGCGAATGTTTTCATGTTGTCAAATAATGAAATGTATAATTGAATTTTGAAAGAGATCGAATTTTCGTATTACCTTGCAAAGGAGGGAGTCAGTCGCGGGTGCTGCACTGATGTCATAGAGACCTGCGCTAGGATTGGTAGAAACTGGGGGCGTGTACCCTTGCCAAAAAATTGTGAAGGAGAGGTGAGTGCAGAGAGTGAGATTCACGTCACAGAAAAGCCGCACAATTATTGGTTAACGCTGATTATAAGTCTAAACTGCATTGATTAAAATTAAGAGATGCGCTGGTATTGGAGAAATATTTCTGCAAAGAAAACAAACTGAATTTATTGAATTTATTGACATTTCGTACAAATTTAAATAGTGGTATATGTGGCATTTAGATCCAGCAATTTTAGGAAACCGTCCTGATTGAGGGGCGCTAGAGGGCGCCAGGCAAGCTGGCCGCACGTATGTGAGGCTCCGCTAGATCGAGACATAATCCTTTCAATATCCTGCACATCCTGGCCTCGTAACTCCCCTGCGCTGCGGTAATACCTGTGAGGAGCGAGGCGGCATCGTTTGGATATATTTTCGGCTTTCTAGCCGTCTCTGGTGGTGACTGCTGCTGATTGAGCTGCAGTCTGGGCCCTGACAACGTGGAGCCCTGGGACGGCCCCGCGTCTGAGACCTGCCTGCTGTGGTGGATACCTGCGGCGCCTGACGGGGCTTCCGGGAGCAACTCGAGTGGCCGGACGGTCCAGTTGAGACCAGGAGTGGGGCTCTGCACGGCGGCGGAGGCGAGCGGCTGTTGCCTGGACTGGCCCCAGCCTCTGCTGGTTGCCGTGAGTGGGGAGGTGGCCTGGGAAAGCCCGGGGCTGCGGAGGTGGCGCTAGGCCGCACTGGGCTGCTCCGCGCGAGCTGCGGCTGGTGGGGGCGGGGTGCGCTCGGGCGCGGCTGCGAGGCCCGTTTGAATCAGTGCCGGCTCCGCTGTGCCTGGGGGAGCACCGCAGCGTGATGCCCGGGACTGAGCGCTAGCTGCGTGAGATTGGCTGCGAACTGACTGCCCTGTAGCTCGCTAACTGGCGGTGGGGCCTACCGGGCGCCCGCTGCACTTTCCTACCGGACATCGGCGCTGCAGGTGGCGTCTTGCGGGGCCGCAGTTCTGCTCTACCGCCCTTATTGCATTGCTTTGTGCCTGCAGGATACAGCGCTTGGAGGATCAGGGGTGCATGGGCTTGGCTCTGGAGCTCGGGTCTGCTGGAGGCCTGAGGAGGCAAAATTGGCGCCCAGAGAGACGTGGGCTGGGCCTTGCTTGATCGCGTTTCTCAGGCTGGTGGTGCTGCCTGTTTGGCTTCTGGAGCTTCCTCTCCCTGGAAGTTGGGATTGCTTGCCCTTCATTGTCATTGCGGATACTGCTCCAAACAGTGTGTGGGCTACAGTGACTTTGTGTACAGGTTGTGACAGTTCACTGGAGCCATGGGCAGGCCTGAAAGGAATCAGCCCAAATTAACTTTTGATGCTAAGAAGACTGCGATGTCGACCTCACAGGCGCTGCCGGATACGGAGCCTGCTGGGGCGTCTGGGGGTACGCCGAATTTAGAGGCTGTGCTTGTGGCAATGCAGTAAACATTGCAGTCCATAGAAGGCACCATGGAGGCAGTGAATCACAGACTTGACCATATGGCTACGCAATTTGAGAGACAAAATGAACGGATGGGAGAGGTTGAACAGAGAGTCTCTGCCACTGAGGATGGTCTGGCTACCGTATCCTCCAAAGTCTTCAACATGGAGCGAGTTTTGGAGGTCATCCAGGCTAAGAATGAGGAGTTGGAAGGACGGTCCCGACGCAACAACATCCGCGTCACGGGGCTGCCGGAGTCTACCAATGTAGGCCGGATGGAAGATTTCATGGAGCGCTTGCTGCTTGATATCTTTGGAGTGGATCAGTTATCCCGAGTGTTCATCGTGGAGCGGGCACATCGCTCATTGGCGAAACGACCGGTGCCTGGAGCATCGCCCCGTCCCATCATCGCCCGCATACTCAATTATAAAGACAGGGATGTGATTCTGCGCCTGGCCCGGGAGAAGGGCACTATAGACTATCGGGGCAACGACTCGAATTCTATCCTGATTTTACAATGGCGGTGCAAACAGCGAGGAAAGAATTTCATACGGTGAAGCAACTGCTCAGGGTGGAGGATATTCCATATGCCATGCTCTACCCGGCCCGCCTCCGGATTGGGGCCCCGTCAGATAACAAAATCTTCACCTCTCCCAAGGCAGCCATGGACTATGCGAAGAAGCAGAAAAAAAGAAAACGAGACTCCAATGCAGCGCAGGACAGGGAGGAGGAGATACGTGATGAGGCTGCATAGGTCTATGTACTTATTCAATGTGATTGTCACTCCTGGTCACATTTGCTAGGGCATTGTTACACGTTAAAGCTTCACTCTTATAGCTGTCTAGTTGGTGCTCTTTCCTTGCTGGTGGTGGTTGATGGGCCTGTGCGACTTTGCATTCTCAACGTTGCCACCAGTGACCGGGCTCAAGATTTGTGACTAATGTGCCGGTGATTTCCTAACTGTTGGGGCTCGGTGGACGGGCCTCTTTCATGGTTGCTGCTGGGTGGTGGGCTGAGATGACTATGCGGATATAAAGGAGACGCTGCAGCCCTGGATGGGGATTTATGCTGCACTGTTGTTTGTTATGTTCTCTACCCGGGTTTGGCTCCTACACCTCAGCGCTGTCTTATATGGAAGGGATGTATCAGACCTACAGATGGGGTTTGGGGGCTGGCTATTTTCTGGGACTGTTTTTGTTGCACTGCTTATTTGTCAGTTCCTAGTAGTATGCTGGCACATGCTGATAGATGTACTTCTACCTCCACCATTGGATGCTGCTGGAATGTTCTGGTATGGGTCGCAGCGCGGGGAGGTCTGGGATGGACGATTAGATGACTTGCTCGATCCTCTCCTGCTTAGCTAGCTAGTGGGAGTTGGGCGCCTCTACGCCCCCAAGAATGGGAGTTCCCCACAATTTGTTTGGTGCAATGTTCGGGGTTTGGACACCGAAGGGTTGGGGTTGGCTTT
This sequence comes from Lissotriton vulgaris, assembly GCF_964263255.1. Taxonomy (NCBI): domain Eukaryota; kingdom Metazoa; phylum Chordata; class Amphibia; order Caudata; family Salamandridae; genus Lissotriton; species Lissotriton vulgaris. The sequence continues at coordinate 839,019,987 of NC_141696.1, read as the reverse complement.
GGCAGGTTGGGGGTGCTGAAGTTGGCGGGGGCGGGGATTTGGTTGCCAGGGGTTTCAGTTATGGGGAGGGTGGTTGACTCCTGGGGGTACAAGCAAGGAGGGCCTGTTCTGTGGTGATGGGGGCTGTCTCGGGTGGGACATGGGAACGAACACAATTGTCAATGTTTACTGGCCGAAACGTACATTTGTGACCAGACGCTTAGGTATATGTATTAACTATCACTCTTTCTAATGGGGGAACACTGAATTGGATAACGTGGAATGTGCGGGGTCTCAACAGACCACAAAAGACTAGGCAGATGCTTGCGTATTTGAATAGGCATGCAGTCCAGGTGGTCTTCCTGCAGGAGACGCATCTCAGCGGGCAGGCGGCTGGTGCGGTGGCTTGCCGTTGGGCTGGTACCAGAGTGGCCACCTCGTACTCCTCCTATGCCCGAGGTGCCATGATCCTCATTAAAAAAGGTGTCCCATTTGTAAATTTGCATGAGGAGATTGATAAGGAAGGTCCCTATATCATCTTGCATGGAAAGCTGTGTGGTACGCTAGTCACAATGGTTAATGTATATGGGCCCAACATTCACGATCCGGACTTTTATGTCACGTTGTGGAATAAGGTTTATCGGCTGCCTCCCTCGGCGATTCTTTGTGGGGGGGACCTGAATGTGACGCTGGATCAAGGGTTGGATAAAAAGGAAGCGCGCCAGTCATCTATGAAGCGTGCGTGTGGTGCTGTCAGGGATGGGATGGAGGTGCTGGGGCTGGTTGATGTGTGGCGACTGGGACACCCTGGAGTGAGGGAGGGCACCTGTTATACTTCCGCCTGTGCCACTTGGTCGAGATTGGATTACTGGCTGGTGATGAAAGATGTGAGTGGCTGGGTAGCGAGGACTGCGCATTTGGCTCGCACATTATCCGACCATGCCCCTGTGCTGATGGAAGTTCGGCTCCCGACGCATGCGCATGTTCCGTTTGCATGGCGGTTGCCTCCTGGTGTTTTGAAAGATCAGGTCCTGCGAGAGAGTTTGCGTGAAGCGATTGAATTGTATTTTGATAAGAACGTTGGATCAGTGTCCAGTGCGGGCGTGATCTGGGAGGCGTTTAAGGTGACAATGCGGGGCACATGCATAGGTATGCAGGCTGGGGTACTTAAATCGCTCAGGGACTCTATGGAGCGGCTGGAACGAGAGTTGCTATGCTGGGAGCGACAGTGCGAGCAGCGGCCCTCTGATCACCTACTGGCCGACGTACGCTTGAAGGTCTCTGAGTACAATGAACTGGCAGACCAGGAAGTTCAATACCAATCCAAACGTGTTAGAGCTCGGTACTACGGAGAAGGTGGCAGGCCTGGGCGGGGACTGGCGGATAGGCTAAAGGATCCCTGGGCTAAACATTGTGCAGTGCAGGAAATCAGAGAGGGCGATAGAACTGTGACTGATGCGGAAGGTATTTTGGACTGTTTCACTCGGTACTACACCAACATGTATGCACATAAAGACACGGCGGCCGAGGGGGAAATCTCTGACTATCTAGAAGATATCGCACTAGTTTGGCTCTCGAAGGGACAGCAGGACTTTCTGATGCACCATGTCACGGAGGGTGAACTGAGGGATGCGATTGCGGCTCTGCCCAACGGCAAGGCTGCTGGATGGATGGCCTACCGCCTGAATTCTATAAAGAGTATGTGGATCTTTTGCTGCCACATCTGGTGATGGTGCTGGAGGAGGCCTTTGAACGTGGGCAACTACCTGCGACGTTGCGGGAGGCTCTCCTAGTGGTACTCCCGAAACCGGGTAAACCTTTGGACAACTGTGAGTCATACCGGCCGTTGTCATTAATGAACACAGATGTTAAGATCATTGCCAAGGTGTTAGCCACGCGATTACAACTACTTTTGCCGGTAATGGTGTTGCCGGACCAATCTGGATTTGTGCCGACGGCTTCCACCACACATAACCTAAGGGCACTTTTTGCTGTCCTACACCTACTCAAACCTGACTTATCTGCAGTGGCGGTTCTATTGGACGCTGCCAAGGCATTCGATTCTGTGGCCTGGAAATACATGATGGCAATACTGCATCGCATGGGGGTGCCGTTCTATTTTACGTTGTTGAGCGCTTTGTTGTACTCTAATCCTGTGGCCCGTGTGCGTGTGAACGGGCGGGTGTCGGAACCGTTTGCAATACAAAGGGGCACGAGGCAGGGATGTCCACTATCGCCTTTATTGTTTGCCATCATTCTGGAACCCCTAGCCTGTATTTTGCGCCATCGGCACGCATCCTCGGCTCTGTGTTTTCGTCTCCGCTCCCTGGCGGTGTCTATGTACGCGGATGACATGGTGCTTTATGTTCGAGAGCCAGACAGTTATCTAGATGGGGTGCTCAGGGAATATGTGCGATTTGAAGATTTCTCCGGCCTGTCGATCAAAGGGGGGGAAGTCCGTAGTGCTACCGCTGACAGATATTACGCGCCCATTTCCGTTGGAATTCCCTTTGGAATGGGCTGAGGAGCCTGTCCGCTATTTGGGCATATGGATTCATAGAGACACACAAGTAATTATTCGGGCCAACTACGGCGTGGCCATTTCCAAATTAGAAGACTAAGTAGCGCGCTGGACTCGGTTGCCGCTGTCGCTTGCGGACCGCGTTGCTCTGATCAAAATGGTGGTGCTCCCCAAATTTTTATATTATTTCGTCAACATTCCGCTCCGCTTGACATCTAGTTTTTTCGCGATGTTGCAGTCCCTGCTAATTACCTTGGCCTGGGGAGGGAAGAAACCGCGAGTGAAGTGGGACACCCTGACCAAACCATATGAGAGAGGCGGCTTTGCGGTGCCTGACATGAAGCTGTACTATCTATGTGCGCAGGCGCATTTCGCCTCGTACTGGATATCGGCGCCGCCATATACACCACACGTGGCAATCGAGGCGGCAGCGAAGCATCAATTGCCATTGAAAGCGATGATTGTGAACTCACACTCTGTATATGAGAAGGGCGAGGTGGACACGGTGCAGAGTGTGGTGCGAGAGTGGCGGGAGTTGGGCAGGCGTGCGGGTTCCTTGCCGCTTTATGCGCCGGCCATGCCCCTGCTCCATCATGAGCATATCTCAGTCTCGAGTGAGATAGGGGCTCTCCACCTGCTACAGGATGTTGGTATAACTACAATGGGGGATATCTTCCCAGCGGGCCGCTTTCTGGCATTGCAGACAATATTGGACCAAACAAACAATGACACTATGGCCACCTTTATGTATGTCCGGTTGTGAGCTGCAGTGCGCGCTCTTTTTCCGACCTTCCCAATGGAGCCGCCTGCGCTGGCTGCGCTGCAGTTCATGTATACAGCTACTTCTCTAGTCAAAATGGTTTCGAGGCTATACACAATTTCACAAGATGAGGAGTGTGGTATGGATGAGGCTGCGAAGGCTAGGTGGGATGCATGTCTGCTGGAGCCCCTTTTGGAGGATGAATGGGCAGAATGCTGTGCTATGACCGGGAAATTCGCTGTTAATGGGAATTTTAGGCTCTTGCATTATAAATTCTTGCAACAATGGTATTATTCTCCGGAGCAACTTTTTAAATTTGGTCTGCGTGACTCCTCTGCGTGTGTGCGCTGTGGGGCTGCTATGGCTGATTTTTTACATCTGGCTTGGACGTGCCCGCGAGTGTCTAGGTTCTGGATAGCAGTGACTGAAGCTTTGTCTGCTATGACCTCGGTGACCATTGAGGCAACACCACGTGTAAGTTTGCTGGGTATAGTGTCTGGAGTTCCTTTGGGTGTGAGGCGGTTGGTAGCGCTGGCGCTGCAGCTGGCAAAGCGCGGAGTGGCGACCTGCTGGGGGGGGGAGACGGGCGCGGGAGGTGAAGACTTGGCTGAAGGACATGGCATACTGTCGAGATCAATTGACCTGCTATTATGAGGACCTACCGGCGCGCTCCCGCCCCCGCGACATCTGGGGACCGTATACCACCTATATGTTGGCGCTCATGTCTGATGATGACTCGTTTTGCCCATATCCTTGAGTGAGTGTTGTTGCATGGGGGGATGCCAGATTGGGGATGGCTCGCTGCTGGCCATTCCAGTTATCTTGACTGCTGCCTCGTGCTGATGCCTCTGGATTTACGCTGGTCGCCTGGCCGGTTCCCTGCTGCTGATTGCGTAGCTCCTACCTGTGGTTGACCCTTCTGAATTATTGCACTTTCTTGGTTCCCTTAATGTATGGCTTGGCTATTGTCCTGCAGTGACTCTCTCCTATGGAGGGCGGTCCCCTCACATCATGTCTGATGTCCCATGCGATATGTGCACAATTGCTGTACTACACCCGGGGGGTGGGTTGGGGGGATATTGGTGTTTCCTATTGTTTCTTAAAGAAAAAGCAAAAATGAGACCTCAGATGGATTCCTTCATGCTCCCAAAGTTTGGCTTCGAGCTCTCTACTGCTAGATACTGCTTGATACGCCATCGGGCCTATGGCTGTCGGTATTCTGGCTGTGTGCTATGACCCATATGTGCTTCTGTTTCAACGATTGCGGCCGGCCCGTTGGGTTGTAGGCCAGAAGCTGTGTAACTGTACTTCAGGTAATAAAGGTCTCTCTAAAAAAAAAAGGACATATTTAGGATTTGCAAGAGAACAACAAATTAGAGAAAGACCTTATATCATGTACGGATAAAAGAGAAAGATGTCACTTTTCAAAAGAATAAAGAATTATTTTGAAAAAAAGTTATCAAATCTAGAGAAGGGATTATTATTCTACCGCCTAATACTCCCGCATCATACATGATGGTAGAAAGGGGCTATCACACATGTGTGTGGTTAGAGAACTGGAGAGAGTACACTAAGAAAGATGGTATTTTGGCATTTCCAGAACATAATACCCTCAATGGTAGAATTTTGTATAACTTAAGAAATCGCATGAATAAGTTAAATCCCAGACCAAGATTAATGCAGTATGAAGCATTGGAAAAATGGGGGACAGATCAAGAAGTGACAAGAATTGGAGTAAGTTTTATCACAGATTTCCAAAAGAGACAAGAGATAAGCAAATGAAAGGATGGAGACAGTCCATGCTAGTGGAAGGCTTATATCCTGTTTTTACCACAGAAGAACCCTCAGAAGTAAAAGTACAGGGAAAACAAGAAATGTAACGACTAGTGGTGATTCGGATGATGATTATTTAGATGACTTGTTAATGAAAAATCCGCCACCTTATCAAGAAGAAACTCAGAGAGTTACTCCTAGTGCTCCGTTTTTACAACCACCTTTAGTTCCGCAGGTTATACATGAAACCTCATTAGAAAAGGTACTTCAAGAGAGAGAAAAGGAAGCTTTGAATAAACAATGTAGTGAATGAATTCAGAAAATTTCCCAATTAAATACAAGTCCTGAAGCCCTGACAATACCTGTAACAATAGGTCCCGTAGTTCCTTTCTATGGAGATAAGCAAGCTAATTCTAAAACTCCTGTTCTGACTACACCCATAGTTCAGCCAAGAAAAGAAACCTTAATAGTTGATGATCAAGCAAGTGAATGCGAGCCAGTAATTTCCTTCATGGATTTACCTATACGAGAACCAGTAAGTGACTTGATCAGAAAAATTACACCCCCATGTTCAAAAGAGGTACAGATTGAGACATCCTCAGGCACGAGACATGCACCTGTAGTAAGTCCAGAAGAATTAGATAGATGGACCCGAACATAGAGAAGCCCAAATCACAGCCAAAGGTATTGGACATATTCAAATTTAGGGTGGAATTAGAAGAAATGGTAGCAGGAAATGTGGGACTGGACAGACTGAACTCATTTGATGAAGCAGAATTGTTGTTTATATGCAGAAGTATTACTCGCAATACAAAAATAGATCATGAAAAGTTAATGAATTTGGATTTGGAAATGGGAATTGACATTGGTATATCAAGGGTATTGCAGAAACTGTATTGAGCTAAATTTTCTGACCAAGATTTGGAAAACATGAATGTGTCAGGTCGTAAATTGCAGATAAAGGAATTGTTGTCGTTGTTGCAAAAATGGGGAGATCTAGACAAATGGAAAGTTAGATGGACAAAGAAAAAAATTTACTAAAAGAAGCAGACAAGGTCGAAAGGTTGTGTCCAATGAGAGAAGTGCCAGGAGGAGGTTATGTACATGTCCATTGGTCCCGACAGGACATTTTATTATTTACTAATGATTTCCCAAAGCTTAGAGAAAAACCTGTAGAATGGTAACGACAAGTTGTGTCGAAAGTACTGTTAAAAGATTTAAATGGTCTATTTGACATCGTTGTTCCAGCTGATTTGTGGTCTGAGTGTAAAATTACAATAGATTGGCCTAATGATGAATACCCTAGAGATCCAAAGACAGGAGCCCCTTCCGGGGAAGTTATGAAGAAATACAATCAGGTGATAACTTACTTAAAGGGAAAGATTTCTTCAAAAGAAACTGATTGGACTAAAATAGACAGAACCACCCAAAATAAAGATGAATATGTACATGAATATTATGAACGCCTCTTGCGGGTATTTACACAGTACAGGGATTTAGAAAACATTAATAATAAGGACTTGACACATTTTATTTATCGGTTTGTGTCTGGACTAAAACCTGAAATCTCCCAAATGATTAAAGAGCATAAACTGTGTTGTCGAAGCCTGTCAACAAAATTCTCAAGTATTCAAAATACTGTGAGGATGAAATTGATAATAAACGGAATAAATTAGAAGAAAAGGTAACGTGGGCTCAAGTTAAAATGGCAGAACAACAGGAACTTCAATTGAGTCAGCAAGCAAATAATCAGAAAAGAGGAAAAAACCAAGTTGAAGGAAGTGGGGGCAAGCCCAGAGGGAAAATGAGTAAAGAAGAGGCAAAAAAAAGGTTTCCTGGTCATGGGTGCGGAAAACTAGGGCATTGGAGAAACAAGTGTAAATTAATACAGAATAATAATGTCCAAACTCAAAATTTAAATCCACAGACGCAGAATGAGGTGTCAATGGAACAGCTTCAACAGGTAATACAGAATCAATTGCCTCAAGCCCCTATGCCAGATTTTGTGAGTCAACCAAAATACAGTGTGGACACCGGATTTCTGGAAGGAAGTGGTAAGAAAAATACGGTAACCCCACAGTTTCTTTTACAGGACACATTTTTCAAAGATAACACATACTGATAATACTGGCAGCTAATGGAGCTTCTGAAGGAGCCCAGAAGAGGAGTAGAATTTAGGAAGTGAGAATAGTAATCTGGACACACCATTTCAGACTAATTGCAGCCTCTTTAAAATTGATTTCTTGCAACCAAAATACAAGATGTTGCTGCAGTCCAGATGTGACAGGATGAGAGATTAAATAATCAATTGTCGAATATGGGGCTGAAAGAAGCCGATAACGGGTTTTAGACCTCTTGGAAGGCCAAACATATCTCTGCTAGAGTTCTCAGTTGAGTCTCAAAGGAAAGGAAATCATCTAGCCAAATACCTAGGTTTTTTTAAGAATTATGTTTTAATTGTTTTAAATAAAAAAAGTACACACAATAAACTAATTATCGCCTGAGTGGTAGGGATAGGAAAACATGGCGGCAGTCGGCTGATCTGCCGCGGCGCTCAATGACTGGGCTTCCGACTCAAGCTGCTTTTGCCCATTGAAGCAGGGTGACTTATCTAGTTTCCAGCCATTGTGAGGGATGTTGGCTTCGTTTTGAGTAGTAAGAGGTGGTGAGCTCCCGCCGTAACCCGCCTGAGTGAAGTTTGGGCTTACCTGGCATTTCGGCTGCCTCCGTGTGCGGGCGGTGCGAGGACGGGCTATTTTTTTGCTCGTTGCTGGTAGGTGGAGTGTCTGGGTGCCCCCACGGACAGAGCGGACTTGGGGGCCGTGGGGAGTGGGACCCGATGCTGTTCTTTTTTTTTGTGCACTCCGTATGCCTGACTTAATCAGCGGAGTCTTAGGCTCCGCTTGCCATCAGTCCAGCATTGTTCGCTTGTTTCCTGCCCTGCTCCGGACTTCACAGGGGTTGCGATTTTGGTCATCGGCCGCCCTGGAGCTAAGAAGGGGGAGGAAGGCACGTAGCCTTGTGCAAGCCTCTGGAGGCAAAGCCAACGGTGAGATACAGCACGACGAGGTAAGGGTAAAAAAACCTTTATCATTCGTAATTGTGGAGGGGAACGGTGGGGCGGTCTGTGTAGATAGCGGCAAGGAGGAGGAGGAGATTGACAATTTACAGCCCAATTTACAGCCCAAGTCTATTTCTCCGTCTCTGCACCCTCAGCAGTTTGAGGTATTTCAACCTACCCTGCATCAATTTAAAGCAAAGGGCAAACAAGGGAGGGCGCAGAAGGAGGCTTTGTTGAAGGCGGCCCCTGTGATTAAGGTGCGAGTCAGAGACCCTGAACAATTGGAGGTGGAAAAGGGAAAGCCCTCATCCTATTTATCTAACAAGGTGAAGGCGAAGAAGTTGAGCTCATCTAAACCCGCAAGGAATCTTAAAACGGTTCTGGGAGTGGGGTCAAAAATAACCCCTTCTCTTCATTCCTATTTTAAAGCCATCCCACAGGTGTTGGATCTTGTAGAGGATAGGGCAATATCGGTTACAGCTCCAGCCTCTGCTCTGCCCTCCGTTAATTCTTTAATCGCCCCTTCCTCCAGCTCGGTCTCTTCTGCTACCTCTCTTTCTGTTGGGCAGAGCATCATCAGCGTTGAGGGTTCACTAGTCCCTGTTTTGTCTTTAAGTGCAGAGAAAATAGTTTTACTGCCAGATGTACCTGTATCTGCAGATGCGGGGGGGGTCAGAAGAGGCTAATGTGCAAGATGATCCACAACGGCTCCTACGGGGGTCACCTATTATACCCTCGAGCTCTGCTGTTATGCCTCCTCAGGTTATTTTCTCGGGGGTCTCATTGGAAGCAATGTTTTCCTCCCTGTCACTTGACATAAGAAAGGGGTTTGATGAATCATCGGCAAACCAATTGGAAATCAGGAACTACTGTGAATCCTTGGATAGTAAAATCGGCGGTCTCACTTCAAGAACAGGAAAGCTGGAAGAGACAGTAGCTGTGCTATCTGTTCATCTGGATCAGGCTAAAGAAAACATCACTAAACTCCAGAAGGCGGATAATGATTTGGCTGACAGGATGGAAACTTTAGAAAATAATGCAAGGCGGAGTAACATCTGAGTTCTTAATGTTCCCGAGGGCTCAGAGGGATCGGACATTAAGCAATTTGTTATTCATATTCTGAAGGTGTCTCTGTGTCTGGACCAATCAGTGGAAGTTCTAGCTCTTGACATTCAGCGCATCCATAGGGACCCTTTTAGGCGTAACCCCGAAAGGTGAAAACCACATAAAATATTAGTGAATTTTCACACCTATTCACTTAAAGAACATATCCTCAACCTGGCTTTGAAACAAAAATCTTTGGTGGGGAAAGGTTACACCTTTCAAATAAGATCAGATCTGTCAAGGGTCACTTTGGAAAAGCAGTGGGAGTTCGGGAGGCGTCTAGATGCCTTTAGGGGTTTAGGTGCTACAGCACAGTTGATGTTCCCAGCCGCCCTTAAAGTTATGCATAATAATAAGATGTTTAATCTGAGATCAGTACAGGCAGCCGACAAATTGTTGTTACAGATTGGCAATAAGGGCGCCTCGGAATAAGAAATTGAAATAAATAAAAGAATATGATGAAATATACTTTCAGGAAAAAGGGAAATTAAAAAAACATTTAAAAAAACAATAATTAAAAGGAAAGGGGAAGAAGAAAGATGAGGTGAAGAAAGGGGAAAGTGGGGGAGGAAAGAAAAGAGAGAAAAGAAGGAGAAAAAAAAAGAAGAGGTATGGAAGTTACAATTTGTTTTCTTTTTTGTATGTTTAGATGCAAAATAGGATTTAATGCTGCCCCCAGTATTATCTTACCCATTTTTCTTGGCCTTCAACTTTGTGGGAGATTAGGTTGGATCCTTGATATACTCCCTTAAGTATATCTGTCACCAAGCTATATACTCAGAGTTATGGGCAGAGCGGTTTCTTGCGGGAGCACGGGGAGGGGTGCTATCTTCTGGGCTTGTTCCGGTTAGATATAGCAAGGGTTTTCCAAGGGATGGATGGGGGATGAAGGGGGGGGGCACGGGGGAAGGAGGAGGGGAGGGTGGAGGGTGAAAAATAAAGAATTCCTCATTTTCCATCTGAATAATGTTGGAATTTCTAACTTAGTAATCTCGTTTGTGATAGTATTTTCTCAGGTAGTGTATGAACTGGTGATATCCCTTGGGCAGGGGCTTCTAGTCAGTGTCTGGGACATAATATATGGGGTGTTTTAAGGTTATCTCCTGGAATATAAACGGCCTGCGCACCAAACCTAGAGCAAAAAAAATCCTGCAGTATTTGCGGGATTCAGATGCTCAGGTCGTTATACTTCAGGAGACCCATTTGACGCACACTGAATCCCTCGCCTTAGTAAAGGAGAATAGGTGGATCGACTTTCCAGTATCCTCATCACAAGATATGAACATCAGAGGGGTGTCTATTATTTTTATAAAACAACTTAAAGCTAGGTTATCACTCAGATGGTGGACCCAGGTGGCAGACGGGCCATCACTGCAGTTATTATCTCGGGTAAACAGTTCCAATCTTTTTGGGTACTATGGACCTAATATCGATGACCCCTCCTCTTTAGAGTCCATAGTGGCACATCTTCTGGTTTTTCCTGAGCCAATCATTTGGCCGGGGGATTTTAATTTAGTTTTGGACCCTTATTTAGATAAATCACCAAGCAGTCGTTCTCTTGTCCTTTCTAAATCTAGGACTTCACTACTTAATTCCATGAAGGCAATACGGATACGTGGACATATGGAGAGTAAGGTCAGGACAGCAACAAGGTATCTCTTTTAGGAATTATAAACACCATCATCAGTCCAGAATAGATTTTGTTCTGATTAGTCAAAGACTGATCGATTTGGTTAAAGATATAAGGTATCTCCCTCTTCATCTGTCCGATCATCTGCAATATTCATGGAGCTTGAGGGGTCCCCTACTATTTTTCCCAGGGGATGGTCATTTGTTCGATCGCTCCTCTCACATCCTGATGATGTTTCTTTTCTTAGGGGTGAAGCTCAAAGTTTTATGAATATAAACATTGGCTCTGCAGAACTGGGTGTGGTATGGTACTCTTTTAAAGCTTTTTTGAGGGGGCTTATAACAGGCAAAGTATATTTCCGTCTAAAGCAATATAAGGAGGAAGTTGTGTCTGTAGGAGAGTAGGGTCTGCTATCCTATGGTCACCCCAAATTTTTGCTTTTTGCATCACTGGTTTATGACTTAATGTGGCTGTGGGCCTGCTAATCAGACCCACAGCCTGCTGTTCTCTCTCTAAATTAATGCCAATGCACTCTAGATGCATTACGAATTGGATCTGGTTCACCTTATAGGCCCCTGTAACAGTGTACCCCAGGTACCCAGGGCATAGGTGTATCCAAGGCCTACCAGGGGCTGCAGCATGTTTTATGCCACCCCTGGCCTGGCCTCCATATTTGACACAACTGGTTATTCAATCAGCTGGGGTAAGTTGATATAATCACCTCTTACTTAGGTATAGTATATCTATATCTAACCTATATATACCTATAAGTATATAGGAGTTACCTATAAGTAACTCCTATATACTTATATATAGGAATTACCTATAAGTAACTCCTATGGAAGGCCTCGACAATCCTGGAGGCAGAGTGCTTGGTTTCATGTGAGATGGTGCTCTGGCACGAGCTGAGCCTGTCTGCAGCTGTTGGGAACAACTCCCTTAGCTGTTCTGGGATATTGCCATACCATATACTTTTAAGTGCATTATAATCCTCGCGGTTACTTGCTAACTTTGGTTTGGCTTTATCAAAACATGTCGAGTAAGGTGTCATACGAATTGGAATACTAATCCCTCGCCAATTCTGGTGATGGGGGTAGCATTCCACCCTTCTAGAGGGACACGACATGTATATAACCTAAACCCCGGTTAAAGTTAAACTCGAGCCTCAGCATCACAAAATGGATGCTGCCACCACAGACACAAGTCTGACCTCCTGCTGCTGGGAGTCCTTCCAGCGAGGGAGGCTTGGACAAAGGGTTTCCTGCCTTGGGAGGTGCTAGCACCACCCCAGACAGGATTTTGTGTATTGGATAGGACAAGGCTGAATAGAATGAGACATGCCTGGGGCACACAAGGTGTCCCTGTGCATATGCCAGTTCAAACCGGTGCTGGGGCTTTCCAGTCCCAGTCCTGGTATGGAACTGGACAAAGGAAAGGGGGTATAACCACCCCCCTTCCTGGTCCCACCCAGAGGAGGGACCTAGCAGGTGATCCGGCCTCTAGATTTGGAATAAGAGTAGGAGCTGTGTCCCAAGACTTCAGATCATCCTGAACTCAACTTGAAACTAAGAAGAAAACTGGACTTCGACATTCTGCTGCACAGAAGACTGAAGAGCATCTCCCTTGTGGCCAAGGAGTGACCACCCTGTGAATACAGGCACCATCCAGCAACTTGGCATCTGCTTTGCCGTCGCCTCCCGCCGGAGCCCGAGTCCAGAGCCCAACAAGACCTGGATTTCCAGACATCTCAGAGCCCAATCCACAGTTCCTGAAAAGAAGAGACCCGTGGAGGCACCGAGAGATGTGGGACCGGCCATCTTGGAAGATCCACAAGGAGCTGACTGCGCAGCACCCAAGGCACCCTCGATGCTGTGCTTTGGGGTTTGAGAGGCCCCACTACTGAGCAGCATCTGCACCGAAGATCAGCCCCCCAGCATCTCCATGATCTGCGTGGGGCCCTTTTGCATTTTGCCACTCGACGAGTCATCCCGGTTACTGACCCGTTGGCTAGTGGCCATCTTGGCGATGAAATCCGAAATCAACACTGCTGGTCTGGTTGCTCCAGACTGGCCCTCACTCTTGTAAAAATGAGCAGCCCCTCTGACCTTGCTGGTCCAAGTGAGAAGCTTGCATTGTTTCCTGCGTGGCTTGCATTAGCCAAGGCCTGTTTGCTCCGATCAAGAAGCCGACACCGCCATCAGCTAGAACCTTTGTGGGACAGCTCGTGATCGACTCTTGGACGTCCTTGACCTCTTCGTGTCCACGTGGCTGCAGAGACAATCTTCACTTCTTAACCTGTTTGCACCCGACATCGCCTGGTTCCCTCCTGGTTCCACGGTAGTCACTGGCTAGTGGCTTTGAACATTGTCCCCTCTGCTTTCAGGTCTTCACCTCTTCAGATCCACCCTTGGATCCACCGGAACTATCCTCGACGACCAGCCTGCGGCATCTTCATCTACAGGCTCCATAGATCAGCGTGACGAAACCCGACACACTTTGAGACATATGCACCCGCTTCCTGTGGGTGAGGTAACCCTGGCACTCTGGTGCTCCTGTGTAGCAATACACCTCTAGTGTCTATTTTCCAAGTTGCTAGGTTCTAGGCCATCCGGAAGGTTCCCTTTTCAGTAACTTTGTACTTTTTACGCACCATTGACTTTGCATTGGTGCATGCGTGTGCTTTAAGCGCTGCACCCGAGTCCCGCAGGCCTTTCCCGACTTCATCACTGCTAGTCCCGAACCGCCCCAGCGATTCCCTAGGCCCTAGGCCTACTTTCTTTTCGATTAGTGATACTTATACCACTATTTTAGTATATGGTTTGAGTGGCCCCTAGGGCCTATCCATATTGTGCAACTTTTGTATATTTAAACAGTGTTTTGATTTAACGCATTTGCTTCTGTGCTCATAAAGAGTATAGGGGATACTTGTAGTAAATAAATATATATATATATTCAATATATATCTGTGTGGTGTCCTTTCATTTGGTATTCAAGTAGATTGTATATGGTAAAACAGCTTGCTTCACATACCTTACAGAGTTTAGCCTAAGACTGCTTTGTCCACGCTACCTCTAGGATAGCTGGTCTATAAGGTTGACTTACAACCAATCATCATAAGGCTTGCTTGGCATGGTACAAGGTGATCACTTGAACTAGTGAGCATCATATACCAGGCCAACTTCTCACATTGGTGGCAACGGTGGGATTTGAGCTTGCTGTCGTTTTACCATTACAATCTTTGAAAATATCATTTGAAAGATCATACAAGTACCTGTTAGGTACATATTAAAACAAGACTAGTATACCTAAGTTCTACTGAACTTAGTTGTTGTAGAGGATAGGGAGTAGCACACCCTGACTACAACTACTAGATAGGTTTAGTAGGTAAACACCAGTGTAGGTACATTGCAACACATCCACCCACACTAGAGCAATGTCTGGAGCAGAGGGGTCCACTGGACCTACCCCTGTTTTAGAGTGACCCTCCAAGGACACCATCCAAATTTGCTATGTTAAACCTTAAAGAATTGAGGCAGCTGTGTACCTTAAGAGGTCTCAAGACGGGTCCAACCCTACCACAGACCACCTCAGAGAGCTGTTAGACCAGTCTGAAGCTCTAAAGACCACTAAACCAGACCCCACAGGGAATGTGGAAGGAGGCTCTCCCACTGAAAATGATAATACTGATGCCCCTGTCCCCATTGTTGTCCAGATAGATGAGGAAGACCAGCCCACTGGCGATACTCAGCTTGAGGATGAGGAGGAGGAAGCGACAGAAGAGGGAAGCAGTGATTCTGATGATGGTAGAAATAGTCAGTTGCCAGCCAGAAGGCTTAGCCAGGCTAATGTAAGCCTATTTGGGACTGAGTCAGGGTTAAACCCACTCAGGCCCCCAAGTGGACTTAACCAGGAGCAAAGGAGGAGAAGGAATCACTCAGGTGAATCCAACACCTCCCGAGCTTCTAGAGGTTCTCATGGTTACTCCAGAAGGAGGATGACAACCCCTCAGAGGAGGGAACATGAGGCCAAAATGAGAGAGGCTGAGCTTAGGATCCAGAAGCAAGAATTAGAAGTTGCCCTGGCCAAGAGAAACTTGCTAGAGCAAGACAACCTAGAGAGAGTGGATTAGGATCCACTGGTGGCAGCACTATCCCTAATGATAAAGACAGGTCCTATGACAATAGAAACCTGAATAAGATTGTGCCCCCCTACAAAGCTGGGGATGACATCCACAAATGGATGACTGCACTTGAGAGAGCCAGCAGAGTATAGCAGATCCCTCAGGAGCAGTGGGCAGCAATCTTGTGGCTCTCCTTTGAAGGTAGAGGCCGAGGCAGACTCCTCACAGTTAGTGATGGAGATTCTAGAAACTACCTGGTCCTGAAGAGTGCTCTGATATATGGGTTAGGCTTAACCACTGAACAGTACAGGTTGATGTTCAGAGAAACCCAGAAGACACAGACTCAGGACTGGTCTGAATTTGTTGAATGTGCCACGAAGGCTCTGGAGGGCTGGTTGCTGGAAAGTAAGGTTACAGACTATGAAGGATTGTACAATTTACTTATGAGAGAACAAATTTGAAATAATTGCCAGGATCAGCAGTTGCATCAACACCTGATTGACTGGGTTAGAACCAGGGTTACGCAAAAGAACCAGAACCAGAACCAGGGTGGTGACCAAAAGAAAACAGACCATAAGGGTGGGGAGCAGAAAGCTAAAGCCCAGAAGTCTTCAACAGGGCCCCAAACTAATACAGAGGGTGTGTCCCAAACTTCCAAGAAGAAGAAGAAAGAAGGTCAAAGAAAACCCTGGTGTAGTACCTGTAAAAACACCTCTCACTGGACCAGTGAGTGTAAAAAGGGTGGAGCCCCCAACACTGCAGCCCCTAAACCCCTAAGGCACCTGCACCCACTAGTACAGTCAGCAGTGTTGGTCCACAAACTAAGGGGGTAGTGGGTATCACCTTGGGAACTGAGGGAGAGTCTGGCCTAGTCAGAACCCCTACACAGGCTGTTCTGATTTGTGTTGGGGACATAGATTTGCCCCCTACTGTAAGCCCCAGTAATATGGGCAAGTACAGACAGACACCTTTGATTAATGAATAAGTGGCTCAAGCATACAGGGACACATGTGACAGTGTCACCATGGTGACACCTAGCTTTGTGGACCCTGGACAATACATACCAGGTGATAATTACCTGGTGACCAATGCCAGCAATGTCACTACTACACATAGTGTGGCAATTGTAAATTTCTCCTGGGGAGGGGTAACTGGCCTAAAAAGAGTTGTGGTTAGTGCAGATCTCCCAGTTGAATTTTTTTTGGGCAATGACCTGGAGAGCTCTCTATGGTCAGAAGTTAAGTACAGGACTCATGCAGAGATGTTAGGGATATCATCACATGTCCTTGCTGTGACTAGAGATGGAGTAAATGGGGATCCCATTTGCAGGTGGAGGTGTGCACACAGTTAACATGACCTCAGTGGTCTCATATTGATTATTTCACCATTTGTATCATAAAGACTCTTGATTACTTCCAATTTTGATCTTTTCATCATTATTTATTTATTTTCTTCATTTTCCAAAATCAGTCTGAATTAATTCATTCATTCATGACAATTTTCTGCTCAATAATTTAACTTCTACCCAATGCATTTCGGGTCAAGGGTGACCCTTCCTCGGGGGTCTGTGAGGGAAACAAGGAATTGCATGAGCATTACAGCTACTCACAATTTCTCACATTGATGAGTTTATAGCACTTCATTATCTTAATGGCAACTTAATATCAATACAATAACAATGTTACAAAATACATCAAAGATACTCTCTTTCGTTTGTCCTCATAAGTATTTACAATTGAACCGTGAATTATACCAAAACTAATGTCTACTATTCGTACCCGTCTATTTATGGATAAACGGTGGGAACTCAGGAAATTAATTGATGCCTTTAAAAACATAGGATGCTTGGCCTATCTGCAAGAACCTGCTCGCCTTAAAGTCATTCGGGATGGACAAGTGGCCTTTTTCACCGATCCTTTATCTGCGGAACAATGCTTGGAAAAATTCTCATGTGACAATGAAAGAAGAAAACAAAAAGAAAAAGAAAATTAGTGCTATACCTTTTTCCCCCCCTTTTTTTTCTCTATTTAGAGCGATATTTTACAATATTTTGAAAAGGGAGTTGAATATAGATACTAAAGGTACTAAAGGTATGATTCAACTTAGGTTTGAGCAACCACTCATGCATGCTTCTTCACAGAGCTGCCACTCCAGCGGCAGCAATACTAGAGGGGAGCTCCCCCCCTAGAAACGGGGTGTTACAAGGGAGGGGGTGGGGTTGCCACAAGGGCAAGGGTGGCAACGGGAGCCGGGGGTGGGGGGTGGTGATAAAAAGGAAAAATGTGTTTGCAAGTTTTGACGTTTTATTTTTGTTTAAGGAAAGTGGGAATGTAATGCTAATGAAGGTTAAAACATGGAGGAATAGGAGTACATTATGTATAAGATCAATACTAAATAAATGCTTAAGATAAGAATTTTATGTTGGAATGTGGATGGCCTAAATAATAAAAGTAAAAGAAATCTAGTAAAAGAAGAGATTAAAATGTATAACCCTAACATAGTGCTGTTGTCAGAAACTCATATAAAATATCAAGATAAAAAATTGCTAACACAACTAGGTTATGAATTGGTTATCTGTACCTTGTTGAATGAGACCATAAGGGGGGTTGCTATTTTAAAACAAAGATCACTTCAATTGGATATAATGAAGACTGCCACAGATAATAGAGGCAGATGGGTAATTGCACAGATTCAAGGTGCTAAAGCTAAATTAGTATTCTGTGTGGTATACGGCCCAAATATTGATAAGCCTAAAATCTATGAAGATTTAAGTTTAGAACTACTAGAATGGGAAGGGGAAATTATTATTGCTGGAGACTTTAATTGTGTGATGGATTATAAAATGGATTCTACGGGGCCAATGAATTATAAGAGAATGCGCAAAGTTAGAACTGCGATTTTAGAATTGGCAAGACTAAATAATATTAGAGACATATGGCGGTCTAAACACCCAAAAGTGCCAGGTTTTACCTATTACTCTGCCCCGCATAGATCATGTTCTAGGATTGACATGATATGGGCCTCTGAACATATTTTAGAAAATTGCACGATTGAAATCTGCCCCAAAATAACATCAGATCACAATCCTCTTCTTATGGAAATCAATATTGATAATCAGAATGCAAAACTAAGAAAATTTACTTTTCCTAGACACTTATTGGTTGACCCAACTTTCATTACATTAATTAAAAATCATATACAGGAATTTATTATGTTAAATACTAACACAGCGAGCATCAATACTGTATGGGATACCTGTAAGTGTAGTATCAGAGGTTGTGTCCAACAGTATGTATATAGGCTTAATGCAGAAAATCGCAATAAGAATAAGGATATGACACTTAAACTATCAGATCTGGAATCGCAACTGGCTGAAGCAACACTACAATCAAAAAATAATATTGATCTGATTAGAACACAACTAGCAGGGCTACAAGCTGGACTTAGAAAAACGCTAAGGGAAAGATATGCGGTTAGATTACATAAATACAAATTAGATCAATATGAAGGCGGCGATTGCATTGGAAAAATATTAGCCTTTAAAACCGCTGATAGGAAAGCGAAAACTAGAATAAAGGAAATAATGGGGTCAGATTTAGTGTTATATGGGCAAGAAGATCAAATTTTAACTCAATTTGTTAAATTTTACCAGCATTTATATACCCCAGAGGAGCTACCGAGCAAATTAAATATTGAAAAATATCTTGATCAACATTTAAGCTCAACGCAAGAACTTAAACATGAAATAATTCAACATCTGAATTCAAATATTACTATTGAGGAGATTAAAATAGCTATCGATCATATACCCTTAGGCAAGGCAGTTGGGGAAGATTGTATACCAGGAGAATTATATAAACTCTGCTATCAAGAGTTGGCTCCATTACTACAAACAGTTATTAACTCTATTATTGTTTCTAAACAAGCTCCTTCTTCTTGGAAACTCGCTAAAATCATATTTTTTTTGAAAAAGGGGAAGCCAGAAAAAGAGTGTGGATCGTACCGGCCCATATCTCTACTAAATTCCGATGTGAAAATTTTTGCTAAAATTCTAGCTAATCGGCTAGCGCCCCATATGCCAGATATTGTTAATCCCCAACAGCATGGCTTTGTGATAGGTAGAGATACCACTATGCATGTTAATACTTCCATAACTGCCTTGGATGTAGCAGAAACCACTAACACCCCACTCGGTATGATAATGTTAGATGCGGAAAAGGCATTTGACCGAGTGGGGTGGGAATATTTATGGACAGTATTAAGAAAAATGGGTATAAATGGCCCTTACTTAGACTGGGTTATGTCAATCTATGATGAACCACGGGCGGTGATTAGCTACGGAGGCACAGATTCTAACAACTTTAAGATTTCTAGAGGTACTAGGCAGGGATGCCCCCTTTCACCATTATTATTTGCTTTATCCTTAGAACCTTTTTTAAATGCTTTAAATGCCCAAACAAATATAATACCTGCTCAACATGGGGACATAACCCTTAAATTAACAGCTTTTGCGGACGATATCGCAATATATACCTCGGATGTGTGTAAAGCTATGCCAGCAATTATAGAGGAAGCACACAAGTATGGGGAAATCTCTGGGTATAAATTAAATGTTAACAAAACCCAAATCATACTTAATTACACCCCGGCTGCATGCAATTATAAGACCTGCAAAGAAGCTGTATATCTAGGTATAAAGCTTATGGCTAAAGTGGAGAAAATTGTTGAAATAAACTATGGGGCATTTCTCAAAGAGACAACTGCGAGCTTTAAAAAATGGCATAAGATACCTCTGAGTCTACTAGGGAGATTAAATCTGATTAAAATGAAAATCTTACCTAAGTTACTTTATTTGTGTAGAGCTATACCGCTACTGCCAAATAAGTTGTTTTTTAAGAAATTGGATGGTATCTGTAGCAGCTTTATCTGGGGGTATAAAAAGGCACGGAGGGCGGTTAAATTTCTGACACTACCTATTTCTAAGGGGGGACTTACCTTTCCGGATTTTAATCTCTACTTCTTAGCTACTTTTTTTTTGCGCATTAGGAGCTTATTAAAGAGTACTCCTTCTTTATTTTTTCATCAATATATGCTGGGGGCAGATGCCAACCAATTTCTATTACGGGTTCACGACCCTAATTACTTTAAAAGAGTAAAATTTAAGACGGCTAAACATGCTATCAGAATTTGGGACAAAATCCTGCACATTAGTAATTCCTCATTTTATAATGCTGAGCTGAGACTATGGAATAATCCTGGCCTTCCTGGCATTTTTTCGGATGGTTTGGGTAATCGGTGGATGAGACTAGGTATAAATACACTAGGAGACCTGTATGGTATCAATGGTTTGATGGATTTTGAGAATTTAAAAATTACTAATGGGCTCACTGATGATATGTACTTTAAATATAGACAACTTAGAGATTTTTTTTGCAACAAATTGAAGTTAATGGAAGTTGGACAATCTGAAATTCTTGAGGGTATTTACTCAGAAAAAACTAAATCACTGATTAAATGGGGATATCAATGGCTTATTAAGGAGAAGGGTGAAAACACAACTCAAATTGCAGCTAAATGGTCTCGTAGATTAGACCAAAACATTAATTCAGTTCACATTGGTAATGCCCTAACCCATTTAAATGATTTAGTTCACTCTTCCAACTTGAAAATGCAACTATATAGGACAGTTACGGAGCTCTACTATACGCCTCAAAGGATATCCAGCTGGTTACAAGGTAACTCCTTGACCGATAAATCCAAGTGTGCTAAATGTGATACTGCCGCGGCTGGTATTGAACATATGTTATTTTACTGCCCTGCACTTTCCAACTTTTGGAATCGTATATCTTACTATCTTCAATTTTTTCAAATAAGCTCTATGGATTTTACGGTACAATGGGTTTTGTTAGATATTCAAGATAGGAACTGTCCCAATAAAGATCTTTTAACGATTTTGCTAGCGTGTGCTAGATTAATTATAGCTAGGGTCTGGATTTCTAAAGAACCCCCCAAGGTTGCTGATTGGCTAACTCTTGTATACGAAATTAGAACTATGGAGTTCTCTCTAGCTAAGCTTAGAGGTCCTAAAGCCCTTTTGAAAAAAGAAAAGATTTGGAAGAATTTTTTTGATGGTCAAGAGCTGTGATTAGGCTTAATCTGTTTTTTTTTTTTTCTGTTATTGTAGTTTAGTACTTTAATTGTAGAGGTAATGTGAAGTTTGATTTACGAAATACTGTATAATGTTTTCATTCCTCAATGTTATGAATTTATAACTGTATGTTAATTATGGAACTGATCTGTTATGAACTTTGTCACTTCTTGCAAACAATAAAAACGCTTTAAAACAAAAAAAACAAAAAAAAAAATACATCAAAGATACTCTCTTTCGTTTGTCCTCATAAGTATTTACAATTGAACCGTGAATTGCACCCAGTACCATGATCAGATATATACACTTTCTATTGCCGTTTAAGCATAACCGATGTTAGGCAATTTCCAAAAGTCACCTTCCTTCAACATATCAGAACAGTCCAAAATTATCAAAACTAATGTCTACTATTCGTAAAGTGGAGCTCTAGAGCAAACGTTCCGTTCTTACTTACAGTTAAATGCCAAGACTCACGCGCCGATTCCTTTCTGCCAATCGCTATGCGTAAGACATTTTACCCGTCTATTTTAACTCGTAATCACGCCCATGATTGGTTCTGGTCCCGTTCACGTGATCGCAACTCGATCTCTAACGAGTTATTCGTTTCATGTCAAAAATGATTTATATTAAGCATCATTGACTACAGTAAGACATCGTGGCAACATCTACACAATTATTTATGCGTACCCCCATATTTACGCGATATGCGCAAAAACTTGTTGAAAACATTTTTTTTAAACAAATTATCAAATAAGTGTGAGTTGCCCTGTTCATGTGCTTGATTACGAGTTAAAATAGACGGGTACGAATAGTAGACATTAGTTTTGGTATAATTCACGGTTCAATTGTAAATACTTATGAGGACAAACGAAAGAGAGTATCTTTGATGTATTTTGTAACATTGTTATTGTATTGATATTAAGTTGCCATTAAGATAATGAAGTGCTATAAACTCATCAATGTGAGAAATTGTGAGTAGCTGTAATGCTCATGCAATTCCTTGTTTCCCTCACAGACCCCCGAGGAAGGGTCACCCTTGACCCGAAATGCATTGGGTAGAAGTTAAATCTTTGAGCAGAAAATTGTCATGAATGAATGAATTAATTCAGACTGATTTTGGAAAATGAAGAAAATAAATAAATAATGATGAAAAGATCAAAATTGGAAGTAATCAAGAGTCTTTATGATACAAATGGTGAAAGAATCAATATGAGACCACTGAGGTCATGTTAACTGTGTGCACACCTCCACCTGCAAATGGGATCCCCATTTACTCCATCTTTATTCATTGAAGAAACAGTGCCCTTAGACAAAGCACTAAAGGAGTGAGTAGCACACAAATGAACTGTGAAATATTGGTAAACAGATAAAACTAGAGTGCCAGACGAAATACAATAAAGAGTTACTTGCTGTGACTAGGTCACAGGCCAAAAAGTGCCTCTCTGAACCTCAGGTCTTGGATCCTGGAACAATGGTCCAAGGACCTCCCAAGAAGAAGAACAGGAGAGTAAAGGTGTGCCTTCCCACCTGCCTACAAGTGAGGATCAGCCTTCACAGGAAGATGATCTTGAGACCCCTGAAGGAACTGTCCCTGAAGAACTTGAACCTGATCAGGTTGAGTTTCTGCGGACAGGGGGACCTTCTAGGGCAGACTTGGGGCAGGCTCAGTTAACCTGTCCTTCCCTTGAACCCCTCAGACAACAGGCTGCTGCTGAGGCTGTTGGGAATGCTCAAGGTACCCATAAAGTATACTGGGATGATGGGCTCCTTTATTCAGAGGGTAGAGACCCCAAGCCTGGTACAACCAGGAGGTTGGGTATGCCTCTGCAATTTAGGGGCTTCCTTCTAACCTTGGCCCATGATATTCCTTTAGCAGGACACCTAGGCCAGAAAAAGACGTGGGACAGGCTTGTCCCTCACTTTCACTGGCCTCACATGTCTGAAGATACCAAGGAGTTTTGTCACTCCTGTGTAACCTGCCAAGCCAGTGGCAAAGCAGGTGGTACAACAAAGGCCCCCCTTATACCACTACCTGTGGTGGGGGTCCACTTTGAAAGAGTGGGGATTGATATTGTAGGTCCAATGGATCCCCCTACAGCGTCTGGGCACAGATTCAAACTGGTGGTGGTGGACCATGCCACCAGGTACCCAGATGCAATTCCCCTTAGGACCACAACAGCTCCTGTTGTGGCCAGGGCCTTTCTTGGAGTTTTCTCCCGAGGGGGGCTTTCCTAAGGAGGTAGCATCTGATAGAGGTGCCAACCTCATGTCAGGATACTTAACAGCTATGTGGAAGGAATGTGGTGTCAATTACAAGTTCACCACTCCTTATCATCCACAATGCAATGGGCTTGTTGAAAGGTTCAAAAAGACCCTAAAGGGTATGATCAAAGGATTACCTGAAAAGCTCAGGCGAAGATGGGACATCCTTCTACCCTGCTTTCTGTTTGCTTACAGAGAGGTCCCACAAAAGGGGGTTGGCTTCAGCCCCTTTGAATTGATGTTTGGGCACCCTGTAAGAGGACCCCTATGTTTAGTGAGGGAAGGATGGGAGTTACCTCTCAGAAAGCCCAAGCAAGACATAGTGGACTATGTACTTGGTCTCCGCTCCAGGATGGCTGAGTATATGGAGAAGGCATCCAAAAAATTGAGGCCAGCCAAGAATTACAGAAAGCTTGGCATGACCAAAGGCTGTCTTGACTGAGTACTAGCCTGGACAGAAAGTATGGGTGTTGGAGCCAGTGGCCCCAGCAGCACTCCAGGACAAATGGTCTGGACCCCATACCATTGTTGAAAAGAAGGGAGAGGTTACCTACTTGGTGGACCTAGGAACTCCCAGGAGCCCCCACAGGGTGCTCCCTGTCAACAGATTGAAGGCATATGTTGACAGGGCAGACATGGGCTTGCTCATGGCTACAGATGAGGGGCAGGAGGAAGGGAGTGACCCTCTCCCAGACCTGTTAACTCAGAACCCTGAAGATGGCTCAGTTGATGGTGTGGCCTTAGATGGCAGCCTCACTGAACATCAGCAAAATGACTGCAGACAAGTTTTACAGTCATATAGACATATGTTCTCCTTGACACCCAGTCAGACTAACTGGTGTACCCATGTAGTGGACACTGGTGACAGTCTTCCTGTGAAAACAAGATTTACAGGCAACCTGACCATGTCAGGGACTGTATAAAGACTGATGTGTAAAAGATGCTGGAATTAGGTGTTATTGAGCCTTCAGAGAGCCCCTGGGCTAGCCTAGTGGTTCACACCAAAGATGGAAAGAGAGAGATGAGGTTCTGTGTGGACTACAGAGGACTCAATGCTGTCACCAGGACAGATGCACACCCTATTCCAAGGGCAGATGAGCTCATAGACAAATTGGCTTCTGCCAAATATTTGAGCACATTTGATCTGACAGACGGCTATTGGCAAATCAGGTTAGCTTTGGAATCCAAAGCCAAAACTGCATTTTCTACCCCAGGAGGTAATTACCAATTTGTGGTGATGCCCTTTGGTTTGAAAAATGCACCTGCCACCTTCCAAAGGTTGGTGAATCAAGTCCTTATTGGGTTGGATGACTTTTGTGCAGCTTATCTGGATGATATTGCTGTCTTTAGCTCCACCTGGGAGGATCACCTGGTCCACCTGAAGGAAGTGCTAGAGGCTCTGCAAAAGGCAGGCCTCACTATCAAGGCCACAAAGTGCCAGATAGGGTAGAGTAAGGTTGTGTACTTGGGCCACCTTGTGGGTGGAGTCCAGGTTCAGGCCCTGGAGAGTAAGATCCAGACCATCAAGGACTGGTCCCCTCCAACTACCCAGACTCAGGTCAGAGCTTTCTTGGGCCTGGCTGGGTACTACAGGAAGTTTGTTAAGAACTATGGGTCCATTGTGACTCCTCTTAATGACCTGACATCCAAAAAGATGCCCAAAAAGGTTCAGTGGACAGTAAACTGTCAAAAGGCACTTGATGACCTGAAGAAGGCCATGTGCTCTGCACCTATCCTGAAGAGTCCTGACTACTCAAGAGAGTTCATTGTCCAAACAGATGCTTCTGAGTTGGGAGTGGAGCTGTGCTTTCACAACTTAATGTAGATGGTCAAGGCCAGCCCATTGCTTTTATTAGCAGAAGGCTGACCCCCAGAGAGAAACGTTGGTCAGCTATTGAGAGGGAGGCCTTTGCTGTGGTGTGGGCGATGAAGAAGTTGAGACCATACTTGTTTGGCACTCACTTCAAGATTCCGACCGACCATAAGCCCATCTTATGGCTTAATCAGATGAAGGGTGAAAACCCCAAACTACTCAGGTGGTCCATTTCCCTACAGGGGATGGACTTTACAGTGGAGCACCGCCCAGGGACTGACCATGGTAATGCAGATGGTCTCTCCAGGTACTTCCACTTAGAACATGAAGACACAACTGGTCAAGGTTGGTCTAATGTCCCTGCGTTTGGGGGGGGGGGGGCGTTGTGTAGGAGAGTAGGGTCTGCTATCCTATGGTCACCCCAAATTTTTGCTTTTTGCTTCACTGGTTTGTGACTTAATGTGGCTGTGGGCCTGCTAATCAGACCCACAGCCTGCTGTTCTCTCTCTAAATTAATGCCGATGCACTCTAGGTGCATTACGAATTGGATCTGGTTCACCTTATAGGCCCCTGTAACAGTGTACCCCAGGTACCCAGGGCATAGGTGTATCCAAGGCCTACCAGGGGCTGCAGCATGTAATATGCCACCCCTGGCCTGGCCTCCATATTTGACACAGCTGGCTGATCAATCAGCTGGGGTAAGTTGGTGTAATCACTTCTTACTTAGGTATAGTGTATCTATATCTAACCTATATGGACACATGTTAACCTATAAGTCACTCCTATGGAAGGCCTCGACAATCCTGGAGGCAGAGTGCTTGGTTTCATGTGAGATGGTGCTCTGGCACGAGCTGAGCCTGTCTGCAGCTGTCGGGAACAACTCCCTTAGCTGTTCGGGGATATTGCCATACCATATACTCTTAAGTGCATTATAATCCTCGCGGTTACTTGCCAACTTTGCTTTGGCTTTATCAAAACATGTCGAGTAAGGTGTCATACAAATTGGAATACTACCCCCTCACCAATTCTGGTGACGGGGGTAGCATTCCACCCTTCTAGAGGGACACGACATGTACATAACCTGAACCCCGGTTAAAGTTAAACTCGAGCCTCAGCATCACAAAATAGATGCTGCCACCACAGACACAAGTCTGACCTCCTGCTGCTGGGAGTCCTTCCAGCGAGGGAGGCTTGGACAAAGGGTTTCCTGCCTTGGGAGGTGCTAGCACCACCCCAGACAGGATTTTGTGTATTGGATAGGACAGGGCTGAATAGAATGAGACATGCCTGGGGCACACAAGGTGTCCCTGTGCATATGCCAGTTCAAACCGGTGCTGGGACTTTCCAGCCCCAGTCCTGGCACGGAACTGGACAAAGGAAAGGGGGTGTAACCACCCCCCTTCCTGGTCCCACCCAGAGGAGGGACCTAGCAGGTGATCCGGCCCCTAGATTTGGAATAAGAGTAGGTGCTGTGACCCAAGACTTCAGATCATCCTGAACTCGACTTGAAACTAAGAAGAAAACTGGACTTCGACATTCTGCTGCACAGAAGACTGAAGAGCATCTCCCTTGTGGCCAAGGAGTGACCACCCTGTGAATACAGGCACCATCCAGCAGCTCGATGTCTACTTTGCCGCCGCCTACCGCCGGAGCCTGAGCCCAGAGCCCAACAAGGCCTGGATTCCCAGACATCTCAGAGCCCGATCCACAGTCCCTGAAAAGAAGAGACCCCGTGGAGGCACCGAGGGCGGTGGGACCGGCCATCTTGGAAGATCCACGAGATGCTGACTGCGCAGCACCCGAGGCACCCTTGATGCACTGCTTTGGGGTTTGAGAAGCCCCACCACCGAGCAGCATCTGCTCCGAAAATCAGCCCCCCAGCATCTCCACAATCTGCGTGGGGCCCTTTTGCATTTTGCCACTCGACGCGTCATCCCGGTTACTGGCCCGTTGGCTAGTGGCCATCTTGGCGACGAAATCCGAAATCAACACTGCTGGTCTGGTTGCTCCAGACTGGCCCTCGCTCCTGTAAAAATGAGCAGCCCCTCTGACCTTGCTGGTCCGAGTGAGACGCTTGCATCGTTTTCTGTGTGGCTTGCATTAGCCCAGGCCTGTTTGCTCCGATCAAGAAGCCGACACTGCCATCAGCTAGAGCCTTTGTGGGACAGCTCGTGATCGACTCCTGGACATCCTCGACCTCTTCGTGTCCACGTGGCTGCAGAGACAATCTTCACTTCTTCACCTGTTTGCACCAGACATCGCCTGGTTCCCTCCTGGTTCCACGGTAGTCACTGGCTAGTAACTATGAACATTGTCCCCTCTGCTTTCAGGTCTTCACCTCTTCAGATCCACCCTTGGATCCACCGGAACTCTCCTCGACGACCCGCCTGCAGCATCTTCATCTACAGGCTCCATAGATCAGCGCGACGAAACCCGACACACTTTGAGACATATGCACCCGCTTCCTGTGGGTGAGGTAACCCTGGCACTCTGGTGCTCCTGTGTAGCAATACACCTCTAGTGTCTATGTTCCAAGTTGCTAGGTTCTAGGCCATCCGCAAGGTTCCCTTTTCAGTAACTTTGTACTTTTTACGCACTATTGACTTTGCATTGGTGCATGCGTGTGCTTTAAGCGCTGCACCCGAGTCCCGCGGGCCTTTCCCGACTTCATCACTGCTAGTCCCGAACCGCCCCAGCGATTCCCTAGGCCCTAGGCCTACTTCCTTTTCGATTAGTGATACTTATACCACTAGTTTAGTGT
This sequence comes from Lissotriton vulgaris, assembly GCF_964263255.1. Classification (NCBI taxonomy): domain Eukaryota; kingdom Metazoa; phylum Chordata; class Amphibia; order Caudata; family Salamandridae; genus Lissotriton; species Lissotriton vulgaris. The sequence goes on along the minus strand of NC_141696.1, from coordinate 838,992,055 downwards.
ATGGTTTGAGGGCCCCTAGGGCCTATCCATATTGTGCAACTTTTGTATATTTAAACAGTGTTTTGTTTTAACGCATTTGCTTCTGTGCTCATAAAGAGTATAGGGGATACTTGTAGTAAATAAATATATATATTTTCAATATATATCTGTGTGGTGTCCTTTCATTTGGTATTCAAGGGGATTGTATATGGTAAAACAGCTTGCTTCACATGCCTTTCAGAGTTTAGCCTAAGACTGCTTTGTCCACGCTACCACTAGGACAGCTGGTCTATAAGGTTGACTTACAACCAATCATCATAAGGGTTGCTTGGCATGGTACAAGGTGATCACTAGAACTAGTGAGCATCATATACCAGGCCAACTTCTCACAGTGTCTATTGAGGCAGACATTGCTAGTGTACAATCAGATATTGATACTAACGTAGCTTCTAGTGATGCAGTCTTGAAGCCACTCCAAGACAAGTTGATTTCCCTTAAAGTGCAGCTGGGTTCTGTCTTGGGCAAAAGAGTTCAGCAGACATTGGAGGCCAGCAAGTTAGCTCACTTACAGTAAGGGGAAGGAGCTGGGAAGCTGTTGGCTTGGAAGGCGAAAACAGATCAGGCCCGTAATAATATTGTGTCAATAACAGCGAGTAACAATATATTCTCTCCGGATGAAGGTATAAGATCGGCCTTTAGGGAGTTTTTTCAGGAGATATACTATAAAGAAAAAGACATCTCTCCAGAAATAGTTAAAGATTGGTTGAGTAGAATGTCCCTCCTGGCTCTTACTATTGAGCAGAGTATTCTCCTGGACAGCGAGATCTCTGAGGAAGAGGTTAGGCCAGCCATCCGAAATAGCAAGAAAGGGAAAGCAGCCGAACCTGATGGGCTTCCAGCAGACATTTTTAAGTTATTAGAACATAAAATAGTACCATCTCTCACTATATTATTTAATCAAATTTTGCGGGATGGCCAGCTTCCCCCTGAATCTTGGAATAGCGCTTCCATTACCCTGATTCTGAAACCTGGTAAGCCAGCCTCCTCCTGTGGGTCTTATAGACCAATTTCGATCTTAAACGTAGATTACAAGATCTTTACTACTGTTTTGGCAAGGAGGCTGGCTGCAGTTGCTCCTAATGTGTTACACCAAGATCAGAAAGGGTTTGTAAAGGGGCGCCAGCTTTTTGAACTAACATATGATTTAATTGGCGCTATAGACATAGCTATAGCTGAGTCTCTCCCTCTGGTTGCCATAACGTTGGATGCCACCAAGGCCTTCGACAGGGTAAATTGGACCTACCTGTCGGAGGCCTTGGCTAAGTTCAACGTTGGGGGTGGATTTCGGCGAGCCATCAACCTTTTATATCAGAACCCTACTGCTCGGGTACTGGTTAATGGATTATTATCGGACCCCTTTAATATTTCCAGGGGGACGAGACAGGGCTGTCCACTCTCCCCTCTTCTATTCAATTTGTACATTGAGCCCCTCGCTCAGAGCTTGAGGGATGATATGAGCATTAAGTCCTTTTCTTATAGGGTTTGGGAGAGGAAGGTTGCCCTTTATGCGGACGATGTACCCATCTTTTCGTCAGAGGCACAAACCTCAATTCCAGCAGTATTGGAGGTAGCACAACAATTTGGGGAAGTATCTGGGTACGAAGTGAAAGCATCAAAAACTGAGGTATTGATTTGGAACGATGACCACTGTGAAATCAGTATAGAGCCAGGAACATCTATGCGCCATCTGGGGGTAAATATAATGAAGGATAGAAACCAGTTAGTAGGTTCTAATTTCTCAGCAGTAGCAAAGGTATGTCGCCAGTTAATGCGATCCTGGGCCCAGCTACCACTATCCCTGTAAGGGAGAGTAAACCTGGTCAAAATGACCATTTTACCCAAATTTCTTTTTTATTTAATACCATACCTCTTTATTATGATCCCTCCTTATTAGCTAAATTGCAGGCGGACATCACTTCCTTTGTTTGGAATAAGCACCTTCCAAGGATTGCCTGAAAGAAACTTAGGAGGCGTAGGGAGAAGGGTGGGCTGGTTGCTCCTGATCTGCAGATATACGCTTGGGCGTTCCAGCTCTCCCATGCCCGAATGCTTCTAAAGATGCCTGTAGATTGTGGAGTTGGTTCTTTATTCTCAGCTTTACTTAATGGGGAAGGTTTTAGCCAGTCAGGTTTTTTGTTTAAATTTGGCAACCAAAATTTTTTTAAGGAGATCAAAATGAAGATTCTGCAGGGCTTTGCAAAGACTTGGGGAAAATTAATGGTTACTATAAAAATCAGTTACTATGGTAGTAGGGCGCCCCTTTGGGGTCTTCCCGACAGTCCCTTGTGGCTATGTGATAGTTTGGTTGTTCCACTTAAAGAAGCCGGGTTGGTGGTTTGGGGGAATTTATTTATGGATGGTAATCTTCTTCCATGGGAGTGCCTGAGAGGAAGGATTGGGCCAAATTATTCGAGGTTTAAGTATATGCAGATGGTGGGTTAGACTCAGTCATTTCTTGCACGGCTGTGTTTGGCAAACAGGTTTCCTATTGGAGGTTATAGCCTCCTGACATCCCAACTGGCAGATACTCCGCCAGCTAAAAAGGAAGTTTCCCTCTGGTATAAGTCTATCTTGGAGGAAGTGGATGGTGATTTTTTACTACCAGACCAGCTTTGGGGATCTACCATGGTGGGACGCGATGTAGATGATCTATGGAATAAATTGTGTAAAGTTTTATGGGACATCGTTAAACCTGCTTGGTTGCGTAGAAATAATTTGTTCACGCTCCATAGGGCATTCTATTCCCCTCTCAGGCTTAAGAAAATCTCACAAGGGAATCCTGTAGTCTGTGCTAAGTGTGGTTTACCCGCGGCATTGGACGCCCACATGTTTTTCGAATGTCCCTGCCTCGCTTCTTTTTGGGATGCTATAAGTTACATACTCTCTGCATCATTGGGAAAGCAAATAAACCAGGATCTCCCACTTGTCATCTTTGGGGTTTCTGCTGATGTTCAGGGGCAAGCAAAGAGCTTACTGTTTTATTCCATCCTACTTTGCCGTAGGGAGATTTGTAAAAGATGGAAGGACCCTGTTCCCCCTTCATTTATGGATTGGCAGGTGTCTGTTTTGCAAGTTTTTAGATTAGATCTTGCAAGATCTGGCAGTCAGGTGAAAGAACATTTTGGCATCAGCTGGCTTGGGGCCATTGAGTTGGCCGGGGTTTTTTTTCCCCCGGTCCTATGATTATACACCAGTGGTTTTATCGAACCCACAAAGCCTGTTCTATCTGGAGGTCTGGGTCTCAACAGTTGCATTTCCACCTGGTCTTGGCTGAGCTTGTCGTTTTTACTCGTTTATGGGTTTCTATGTGTGGTTCTCTAAGGGTATGACCCTTCTGAGGGTATATGGTTCCTGGTTGATCCTTATAACCATGCCCTGCCAGGTTTATAACCTGTGACAGAAGCGTAATACCGACTGCGGCTACACTTGAATCCATGGTGGTAAATGAGGACAAAAAAAAAAAAACTAATTATATAAGAATCAAAAGACATTTTTGAAATGTCAATATATATAAATAATGCCATTTAAAAAAGAATAATAATTTACATATAAACTGATTCAAAAAAGTTATATAAAAATGTAGTACAAAGAAAATTTTGATTTGATGAAAACATAATCCCATTTTCTAATAATTTTATTTGAAATAACACTGAAAATAAATTCTCCCATAATTTAAAATATTACATTTTAAACTACAAATGTAACCATTATCATATCATAGATGTCTGTTGTTTCATAGGATCTTACTTGGCCCTCTTAAACTCTAGAACAGTGGTTCTGTTCTCAAACTTTTTAGAACCACAACCCGCTTTTTAGAACAATAATCTTTTGTGACCTATCTATGTTTAATGGACATTGGGAGGGGTGCTTTTTCAATGTAACTAAAGCATCATGTGGTTGTGAATTATCATTTACAGACAGCTTATTTTGCATAAACATATAGTTTTAAAACAATATATCACACAAATGAATGTGTCTCAATTGGAGTTCTGTGAATATTCATCATTTGTGTATCACCAAGTAAATTTCCTTTCATGTGTTTTGGTCCTATTAATTTAATTTTGTTTTTTTAATTTAAAAGGCACTTATAGTGCACACAGCTACTTAAAGGAATGCCCTGTGCTATACCTGCATTACGGTTAGGTATAAAACCTGCACAGTTTATTTAAAGAACCATGTTTTCAGCTTCTTTTTAAATAAACCAGCATTACTTACAGAGTGTAAGTCCAGCGGAAGCTGATTCCAAGCTGCCACACCCAGCAGGGCAAGCAATCTGTCACCAGCTCTCTGTCTGCGGATCCTGGGTGTACAGACCAGCAGCTTATCCAAGGATCGCAGTTTTCTCGACGGATTGTAGACGCTGAATCTGAATCTGAAATAGGAGGGTCCTTTACCGTATGAAGTGGCATGGACCAACACCAAGGTCTTGAACTTCACTCTTTCCCTAATAGGCAGCCAGTGGAGATCCTGCAGATGAGGCCTAACAACTTGTTATTGAATAATATCCCCACATTTTTGATGGGCCCACCATAGGGAGCCGGCGGGGTGTATCATCCGGCCATAATGAAAGCCAAAACTGCGGAGGGAAGTCCCCAAAGAGGGGAATCTTCTTTTTGTCCTGATTGCCTTTCAGTTGTGCCTTAGCTAGCCAATGGAAAACTGAAGCGAGACAGGATTTTACATGAGAGCAATTTGCCTCACTCCCTTTATTCCAGTAAAAGAGCAGCTGTGTATCATCCGCATAGGAGATAACTTTGACCCCAAATGTATATGCTAACTGAATTAACGGGGTCATATTAATATTGAACAGTGTAGGGCTCAGTGTCCAACCCTGAAGAACCCCAATGTTCAATGTTTGAGGAACGACTGAGAAGGGGGCATCCAGATTTGTTGGCTTCTTTCCTCCAGGAAGAATTTACGACAGTTCTATGCTGAACTGGTCACTCCTATCTCAAGCAATCGATCTAATAGCAGGGCGTATGACACTGTATCAAACACAGCTGGCAAGTCCAGTAGTACCAGTAAAACCCTACCCCCAGTATCCAGGGTACCCCCTGATAGCTTCTGCTACTACAACCAGCACCTTCAATGCCCGAAGCCTGATTGAGCCAGACGAAAGAGCCCATTGTGCTCCACAAACCTCAATAGCGGTCTGTTCACCTGCTTCTCGAGAATCTTAGAAAAGCCTGGGAGTAAAGAGATGGGTCTCTAATTAGCAGGTGAGGAGGGATCGGCTGAAGGTTATTTGAGCAGGGGGAAAATCATCGACTGTTTCCAACCTCTGGGCACCATGGCCGCTGCTAAGAATAGATTAAGCAGTCTACTGGGCAGCAAATTAATAACATCAGCTCCTGACGCTAACAGTTTGGGGGGACAAGGATCAATCGAGAGCCTGATTTTAGTGACTTAGGGCAGAGAGAAATTCCTCAAGGGAAATGGCTTCAAAGGCATTTAATTTTGGGATAATAACCAAATTCCTAATCATAGGAGTTTCATCCTCCAGGTCCTACTTTCTACAGCCACCTAGATTTGCCTGTATAGTTTGGACATTGGCGGAAAAGCAGCCCGCCAATTCTTCACACCACTCCTAGGAAGCCTCCCTTGAGTGAGTACAGGCATCTGGAGTCAGAAAACTCTTGGCAATTGAAACAATCTCTTTAGAATTTGTGCCAGAGAAAACAATGCACTCCTAATAGTGGAGGCGTTTAGCTCTTAGGATAGTCGCATAATAGTTTTTTTGGAGCTTTTTTTAAAGGCCTCTTTGTCCCCTAAACTATCATTCTTCCTCCATTTGTATTCTAACGTCCTACAGTTTTGTCTTTCCAGTTTCAAGGGACTGGAGAATCAAGGCTTAGAGGGGGCGCTTCTACCTCTTATATGCTGGAAGGGGTGAGCCAATTCCTCATCAACGTTATTAAAATCTGTTTCCAGCACACTAGCACACTTCAGAATAACAAAAAACATGTGCTTCATTTTTGCTTTCCCAACTGCTAAATGTGTGCAGTTCATTAATAGGTATTGTTGTGCGTTGCAAAATAAGACATCCTACAGCATTTTCTTTCACACTCCCTGTACTACAGCAACATTGTCACATATTTGAATTTTAAAACTTCTCTCTGTTTGCAGTCAGAGACAGAAAAATAAACACCAATCCCACATTGGAAGAATAAGGAGCAATTTGTCAGAAGATATAGACTGAAATTTGACCTATATCTTTGAAGAACCTGCAAATGTGACAAGATAAACACAGAATTTAAAAGCATCTTTATTTTTTGCTCGGGCTTTCCTGGCCCACTAGTGGGTCGTGACCCACAGTTTGGGAAACGTTGCTCTAGAACATCTACTACACATAAAGGATGGAACCAATTCCCACCCTAGTCTGACACCCACCCACCACCTGCAAAATACCAGGTAGTGGTTCATAGAGTCAAACTCTTTGGATAAAGAATCATCAACTGGAGAACATTTCTATCTTAAATTGATTGCACAAAAGAGTTGTGCTATTTTCATACCTCAGTTGGGCTTGAAGTCCAGCTGAAACTCCCCAGAACATTATTCGGTTCACGTTATAAATTAAGCTGGATGGTAGCATTTTATTCGGGATTTTTTTTATAGAAGTTTTATGTTAAATCGTTGCCTACATAGTTGGCTTTCCTTTGAGTCCTTAAAAGCTTTTTTAAGTAGTCGATATAAGAATTGTGCATAGAAATTGTTTTAAAACAGGTATTCATAAATCTGCCTAATAATGGATGGTAGGTCCTAGAAACATCTCCCAATGAAGGACGGTGTATACTCCTTGCTTAAATAACGCTTACTGTGCTACTTCGCTAAATTCCAAAGATAAATTTCAATCTAATGGCAACACATCGACTTGGTGCTTTTTCCTTTCCCAGAACTGTATCCTGTCTGATTTTCTGATATTTCTGATCCTATTGTAGAAATAGGTCTGAAATATACACCAACAGCCTAGGGGTAAACTGACATGATCCACAGGGACACCATCCGCATCACGACTTACACCGACGACATCCTGACTACCGCCGAACACCTACACTTCCATATCCACACCGACCCGAAGACCACCCTCAGAGGCACCCTGATCTACCGACCCCCGGGACCACGCACACAATTCAGCGAGGACATCGCCGACTTCGTCAGCCCGCATGCCCTCCCCTCCGCTGACTACATCCTCCTAGGGGACCTCAACTTCCACCTGGAGAACAACAACGACCGCAACACCACCACCCTGCTCGACAACCTCGCCAACCTCGGACTCAAGCAGCTGGTGACCACCCCCACCCACCTCGCCGGACACACACTCGACGCCGTCTTCTCATCCAGCAAAGACATCACCTTCAGCCACGCCACAGGACTCCACTGGACGGACCACAGCTGCGTCCACTTCACCTTCAGAAGAACGACGATCCACCACCACCAGCAACAGGTCGCCCGCAGAAACTGGAGCAAGATCACAGTCGACCGCTCGCCGCTTCCCTGAGCCAGCACCCTCCCGCCAGCTCAGCGAACCCCAGCCAGGCCGCCGACAACCTCACGAAGTGGATCAGCAACTGCGCGGACGAACTCGCCCCACTGAAGACCCCGCCCAGCAGACCCGGCAGCAAGAAGGCCCCATGGTTCACCGACGAACTCAAGAGCTCCAAGAAGAACTGCCAAGCCCTCGAGAAAGCCTGGAGAAGGGAGCCAACACCGGACAACATGACCACCCTCAAGCTTGCCACCCGGAAGCACCACCAGCTGATCCGCGACACCAAGAAAACTGCATTCAAGGACCGACTGGACAACAACGCACACAACAGCAAGGAACTCTTCAACATCGTGAAAGAGCTCCCCAACCCCAACGCCGGAAACAACGACATCACCCCATCGCAAGAACTCTGCAACTCCCTCGCCTCCTACTTCCACAACAAGATCGCGGACATACACAACAGCTTCAACACCCAACCAACGAACGCCACGTCCGACACGACCGAACCACCGCCCCCCACCACCACCCTCCGCGCCTGGACTCCGATCAGCACCGAAGACACCGTCCGCATGATGAACTCCATCCACTCCGGATCTCCGACCGACCCCTGCCCTCACCACGTCTTCAACAAGGCCGACGCTGTCATCGCACCCCACCTGTGGGACATCATCAACACCTCCTTCACCACCGCCACCTTCCCTGAGAGCTGGAAGCACGACGAACTCAGCGCTCTACTCAAGAAACCAACAGCGGACCCCACCGAACTCAAGAATTACCGCCCCATCTCGCTGCTCCCGTTTCCGGCCAAAGTCATCGAGAAGACCGTCAACAAGCAACTGGCCGCCTTCCTCGAGACGAACGGATCCCTCGACCCCTCACAGTCTGGCTTCCGAGCCAACCACAGCACCGAGACCGCCCTCATTGCTGCTACCGATGACATCCGAACCCTGATGGACAACGGAGAAACAGCGGCCCTCATCCTCCTAGACCTCTCCGCGGCCTTCAACACCGTCTGCCACCGCACCCTAGTGCAGCGCCTCTACAACGTCGGAATCCAGGAGAAGGCACTGGAATGGATCATCTCCTTCCTCGACGGAAGAACCCAGAGAGTCTGCCTACCACCGTACAAATCAAAGGCCACCGAAGTCATCTGCGGCGTACCCCAAGGATCCTCGCTGAGCCCAACCCTCTTCAACGTCTACATGAGCCCCCTCGCGGCCATCGCACGCCAACACAACCTGAACATCATCTCCTACGCCGACGATACCCAGCTGATCCTCTCCCTTACCAACGACCCCGCCGCCGCCAGAGCCAACCTTCACGAAGGAATGGAAGAGGTAGCCGAGTGGATGTCGACCAGCCGCATGAAGCTGAACTCGGACAAGACGGAAGTCCTCATCCTGGGATCCTCGCCCTCCGCCTGGGACGACTCCTGGTGGCCCCCCGCCCTGGGAACCGCACCCAAACCGACAGACCACGCACGCAACCTGGGCTTCATCCTGGACTCCGCCCTCTCCGTGACCAAGCAAGTCAACGCCGTCTCCTCGTCATGCTTCAACATCCTGCGCATGCTACGGAAAATCTTCCGGTGGATCCCCACCGAGACCAGGAAGACTGTCACCCAGGCCCTCGTCACCAGCCGACTGGACTACGGCAACGCCCTCTACGCCGGAACCACCACCAAGCTCCAGAAGAGACTCCAACGGATCCAGAACGCCTCAGCCAGACTCATCCTCAACATCCCACGACACAGCCACATCTCCGGACACCTAAGAGACCTGCACTGGCTCCCGGTCAACAAGAGAATCACCTTCCGTCTCCTTACCCACGCACACAAAGCTCTCCACGATCAAGGCCCGAGCTACCTCAACAACCGCATCAACTTCTACGCTCCCAAACGACACCTCCGATCAGCCAGTCACGCCCTCGCCGCCGTCCCCCGCATCCGAAGAACGACAACAGGAGGAAGGTCCTTCTCCTACCTGGCCGCCAAGACCTGGAACTCCCTCCCGACCGACCTGCGCCTGACCCAAGACCACCTCGCCTTCAGGAAGAAGCTCAAGACCTGGCTGTTCGGGCAGTAGCAGCACCCCCCCCCCCCCCCTAGCGCCTTGAGACCCTCCGGGTAAGTAGAGCGCTCTATAAATGTCTATGATTGATTGATTGATTGATTGAAATCACCAAATGCCTCCAATGATCTCACAACCTAAAATAATTGTTTGTAAGAGTTTCCAACCTTCGATATTTGTTGGCTATAAAACAATATTTTAGCCTAAAATGTATATCATTTTATCATCTGCAGCATTTTTAGTTCACCTCCGAAAGATGCTCACCACAATTCGTTTTAGTTTTTATTTATTTTACGTTTGAAGAATACCATTCATTTAGCATTTTTCTGTTTTAATTTAAATGGTGAATAATCTAGTGGTCTTTATTCTTCTTTACCTACTGTTATAACGTAGCCATTTCGGGATCATGCTCACTTGTTCATGGTACAGCTAGGTGTGATCTGATCAGCCTCATTGCTGTGTGTGCCCCATGTGAGGACTAACATTAAACCCAATCCAGAATATGTCCCTTCTCGTGAGTTGTAACCCAAAACTGTGTTTAAAAGTAAGCCCATACATTATTGACTACTCTAATCCAGGTATCCTTGGCCCATAAATTTGAGTCTTTCTTTAAAACACTTATACACAGGAGTCATCAAAGATAAAGTAGTAGCAAAGCTGTCAGCATCAGAAGAATGTTGTCTGTAAACCAATTTAGAGCTTCACCACTGGATGTTCAAAGAAAGCATACAGAACAATATTACACCTTTGAACTCATATGAAACGTCTGTGCACACTTTTTAATTGTTGTGAAAAAAGATTGGTGCAAGAGCATACTAAGGGGCAGATTTACAAGCCCTTTGCGCCACCTTTGCGTCACTTTTCCCATGTTAAAAGTGACGCAAAAGTGGTGCAAGGGGCTTGTAAATCTGCCCCTTAGTATGCATGTCTTTTTAGTGCACCTATTGAAGAATGTCACTTTGGGGAAAGGACACACCACAGAATATTCCTTTATGTGAAAAATCTAGCTTTTGTTCAGGAAGTAGGTGAAGCTCATAAAAAATATCCATTGGCTCTTAACATACAAATCAAAATGGCCGTCTCTCATATTAATATTGAACAACTAAACTCACCTCACCTTTCAAACAAGTGTAACCCCACTTTCTCCTTTACATAACTCCAGACTTCAACTGTTTATCAATCTTCTACTTTCCTAGGCTGTCGGGACCCTTTGATTCTTCCTTCCTCACTGCACTGTGCCTATCCAGCTCTTCACCAGCCTGCTTACTCCAGGGCTCCCTACGGAATTGCTCCCTAACTTTGTGTCCCCTTTTTTATCATTTCACCATTTGCTGCTAAAATGGTTTGCTTACTGAGAGTTCTCTTTGTCCGACACCAGAATAACCAACATCGAAGTGTTCTTTCTGACCTCCATTCACAGATGTCTTTCAACTGAATCAGTCTTCCACTGCCTCCATATCCACATGTACCAAAGTAACATATGCATTTGTATTACTTTTCCTACATGACTGATTAACCAATCCATGGAGCCTTGTCGGAGCCTGAAATCCCTCTGTTGACTTCCATCCTAGCATGGTTAAGCTGGAGCTGGCTTCCAAACCCTACTCCAGGCTCTCCTTGGCAGTAGTTAAGTCCAATCCCCTAGCTTGTCCCTGTCTGTTCAGCACTGCCTTCAAATTACTTTTTGCCATTTTATTTAGTCCTAGACCAGTCAGCTGCACTTTGTCATTTTAAGCTAACTGAAATAATATTATATCCAGCTCTGCCTACTATTTCCCAGCTCCAGGAACATTGGGAACAGTTACCTCCATCTCATTCCCCCTTGACCTGACCAATGAACTGCAACTGTCTCAAAGTCCAGGCCCTGCACATTTAGATATTCATTGTCTCCAGGTCCATAGCTTAATGTTCTTCACTCCCTTTTAACTGTGCCCTAAACTCCTCAGAACATTTCCAGAAATGGGAAGCACCTTATGGCCCAGGGCGTCACACATAACCCCAAACACCGTCCAACCTTCCCTTCCTCAGTCCCTTCAGCTTTCTGTTGCTCAGTATCAGAACCATATTAAGAGATGGATCTTTTCTCTTAGCGTTTCCAAAATAAGCTCAAAACCTGCATGCTTTGCACTTAATTCCCATCCTCATGAATGAGCACAGCTCCTGCCCTTTTACCTCTCTCTTGCCCTCACCAGACAAATGCATCTATCTCCAGAGTACTTCATGGATGCCACTTCTCGTTCCTCTTTTTCTACGCCTTGCTCCTTTTGTAGAAAGTCTTTTTTATCAGCAGGTACACAATATTGCGTTCCACCAGCAATGAGGCAAAATAGTTGCTATAAAAATGTCATCAGTCAAAAAGATCCTTACAAATTAAGGAACAAAATTAAGCAGAATAATAAAACATATTCACTCAAAACACCCCCTCCTCCATAACCACAATGCAATAACCCCTACTGGAGAAGCATACGCAATCAATCAACAGAGCCTGGTAGTAGTACATTGTTACTTTCTAGAAAACACATATCGTTGACATATTCACCCATACATCAATAGATAAACAGGTACAAGTCTCTTGTTCGAGAGGGACAAGTCAACAAGGTAAGACCTTCTGATAGATATTCGATCAATGGGCCCCATGTAACAACTAAGCTTTTGTAGGCATTTAACCTAATGTTTGCCAGTGTTTCCATCGTCTATATATTCCAGAGTCTAAGATGCCACAGAGCCAGTGGTGGGGCTGTTTTTTTTTTGCAGCCCCTAAACAGTTCCACATTGTCTCACCCCTTTTAACCCAAATGTGCGTTTCGTTGTTGTGCAAGTCCACTTCCTCCCCTTGTAAACCCCTTTAATCCTTTTCACCCACTTTGTAGGTCAGTGAGGCTTAGATGAACATCATCGTAAATATTGCTCAGAACATCCCGAACTCTCAGGCGGATGCACGTGATTCTCACCTGTGTCATCTCTGACCATAGATTAGGGACCTTAATAGCCTTTCAGATATCTGAATCACACCCCTTCTCTCTCACCCTCTCCTCCACTAGGCATCTCCGACTTCTCCCCACACTGGGCTTACAACTCCAAAAGTTTTTCTAGTTGCAAGTGATACCTGCCAATATTCCATCAATAGTAGTCAGAACACATGATTCTCAGTAAATTTCATTAGTTTATTTATCTCTTCCGGGTTATGGTCTTCAAAATGTTGCCCCCACACAGGTCTGTAATTTACTATGGTCAACGCGGTCAAAGGTCCCTAAGCCAACCCTTCAACACTCTCACAGTCAAGGAGCCTGGCTTAGGATTTGTCGGGAGGTTACAAATGAGCCAGATATCCTTTCCGCTGTACTACAAATCTATATTCTTTGAGTCCAAATGTCTTTGGAAATCCATGAGGCCCACTGCTCTGCCTCATGTCTCCTGGATCAATCCATGCAATATTTACTATTCAAACAGAAATGCTTCAGCTCTTTAGTTCATTTTTTTGCACCAGGTATATGTCTGGCATAAACAACACATACTATTTTAAATAAATCAACAATACTTTCTGTAGAATTCTCAATACTGGTCATCATAGTATTAATCTCCTATACTACTGCTTCATTTTCCCCATAAATGTCGCGTTCTATTTGGATGATTACTTCCATTGAGCCTTGTAGCTAAGTCTACCGGGAAAACCTCCAAAAAGTGGATGCCATGCTTCAATCACCTGCCAAGTTTCTGACCAGCATTCAACACACTAACATAACATCGTATCCAGTAGAGATCAAAACAACCCACTCATGATGCGTCTGAGAATACTACTTCTTTCTATGATACAAGGTCATCCTTTAGTTACATTGGGGCATATCTACAAGGCACGGCGTTAGAATTTTCGCTGCTTTAGCGTCTGTCTTGGGAAAAAAAGAGGCAATAATTCTAATACCCTATCAGCATGGACACGCTAACGAGTGAATCCATGACTTTGAGCATATTTTCTTAGCGCCTCGCCTCGCTAATGAGATGCGAGGTAGGCGTTCCCGACTGAAACTCAGCAGGAATAATCGCTAACAGGGCTACTCTCTATTATCGAGTAAATCGCTAACATGTTTAGCGGCATTAAAAGTAGCGCTAACCAGGTTTTTCGCCGGTTCCTTACGCCTGATAAAATCACGACTTAGCAATATTTTGCATGGGAGGTGGATCATAATGCTAGATCCACCTCTCCTTATTTACAAGGTATTCTCTAACTGTTTGTTATATCGCAGGTATTCCTGCTATATTTCATTCCTCTCGCCGTTTTTGCTGGGATTTCTATTGCCTCGGCGATGCGCATTGTAAATATTGCGCTGACCGGGCGATATAATCCGGCGTTAGGCGGCGTTAGGATTTTGCACGCTATATGCGGCCAGCGATAATTATCGCTTCCGCTTGCTGATATGCCCCATTGTTTCTCCATTTTATTCATCTTGGAACATTCTCCATGTCTTCAGGTCCCTTCTCCTTGTCTGTCATTCTAATTCTATGGTAAAGTTTCATTAAATCTCTCATTGAAACCTCTGACTTCCAAGATATCATGGCCACCAAGTTCAGTCATCTTCACTGAAACACCAGTGACTAAGTTGGACATTCAGCCTTTTAAAGCGAATTGTGACCCCAAATGCTTCTCCACATACTCTAAATCAGACATTAATTATGCCAGCACGCAGAAAATCATTAAGGTAGTGTGGTACCTGTTTAAACCCATACACTCTGCGAACCACCTACTCTTGAACTGTGCTAAAAGTATCATATGGTGTAAAGGCCATGGTCTTGCCCTAGGGCCCTCGTTGTACACCTTCAGTGGTTGCATCCCTGCCTGCCCCATCAATCACTTAGGGGCTCATTACATTCCGCGATCACTGTGGGATGGAGACCGGCCGATAGGTAGTCAGTGGCTCAACCCGCCATATTAGAATCCAACTGCCATGAAGGCGGTTGGAAAATTACCTTTTCAAATAGAGGCTTGTGCTGTGGCCCGGAAAAGGGCCGCAGCAGAAGCCGCAATTGGAAAAGGCTTGTTTTTAAACATCCATGCACAGGGTGCCTGGCACACGGTGCATGGATGTTTGGGGGGCACCACATGTGCCCTCAGGCCACATAGCAGAGGCTGAAGGTGACGGGACCCTTAGCAGGACCCCAAAAGTCCATTTCCAACTTCCTATTCATGGCAGTTGGAGCGTCATGGACAGGCAGTCGGAATGGGATGTCCTATTCCTGACAGTGGTGCCAAAGCTGGAACCTCCCCCATTGTAGGGATTAGGAATCCAACTGCTGTCCTGACGATATCTTTGATCCCGTTAGAGACAGCGGTTGTACTCCCACCTCGGAGGTCTGACGGGCTGCATTGTAATGCAGCAGCCAGACCAATGCCCAAGTTGGTGGGCGGACAGGTGGCGATCCGCCCGTCATCATAATGAGGGCCTTAGTTTCCAGCTGCTATGCTTCTGGAGGCTAGTAGCATATGATCTCCCTCTACCCTCTTTTTCTATTTTCAGTTGGCCTCATTATCCTGCTGTGGGTATGTTTGTCTTGCCCACCCTTCTCTGTGTCCTTCTTCATTTTGGTATATGGTTGTGCCCTTTCTAGCGCGCCCTCACTTGGGTGCCCGCTCTCCAGCTTACCAACTGTGGCATGATGTTTCACATAAATATCATCTCCAAAATATAGTTAAACCATAATATTGAATTCAAAATATTGTGACTATTAAAATATTGTGAACAGAAATTTCGAAGGAAAGATTAGTGTTGCTTAGTTTTACAATAATATAAAAAAATTAAATATTGTTTGCTGTAATATTGTTTTTTATTAAGTTCTTTTATAGTAGTGTATTATGCTTGGCTTCTTTATGATATTATGATGTTTGTTTGAAATTATATTTTGTAATAAAATAATAGTAATAGATATTTTTTGTGTTGGGTTTATTGGAAGATTAGTTAAGTAGAGTAATAATAATTTATATTCCTGGGTTAATATGTGAATTATTTGTTTTTAAATAGTATTTTATGTCTCTATGTGTTTAATCATTTTCAAATAGTTTCTTCATTTTATTTTTGGTTTGTGATATTTATGGGGAAAATAAGTTGGCACTGTTTTAAATTAAATATGTAATTGATAAAATAATTATGTTAATATATGAACTGAAAATTATGTTTTATGTTTAAATAATTTGCGATATTACATTTTTTTTTTTCTAACTTTAAAAAAAAAATATTTTATTACATTTTTTCAGGTCATGTGGTGGATTGAAGATGGGACATATAGTGCCTTTAAAGTGTATTTTGTAGTTAATTGTTTAATATGTTTACTTTGTAATTATTTTCATTATGTTTTGCTTACAAGTTTATTAACATAACAATTACTCATGTATTTGTATTTCAGCTTGTGGGTTATCGGGTGATGGGTACAGAGTGCTTTAATTAAAATACATAATAACTGATAATAGTTGATTAATCTTTTAAGTCTGTGGTTTAGCAATAGTTTTTATTATATCTATTTATTTTAAATATTTTGAAATATTTGAGTCCATGTTTATTTTGTATTTGTTTTAATATTTTAGGGGGTTCTGGAGCATATTTGAGAGTTCGGTGGGCAATATTTTGTGTTAAAGAAATATTGGTAAACAATTCATTTAAAAAATGACTTACATGTTTTACTTTGTTGCTTTGTATTTTGCATCAATATAACTCTTTTCATTAGGTTTGAGTGTTGTGCATGTATTTGAAGACTTGTAAAGATTACATATTTAATTCACAGAGCCATTACAACTATAAACCACTTAGTTAAAAAATTGTCTATCAAGTTCCTTTTAATTTTTAGAATACATTTCAATGGGATGTAATATTTTTTGAGTGTATTGTTAGCTTCCTTCTATTTTTAATAATGAAGACGGGATTGCATAATATTTTAGGACATTTTTATTTTTTGTTTAAAACTATTTATTAAATTCATGTTTAATAAAGGAAATTCAACTAATTAACAAAATACTTATATTGTATAAAATATATTTAATATTCAATACTAAGGACCATTTTATGATGTTGGTCGGTTAGACGGCCATTGCAGCTGTTAGGAGACCGCTCGACAGCAGTTGGCGATCCAATGCCACATTACGACGTGACTGCCGGGCTGGGGGGTGCAAAGTGCTCCTTTAAACAGCAGCTTGTGCTGCAGCCCAGGAAAAGAGCCGCAGCACAAGCCGCCATGTACAGGAGCGCTTCCTGCACATCCATGCACCATGTGGTGCATGGTACATGGTGCATGGAGGTCGGTGGGGGCACCTTCATGTGCCCCCTGGGACTCTTTACAGTGGACCGCAATGGCCAGGGGCCCTGTTTTTGGCCCCCAAAATCTATTTCCGACAGCCTTTTCATGGCAGTCCGTCCACCATGTCTGTCGGAAAGGGATATTGTAATCCTGATGGATGTGCCTGCCTCGACACCGCTTACATTCAGGATTGCGACTGTCGCCTTGTTGGGATCAGATAATACTGTCGGAGGCAGTGGTCTTCCCCCCGACCACATAGGGTCTGACCACCTGCATTGTAATGCAGCAGTGGAACGAAGGCCTGGCAAGACTTCAATTAAGTTGAGTCTTTTAAATATAAATATTTTCAAATATGTTTCTGTTCATTAGCTGGATTATTGATTTTTAACTCCTAAATCAATGCATTTTCTTCAGTGTTTTTTACACTGGAGTTAGAATAGTAAATTGTCTGTAACCCCTGTGGCATGCATGATCCCCAGTATTTATTGGTCTGGCACTAGAACCATAAATGTCATTCCCCCACTCACAGTTTACATTTACACTAATGTTTGTTAGACTGGAGTTAGAATAGTAATTCTTATTCCCTCAATGTATGTAGTTTCCCCAAATGTGTGTCTGACTGGAGTTAGAATATTGCCCAATGTATGCATTTTCATCTATGTTTGTTAGACTGAAGTTAGAATACTAAATGTACCCCCTCAATATGCACTTTCAGCAATGTTTTTAGACTGAAATATGAATAGTAAAGGTGACCCACTCATGTATGTACGTTCCCCCATGTTTGTTAGATTAGTGTATGAATAGTATAGCTGCCCCCAATGTATGTACTTTCTCCAGTGTTTGTTGCAATTGTCTTGTATTAGTAAATCAGTATTTTAGTCCCCTATAACAATCACAATAGTAACATCTTTCTCAGGAGAAAAGCTTGATATATTCACAACACAACTGAACTGTAAAAAGGAGAGAGCACGTTATTAAAATAGGATACTTGTAGATCTCCCAGCTGTAGTCCCACGCATTGCAGGGGCCACAACATCACTTTCTGGCATCCTCCCAGCAGCCCTGAGAATTTTGAAGGACTCACTGACCATAGCTTGGATCGGAGTGTGACCTGCTCCTGACCTCATCATTGCTAGGCCTTAGAAAATTGAAAACTCTTTGTGCATGCACCTGCTGCTCGTTCAGATGCCAATGTGATGACCATGATGACCATTATGACCATCATGCATCTGTCACCTGCCCCTGTCTGGTCCCGAAATTCCCCAGGTGGTGAATGCAGTTCCCTCACCAGTGAAATTAACCAGTGTGCCATGGGTCCTAGTTCAAGGAAGGATGTGGGCACTTGGCTTCTGTTTGATCTGTGAAATACAGCAATAATCAGGGATCAGTGACCCCTCAGGCCTCTGGACCTCAGCACCACTGCACTGCTGCACCAATAGAATTTACGACCCAGGCCCTCAACGCCTACAGGGCTCATCTTATTGCAAAACAAAAAGACCTGACAGCTTTAAAAGCTAAATACCAGGAAGTATCCTGTGTCCCAATGTACAGTCAATCTGGGCATCCCCAATATATCTCTTTGGGATAAGGTTTTGTAATTCAATTTTCAACAACATGCAGTGTTGTACCGTGTTACTCAAAATAACAAGTGATGACGTGTACCAGCTCATATCACAAACAACATTCTGCATTGCCTGTATGCTTGCGGCATTTCTGCACTGGCTACCAATGTTCTATGTTCACTGCATGCTATGCTGCCCATCTTCCAAAGATGTGTGTCCTTCATTGGATTTGATAATATCATAACAGAGTCCATTGTTTTTCCTAGCTTGTGATTTTCCTCTGTATAAAGAATGCCACACGTCCAGCTCAAAAGTGGAATGTGCTTTGCGAGGATGCTGTTTCGACAAAGGAAAGTGCTACAGGAAAGAGGTGCCATGTAAGTAAATAGAACTTTCTTACATATAAAGGTGTTTTTGACAACTCACAGTAAAAGCAATGCGAAAAGCACATCACATTTCAAGTCTGCAGTTGTGGCACAATAGCTCACAATTACCTATGTCTGCTTCAACCAATTCTTGAATGATGAATGAATGAATGATATTTTATAAAGTGCGCAAATGCCTGTAGGCGTCTTAAGGCTGACGAAACTGCACTGAACAAACTGCAACTATGCTGGAACTAAGCAAGAATGAACTACAACCATGCTGGAACTAGGCGTTTGAAAACAGACAAACAGACACGTTTTGAACGATTTCCTAAAATAAATGAGGCTGTTTTGGGATTTTAAATACAGAGGATGTTTTCCATTGGAGAAGATAAAACTTATGCCACCCCAAGTTGCCCTTTTAAGTTTAGGTAATACTAGTTTTTTGTGAAGGTGAAACTTAATTTTCTTTAGGGATATACCACTGGAATCTGAGCTACAAATATTCCGGGCAACAGTTATGAGAAGCCTTATGGGCAGAGAACAGGGCCTAAAAGCAATCAGCTTTTTAACCGGCAGCCAGTGAAGTTTTGGTAGTGCCTGCAAAACAGAGTGAAGAACAAGTTACTTACTTCGGTAATGCATTATCTGGTAGAGACTGTGGCCAGCTGCAGATTGCTTACCTTTGAATTTCCCATGCATCAGGCTGGAACTGAAAACTTTTGCTGCGCAATACGCCTTTCGCACACCATCGGGAACTCCATTTGGCTGTGTGACGTGGCCGGTTATGACAACTCGGTCACCTATATAGGCGCCACCCAGGCATGTGGACGTCAGTACTTTTTGTTATTTCCATGCCAGAAGTGCAGAGCCCCGAAGTAACTGATGCAGTCATGTGCAAAACTAGGGCCCTCAAAGGGAGAAACCTTAGCCCTTCAATATTAGTCCACAAAGCGGGGAGGCATAGGGGGCTGTAAAAAATCTGCAACTAGAAAGAGTCTTTACCAGATAATGTGTTACAGAAGATAATTAACTTGTTCATCTGATAGCGACTTCTAGCTGCACATTCCTTACCTTTGAATTAGATACCTAAGCCACACAATCCCGACAGTGGGCTGCGGACCAATATCTTAAACCAGAAAGTCCTGCTGGACCAAGCAGGCAAAGTGCTAGTCTCTGCGGAGCTGACAGTCCAGGCAATATTGCTTTGCAAACGTATGCAACGATGCCCACGTTGCTGTCTGACAGATGTCTTGGACTAGGACACCTTGAGCAAAAGGCCGTAGTCGCAGCCTTTCCCCTGGTGGAATGGGCCCTTAATCACCCAGTATGTCTGCTTCTTTGCCAGGGTATGGCAGATCTTAAGGCAGAGAATGACACAGCGAGAAATAGTCCTTTTCTGCACTGCCCTTCCCTTCTTTGTTCCCACGTACCACACAAAGAGTTGGTCGTCCACCTGCTACTCTTTTGAGCGGTCAAGGTAGAAAGACAATGCTCTTTTTGGGTCCAGTCAGTGGAGACTCTCCTCTTCCTTAGAGGGATGTGGAGGAGGAAAGAAGATGCACAATGTGATGGATTGACCCAGATGAAATGGGGTCACAACTTTTGGAAAAAAGGAAGCCCAGGTGCAAAGCACCACTTTGTATGGAAAGGACATTATATAGTGAGGTGAGCAAGATAATGCCTGCAACTGATGTAATTGCCACTAACAAGGCTTTGTTGATGGTGAACAGCCGGAGGGGACAATAATGTAAGGGCTCAAAGGGAGCACACATCAAGTAGGTAATGACCAAATTAATGCCCCACTGTGGCATAACAAAGGGTGTAGGTGGAAACAAGTGAGCCAACCCTTTCAGAAATCTATGTACAATAGGGGATTTAAAGGGAGAAGGCTGGTCTGGCAGCCGCAAAAGGTAAACAGAGCAGAGAGATACCCCTTGAGAGTTCCCAATGCAGAGCCCTATTGCTCAAGGGCTAAAATTAATAGGAGGACAGTAGAAAGAGAAGCAGAACGAGTGTCAATAGACCTTTCTGGACAGTATAAAAAATGTTCTGCCCACGGCAGTCGTATACCGTTTTAGTGGAGGGCTGCCTGGCTGCCAGAATAACATTACAATCTTTGGGAGGAAGGTCAAAAGCTATCAACTGCCGCAGCTCAATCTCCACACATGGAGGCGCAGAGTGGACAGGTTCGTGTGGAGAACCCTCCTCTGCTGTTGCAACAGAAGATCCCCCCGAAGGGGCAGCCTGATTGGAGGATTGGTGCTCATTTTCAGAAGCTCGGTATGCCAGACTCTCCTCGCCCAGTCCGGAGCCACAAGAATGCTTGGGTTCGGTTGCTCCTGATCTTCTTCAGAATCCTGGGCAGGAGTGGTATAATAATAATAATAATAATAATAATAATACTAATAATAATAATCCACATTTATAAAGCGTGAACAATCACCCGTAAGGGTCTCTAGGCGCTGGGGTCTTTGGGAAGATTAAGCAAGCTATTGTCCAGAGTCACATGGTGCTGGGCTAACCTGCCACTGGAGCGGGGATCGAACCGTGATCCCCAGATTCCAGTGTCAGTCGCCCTGGCCGCGGCGCCACACCTCTCCCTGGTATGGGTGGCAAGGGCGTACAGCAGGCCTGAGCTCCACTCACGATGAAAGCGTAGCTGAGCGATAGCTGCCTTGGAAACTCCAGCACTCAGTATTGCTGACATTGCGCGTTCTCTTCAGAGGTGAACAAATCTATCCAAGGTGCTCCCCACGGCTAAAAGAGACCTTGCACCACCTTCGACTGGACATGCCACTCGTGAACTGCTAGGCATCGATGGCTGAGTCTGTCCACCTGGCGTTCAGAGAACCTGCCAGGTGTTGAACCACCAGCTTAATATCCTGCTGTTCCAGCAATTTCCAGAGATGCAGGGCCTCTTGACAAAGGGTCCACAACCCTACCCTACTCTGCTTATTGCAGTGCCACATGGTGGTCGAGTTGTCTGTGAACACCTGCACTAGCTTCCCCTTGACCGAGGGAAGAAATCCCTTCAATGCCAATTGAATCGCCTGGGAATAACAACCCCTTTCTACTTCTGAAACCGGGACTCTCTCTATACCTCCCTTGGTCAAGAGAGCTGAAACTTCCTCTTGGAGCAATTTCAGATGTTCCTCCACCAGCTGTTCCTGATTTGGCAGAATGGGAGGAGGAAAGGCAGAGAATAGCCCTCCTGAATGATCCGCAAGACCCACTTGTCTGATTTTTTATGGATCTCCAGCGGGGGAGATGGTGATAAATTCTCCTGCCAACTGGGGTAGTGTGGTCCTGCAGACTCAGACTAGAAGTGCTTGGAGGCTGTGGCTGCCGGGGGCAGGGTAGCCGATGACTTCTGGCCTCCATTCCTGGAACAGAATGTACCACATCCATGTCCCCGCACGGCTTGGGCAGTCTGTGCAGGATGGTGGCTGGGAGAGGGCTGAAGCGGCGGTAAACACCTTCCATTGCCACTAGGCTTCCACAAGTTCCCCTTACCAGTCCAAATGCTCTGCAGAGTCATCCTGGTGTTCCAGAGGGTCCATAGACCCCTCACATTCCTCTTCTGAGCCTAGCACATCCACAAAGTGCTCAGGCGACAACATAGAACCCCTGGGTTCAATCAGTGCAGAAATGTGCATCTAACAATGTCATTCCTGCTCTGTGTCATCGGGGATGAGATGGGGCTGGCACCGCAGATGGACATCAGCAGTGCCGCAGGCACCGACTTTGGGTCCGACGCTGGAGGAGGTCATGTTGGCATGTCCGGCATTAACTCGGATCCATGATTGGATCCATGATGCCCAACCAGCACCATGGCCGGAGCCGACGGCTTCGAACCATATGGGGCCTCTTCCTACTCCACAGGGCCTGAGGGCTCACCAGTGAGGTTGGCCCACTCAAATAAGCAGTGCATGGCCTGGTAAAACTCTTTTTTCTGAGCGGGGTCGCTCTAGGCCCCAGAAAGGGAAGGAGGCGTGAAGTTGAGCCGGGCTATGGCTCTGCAGAACCATGCCTAGAGTGTGGGGGTCACCTTACTTCTCTCATTGACGGATGACAGCCGAAGTGAAGATGAAGTGCGCTTGGAATTCTTCTTGTTATGCCTCTTCCCCGCGTGTGCTGAGAACCTCAAGTAGGAGGAAGAGGATTTATGGGCCCGATTCACAGAATGAACTTACTACTTTTGGCATTCACAGAATGCACTTACTACTTTTGGTATTCACAGAATGAACTTACTCATTTCGGTATTCACAGAAGTTAGGACTACTAACTTTAGGACTCTTAAATGCCTTCTGTGAATACCGAAAGTCTTAAAATTAGGATTTTTCTCAATTTAGTAGTAGTAAAGTTAGGACTACTAACTTTAGGACGCCTAAATGCCTTCTGTGAATACCGAAAGTCTTAAAATTACGATTTTTCTCAATTTAGTAGTAGTAAAGTTAGGACTCCTAACTTTAGGACTCCTAAATGCCTTCTGTGAATACCGAAAGTCTTAAAAAATACGATTTTTCTCAATTTAGTAATAGTAAAGTTAATTATCCTAACTTTACTACTACTAAATTGAGAAAAATCGTAATTTTAAGACTTTCGGTATTCACAGAAGGCATTTAGGCATCCTAAAGTTAGTAGTCCTAACTTTACTACTACTAAATTGAGAAAAATCCTAATTTTAAGACTTTCGGTATTCACAGAAGGCATTTAGGCGTCCTAAAGTTAGTAGTTCTAACTTTATTACTACTAAATTGAGAAAAATTGTAATTTTTGGACTTTGGGTATTCACAGAAGGCATTTAGGAGTCCTAAAGTTAGGAGTCCTAACTTTACTACTACTAAATTGAGAAAAATCCTAATTTTAAGACTTTCGGTATTCACAGAAGGCATTTAGGAGTCCTAAAGTTAGTAGTCCTAACTTCTGTGAATACCGAAATGAGTAAGTTCATTCTGTGAATACCAAAAGTAGTAGGTGCATTCTGTGAATGCCAAAAGTAGTAAGTTCATTCTGTGAATCGGGCCCAAGGACTCTGGGAGCGGTCCATCGAACTCCATTTCGTCAATCGGATCAGGACCGGGACCTCTACGGAGTCTCCCTTGATGGTGTCGACTCTAGGGTCGTGAGGTGCTTCATCACCCGCTCCCTTATGGCCTTCAGAGCCATGGCCCGGCAGACAGAGGACGACTTCAATTCGTGGCCGCGCTCGAGACACCAGAGACAGACAAGGTGGGTGTTGGTAACCAACAACATCTGGTGGCGGACACGTAAGGCTTGAAACCTGTCTTCCTTGAAGACAACCCTCACACAAGAAGTTGGAAAAAATTCTGAATTCGACAAAAGTTGAGAAAAAAACTGTCAAAAAGCGACAGAAGAGTAGCTCTTGCCATGTCTGCGCTTAACTGGCGTGGAACGAAAAGAACTGAAGTCAGTGTGCCTGGGTGGCATCTATATAGGTGAACGCAACATCATAATCGAAGCTGGTGATTGCATCACAAGGGGTATTGCTCAGCAAAAGTGTCTGGATCCAGCATGATGACTGGGAAATTCAAAGGTAAGGCATCTGCAGCTAGAAGTCTCTATCAGATTAAAACACATAATTGACCAATGTCCAGAGGTAAACAATCTAGAAAGGAATTTGCAGATTCCACTTGAGAGAACACAAACTTTTTCCCCTCTAAGTCACCCTTAGACATGAGGGAAAGCTCATTGGAGCTACCAGGATTCCCACCACCAGCTCTCTTTTAACCTCAGCAAAGGCTCTTTTCTAGCCAGCGCCTCAGGGAACAGGTCAGGAAACATAAGGGGTTGGTGATCCTCCAGGACCATCATTTTTTTCTTGATGGTGGCATTCAAAATGTTATTTCTACCCTCAGAGGATCACAAGAGAGAAATTAGTGTGATGCACACATCTGTTCTGTTAGCTTGCAGTTTGAAGGGGAGTGCCAACCACATCATCTTTTGCAGTGTCATCCTGAGAGTCCAAAGCAAAACCAAAGGGGATGATGGACGGAGTGTTGAACATTGCAAGCACTCACCACCAGTCAACTGATCTGGGTTGAATCCATCATCATTCTTTAGCTCACTCCGCCACCCCAGTTCAGACATAGCTAGCTTGAATCCAGTGGCAAAGTTAGCAAGGGACCCACGTCTGGGCATACCCTGCCAACTTAGGGCGAAGAAAGCAAAACCAAAGGGGATGATGGACGGAGTGTTGAACATTGCAAGCACTCACCCCAAGTCAACTGATATGGGTTTAATTCATCATAATTCTTTAGCTCACTCCGCCACCACAGTTCAGACATAGCTATATGCAAATCAGTCTGACCCTGTGCCTCATGGGAACAGTCCATCCCGAACTGCCAAGCCATGTCTTCGGTGGACTGGAAATGAGCATCCTGGGACCGGTTTCTGGCTAATCAGCCATCATCAGCCAGTCTAGCTTGAATCCAGTGGCAAAGTGAGCAAGGGACTCACATCTGGGCATACCTTGCAAACTTAGGGTGAACAAAGCAAAACCAAAGGGGATGATAGACAGAGGGTTGAACATTGCAAGCACTCACCCCAGTCAACTGATCTGGGTTTAATCCATCATCATTCTTTAGCTCACTCCGCGACCCCCGTTCAGACATGGCCATATGCAAATCAGTCTGACCCTGTGCCTCATGGGAACAGTCTAGCCCGAACTGGAGCTACCAGGTTTCTCACCACCAGCTCTCTTTTAACCTCAGCAAGGGATCTTTTCTAGCCATTGCCTCAGGGTACTGGTCAGGAAACATAAGGGTTGGTGGCATTCAAAATGTCATTTCTACCCTCAGAGGATCACAAGAGAGAAATCAGTGTGACGCCTACATCTGTTTTGTTAGCTTGCAGTTTGAAGGGGAGTGCTGACCACATTATCTTTTGCAGTGTCATCCTGAGAGTCCAGCAGTGTTAAGAGCACCTTAAGCATCTCATCTAACAAAGCCTAAGTGAAACTCTGAGAAGGGATTCCCTCTGTAGAATTTTCTAACTGCTCAAGTCTCGCATAA
Organism: Lissotriton vulgaris; assembly: GCF_964263255.1. NCBI lineage: Eukaryota > Metazoa > Chordata > Amphibia > Caudata > Salamandridae > Lissotriton > Lissotriton vulgaris. Next base: position 838,966,219 of record NC_141696.1, on the reverse strand, counting down.
AGTTTAAGGATCTTTTCTGTCATCACAACCTTAAGTGAGGCCAAGTCTTTAACCAATATTTCTATTTCCTTGTATTGGCTCTTTAACCCCTCAGATCTCTGCGCCATATTACTCTGCATTGGCTTTGCAACTTTCAGCTTTTTTGACAGTTCCGCTAGACTTACTTTCACAGCCTTCACGCCACCTGCAATGGAGTCTGTTTTTTTCAGCCATTTATGATGTAAGGTTATTGAGAGAGGGCATACTAAGTCCTGCTTCATCTGTGGTGTTCTCCACGCCCTCACTTTTTTGCCTCTTGGAAGCATCCTATTGGTATCAGAAAAAGTCCACTTCGAGGTTGTGATGGCCAGAGATGGCTGTGGAATGGGCAATATCAGAGGGGCATGCTGATCAAGCTTGAGAAGTGATCATTAGGATGGTGCATCAGCTGCAGACCTACAATGACCTAGTTTTCTTAATTCCCCATCCACCAACCATGGCCACATGGGCCTCGTCTTGAGATTCCTACAGAGCCATGGTCTTGTGGATCTTGCAAAACGTGAGCCCCTCTGTCTGAAGTACTGGTGGCATGGCCACGTTCCCTGCTTCACGTTTCTCTACCTACATTTGGGAACTGGGGTACTTATGAACTACCATGTAGTTCTACAAATGTACACTTTTAATGGAGAGGGATTCCGGCCTCATGTGACAGTAACCGGGTCACTTTGACTCAGTCTCCTTTCTTTTATGTCTGTTATTGCTACACTTTCCACCGTAGGTTTCTGTCACAAAGTGGGTTTATGTGAGATAAAATATTTCAGCTCTAATTAAGGGCTTCCCCCTCAGAATTTCCATGCAACCCTTGAGTCATCTTAGCTGGGGTGCGCTAGAGAGACTGGCAGCAAGATGGCAGCCATTTGGTGAGGCTCTGCTGGTGGGGGTGAAAATCCGCACTTTATCTGCCATCTGATGCCAGCATCATTGTCTGCAACTGTATGGGGGCAGTCTTGGAGAAACCGAAATCCTGACTGGTGCTGAGTCGGAGCCTGGCAGAGCTCTAACAACAAGCTGCAGCCCAGCTAGATGGTGGTTCAGCCAAGCCGAGTGATACAGTGTGACGGCGCTCCTCGCAGGGAAACAGGAAGCCACTCTGAGCCTACCTTGAGTGTGGATTTGTGAGCGTCCCCCCCTTTGCGAGGGCTGCCTCACGCCTGCATGGCTGGGAGCCGTCCCACTGGAGGAGCTCGATGCAAACAAGCACCCGTAGCCATTGCGGACGACGGACAGAGGGCTCCACAGAGAAGGTAGGGCTGCACTGAGCGCATCCATAGTGGGATAGCAAAGAACTGTGTGCTGCCGCTGCCGGACTGCCGTGATGAACCTGGACTGACTGGCTGGCCTGCGCTGTCCTCTTGGTTGGAGCGGCGCGGGCTAAGAGGCGGTGCCGAGAGAGCTCCCCGGGAGGCAGGCTGCCATGCATGTGTGGAGGTGAACCGTGGCCCTGTTCGAAGATTAGATGCCATCTTCACGCGGGCCCTGGGGACCGCAATCTTGGAAGCCTAGACGGTGGCCGTCTCTCCCTGTCTGCCTGCCTTGTAGTGGTGCTGTGCTTCCCTCCGACACTAAGGCACAAGGTGCTGCACAGAGAGCAGAGAGAATCCTCAAGGTGGCTGCGGAGTTGACTGGTAAAAGCGCTGGGGAATAGTTGCTGCTGCATCAAGGTCAGAGCGCCAGCAAATAGGTGCCTACACACATTGCACGTATAAGACTGCTGAGCTGCACGAGACGCTAGGAGATGATACCCATAACCTATTTATCCTTGTGATGGGTGCAACCCCTGAAGGGGAGAGGACTGTGAGGGGCTGAGCCTGTAACCCTTTGGGAGGGCACAGCCTGGTGGACAGCGATCCCCAGTTACCACTGCCGGGCCCTGAGCCCACGACAACTGGGGCATAGTCAATCTGCCAGCTGCCTGGAGGCGAGGTGAGAGGGTGTAGGGATCGAGACTCCATTAGACAACGTAGAGAGAATGCCCCCCCCAGAGGAGGTGATGATATCACTGTCCCCCGTGAAGTGTCAGAGGGCAGAAGCACCTTTGGCCCGCTGGTGTGATTTGAGGTCGCAGAGAACTCGTCCCGGACCGGTAGAACTGCTGCTTTGGACTCCTGGGAGGCTGACTGACGACTCCGCTCTGAGACCAGAAAGCCTTGAAGAGTCGAGGACAAAGCCCTGCTGGGACCAAGGGTGCGTCAGCAGAATGGGGAAAGCTGACGTCAAACAGGCGAAACTCGTCTTCGAGCAATATAAGCCCACCCAAGGTCCCCCCACCATGGGGGGCAACCAGCAAGATTCGGACCTGGGTGGCGCAACCCCTTTGAACCTGATATCCGAGAAATGTTTTGAGACCTCAAACAATCCCTCACCGCCATTGACAATAAAATCGATTCGTGGATAGATTCTATCGCCTAAAAAAGAAAAAGTCACAAACCATGAAGAACGCCTTGTACAAGTTGAACAATGCACTTCTGCACTGGTGGTTGAGAGTGGGGATACCTGGGGAAAGCTCTGCAGCATGGAAAAGGTACTGGAGGTGATAATGAATAAGAAGAGGATTTGGAGGTCAGATCATGCCGCAACAACATGCCCGAGTCTACTGCAATGACTTCGAGTAATGGGCTATGTGGAGTAAATGCCCTGGGCTCTCTTTGGTGAATGGCGAATCACTGTTGCATGTGTGCATTGTGGAATGAGAGCACAGATCTCTGGGTCTCCCGCCCCCGCTGGGCGCACTACCCAGGCCAATTATTGCGTGCCTTATGAACTATTGGGACAGAGATATGGTGCTACAGTTGGCAAGAAACCAGCAGAGCATAGTTTACCAGGGGACTCCGGTGTCCTTCTACCCAGACTTCACCTTGGCAGTACAGGTGGCCAGAAGAGAATTTCAAGTGGTTAAACGTACCTTGCAACAACAGGACGTCAAATATTTTCCGTTGTACCTGGCAAACCTGTAAAAACCTAATATTTTACTGACCGGAACAGTGCAGCAAGGTTCATGAAGGATCTTAGGACCACCAAGAAGACATCACAATCAGGACAGGACATCGAGGAGGTGGGCCGTACCAGTGACAATGTTTGTGCACAATGACTCATATGTGGCAGCCGGAGATGCCCTGAAAGACAGAGACTTTCCCCCCTTAACATCCTTCTGGTAATATATTTGCTGTTGCTGCTGGAAGGGGCTGCCTGGCCTGAGTGAGATCGGGGCTGCTCCACTTTGCAATCTAAGCCCTGCCGCCCAGCTCTCCACATCTGGTTCCCTGGGCTTCAGATATTTTTTTCCCCAGGGATGATTCCCAAGCAGGCAGATGCGTTTTTCCTGGATGCCACCAAGATTTCTGATTTGCTCGAATGGCCTTATTTGTTCGCCCTCCTTGCCCACATAGGACTTAGCTCAAAGATCTTAAAGCTTATTGCTCTCTTGTACTCTCTCCCTTCCACACGTATCCAGGTTAACATTGTGGTTTCCCCTTCATCTCAGTCTCTTGTGACAAACTCCAAGGATGCTCCCTGTCTCCCTTACTTTTTGCCGAGGCCATGGAGCCCCTCGCGGCTAGATTACGACAACATCATGACCATAGAGATTCAGCGTGCACCCCCAGGGTGATACTTGTTTCATTGTATGCTGGCAATGTCACGCTCTATGTGAAACAACCTGAGGACAACCTTGATCCCCTGATCAGGGAGTTCCTTAGGTTTGGTAGGCTCTCGGGGGTACTGATAGATTCGGTGAAATCAACTATTTTTCAGCTGACGGACGTCACAAATAAAGTCTGCTCAGAATTTCCACTGCAGTGGTCTCAAGGACCAGTAAAGTACTTGGGTATTTGGATTAGCCGCATCACTGAGGAGTTATGGCGCTTTAACAATGACCGACTAATGGACTGGCTTGAGCAGCATATAAAGAGCTGAATTGCCTTTCCACTGTCCATGATTGCATAGCTGGCCATCGCAAAAAATTGCTTTTCTACTTAAGTTCCTCTACTTCTTCTCAAATCTCCTGCACCCCCTCACTATGAATCACTTCAGGAAAAGACTGTGATCCAACATGATCACTCTGACATGGGCGGGTAAACAGACCAGAATCTCCTGGGAAATTCTTAGCTTACCATTTGAGCAGGGTGGGCTTGGCACGCCTGACTTTGACTTATATATTACTATTGTTCACAAGCGCAGTTTAGCCTACACTGGGTTTACCCCACATAATTCATGGCGCATATTGCACCCGAACATGATTAAGCAGCTCTGCTCCCTCTCCACCTAGCTATATACAGAGATCAGACGTGTCCCCACACTGGTATGGATACGGTGGGATGTACCGTGTGGGCATGGAACGAGTTGCGCCGTAGAGTATGACTGGAGATGATGTATGCCCTATCGGTTCCCCTGGTCATACACCCCGCGCTACAGTTTCAGACAAAAATGGGCCCCTGTGCTCGATTGAGGAAACTGCAACCCACCAAAATGGGAGATGTGTTCCTGGAGGGTAACTTAATTGAGCTGCATCAGGGGCAGGAGGGTGAGGACCTGACTAAACTGGAACAGATGACATACTACTGCGAGCTACATTGCGCGCTTCTCTCCCCTCCTTCCCAGCTGCTCCACCCACGTTCCATATGCTTGAGCGCTTTTTGGGGAACTCCTCACAGTGCAAGCTGATTGCGTGCTTATATACAGATATTCAATGCACAGCGCCTATACGCACCCCGCAAGCCCGACAGCAGTGTGAGGCCTCTCTTGGCATCTCAATCAAACAGGAACAGTGGTACTTCTGCTGCGCACAGGTGCGGGACGTTACCAATCTATCGGCTCCATTTCATTCACTTTGAATTTCTCCATAGATTATGTAGAACACCAGTTTGGCTTCACAAAGCAGGATTGACAGATAAGGCGCGCTGTCAGAGATGCTGCTACCCCACGGTGGCCTTCCTCCACCTAGATTGGGAATGTCTCAAGATTCAGCATTACTGGACAACTATTTTCAATACAATAGAGAAGATGCTTGACATGCACTTAGAGAGAGCCCCTTTACTGTGCTGCTCGATTATCTGAAAGACCTGCCAAAGGAAGGCAAAAAACTTGCGGCCATACTCCTTTTGCTTGTATGGTCTGGGACTACCGACCACCCCCTTCCTGTCCTGTGCACCACCACATCAACCCTTAAAGTAATTAGCCATGCGAGGAGTTTTCTTTGGAAGGCAGGGGGTCTTGCGACCCCCCAGCCGTATTTATTAAAACATGAAAACAAATTAAAATTGTTGAAATAAAACCTTATTTACACAATCATTAATATGCAATATTCTGACATTAGATTTACAGCAATGTAGACGGGTATGAAAGGGCTAACCTTAACAAATGTTTAATACAGCGTGTTTCCTAACCAAATCTAACATCCTACTTATGAATTTTGCATCCTAGCATTTTTGGGCCTACGGCAAGGTCGCTAACCAGTGTCAGATCCTTATTATCCAGCTACGCCCTCACGTATGAGTGCGCAGGCTCGACAGGGCCCGGTTACCGGGAGAGTACGTCCCTCTCCTGGTTACCCCGTACGCTCCGTGAACTGAGGGTTCTTTCACTTATGCACCTGTCCTCAACAAACCTAGCCCAGTAGCAAAAACAGACCAACAAGCCCCACCCAAAGCCAAAATTCTTTAAAAGGGGTATGGGAGGGCAGAGAAAACCTTTTAGTCTACGCTACCCTGCTCCCAGTCACCAGGTCACCAAACTTAAAATGGTAAGACAATATGGTAGTGGTGCTTCCCATACGGGAATAACCGCACCTTCACTTGTTATTTACAAAAATAAATTGTACTGGGCTTGCAATATAATGTGACACACCAAGTTTAGGCGGAGTGCTACGTAGACCACTGTCACTCACTACCAGGGGTGACTATTGTCAATCTGAAAGGTTGGCAAATCTACAAATATAAACAGAGGGGTCAAAAGAAGCACAATCCTGGATTGTGCTCCTTTTGACCCATCTGTTTATATAAACCTAAAATGGTGGCTGGGAGCGTCCCTCGCAAGAACTTATAATTGGGCTCTAATTGGGCTCTAGCTAGACCAGACCAGGCACATAAAATGGGCGGTACCTAGCCAGCCCTGCCCCTCCCAATCTGCCCGGGTGGCAGACCTCCATGTGCTCGGCTGCCCCCCAAACCCTCCTTGGGAGGGAGGGGGGCAAGCCAAACAGAGACCAATGTTGTGTGTGGAAAATGCCGCTTTATTGAAACAGGTGCATATTATAATTAGCAAAACTGGAAACTGCCTTACAAAACTAAAACCTCGCTATACATAGAATAACTGGCCCCTGATCCCTCTGCCCCTATGATCCCCTCAAACATTCCCCCACTCTGTCATTAACATAACAACATTACACAGCATTGCCATTAAAAATTATGCCCTCCAATAAAACCCATATCCCCTACCTGCCTTTCTGCAACTGTAACTAACAAAACGTCTACCCTGAAACTTAGACTATCTGGCTACCTTTCCTCAGCACTGTCAGCAGCTGAAAAGCTGTGACTCAGTTTCCATTAGCATGCACGAAAACTGACCCCCAAGTCCTTTGGACACTGCGAGCCAACGTGCCACCCACCTGTACGAACAAGTGAGCTGAGGAACTGATGCCTGTAGTGAACCACATTTTCTCAAACCCCTCCGATCTGTTTTAGACTTTTTCAACCAAATATGTACCCCTGCAGTACGCGGGACCACGTCTTCCCAACCAATCCCCCACCTTTCCTATCCCCCAACAATTCTGACACCCGAAATGCGCCCAAAAACGTCCTCACCAACAATGTGGAAAACATGCAGGTCTCAAAACCATCTATGCATATTTTTGACAATATCTGTATCACCCTGCCCAGCAGCCGCCACAACAAAGGTTTCCTAACTGGTTTCATCTGGCCTTGTTCCCTGGCCCAACGTTCTAGCATTCTTGTGCCCAATTCACCTGCTGACGGCGAGTAGCTCCATAGTAGTTTACCCATGAAGACACTCTCTGCTAACTTCCCAACAATTGTAACCCTGGATAAACTTTTCTCTATCATATCCAATATGAACTGGATGACATCCTCCCCTCGTTAAGCCTTATCAAAGCGCCGCTGGGTGACTGAAAGCAAAAACTCCTTCCACACTATATTATAAGCTATCCTAGTAGACTTTGCTAGTGATCCTACCATCAGTTGTAGCATCCTCTGTTGCCTACGTACCACAACTGCTGCAGCATGGGCGTCGGGGTCCTGTCAGTGTCCTTGGCTAGCCCACTGAATCTCCCCCTATGCGAACGAGACGTCATTGTCCACACTCGGGATGTGCAGTGCTCTGAATGATATGTCATGGCACAAACAACCTAAGACAAACACTCTCAACAACTTTAGTACCTGTTCGTCCCTCGCTGACTGGTGTTTCACTATCTCTAAGACAGTCATATTGTCTACTCTGAAGGTCACTTTCTTGTGTGCAAGTTGTGATCCCCACAACGTCACTGCCACTACCAAAGGAAAAAACTCTAGAAATGCATTGCTCCTACCCCCTTCTCTCCATTCTGCAGGCCACTGCTCTGCGCACCACCTTCCTTGCCAAAAAAGGCAAAAACCCCTGCTGCCTGCTGCGGCTGAGAAAATCTGTACATCCCACACCAGGTCTTCCTCCCTTGCAAGTGGAATCCCATTAAAAGACTGCAAAAATACCCACCACATTCTCAAGTCCTCTTTCACACCTGCTGAAAGGCGCACATGATGGTGAGGCGATCTTTGTCCTGCCAATGACCTTCCCAGTCTCCTGCAAAAGGTTCTCCCTACTCTCACTAACATGCATGCGAAATTGAGATGGCCCAGTAAGACCTGTATTTCCTTGACTGTCACCTATGCCCGGGCCAGCATAGCATTGAGCAATTCCAACATCCTTTGTTTCTTATCCTCTGGCAAGCCGTCTGCATTATTCTGGAATTGATTTCTATTCTTGAAAAGACAGTGCCGTGCTAGGACCCATTGTCTTTTCGGGTGCTAACGGCACCCCCAGTTCCCTCATCAGCTCTTTAAAGTTTTCCAGGGCCACCTGGCACTTTGTGGAGCTGGAGGAGGCCCCCAAAAAAATTATCAGAATAATGTGTCACCAACTTGTGACCCGTGCGCTTTGAGAACAGCCACTGCAGAAAGGTGCTAAAGCACTCAAACAATGAGCATGACATAGAGCAGCCCATCGGTAATGCTTTATCCACGTACTATTTCCCATTGAAATGGATACCCAGAAGATCCCAATCATCTGAATGGAATGGAAGCAAACGGAATGCTGATTTTATGTCGCATTTTGCCATTTCTGCTGTTGCACCCGCCATCTCTACCAGTGACATGGCCATGTCTTCCTTTTCGTCAATAAAATCATTCACTGAATTCCCTTCCGGCCATGATAAATGTTGAATAAGCCGGAATAGACCTGGTTCCTTATTTGGCCCTACCCCAGTTGGTGACGCAATCAAATTGTCTAGGGGCCAATACGTGAACGGGCCTGCCATTCTCCCCTCCCGTACTTCTTTGTCCAGCTTTTCTTGTATTATTTGTTTATGCTCCTTTGCTGACTGTAAATTCTCTGCCCACCTTCTGTGCCTTGGTCCCCCATATCCCAAACAAAAATCCTCTCTGAAACCTTCCCTCAACACTTCTGCAGCCTTTTGGTTGTCATAAACCTATAAGGCTGCATTCAACTTCTCTATCCTAACCAGCGTATGATCCCTTGAGCCCAGACCCCTGAATTGTTCTAGCCCCTGCAACCCTGCAAAGTGTTGCTGCTGCTGTCCCCCTGCATTGGGTCCTCCCTGCTGCCACTGCTGGCCCCCCTGTTGGTAACACCTCCTGCCCCGAAACAGTTAACCAGTGCATGTCTAACCCTGCCCTTTGAGCACTCATGGCGAAATCCACAGAACTCCTGAGTGCACAGCCTCTTATTAAATTCCCAACAGGACCCTCCCAACCCCAACTGGCCTCTTCCATTATCTCCCACCCTTCCCCGGGTGGGTTTTCCCTGAAAGAGCCGTTACACTATTGGGAGCCCACTCGCTGTGAAAATGTTTTGCCCGCACTGGACGCCCCCATAGTGTGCTGACACAAATCTGGGTCCAGTTCCCACATTTAACTACGGGATCCCAGGCTATATTTGCTCTGAACTCCTCATCATATTGTGCCCACGCATATCCACTGTAATCTGCATTTTCCGAATAACGTCCATGTAGTTAAATAGTGCAACGCAGCGCTCCAGATACTTTTCGCAGTGAACGCTTGTGTAAATTAAGAAGGCAGCCGTCCAATTTTCGACAGTCAGTGGAACCCTCAGCCGCTTGGCCAACTCATACTCCTCTTCTTTAGGCCCTTCTTTCATGTGCACCTCCAGCCACGGCCCGTGGAGGGAGTTACAGTGGGGCAGGAAGGTGGGGTGGGGAGGGGCAGGGTGGGGGGGTGCTAAAAACCGAAATATGGATAATTGGAGTTAAGTAAACAATTTCATTAATAAAACCCCGCCCCGCCTTCCTGCCCCACCGTAACTCCCTTCACGGGTTGCGGCTGTGCACCTCCCTATGCAGTAGTTTCAGCATTTCCACTTTTTCTCCCTTCCAAATGCATTCTTTATTCTCCAGGATAAATTGTGCTCCCACCAGTTTAGACACCCCCATATAAGGAAGCGTTTTAATCTTCAATTATTTACTCTCCACTTTATCTTTTTTCTCATCACTGGTCTCCTCCCCTTTATTGGCCTTCTCTGCACCCTTGAGAGCCTCAACCTTGGTCTTGCCTTTCTTACCGTCTTCTTCGGTGCCCACGCCTACATCTAGCACATACTTGCCCTTCCACAACCTACCCTCCTCCCTCCTATTGTCTTGCTCTCCCGGTCCCAATCAACACCATCACTGGCTCCTCCCCCTTTCCTTGTGCTTTACCTGGCTCTAAGGAGGCTACCTGTGTTGCTGCAGTCCACCTCGCCAGTGGCCCCATGGTCGATACCGACTTTGTTGGCCTCCACACAGGCTCCAACGCCCTCCGTGCAACCTGTAAAACACTACGAGACATATTACTCGGTCCCCCCCTACCCTTTCTTCTTCATCCCCAACTGTGCCTTCTTCAATGCTCCCCTCCTTAAAATCCAACTCTTCGTGCCATTCGCGCAAATCCAACTGATGGCCCATACTGGGCCCTTGACTCCGTGCCTCAGGGGGTGCAGACTGCACCAGCCGGTATTCCACCAGACCCCCTGACTGCTTATTCCTGTGTTCCCTTGGCTCTGTGGACCGCTGAGGTCCATTGGGTGTTGGGGCCTACGAGTCTGCTCGAGGCCTACATATGCTGGCCGCGACAGGCTCCCCCAATGGTAACGGATACACCGCTCGAGGCTCCCCCCTCCCTTCTCCTCGGCACCAGAAAGCTGCCCCCAGCTCTGCCAAGTCCACTCCTCTATATTGCTCCTCTGTCTGAAAAGGAAACAACTGGTTTGGTGTGCTGGGTCTATGCATACCCTCTCCTAGCTCCCTTCTCCTCTTCCTCCCTACTCTCAACGTACTCTTTGCCCAATGACGCCCAACCCTGAGCAAATCGTCCACCTCCCTGTCACTAACTCCCTCTTCTTCTCAGTCACTCCAGTCCAGCCCGGCGCAGAAGCCTGCATATGACTGGTCTTGCCCTGCACTTGCACCAGGGGCCCTACTACCCTGCCTTACACTGCTCTTCTTGTTATCCCCCTGCCCTCCCTTTTCTTACTCATGCCCCTTTTCTCCAACCCAGCTGATCCCCTGCACCAAATATGCATCTACTTGCCCCAATCAGTTAAGGCCCTTCACCTCCTCATTCCAGGAGGTGAAAATGTCTAAACCCTCCCATGCATGGCTTCCCTCTGCCGTTTCCCATTCCCCTCGGATTTCTTCCCCCCCTTTGACCCTGTGGGCACCTGCAACCCCCTCCCCAGCACAAAATCCTCCGCACTCCCTTCCCAGTGCCTCCCCCCACCCCCAGTGCACTCCGTCCTGCCTAAGGTACCTCCAACCTGGGGGTGAATCCTCACCTCAGGGCCGGCCCTAGGCATGTGCAAACTGTGCACCTGCACAGGGCCGCCAAACCCCAGGGGCCGCACGACGAGGATCCGTTCGTGGCACTGGCGGCACCCTGGCAGGATTTGGCGGCCTCCGGCTCCGACCCCAGCGGCTGGCAATGGCACTGGCAGCGGCCGGCCAGCGCCGTTGTTGTTTTACCAATACCTGCTTGTAGTTTCACTTTCCCAGCCAGAGTCAGGCAGCCAGCAGTTTGGGTCCCAGGGCCGTCAATCTTAACACTACCAATGACGTGATGGCCCTGGGACAGCCCCCGCGGCGCGCGCTGCCTGTGCGCAGTGCGCAACTCAGTCACTGCACCTGCTCCTAAAGTTACGCGGCCGCGTCACGCCCGGTCACGAGTGGTGGTCTGGACTGGTCATGAGACAAGAGAGTGCGTGCGTGCGTCGTCATCGAGAATAAATAAAGAAAAAACATTATACGCGCCACCGACGATCTCACAGAGAACACCTCTGTCCGACTCCGGTTCGTTCCCCGACAGTATTTGCAGGTTTTTGGAACGGTGAGAGACTGAGCAGGTCTCAGCGGACGACAGTGGACTTGCACTGCAGGTATATAGACTGACACAATAATTTCAATGAATCGATCTGAATATAAGGCACTGTTGTGCAATGGGACGGAGTACACATTCAATGTTGCTGGTGTCTTAAAAGCAGTAGTGGTGAAATGTTGTGTTACTGTTTGTAAGATCAAAGCACTGTGCAAAAAGTCGATTTGACGTTTCTTCCCTCTGGTCCTCTGCTCGCTGGGCTGGTCCTTTCTTCTGGGGGATAAAGGTCCTCTCTCGACTGTCTGTCACTGTGTAGACTAGACTTCCATAGCTTTCTGAATCACGTATTTTGCCTGGATTAGGCCTCGGCTCGAACAGTGACTGATTCACTCCTACAATGAAACTTGAAAGCCTGCCCAGTAATGGCTGAAAATGGGGCTGAGGGACCTGCGAGCCAGGGCCAAATAAGAAACGTCTTGATTCTGCTCAATGTGTGGTATGGTATTTATGTTTTTTAAGACTCATAGGGTTAATTTCAGAAAGGCTCACGTAGTGACATGAAAGATAGCGATGAATTCAGGCTCCGCTTTTTATTTCCATAGCCACGTTCAGAGAGGTTTTATCATGGGAGTAATGATTATTCTCACTAATAGCAAATGTGTAGGATGTAGTGGTAATTCCCCTGTTACCAATGTTCGTCATTACAGAGAAGTAAACGGCATTACAGGACAGTAAGCTAGGCATTGCATCCATGGTAGGTGGACAGTGGTCATGCATGGGTTAAATGACAACGAAACAACAGTAATCATGTCTGATTGTATTGTATATGATCTATAGTACACACGTAGATACATGCATGTGGAAAGCTTGGCGCACCTAGTCTTTTCAATGCCCTTTATTCGGATGTTGTCTTGGTTTTCTTTAAGGTTCTTGTCATTTTGTATTTACAAGCCCCTTGCGCGACCAGTGCGTCACTTTTAATATGGGAAAAAGGTAGTGCACCGGCGGCGCAAGGGGCTTGTAAATAAAATAAACCCCAGGGTTTTTACTGGTATCCTTGGTGCATGCGGTAAGTCGTGAGGGGGTCGGTAACACCACGAGTTACCCGCACCGGGTGACACCAACCCTAGCTAGGCATTGCATCCATGGTAGGTGGACAGTGGTCATGCCATGGGTTAAATGACAACGAAACAACAGTAATCATGTCTGATTGTATTGTATATGATCTATAGTACACACGTAGATACATGCATGTGGAAAGCTTGGCGCACCTAGTCTTTTCAATGCCCTTTATTCGGATGTTGTCTTGGTTTTCTTTAAGGTTCTTGTCATTTTGTATTTACAAGCCCCTTGCGCGACCAGTGCGTCACTTTTAATATGGGAAAAAGGTGGTGCACCGGCGGCGCAAGAGGCTTGTAAATAAAATAAGCCCCAGGGTTTTTACTGGTATCCTTGGTGCATGCGGTAAGTCGTGAGGGGGTCGGTGACACCATGAGTTACCCGCACCCGGTGACACCAACCCTAGTGACGCCACTGTATATAGGCATAGAAATCATAACCATATTTAGACTTGGCCCATGCAGTCCAAATACGGCATGGCTACTTCTAGTAGTTCCAAAAATCCGTAACGATTTCTTGGAAAAACTAGTCTTCAGCAGTCAGGAGGGACTTCCCCTTGCTTGAATATTGATTTATCCAAGAACTCATGGAGTTTTCAAAGAACTGCGAGTCTTTAATGACGTTATTAATATGATTTATGTGATTGGAGTGATCCTCCATCAACGTGTTCTTCTTGTTGAAAGGGGTCCCTCCAGAGACCCAGATTCTAAAACAAAGTATCCAAGTGATGAGCACTCAAAAAGTAAACGTCGTTTTTCTGTTACCATGTTCTCATGGAAATTAAGGAATGGTGAAATTATAGATAGGCGCTGGCTTGTCTATTCAAAAAAAAATAATGCAGTATTCTGTTTTTGCTGTAAATTGTTTTCTGACGCAGGGATCAAATTTACTAATAATGGAAATGACGACTGGGCACACATGGACAGTTGTCTGTCTGACCATGAATCCTCTTCAAAATATATGCGCGCCGTCAGTGCCTGGGTTGAATTAGAAAGAAGGTTAAAACAAGGACAGACAATAGATAAAGAACAGCAGAAGTTACTGCAAGTGGAAAGTGATCTTTGGGGAGAGGTCTTGGAAAGGATCATATCCATTGTTCATTTTCTAGCAGAACGAAGTTTGGCTTTTTGTGGTACAACTGATACTTTGTTCAAACAGAACAATGGCAATTTTCTAGTTCTTGCTGAGCTGCTATCCAAGTATGACCCACATATGCAAGAGCATGTGCGTAGAATTAAATGCGCTGAAATCCATGCCCATTACTTGGGCAAGAATATTCAAAATGAAATCATTAATCTTATGGGAGCCTCAGTTTTGGACAACATTATTGCAAAAATACACAAGAGTAAATATTTTTCTGTCATTTTGGATTGCACACCTGATGCAAGTCATCAGGAGCAAATGACGATGGTCCTTCAAATTGTGAACGTGGAAACAATGCCAGTCGAAATAAGTGAATTTTTCGTTGGATACTTGCCTGTTGAAAGCAGCAAAGGTGCTGGTCTCACAGAAGCATGTTTGCAAAAACTGCAGGAATTGCAATTGCCGTTTCAAAATTGCAGAGGTCAAGGGTATGATAATGGGGCAAATATGAGAGGCTGCAAGAGTGGTGTTCAGAAACATTTACTTGACATGAATCCAAGAGCGTTCTATGTTCCATGCGGTTGCCATAGCTTGAATTTAGTACTTAGTGATATGGCGAAATCATCCACTCACGCTGTGACTCTTTTTGGAATCTTGCATCAAATTTATATACTGTTTTCTGCCTCAACACAGAGATGGCAAATAGTAATTAAGCACGTAAAAGATCTGACAGTGAAGCCCATATCCGAAACTCGATGGGAATGCCGTATTGATAGCGTCAAGGCTGTCCGTTTCCAAGTGGCCGCCGTTTATGATGCCGTGGTTGAAGTATCAGAGGAAGCGAATGACCCAAAGGCCAGAACTGAGGCAGCCGGGTTGGCTAAGCAATTAAGGAGTTATGCATTTCTAGTATCGCTGGTGATTTGGTATGACCTTTTGCAGCAAATAAATCTTGTTAGCAAAATCATGCAAAGTAAGGATATGCAACTTGACATTGCATTGAAATGCCTTGAAAAGACTGTCCAGTTTCTGGAAACTTATAAGGAGAGTGGTTTGACATCTGCACAAGTTTCAGCTAAGGAGTTGGCGGAAGAACTGGAGATGAACTCAGATCAGATAAGTTTTCCTGCATCTACAAGTTTGCGAAGAAGAACGATTAGGGACAATTTCAATACGAGAGTCGTGATGAGGGAATCTTAGAACCAAAAGAGAAATATCGCATTGAGTTCTTCAACGTCTTGATGGATCAAGCAATTATGTCCATGACTGAAAGGTTCACTCAGATGAAACATCACTATGATTTCTTTGGATTCCTTGACGACTGGGGGAAAATTGCTAGCATGAACGATAATGACTTGATGAAAAGATGTGCAGATTTAAGCATCGTGTTAACCAACAGTTCTGACTCAGATGTTGAACCCGGAGATTTACATACCGAGCTTCGAATGTTCTCCTCCTTGGTGGCAAATAATGCAACAGCTTTGGAAACATTACAATTAATTTATGAAAACAAACTGCACACTGCAGTTCCAAATCTGGCAGTGGCTTTACGCATTGCGTTGACAATCCCAGTTACAGTGGCTTCAGGGGAAAGAACTTTTTCAAAACTGAAATTGATAAAAAATTGTTTGAGGACATCAATGACTCAAGAGAGACTGAATCATTTGGCCCTGTTATCAATTGAACATGACATTACTAGATCTCTGGTTACGGACAGCTTATCAGGGAATTTGCAGCACAGAAGGCTCGTAAAATTGACTTCCTTTCATAAAGAAGTACGCAAGATGTTTTGCATGGTTTTAATCAGACTCGCTATGTTGCTATTCAGCAAGTATGCAGAAATGAAAAAAACAGGTCGTAAGATAACGAAAGAAGGAAAATGGAAAAGTGGAAACAATATAGAAGAGATAGCAAACAGTAAAACACAAAAAGTTAAAAAGTAAAAGAAAAAGTTAAAAAACATAACATAAAAAAAAAAAGCTGGGTATTGCTGCTACCTCCACGTGGTGCCTGGTGGAAACAGCGAAAGCTGGCAAAACGCAGCAGCAAATTTCAACAATTGTTAAACGCTTGTTGTGTCACGAGGTGGCTATGCAGTGTCTGCAACGGACGTGGCCATCCGCCAAGCGTAAGACACCATATTCGATATGGCATCGATATTACTGTTTCTGGGCAAAGAGCCACCGATTATTTCTCTGTGGGGGGTTGTGGGGGTCTAGTGCCCCTGTCATGGCCCTGGCACTGCAGCTGTCTGTGCGTCCAGTCCCTCATGTCATGTGTCACAATGCCCTCCTCCTCCTAAATTGTATAATTCTGAGACAAATTCGGAAGGGTAGGAGCAGCCGCAGGTACTGGTCAATCATCTAACAACTTTTCTGGACGTATTATTAAAACACCTTCCTGAGCTCCGCCCCGTCCAGACCCCCTCTTCCGGGGCCCCCACCTATGCTCCCTGCACAGGGCCACCATGAGCCTAGAGCTGGCCCTGCTCACCTGCCCCAGTGCCGGGTTCCTCCCTTGTGGATGCCTCCATTTGCAAAACACTGCCAATGGGAGCTACCGGGCTGTGCCCTTGTGTCCCCCCCACCACCTGCCACATGTGCTGCCCCCCCCCTACAGTCCCCCTTCTCTCCCTCCAGCTGGAGCATGGCCACATTTCCCAGCCCCCCATTCTTCCTTCCCTGCTATTCCTGCTCCCTGCTATTCCCGCTCCATGCTGTCCCGCTGCTTCGGGGGCCTCGGATGTATTTGGTCCAAGCCCCAAATTGACAGGACCATGCTGCGCTTTCCTCCTGTCTTTGCACCTGGCGCGCTCCGCCTGCCTGCTCATGCCCCGCCCCAACGCTCATCCGCCAGAGCCTCAGACCACGCGCCAGGCTCTGGCATGACGGACGACCCAGGGGTTCTCTCCGAGCATATGAGTGGGCCTTTGCACTCACCGCCCTGATCTTGGCCCTCTTGGTGGATGGGCAGGCTGAGACGGATGCCGCCACCCCTGCCGACGCCCGCTGAGGAGGGCACGATTCACCGGCTGACGTCCGACATCAGGAGATCCAGCTGTCCCGTCCCACTAAGAAGGCTCACAGCCTCCAACACGCAGTAGTCTTCCATTATTCTGATTATAAAACGTAACTACCAATGCTAATGAAACCTTTTTACTCTATGATACCCTGCTCCCACTCACCAGGTCACCAAACCTAAATTGGTGTCTGGGAGCACCCCCTCGCAAGAACTTATAATTTGGCTCTACCTAGACCAGCCCAAACGTATAAAATCGCCGGAACTGGCCAGCCCTGCCCCTCCCAATCTGCCCGGGGGCAGACCTCCCTGCGCTCGGCTGCCCCCAAAACCCCCTTTGACTGATTTTCATATTAAACTTGTGAAGGCTCTGGCGTTGGAAATTTTCTGCAGCGTGCCTCATCTTTCCTTCACAGAGTTCAGGATGGGCACATTCCAGAACCTATAAAACACTTTAACAACGAACCACAGCAGTTCAGTAAAACGTTATTTAGACTCTTGGCAGGCCCAAAGGACACTAACGGAAACATCCTTAACTGCACCTCGCCAAGATCTCAGCAGGGCCGGCTCTAGGCTCATGGTGGCCCTGTGCAGAGAGCGTAGGTGGGGGCCCCGGAAGAGGGGGTCCGGACGGGGCAGAGCTCAGGAAGGTGTTTTAATAATACGTCCAGAAAAGTTGTTAGATGATTGACCAGTACCTGCGGCTGCTCCTACCCTTCCAAATTCGTCTCAGAATGATACAATTTAGGAGGAGGAGGGCATTGTGACACACGACATGAGGGACTGGGCGCACAGACAGCTGCAGTGCCAGGGCCATGACAGGGGCACCGGACCCCCACAACCCCCCACAGAGAAATAATCGGTGGCTCTTTGCCCAGAAACAGTAATATCGATGCCATATCGAATATGGTGTCTTACGCTTGGCGGATTGCCACATCCGTTGCAGACCCTGCATAGCCACCTCGTGACACAACAAGCGTTTAACTTTTGTCGAAATTTGCTGCTGCGTTTTGCCAGCTTTCGCTGTTTCCACCAGGCACCACCTGGAGGTAGCAGCAATACCCAGCTTTTTCTTTTTTTTTATGTTATGTTTTTTAACTTTTTCTTTTATTTTTTTACTTTTTGTGTTTTACTGTTTGCTATCTCTTCTATATTGTTTCCACTTTTCCATTTTCCTTCTTTCGTTATCTTACGACCTGTTTTTTTCATTTCTGCATACTTGCTGAATAGCAACATAGCGAGTCTGATTAAAACCATGGAAAACATCTTGCGTACTTTTTTATGAAAGGAAGTCAACTTTACGAGCCTTCTGTGCTGCAAATTCCCTGATAAGCTGTCCGTAATCCAGAGATCTAGTAATGTCATGTTCAATTGATAACAGGGCCAAATGATTCAGTCTCTCTTGAGTTATTGATGTCCTCAAACAATTTTTTATCAATTTCAGTTTTGAAAAAGTTCTTTCCCCTGAAGCCACTGTAACTGGGATTGTCAACGCAATGCGTAAAGCCACTGCAAGATTTGGAACTGCAGTGTGCAGTTTGTTTTCATAAATTAATTGTAATGTTTCCAAAGCTGTTGCATTATTTGCCAACAAGGAAGAGAACATTCGAAGCTCGGTATGTAAATCTCCGGGATCAACATCTGAGTCAGAACTGTCGGTTAACTCGATGCTTAAATCTGCACATCTTTTCATCAATTCATTATCGTTCATGCTAGCAATTTTACCCCAGTCGTGAAGGAATCCAAAAAAATCATAGTGATGTTTCATCTGAGTGAACCTTTCAGTCATGGACATAATTGCTTGATCCATCAAGATGTTGAAGAACTCAATGCGATATTTCTCTTTTGGTTCTAAGATTCCCTCATCACGACTCTCGTATTGAAATTGTCTCCTAATCGTTCTTCTTTGCAAACTTGTAGATGCAGGAAAACTTATCTGATCTGAGCTCATCTCCAGTTCTTCCGCCAACTCCTTAGCTGAAACTTGTGCAGATGTCAAACCACTCTCCTTATAAGTTTCCAGAAACTGGACAGTCTTTTCAAGGCATTTCAATGCAATGTCAAGTTGCATATCCTTACTTTGCATGATTTTGCTAACAAGATTTATTTGCTGCAAAAGGTCATACCAAATCACCAGCGATACTAGAAATGCATAACTCCTTAATTGCTTAGCCAACCCGGCTGCCTCAGTTCTGGCCTTTGGGTCATTCGCTTCCTCTGATACTTCAACCACGGCATCATAAACGGCGGCCACTTGGAAACGGACAGCCTTGACGCTATCAATACGGCATTCCCATCGAGGTTCGGATATGGGCTTTACTGTCAGATCTTTAACGTGCTTAATTAGTATTTGCCATCTCTGTGTTGAGGCAGAAAACAGTATATAAATTTGATGCAAGATTCCAAAAAGAGTCACAGCGAGAGTGGATGATTTCGCCATATCACGAAGTACTAAATTCAAGCCATGGCAACCGCATGGAACATAGAACGCTCTTGGATTCATGTCAAGTAAACGTTTCTGAACACCACTCTTGCAGCCTTTCATATTTGCCCCATTATCATACCCTTGACCTCTGCAATTTTGAAACGGCAATTGCAATTCCTGCAGTTTTTGCAAACATGCTTCTGTGAGACCAGCACCTGTGCTGCTTTCAACAGGCAAGTATCCAACGAAAAATTCACTTATTTCGACTGGCATTGTTTCCACGTTCACAATTCGAAGGACCATCGTCATTTGCTCCTGATGACTTGCATCAGGTGTGCAATCCAAAATGACAGAAAAATATTTACTCTTGTGTATTTTTGCAATAATGTTGTCCAAAACTGAAGCTCCCATAAGATTAATGATTTCATTTTGAATATTCTTGCCCAAGTAATGGGCATGAATTTCAGCGCATTTAATTCTACGCACATGCTCTTGCATATATGGGTCATACTTGGATAGCAGCTCAACAAGACCTAGAAAATTGCCATTGTTCTGTTTGAACAAAGTATCAGTTGTACCACGAAAAGCCAAACTTCGTTCCGCTAGAAAATGAACAATGGATATGATCCTTTCCAAGACCTTGCCCCAACGATCACTTTCCACTTGCAGTAACTTCTGCTGTTCTTTATCTATTGTCTGTCCTTGTTTTAACCTTCTTTCTAATTCAACCCAGGCACTGACGGCGCGCATATGTTTTGAAGAGGATTCATGATCAG
Organism: Lissotriton vulgaris; assembly: GCF_964263255.1. Taxonomy (NCBI): domain Eukaryota; kingdom Metazoa; phylum Chordata; class Amphibia; order Caudata; family Salamandridae; genus Lissotriton; species Lissotriton vulgaris. The sequence goes on along the minus strand of NC_141696.1, from coordinate 838,946,171 downwards.
ACAGACAACTGTGCATGTGTGCCCAGTCGTCATTTCCATTATTAGTAAATTTGATCCCTGCGTCAGAAAACAATTTACAGCAAAAACAGAATACTGCATTTTTTTTTTTAATAGACAAGCCAGCGCCTATCTATAATTTCACCATTCCTTAATTTCCGTGAGAACATGGTAACAGAAAAAGGACGTTTACTTTTTGAGTGCTCATCACTTGGATACTTTGTTTTAGAATCTGGGTCTCTGGAGGGACCCCTTGCAACAAGAAGAACACGTTGAGCGTCAGTAAGAGAGTTCGGCCACGAAGCAGGATCAATCCAATCACATAAATCATATTCAGAACACAGGTCTTTAACATGGTCTTGCTCTTTGGCTTCCTTTTCACTACCAGCATCATCCGCCTGTAAACTCTGAACCTCCTCCAGAATGCCAGATGTTGATGGACCGATAAATGATGTTTCAGTTTCTCTGTCTGAGGGTCTATTGTCAGGATCCTCATCCTGAGTTGGTAATTGCTGCATGTTTGTATCAATGTCAGAGTCACCTTGTTCATTTTCATTGGTCTGCTCGTGAGTATCATTCTGCTCATGGATATTATCATCATTTTTTGTTCTTCTTTATGGTCGTCAGCGCCTGTTTTACCTAGTGCATCAGCAGTACTCTGGCCAGAGGGTTCTCCATCTTTAGGTTTCCCTTGGGTGAGAAAGTTCAGGATTGCTCCTTCCTGTGACGCTACGAAAGCCTGCTGAGCCACCTTTCTCTTTCGTTTCGAAGAACCAGATTTGTGTACTCGAATTCTCTTCATTTTGCTTGCAATACAACGGGCCGGGCTGACAGTGGGTAGGAAAAAAAAGAAGGCAATCAGCAGTGGCGGCAGGTGAAAGATTTTGATGTGTCATTTTCATTTAAACCACAAATTACCAAATCAAAGGATATTTCCTAAAGAAATTAGGACTCTGATAGGTCACGTTGTTGTGTAGTTCCTATATTCCCAATAGGCTCTGCGCATTGGAATAGCATATACTATAGAATTGACGTAGGACTTAAGTTGACTAGGTGTCTATCGAATATACTAGACTTAATTGTGTGTGCCAGCTAGCAGGGTCGGCTTCCTTCTGCACTTACTGTAGCGAGCTCGGAGCTGCGTCGAGCAAGTAGATAGTCGAACTGCTCCAAAGCACTGTGTGTTTGCTAGGGCAAGTGTGGGCATATTTATACCTTGAAGGTGCAGAGTTTGACGTAACCTTGGACATAATACCGTCATTAAAGACTCGCAGTTCTTTGAAAACTCCATGAGTTCTTGGATAAATCAATATTCAAGCAAGGGGAAGTCCCTCCTGACTGCTGAAGACTAGTTTTTCCAAGAAATCGTTAAGGAGTTTTGGAACTAGTGGAAGTAGCCATGCGGTATTTGGACTGCATGGGCCAAGTCTAAATATGGTTATGATTTCTATGCCTATATACAATGGCGTCACCAGGGTTGGTGTCACCGGGTGCGGGTAACTCATGGTGGCACCGACCCCCTCACGACTTACCGCATGCACCAAGGATACCAGTAAAAACCCTGGGGCTTATTTTATTTACAAGCCCCTTGCGCCGCCGGTGCACCACCTTTTTCCCATATCAAAAGTGACGCACTGGTCGCGCAAGGGGCTTATAAATACAAAATGACAAGAACCTTAAAGAAAACCAAGACAACATCCGAATAAAAGCCATTGAAAAGACAAGGGCGCCAAGCTTTCCACATGCATGTATCTACGTGTGTACTATAGATCATATACAATACAATCAGACATGATTACTGTTGTTTCGTTGTCATTTAACCCATGGCATGACCACTGTCCACCTACCATGGATGCAATGCCTAGCTAGGGTTGGTGTCACCCGGTGCGGGTAACTCATGGTGTTACCGACCCCCTCACGACTTACCACATGCACCAAGGATACCAGTAAAAACCCTGAGGCTTATTTTATTTACAAGCCCATTGCGCCGCCGGTGCACCACCTTTTTCCCATAATAAAAGTGACTCACTGGTCGCGCAAGGGGCTTGTAAATACAAAATGACAAGAACCTTAAAGAAAACCAAGACAACATCCGAATAAAGGGCATTGAAAAGACTAGGCGCGCCAAGCTTTCCACATGCATGTATCTACGTGTGTACTATAGATCATATACAATACAATCAGACATGATTACTGTTGTTTTGGTGTCATTTAACCCATGCATGGCCACTGTCCACCTACCATGGATGCAATGCCTAGCTTACTGTCCTGTAATGCTGTTTACTTCTCTGTAATGACGAACATTGGTAACAGGGGAATTACCACTACATCCTACACATTTGCTATTAGTGAGAATAATCATTACTCCCATGATAAAACATCTCTGAACGTGGCTATGGAAATAAAAAGCGGTGCCTGAATTCATCGCCATCTTTCATGTCACTACGTGAGCCTTTCTGAAATTAACCCTATGAGTCTTAAAAAACATAAATACCATACCACACATTGAGCAGAATCAAGACGTTTATTATTTGGCCCTGGCTCGCAGGTCCCTCGGCCCCATTTTCAGCTATTACTGGGCAGGCTTTCAAGTTTCATTGTAAGAGTGACTCAGTCACTGTTCGAGCCGAGGCCTAATCCAGGCAAAATACGTGATTCAGAAAACTATGGAAGTCTAGTCTACACAGTGACAGACAGTCGAGAGGGGACCTTTATCCCCCAAAAGAAAGGACCAGGCCAGCGAGCAGAGGACCAGAGGGGAGAAACGTCAAATCGACTTTTTGCACAGTGCTTTGATCTTACAAACAGTAACACAACATTTTCACGACTACTGCTTTTAAGACACCAGCAACATTGAATGTGTACTCCGTCCCATTGCACAACAGTGCCTCATATTCAGATCGATTCATCGAAATTATTGTGTCAGTCTATATACCTGCAGTGCAAGTCCGCTGTCGTCCGCTGAGACCTGCTCAGTCTCTCACCGTTCCAAATACCTGCAAATACTGTCGGGGAACGAACCGGAGTCGGACAGAGGTGTTCTCTGTGAGATCGTCGGTGGTGCTTATAATGTTCTTTCTTTATTTATTCTCGATGCCGACGCACGCACGCACTCTCTCGTCTTGTGACCAGTCCAGACCACCACTCGTGACCGGGCGTGACGCGGCCGCGTAACGTTAGCAGCAGGTGCAGTGACTGAGTTGCGCACTGCGCACAGGCAGCGCGCGCCATGGGGGCTGTCCCAGGGCCGTCACGTCATTGGTAGTGTTAAGATTGACGGCCCTGGGACCCAAACTGCTGGCTGCCTGACTCTGGCTGGGAAAGTGAAACTACTAGCAGGTATTGGTAAAACAACAACGGCGCTGGCCGGCCGCTGCCAGTGCCATTGCTAGCCACCGGGGTCGGAGCCGGAGGCCGCCAAATCCTGCCAGGGGGCCGCCAGTGCCACGAACGGATCCTCGTCGTGGCGGCCCCTGGGGTTTGGCGGCCCTGTGCAGCTGCACAGTTTGCACATGCCTAGGGCCGGCCCTGATCCCAGCAACCAGTGGAGCTCCTTCAAAGTTAGGGAAATGGTCTGACATATTGTGATCTTTTGCTCCAGCAAAAAACAGCTAGTTCTTGCGCTCTTGCAAAGCGCTGGCTTCGGTAAGGTGGGAGTCAAGCTAAGCACAGCTGGCAGTGCCCATAGCGGAACTTCGCAAGCTGTCTTGGAGCAGGTCGGTGTCTGGAGTTTGGGAGTCTTTCACTCCCTGCCTCACTGCCTGTGCTGCACTTGAGTACATGCAGAGACCGGGTGCAGGAGCAGCTGACAGCCCGTTCTCATCTACAATATATTAGAATGCCACTGATGCCAGCTGAGAAGCCTCACAATTAATAAATACATTCACCCTACTTCCTTGAAAACATTTCTGACAACCACCCTAATAAGTATTGCTGCAATGACTGCGTACGTTTTTGTGAGGACCCCAACATTTAAATGCCTGTCTTCTTTCTCCTTCTTTCTTTTGATTTTTCTATTTTTTTCCTCTCAATTTTATTTTCTCTTTCTTCCCTTTTTCTCTTCGTCTCTTTCTTGCTGTACTATTTTATTTCTGTCCTCTCCCTTCTTTCTGACTTTCCCACTCTTTTCTTTCTATTATTTTTGCTATTCCTACTTTCTCATTTTCTGTTTTTTTACTTCATTTGCCTCCTTTTTCTTTCTTCCTTTTCCTTTCCTTTGTTCCTATCATTTATTCCATCTTTCATTTCTCCTCTTCATTTCTTCCTCTTTACTTTGTGTATCCTCTACTTCTTTCTGTTTTTTCCTTCTTGTCCACCTCATTCCATGTCCCCTTGCTATCTTCATTCCTTTTGTCCATTCTTTCAATCTACCGTTCCTTTCTTTCCTCCTTACTTTCTTTTCATCCCACCTTCATTTTCTTTTGTTCTTAACTCCTTTCCTTTGTCTTTCAATGCACAGCAAATGTGTCAAGATAAGAGCAAGATTTACAAGCCTGTTTACTGAAAGGGCCTCTCGTGGATTAATATAAGGGGAGTTGGTGTGAATAGGCTGTCTTCCTTGGGAGGGACGGACTCACCCTGGACAGCCTAAAACAAATAAAGCCAGCAAATTGAAAGTCAGAAAATGTGAGTTAAAAACTATAAAGCCACGGGCGGACAGCATTACCAGGGAAGCTTTACGAATGTCCCCAAAATCTTCTTAGTAAACTAGATGGCTCCGCTGGATGATAGGCTTCGATCTAAAAACTATACTGTACCACAAGTTCTCTCCTGTAACTAGATATATAGTTTAAATGGCACCAGTGGCATACAGAAATTTGGAGGATGTTATATTTTATTGAGATGTGGTTACACTTGGCAGTTGTTGAATTGTTGAAGATATGATGTTTAAACAATGCCTTTAGTAGAGGGATTGTAGATGCAAATTGTCCTCTTGTTTTAAAAGATTTATGGGGGGCGAATCCCCAAAATGGTTGTCCCTTTGGAAGATTTGAGTTTGCTCCCTCATTTCTGGCAAATCCTAGCCACTGTTACACCCCACCACTTTAAAATCTCACCAGCCACCACCGGGCGCTATGAAGGAGAAATGTTTTCCTTTCTCAATCAATCAATCAATCAATCAATCAATCAGGGAATTGTAAGCGCGCTACTCACCCGGGAGGGTCTCAAGGCGCTGGGGGGAGGGGTATGCAGCTCTGTTCAGCTGAATAGACAGGTCTTGAGAGTCTTCCTGAAGGTGTTCAGGGAGGGGTTGCGACTGATATCTGCTGGTAACTCGTTCCAAATCTTGGCTGCAATGTGAGAGAACGATCTTCTGCCTGCTCTGGCTCTGTGGATGCGTGGGGTTTCAGCCAGTGCGAGGTTGGCAGATTGGAGGTTTCTTTTGGGTATGTGGAAGTTTATTCTGTGTTGAGGTATTTGGGTCCGTTGTTGTGTAGGCACTTCTAGGCGTGAGTGAGGATTTTGAAGGTGACTCTTTTCTCCACGGGAAGCCAGTGGAGTCTCTGCAGGTGTTGGCTGATGTGTTCGTGCTGGGGGATGCTGAGGACGAGTCTGGCCGCAGTGTTCTATATTGTCTGGAGTTTGCGGAGTAGGGACTTGTTGATGCTGGCGTAGAGGGCGTTTCCGTAGTCCAGTCTTCCTTGACTCCGGGGGGATCCATTTGAAGGTCTTTTGGACTTTCTTTTCTTTTCTGACTTTGTATGTGTGCTGTATTGTACAGCACATATAGAAAGGGGGAAAGGTTTAGAGTTAGTCTATTCTAAGTATGACATTTTGTACTGGAAGGATTACCTTCCAGTATAAAACCTATGTTAGACTCACAAAGGCACCATTGCACTATGGTGCAGAGGTGCGCCCAATGTGCATGGCAGCATATTTCCGCACATGGGCTATTGTGAGTGGAGGAGAGTTCCATATTTTTGTAAATATGGGTTTCTCCTGTTCTTGCCTTCTCACACAGTGCCGTATTTGCTGCTGTTGAGCTGCGGTTCATGAGAATTTAGTAAATCTGCCCCTAAATTAGTTGCCGTATAAGCAGTTGTGCACTATGAAGTAGGTTTGTTTGTATTTGTGGTTCAGGAAAATAATAGCGACTTGAGTAATGCAAAACAAATTTTCCCACACCCCCAATTTTTCCTAGGGATTGGTTAATGTGAAGCTATTTTCACTTTTACCAGACAACCACTCAAATTAAGGGAAATTAATAATGCCCTCTAATTAATTTGTAGCTTCTGATATAGAACTCACTGGGGCCGATTCACAGAACTAATCAGAGATAAAATCCGAAACGTACTACTTTTGGTATTCACAGGAAGCATTTCGTTGCTGTAAAGTTAGGACTCTTAACTTTACTACTACTAAACTGAGACAAAATTCTAACTTTATACATTTTGGTGTTCACAAAAGGCATTTAGTAGTAGTAATGTTAGGAGTCCTAACTTTACTACAACTAAATGCCTTCTGTGAATACCAAAAGTAGTAAGTTTAGGATTTTATCTCAGATTAGTTCTGTGAATCGGCCCCACTGTTTTTAAGGCAAAATGGAGAGGTAAACCGTGAATATTTTTATTTCATCAGGGTCATTTGAAACATGAGATACTCCACTTAGAACAGCACTGCAAATATGTTGCTGGATTACAAAAAGATGCTCTTAGAGAATATCGCTCTACCCTTGCAATAACGGCTTGCTTGAAAATGGATGCAAAGTATTGTGTTGTATTCAAATATCTATTTGTCTGTTTTTGTATAATTAAAAAAGTTATTTTATGCCAGAATAAATGTTTTAATTGATCCTCAATAACTTCTGCTATTCTAACAATAATACCATCTAAACGATTTTATGATCTTCTCCTCTAATTAACCAATTTAGTATGTCACAGTCACCGTCATAAGCAATCCTTTGGGATCATAATCATCTATTGAGTCTCTTCTGATGTTTTGTGCAGCCATTTGTCACCTTTTCATGGCTAGCAATACCTTAATTGCATGACTTCAAAAACCAGCATTCAGGTTCACTTATCGTTATGCCAGCTCTTTCATATTAAGCTTGTAGTCCACCTGTAAACTAATCACTTTACATCAATTCAATCATCAACCTCTATGCCACAGGGATGCATTGTCCCTAGGATGCCAGCAGAGACAAAATTTAATCAAATCTGCTCTGTTCTAATTTAGTGATGACGCATTTGAGTTAGAACATGGGGAAGCTGGGCCAGCTTTAGGGCAGTGGGAAGGGTGCGTCCGCACAGGGCGCTGATCTGTAGAGGTGGGCGCTAACCTCGGGGGGGGGGGGTGCGGGGTGTGGGCGGGGGGTTGTGTTTGGTAATAACTTATGATTGGAAAGATGAGTGGCACTTTTGCCTGCTGGGAGTGGGAGAATCCGAGGAGGCGGTCATGGGGGCACCAAAAATTATTGTCGCACCGGATGCCACCAGCTCTAAAGCCGGTGCTGTGAGGAAGACATTGTCTGAACTTGTACAGCATGGAACTCATGAGTTATTTGGAGAATTTTGTGTCAAAATCCTTGAATGAACAGACATTTCAGGGTTGATTAAGGGTGTGTTAGATTTAGGCCCTCGGTACAGGTTGGGCAGAATAGGTTAGTGTATTTACTCCATAAAGGGGACCACACATGATAAATAACTCCTGTCAGAGTTTTCTACTTGAAAATGGGCATATCATGCAGAATTGTTTTTAACTCTCCAAATACATATCTGTTGTCTTTTTCCACAGCCTTACCCCGATACATTTTCATGTGTTTTACCAGGTAAATCTATCAGGGAAAAATTAATAGGATGTGATAATTATTGAACATTATGTTTGCACATGGATTCTCTATTGTTTTTCACAATTTCAATACATTGTCATGATAATTTTCCTGAGGAAATTATTATTGACCACGAAGTCCACAGGGCATTTTACTATACTTTTAATACATATCTGTTAAATATATATTATCTTGAAGAAAACAAAAATATTAAACTTTGTGATAACTATTTTCTTTTATACTTTGCTGAAGATTTTCCTAACTATGTGAGTGTTTTAAAGACCATGAAATAATAATCCAAAATGTTGAATTGTTTAAGCTGTCTGACCAGGATAGGGATGCTGGTGTCACAGAGGAGTAGTTAAAGTAATTGAACTAAAACATAAATTCACTGAAGTCTGCCAAAAGAGGCTATTTGCTATTATGATTTGTTAATAATGTGTCAATATAGTCACTTAAAGTTAGGACATATACATTGGAAGGCTGCATATCTATATATATATAATCATAACATGCAACTCTATTTTTCAGTTTACGTTCATGGATGTGTTGCTCTAATTATCATCTTATTTGGAGTCTTTATTTGCTTCATTGCATTCATGTAAGTTACTTTATGATTTCTTTGTAGTAAATAATTCCTTCAAAGTAGACACACCTTCTGTTATATTAACATAAGAGGTTCAGAATTTGATGTGATATATCCAAAAGCTGGCAGTCCTGAGGACAAATGACCCACATTTTCGATGATGCTGCCTAGTTATTTCTAGAATAGGGCTTGAATCCTGATGAATCATCAGGCTTCTCAGTGACATATTCATTGACAACTGCTTCCAAAGATCACTCTTTGCCCCAAATTCCTAGAAATCATAGTGGATAGTTATAAGGAGAACTTGTGCAATGCACTGTGTGCACCATTTGTCCCTCTAATTTCTTCTCCTCAATAGTCCATCAAACTTGTGTACTGGGAAGTTAAAACCCCCCATCCTCAATGAAGAAGGATTCTCTAAGCCCTCCAGTGTGTGGACCTAAAATATTGGCTCTAAAATATTGCCCTGCAAAAATATTGATTCCAGGATACTGACTTGCACAATGTAGTCAAGGCAAGAAAATGTGGGGCTAGAATAGTCAGTATATATGCCCTATGTAAGCTTATCTTGAAGGCAGTGTGCTTTTGTACTCTATAATGTTGCTGGCCAATATTTTTGTGGGCAATATTTTGGCATGTAGCCTTTTTAGACGGCCTTAGAATGCTGAGAGTTGGTTTCTTTCCAGCAGGTTTTTCAAATGAAAATGTAAAATATTAAGTTGCCCATACCATGCCGCATTGTTTGAGGCAATGCCATAAAGCCATTATCAGTCCAAAATAAGGATACTCTGTCACTTTATCACAACACACCTTCCTGATAATGAAAAGAATAAACAACTCAATCCTCTAGGGAAAAGATAACCTTGGTGACCCCTTCCCCTGCACCATCCTTTTTTCACTAAACATATTGAAGAACAATTGAGATGCCTACACCCAGTTCTTGGAAGAAGAGGAATGTATCTCACCATGGGTGAGCTACACCTAAAAAGATTAAGTTAAAAGGCAGTAGGCACTCAGTCAATTCACATAAAAAAGAGGTAAATGTTCTTGTCTAATTAACTCCTATAGAACGTATTGCTTTTTTTAACCTCACAAATATTCAATTTTCAAACAAGTATTTTATGTTAAATATCCAACAATAGTTACAGTACAGTACATCAGGGTACACTATTATCATAGTATATATAGTGCAATATACATGTTTTATACAATCATATCAGAACATCTTCTTGCACATCTGTTACTTGACAATTTCATATCGGTCAACGTATGTTCTTCTGTCTCTATGTAGCTTTATCAAGGCTCAACGTTTGTTAAGTAATGTTTCCTTAATAAACAAATAAACTGTTTAAAATATTACTCATTTGCAATGCCAGCTAATTAGAAAAGGACTTTTCCCTCTTTTTTGGATTTCATTGTGCGAATTGACTGCTTCCTATGTTTTCATGTTATCTATTGTATATAAAGTTACACTAGTGAGTTAACTAATGTTGTGGAGAGCACCGGGTGCTCTATAATTACACTCCCCTGACCTCCGGTTTACACCTGAAGGGTTTTGTATTTCTTTTATTAAATCAACACATTGGGTCCATTTAATCCACAGCAAATATCCTATTGGGCTAAGCAGTCCTAATTACCCCCTAGGCCCCCCTTGTCCCTGTCCCATTCATCACTGATGAGGTAGTTGTACCTCACAAGACAGGAACAAAGAAGAAGGATGCTATGTATATGCCACTCCCACAAGGCAGTAGCCTATTAGGCTATACTCAACCAGAATTCCTCCTGTTTTTTCTGTCTTGCAGACAGGGATGAGGAGCAAGCAGACTCTACAGGGCTTGGTCGGCCTATGTGTTTTCCAGGAGACGATGGTACCAGATCAGTAGGGCGGACTTGGTGGTTGCTTCTGTCTCTCCTGTGCTGGTGGGCTTTGGGAGAAGAGATGAGTCTGTGTTGGCATGATTAAGGGCCGCTGAGCGTCCTCTTTTCATGGCCTTTCATGGTTTAGAAGGAGTGCCCTCGTTCCCCAGCTGATGCGGTGTCTGAAGGTACAGAGTGACTATCCTTCCGGATATGGAGTGACTATCCTTACGGCTTGTGGTCCATGCATGCGCAATGATAGGAGTTCACACGTGCGTTGCTGCACTGCTTTTAGGCTCCCGTACTGCTGGTGTGAGCTTTAAATGCAGCAGTTGCAGGTAGGGTGGCATAGTGGTTGGATTATTGCAATGATTCCTGGTGCTTGGGAATCTTTGTGAGCCGTCATTTTCCCATTCTCTGAAGAAGTCTGATTCGGACAAGGGGATCCCTCAGAAGCACCCTTTCTTTCATCAACCCTCTTGCTGTCAGCAGTAGCGTACCCCGCAGAAGAGGTTTTATCCTAAGAAGGGTGGACATAGAAGCCACAGTCTCTCCATAAGCATTCCCTACTATATGACCACTCCCTTGGGGTGTGCGGTTGGAGGCAGAATTCTTCTCTTCAGTGTGATGTGGCAGGAATCTACTTCGCACCATCAGAGAGGGCGACAAAATTGAGTTTGTGACTCCTTGGGATTCTGGTGTGAGGCTGAATCCATGGTGCAGGCTGAAGATTAAGCAGCTGGCGTTCATTCAGGTGGTGGAATCCTTGCTCCTGCAGCAGGCAATTGAGAGGGGTACATCTGGTGGTCTTTCTGGTGGAGAAATCAACTGGAGGATTATGGATGCTCTTGAATCTGAAGTCCCAAAACAAATTTGTGCAGAAATTTGCCATTTAAGATGGAGACTTTACAGCGGGTGATTCCTCTTTTCTTCAAGAACCATTTAATTGTACACTGGATCTCAAGGACACCTACTACCCTGTGTCTATCCTTCCCAGCGATCAGACATACCTGAGGTTTTGCATTCACAACCAGCATTTTCAGTTTTTGTTTTTTTAAACAATTTTTATTGATAATAAAAGTGAACATTGGACATATTCAAGGTATACATTGTACTATCAACCGTGCACAGTTAATATGAAGACATGTGGTGGGCACACTATATGCTCGCAAGAGAAAATAAGTATCATAATCAGCATATCTCATCATCAGCAGCCCTTCAATCCTGGATATTCCCGTCTCCCTTCCCTAACAATCCGAATCAGTATCACTTTCTAACTGGGGAGGTTCACAAATATTTCCTCTATACTCATTCTATGCTCCCCAAACTGTCCCCCACTTTCGAGGACATTTCCGATTTAAATATACTGCCTTCTCGGCAACCATTGAAGAGTCTAAATCCGTGTTCCAGTCTCTGAGCGCCGGAGACACAGGGGATCCCCAGGCCTTGGCCACATTCCGTTTAGCGTACATAATACCTAACGTTGCCCAATCCTGCAGGGGGTTACTTAGGTCATTCATTTCCCAAATGTTCAGTAGGCAACGTCGCGGCTCAGGGAGCAGCGAAACATGAACCACTTGGGATGTAGTTCGCATTACCTTGGACCAATAACTAGCAATCACAGGGCACTCTCAGATAGTATGATAGAACGTCCCCTCCTCTCCGCAGTCTCTCAGGCAGTACAGGTGTGTGGCTCTTCCTATCTTATGTAGTGTGACCCTAGTGTAATATACTCTGTGAAGGACTTTCAATTGTATCAGTCTGAGCCACGATGATACAGCAACCTCCCGAGGCGAGGAGAGCGCGGTTTGCCAGTCCGATTCGTTAAAATCACCTAGTTCTGTAGCCCAGACGGTTTTAAGTCTGTCCGTAGGGTCAGGAATATTATTAGTTAACTTACGGTAAACCAGTGAGGTCGCCTTGTTAAGCATGTGTTCCGTAAGCAGTCTATCCTCTAGGGGAATGGATTCAGGTAGCTTTCCCTCTGCCGGGAGCACCGACCGCAGGGCATGAGTGATTTGCAAATAACGGAAACATTCCGCCTCCACCAAAGTGAATTGGGCCGCTAGTTGGTCAAAAGTAAGGATTTTACCTCGTCTATAAATGTCTCCAATCGTCAAAATTATTATGTGGTCCCAGGCCCCAAATCCCTTACTATTACGAAGACGGCCAAGGCGGAGCGACGCCCAAAGTGGTGTCATCTGCGTGATCGTGTTCTGACATTTGAGACGTGCTGATGCCAAGTGCCAGAGCTTCACCGTGTGGGCCGTAGGGCCTATCAGGGTTGCTACACCCCGGGGATCATAGAGCACGGTCATCACTCCTCCAACCCCTAGGTCATATCTGTCCGCCTTGAACGCGGGCTCTGTCTGCTAGGCGTGGAGCCAGTGATTTATGACCTTTAGTTGTGATGACCAATAGTACAACTGTGATTTTGAAAAAGAAGGGGGTTGGTCCCAATGGAAAAGAGGGTAGGTTGGGCCACTAAATACTATAGAACAAGGGAGTTTTCCTAAGCCTCTAATGTTGATTCAAACAATAAATGCCTAAATGAGGATAAACAAAACTTTATTGATTTATCCTGACATTGATTTATGTCATTTTTCTTTTTAATTAATTATCAAATTCTTTTTATATCTAGACAGAACAAGACCGTCGTCAACTTCATGTATTGCCATACAATTTACAACACGGTGAAAAACAAATCATGAACATTTACAATGAAAAAACATAACAGTGAATATGTGATTATAAATACAAGAACAATGTGCTTATAGTTTCCAAGAATAAATCAATTGACAGTTGCCATAAACCAGTAATCAAAAAATGAATCGTCAGTGTAAATCCTGTGGGGCGAAAAAAGAGCTTTTTGAATAACACCCCGGTTCCTGATACAATATCACTCTATTCTTATTTTAATCAGTGAATAGGTGCCGTATAACAAGCAAATGTCGCTGGCATTGAATGTCTTAAATGGATAAATGCCGACGCATTTCGAGTCCCACTGTCTGATTCACAGGACTCTCATCAGGGCAGGATGAGTCAAATCCATGGGAACTGTTTACGAAAAAAAGGGGGGGAAATTTTATTTTTTAGAAAGAGGTCCTCAATCCATTTAATCTTAAAATCAGTTGCATCTATACGATGCGGCATACCTTTTTTGTTGTAACCAAGGATGCGCTTGCCTTTAAAATGTCGTCAGTGCCGTGGATATCAATCAATCAATCAATCAAAGACATTTGTAGAGCGCACTACTTACCCGGAGGGTCTCAAGGCGCTTGGGGGTGGGGGGGGTGTGCTGCTACTGCTCGAACAGCCAGGTCTTGAGCTTCTTCCTGAAGGAGAGGTGGTCTTGGGTCAGGCGCCGGTCGGTCGGGAGGGAGTTCCAGGTCTTGGCGGCCAGGTAGGAGAAGGACCTTCCTCCTGTTGTCGTTCTTCGGATGCGGGGGACGGCGGCGAGGGCGTGACTGGCTGATCGGAGATGGCGTTTGGGAGCGTAGAAGTTGATGCGGTTGTTGAGGTAGCTCGGGCCTTGATTGTGTAGGGCTTTGTGTGCGTGGGTGAGGAGACGGAAGGTGATTCTTTTGTTGACGGGGAGCCAGTGCAGGTCTCTCAGATGTCCGGAGATGTGGCTGTGTCGTGGGATGTCGAGGATGAGTCTGGCTGAGGTGTTCTGGATCTGCTGGAGTCTCTTCTGGAGCTTGGCGGTGGTTCCGGCGTAGAGGGCGTTGCCGTAGTCCAGTCGGCTGGTGACGAGGGCCTGGGTGACCGTCTTCCTGGTCTCGGTGGGGATCCACCGGAAGATCTTCCGTAGCATGCGCAGGATGTTGAAGCAAGACGAGGAGACGGCGTTGACTTGTCTGGTCATGGAGAGGGAGGAGTCCAGGATGAAGCCCAGGTTGCGTGCGTGGTCTGTCGGTTTGGGTGCGGTGCCCAGGGCGGGGGGCCACCAGGAGTCATCCCAGGCGGAGGGCGGGGAGCCCAGGATGAGGACTTCCGTCTTGTCTGAGTTCAGTTTCAGGCGGCTGGTCGTCATCCACTCGGCTACGTCTTTCATCCCTTCGTGAAGGTCGGCTCTGGCGGCGGCGGGGTCGTTGGTCAGGGAGAGGATCAGCTGGGTGTCGTCAGCGTAGGAGATGATGTTGAGGTTGTGTTGGCGTGCGATGGGGGCTCAAGTAGACGTTGAAGATGGTGGTGCTCAGCGAGGATCCTTGAGGGACGCCGCAGATGACTTCGGTGGCCTCTGACCTGTACGGTGGTAGACGGACTCTCTGTGTTCTTCCGTCGAGGAAGGAGATGATCCATTCCAGTGCCTTCTCCTGGATTCCGACGTTGCTGAGGCGCTGCACTAGGGTGCGGTGGCAGACAGTGTCGAATACCGCGGAGAGGTCTAGGAGGATGAGGGCCGCTGTTTCTCCGTTGTCCATCAGGGCTCGGATGTCATCGGTGGCAGCGATGAGGGCGGTCTCGGACTGTGGTTGGCTCGGAAGCCAGACTGTGAGGGGTCGAGGGATCCATTCGTCTCGAGGAAGGTGGCCAGCTGTTTGTTGACGGTCTTCTCGATGACTTTGGCTGGAAACGGGAGGAGCGAGATGGGGCGGTAATTCTTGAGTTCGGTGGGGTCCGCTGTAGGTTTCTTGAGTAGGGCGCTGAGTTCGGCGTGCTTCCAGCTCTCCGGGAAGGTGGCGGTGTCGAAGGAGGTGTTGATGATGTCCCGCAGGTGGGGTGCGATGACAGCGTCGGCCTTGTTGAAGACGTGGTGAGGGCAGGGGTCGGTTGGAGATCCGGAGTGGATGGAGTTCATCATGGGTACGGTGTCTTCGGTGCTGATCGGAGTCCAGGCGCGGAGGGTGGTGGTGGGGGGCGGTGGTTTGGTCGTGGCGTGCGTCGGTTGAGTGCTGAAGCTGTTGTGTATGTCCGCGATCTTGTTGTGGAAGTAGGAGGCGAGGGAGTTGCAGAGGTCTTGCGATGGGGTGATGTCGTTGTTTCCGGCGTTGGGGTTGGAGAGCTCTTTCACGATGTTGAAGAGTTCCTTGCAGTTGTGTGCGTTGTTGTCCAGCCGGTCCTTGAATGCAGTTTTCTTGGTGGCGCGGATCAGTTGGTGGTGCTTCTGGGTGGCAAGCTTGAGGGTGGTCATATTGTCTGGTGGGGCGAGTTCGTCCGCGCAGTTGCTGATCCACTTCGTGAGGTTGTCGGCGGCCTGGCTGGGGTTTGCTGAGCTGGCGGGAGGGTGCTGGCTCAGGGAAGCGGCAAGCTGGTCGGCTGTGATCTTGTTCCAGCTTCTTCGAGCAACCTGTTGCTGGTGGTGGTGGATCGTCGTTCTTTTGAAGGTGAAGTGGACGCAGCTGTGGTCCGTCCAGTGGAGTCCGGTGGCGTGGCTGAAGGCGATGTCTTTGCTGGATGAGAAGACGGCATCGAGTGTGTGTCCGGCGAGGTGGGTGGGGGTGGATACCAGCTGCTTGAGACCGAGGTTGGCGAGGTTGTCGAGCAGGGTGATGGTGTTGCGGTCGTTGTTGTTCTCCAAGTGGAAGTTGATGTCCCCCAGGAGGATGTAGTCAGCGGAGGGGAGAGCATGCGGGCTGATGAAGTCGGCGATGTCCTCGCTGAATTGTGTGCGTGGTCCCGGGGGTCGGTATATCAGGGTGCCTTTGAGGGTGGTTTTGGGGTCTGTGTGGATCTGGAAGTGCAGGTGTTCGGCGGTTGTCAGGGTGTCGTCGGTGTTGGTCTTGATGCGGATGGTGTCCCTGTAGATGATAGCGATGCCTCCTCCAGTCTGGTTGTCGCGGTCTCTTCGGGTGATCTTGTAGCCCTCTGGGATGGCGATGGCGATGTCGGGCGCTGAGGAGTCGTTCATCCAGGTTTCCGTGAGGAAGGCGACGTCAGGAGCTGTGGTGTCGAGGAGGTTCCAGAGTTCGATGGCGTGTCTGTGGACGGAGCGGGTGTTGAGGAGGATGCACTTCAGGTGGTTGCTGCTGGTGTTCGGCTTGGCGGGTGTTGGTGCGGGACAGGTCCGGATGCAGGTGAACTTGCAGGCGTGGCAGCTGAAGGGTCCGTGGGTTCGTCTCGGGGTGGCTTGGTAGCATCCCGGGATTCGGCCGGTGTTGAGTGCGTTGAGGGTGGCGGCGTCGTAGGTCCGGCGGGTGGGCTGGTGTCTGCGGGGCCCAGGGGTCCTGGCACTGGGCGCGGTCCAGGCGCAGACAGGCTTACCTTTGGCGCACCTTCGGCGCGCCCGCTGCGCGTGCACGCTGCGCGTTGGCCACTCTGCCATAAGAGGAGAGTGGAGGGGGCGGAGCGAGGGAGGGGCAGCTGGGAGGCGGGAGCGGGGCGGCGAATGGGAAGGCTCCAGGTGGAGGGGGGCGGGGCCGCAGGGGATCAGCGGCGGGGAGCGGGGAGGTGGCGGGGGCACAGCGGGAAAAACGGCGGGAAAAACGGCGGAAAAAACGGCGGGAAAAACGGCGGACTGGGCAAGAGACAGGTGAGAATATAGAAAGGCTGGGCAAAGCAGGGGAAAGCAGCCCCAACACAGGGGGGACAGACGATAGTGCAGAGGCAGGAACAGAAAGGTCAAAAAGGTCACGCAGGCAGCAGTGAGCGGCGCTGCGCTCCAGAAGCAGAGACCACGCCTCGTGGTCAGGGGCACAGCTGCGAGCAGCGGCGGGAACGGGGCAGCTAGGGCACACCCACGGGGAGTGTGCGCAGTGCGTGGTGGAGTGACCGGCCCAGAGGCGCTGCAATAGAGTAAAGTTTGAATCAGGGATAAAAAATTCCCAGTATGAGCCAAGTTGTACTCGTGCGGGTGAAAGATGCAGTGTTGTTATTTACCTTAAGTCTTCTTGCTCCGGCGGCGTGTCTGCCGTCGTGCGGAAGTTTTTTAATTGCCGGATTGGTTTACATTTCTGAAAAAAATGTCAGGGCAACACATAAACATTTTGTGTGGGCACGAGGCAATTGGAACTCATTTGGAGATAAGAGACTTACTCGTAAGAAGAACGAGAAGGGGGCGGAGATTGATGCCGCTGCTACTTCAAGGCGCTTCAGTCCTATAGGGAGTAAAGGGCGGAAAAAAGTCACTGGAATGGTCCTACATTGAATGGCAGGAGACGCCGCCAGATCTACTTCAGTGGCTTACCGTAGGGGTGCGCGACTGTCAGCGTTTGTCAGTTTCACTCTGCCACGGGTTCATGCAGGTAGGAAGACCCGTGGATGTGCTGTACAGTTCAAAATTCAAGTCTCGCTTCTTTGCGCAACAATGCAGTCTCAACGCTGGACTGGTGTTTGGGGTCAATCCAGACTAGTACTGTCCATTTAAAATCATTTTCACTATGGTTGTGATTCAGAAAATGTTCAACCATCCATCCAGCCAGTCCCAGGTTGCCTCAGGTGAGTCAAAAAAACAAGATTTACCGTCCCTTTTGACTTTTAATTTCGCTGGAAAAAGCATCGCGTACTTGATGTCTCTGCCTCGCAGTTCTTGTTTCACCGCCTGGAAACTGAGTCATTGCGCCTGGACCCCAGCCGTGAAATCCGGAAAAATAGAAACCTCGTAATTGTCGATCTTTAGCGGGGGCCCCTCTGGCAGTCTGTAGAATGTTGTCTCGGTCCCGAAAGTTGAAGACTCTGGCAATAATTGGGCTGGGAGGGGCCCGACTTTAGGCCTCCCGCCCGGCACTCTCTGGGCTCGTTCTATGGAGAAATATGCAGACAATGTCTTGGGCTTCAAATGTTTCGTGATTAGCTCCTCCACATAAAGGTCAGCCGCCGGCCCCTCCGTTTTCTCCGGAACCCCAAGAATCCTGACGTTATTGCGACGGGCCCTGCCTTCGTAGTCATCGAGCTGCTGTGCAATACGAGCCTGTCTTTTTTCCATGTCCGACATTTGGCGTTGGAGCTCGGAGGTATCTTCCTGGAGTGCCGCCCTAACCACCTTGAGTTCACACACTTTTTCATTTGTCTGCTTAAAATCGGCGTGAAGTAATGAAACTTCTGTCGTTACAGAGTCCATAGACGTGCGCATTTCCCCGGTGGCTGCCAGGACATCACGGAGCGTGGGCTCCTTTGGTTGGGGAGATGACCCTTTCGCGCCGTCTTTTTCTGTTCTTGTCGAGTCAACTTTTTCTCCACCCTGCTGCCATGCATACTTGGACAGTCTCGCCTGGGTGTTATTCTTGGAGCTTCTGTTTCCTGTCGCCATTTTCACCCCCCAGCAAAAGGCCAGCTGGTAAGACGCGGCGGAGAAAATGCTTCAGCGTTTTGCTACCTGTATCCAGAACCGGAGCAGTTGGTATATGTCCTGTCCCACGTCCGACAGATCGCCGACGGACACACCTCACACCCCTGGATCCTTTAAGTGCTGGACGCAGCCACCAGCACTGCACATTCGGTTGAGGAGGGGGGGGTGGGGAGCCAAGCAATCTTCAGCCAAGCAGTCCAGCCGGATCCACCCTGAGCAAGGTGGGAAGGGAGAGGACGACACAAGGGTCCAGACCGTCGTCCAGCGGGTCCTCAGAAGCCCCCCGGCGTTGCAGTATGTCACAGGCACTTCCGAGGCGTCTTCGCCCAAGCGCTGTCTGGGTGTGGACGGAGCGCTCCCAGAGGCTATTGTAAGGTCCCAATCCACATAGGCTCCGCCGTGCGCAGTGCAAATTGCGGCGGGTCGGCGTATCCCGTGCCGCCTCTCTCTCTCGCCGCAGTGGCGCCGCGCCGTCAGTTCTGCGTCAGTTTGTAGTTGGGCCTCAAAGCCGGGGCCTAAAGTTATGCCCTGATCCGGGGCCGACACCTCCGCAGCGACCGGCAACGGCGGTCAGGACGCCACCCCTTCAATTTCTCTATGGAGCCCCCACAGAGCTTACAGGGGCCAAGCCCCTCTCCACGTCTCACCCGGTGGGGGGCCGGGGGGGGGAGTCGCCAGGAGGCCGCCAAAGGCCAAGCAGGACTGCGCTCTATTCAGCGCATCGGGGCCGCCGTCTTGCGTTGTCTGGGTGCTTCATCGGCCTCGTGCCTGAGCGTCGGTGAAACGGTGATCGCCGTGCCGGGAATCCACCCCGCAGCCTCCACGTGGGTGTCAGCTGCTCCGATGGGCACCATGGGAGGGCTTCTGTCCAGGTCCGCAGGCTGCAAGACGATTAATTGCCGCGGGTCGGGAAGAGCCCGTTCAAGCTGCGGCCAGTTCCCACGGCCACTTAGCCACGCCCCAGCATTTTCAGTTTTGAGTTCTGCCTTTTGGTCTCTAGACGGCTACATGAGTCTTCACCAAGGTGGTGGCTTCCCTTATTGCCTAATTCCACCTTCAGGCAAATTTGCATTTAACCTTATCTGGACGACTGGTTTCTCCATGCTCCTTCCAAGGCTCAGTTGTGTCAGGAGCTCATTGTGGTTTGCAGGGAAGTCCGTAGACATGGCTTCCTTCTCATTCTGAATAAGTGCATGTTGCGCCCCTGGCAGGAACTGTATTTCATTGTGCCAGATTTTCTATCGACCTCAACAAGTACTTTCTTCCAGAAACCAGGGTGTTGGTCCTGCAGTTTCTGGCTATCCAAGCCTTCAACAGCCAGTCCCTTCTAGTGAAGGTTGGGTTGAAGCTCATGGGGCCTATGGCAGCAGCGGTGTTCATGGTCCTATGGACCAGGCTCCACCTACCGTCGTTTCAGACACATCTACATGCTTGGTGCGTCCTGCCTCAGTTAGTTACAAGCTGCAGGTTACAGTGACTCTGACCATTCAGCAGAAACTTCGGTGGTGGCTGGACTCCTCCTTTCTGGGATAGGGGGTTTGGCTGCAGTTGGGTACCCCAAATGTCTTGACAATGGATGCCAACTCATTTGGTTGTGGGGCTACTCTAGAGGCGAGGTCTTGCCAGTCCAAGTGATCCCTCCAAGACAGAAGGCTCTCTCCCACCTGGATGGAGCTTATTGCAGTGTTTTAGGGATTCTTGGGGTTTTGTCACATTCTGGAAGGTTGCAATCTGGTGGTCCAGACAGACAATATGGTGGATATGGCTTATAAAAACAACCTGGGGAGGGGGTCTAGGAAGCCTTCTACCCTAAGGCCGTATGGTCGGCACTGGGGTAGTTTTCAGAGGTTGTGTTCATCCTTGAATCTTTCTCCCTTGGTCTGTCCGTTGAACTTTATCCTTCATTTGTGAAGAAGCGTTCTGTTTCTACTCTTAGGGTGCAGTGAGCTGCTAGTAGAGCGTTCACATCTGCCTGGGGTAAATTGGCTGACTCTGATGGTTTTGTGGGTCGGTTATTGAAGTGTTTCTCCATCTCTAGGCTTGCATCCTCTATGCCCCTAGTGGGACTTGCCTTTGGTCCTTAGGGTGCTGGTTTGCCCTCTCTTTGAGGCTCTTGATTCTGTGGATGTCAAGTTTCTGACGATTAAGGTGATCTCCTAGGTTGCTATTACGTTTGTTAGATGTCTAGGTGAATTGGGTGCATTTTTGGTGAAACCCAACTTCTTTCCTTCTGTGAGGATGGTGTTTTGTTGCGTTTGGACCCTTCTTTTTTACTGAAGGTTTCCTCTCAAGTTCACACGACTCAGGGGATTATGTTACCTTCTTTGGCGGAAACTGATTCCCTGGGCGATTTTCAGTGGCAGCTGTTGGATGTGAGGAGGGTTGTTTGGATGTATGTGTCTCGACCCAAATACTTTCCCTGGTTTGACTCTTTTTTGTTTCCTTTGGTTCTTCCAATAGGGGTGAAAACGCTTGTTTGTCATCCATTAGTCGCTGGATTAGGCATGTGATTTCCATTGATTACTCTTTGTCGGGCTCTCCACCTTCTGCTGGGATTAAGGGGCATTCAACTTGTGGGTTCTCTGCTTCCTGGGTGGAGACTCATGGGGTTTCCAATGCAGACATTTGTATAGCAGCTACTTGGGCTTCTCCAAATACTTTGGTCCATCATTATGGCTTGCACAATGTGTTGTCAGATGGCAACAATTTTGGTGTGGGTGTGCTGCAATCTGATTTGTCTTGAGTTTTCTCATGTGCTGTTCGTAAACAAATCACGTTTTGGGTTTTTGCATATCAAATGTGATTTTTATGTTGATTTTGCTTTCTGTTTGAATTTGCTCTTATCAATCGGCTTGGGATTGGTTTGGTATTCTACATTAGTGATGAAAGGGACGAGGACAAGGCCGACCTGGGGTTAATGTCACATTACTTATTGGTAATCTTTATTACTCCTGGTCCCATTGTCCTCATCACATTCGTCACACCCCTTCCGCCCTCCTGTCAACCCGGCCTTCTGTTGGTGAAGATGGGATTTAAGGAGGAATTCTGGGTGAGTATAGCCTTATAGGATACCACCTTGTGGGAGGGGCATATACGTAGAATTCTTCTTGTTCCTTTCTGTCATAGAAATACCTTATTAGTGATGAATGGGTTGAGGAAAGTAGGATCAGAAGTAATGAAGATTAACAGTCAGTATTATGATATTACTATCTACAAGTAATCCACATTTTATTGTACTAATAACTATACAATACTGCAAAAAATAAAAATAGGATAAAAATAATGAGGTACACTTATACTTATGTGTAAGTTTACGATTGTTTGCTATTCATAAAAGTATTTTACTAGAAGTATCTTTACAACTGAAGAGTTTTTGCACATAAAAATATAAGGCTGTCCCAGTGATTGCTTTCAAAGTGACAACTGTGTGGGTGTTAATTTCCTCTGGATTGCAATCCTTTGTCCGCTCCTCTGAGATCGCCCTGACATCGACCAGTTGTTAATATCCAGGAGGAATGTATGAACACCAGTTCATGCATAGCTTGCGTAAGTTATGCACACTTAGGGGCAGATGTATTAACCGTTTTGCGACTCGCAAAGGCCGAAATTCGCAGAATTTCGGCCTTTGCGACTCGCAAATGGTCATTTTGCATGAATTGGAATGTATCAATAATTTGCAAATTAAGAAATCGCAAAGATTTGCGATTCCTTAATTTGCCATAGCATATAAGGAATCGCAAATTTTGCGATTCCTTAAATGATATGTATGAAGCATTTTACTGTTGCGAATTTTGGTTCAGGAATCGCAAATTACCACCAACTTGTAGTTGATGGTAATTTGCGAAGTCCTCAACAAATGCACAATTTTACATTTTTTAAGGTGTCAAGTGACGCGCACACATGCCCATGGGGCATGTATGTGCGCCATATGCACACATATGTACATTTCAGGGGTGCAGCAGGGGGTCTTTCAGACACCCCTGCACCCTTGAAATAATTCTCAAATTGCGATTAGCAAATTGCGAATTCGCAATTTGAGAATTAGTTCAAAATCATTCCTATGGGCCTCCTGGCTCATAGGAATGCATTGAAAATTATTCCTTATTTGCGAATTCGCAAAATGCGAATTCGCAAATAAAGAATATTAAGAAATCGCTAAAAAATATTGATTTTGTACATACATTCCATTTTGCGAATTCTAAATAGCGATTCGCAAAAAATCGCTATTTAGAATTCGCAAATTGGAATCTTGATACATCTGCCCCTTAGATGACTATACAATAAGGCTGAAGCAATTGGCGCACTTTCTAAAATATTTATTCAGGTGGACATCAGGGTACATTCTACTAATTTTTATGTATTTTAAAGGCAATCTGATGAAGACAAACAAAGGGGGGGGGGGGGTAGCACATAGAATTTCACTTAGCCTGCAACTCTAACCACTCACCGTTCCCCAAGCACAGCAGATAATGTTGGTGCATGCATTGTACTGCAAAATATGATATTATGTGACCTTGATTTATTAAAGAGAAATATTTTCATTAGAATTATAGATTCAAGAAAAAAAGACATCTGGATGCATCCCAAAGGCCACAAGAAAAAAGAGGAAAAAGTAAGCAGATCCACATAATATATATATTATGGGTTTGTGGCTCTAGGTCATCTCATATTTCTTCCTGGCAAAAGAGAACAGTTTCCTACGCATAAAGGATTTTATTTATAAAATTGAAAGTGGCAGCACATTATTTATTGAAATAAAATAAATAAAATGTAAGTTGCAGCCTTGTCTTCTACTTAGTAGACGGAATCCTGTTTTATATTTACTGGTTTTACATTCAAACATACAGACGTTTTACAGAATGCAAAGAACAGACTTCATTTAAGAAATATTGCCGGGAACCTGCGCATTCTCACAGAAAAACACACCAAATAAATGCGTCTGACAAAATAAATGCGATTGGCAAAATACTCAAGCAGACGAGATTGGAAGTATTTGGTACACGCCAGACCGGGAACGAGGGAAGGCAAAGGAGAAGTAGCAGTATTTCTGACATTCATCATCTGGTAATCAATGATGAAATGCACAGTATTTTTCATGTACAATCTGTGAAACAGAAACAAATTTAGAAATACTCGAAAAAATGCTTACATTGATATTCTTATTTGAAATTTACTAATAGTATTTGACTAAAATGTAAATACATGGTTTTCCATGTGATCAGATGTGAAAAGGCGATAAGGGGCATAGAAGGAATTGCATTCTAAAATGTGAATACCGCCTAAAGAATTCCACCCCTTTTCATATATAATGCGTTTATAATTCTTTCATTTCCTACTGATAACTTGCACCACAGTAGAAATTATTATAGCTAACAATTTGCTTGAGTACTGATCATCGGAATATCTACAGACTGGCCATGGTCCATGTGCATTTGCAGTTTAAATTGTTTTAAACAAACTGTCTTCTTAAAATGGATACTATGTGAAACTGTTTTCTGACAGTCCAAATTCCTATTTTTAAGACCTCAAATGGTTTGATTTCATCTTGGCCTATAATCTGTTGTAATGATACAATAATCTTATTCACCCACTCTTTCCAATGGAGTGATAGGTACCTGTTTGCCATATTGAAATTTAACCATATAGAAATCACAGTTCTCACTTTAGAATGGAAGATAAAGTTTAGTATTTTCAAATTGGAAGCCCTAATACACTCCAAGTCTCCCAATCATTTTTTTGTAAACGAGGAAAATAAGTTCTAGTGGAGTATAGATTAACTGGAGTATTCTGCACCCTCAGTCTTTTTGGTCTTTCTCTCTAATGCTAATCCTCAACGCATTACATTTACTGATTCACAGTAAAAGCGTCATGATGCATGTGGAAGCCTGGAACTTTTTTAAAAACCTTTATTTTTCCAGTTGTACCACTGTGTACATAAATCAAACAATACAAGTCGTCAGTTCCATGTGCTTAATGGCCTGTCTACATTCCGCTTCTCACTGTGACATCCAGGGTGATCATTGCCTTGTGAACCAAGTCCATTTCATAACTACTCCTGGCGGCATCCACAGTTAAATTACACAGTATTGTCCTCAATGGGCTTATGTTTCCATGTCTTCTGAATCTAAGTCAGCATCATGCTCGCCATGATTATTAAATTTTTCCAGTAACTCCCACGTTTCCACATCCACTGGAGCTTGCTCATCAAACCTGGACAATTGCATGTGCTACTTCTCTGCTATCACCCATTTGAGCACATCCTTAAGCCAGAGTGCTGCCCCTGGCACAAAAGATGTCATCCACCCAATGACTTATAGGGCATCTTCCGTCCTCAGGGCTTCGTCACTATTCCCAACAGACAGGTATCGGGGGCGAAGGGGATCATAATGTCCGTAGTTGTCTCAACTTTTGGCACCACCTCCCTCCAGTACCCATGGACTTTGTCTAGTGATATGCAAGAATGTGGCTTCCTTGAACCCACATTGATGCCCGCAGGGCAGCACAGTGTGCTCAGTCTTGTTCAGAGTGAATTGTGTCACATACATCCGATGGAGGTAATTGAAATGCAAAAGTTTAAACCTGCTACTATTTGTGTGGACTAACCACATGTATGATTCCAATCCGCAATACTAAGGGTTCCCCAGTTCCGCCTCCCATGCCAGCCCGGCTCTAAAACGGGACTTGGTCATGTCTCCTTTAAGTGCCTTGTAGAAGAGGGAGATCAAGTGTCTACCCTACACTCCATTTGAGTAAGCCACCAAGCACCTGAGATGACTGTGGTGCTGCTGGGAAGCAACACCACACTTCCTTTGCTGTGTTTTTCAATTTGGCATATTGCAGGAAGTGCCCAACCCCCACCTTAAATGCTTCTTGTGTGCCCAGGAAGGAGATAAAGACCTCCCCAGGATATAAGTCCCCAGCCTGAAGGCAACCTTCAACCCTACAATATTCCATGGATATATCGAAGTCTATATTACGAAATGGTGCAATATCCCATAAACACAACTCTCTATCAAATGGGACCCTACTGAGTATTTTTTAACAACTTTCTTCCATATCGAAGCTGTGTGCCACAGCAAGGTTGGATTGGAAACTCAGAGCTACCGTTCTCATCAACAAGCACATCGGCGATTCAGCCCCTATCATTCCCCATACGGGACATTTCTCCCAGTTCTTGACCTAGTGCTGCATAGCAATAGAGCTGTATATCTGGGAGGGCTATTCCTCCCTCCTTCATGTCTCTTTTTAGTATCGGTAAGGTTACCCTGCTTCACTTCCTCACCCACATCAAAGAGCTCAGCAAGCTATTCAACTTCTGAAATATCCTGGGCCTAAGTGGGTACAACAAATTCTGAACTGTATACAGGCACCTTGAGAGGAAAACCATCTTAACAATAGCTGCCCAACCCTTAACCGACAGAGGTAGCGTATTTCAGTACTCTATTGACCTGGAAAGACCTTTCAGAATTCTATCAATATTTAGGTGTTGATGATGAGGCTCCTTGTCGGTGACCATAATACCTAAGTAGTGGAAGCCCTCTGTCTCCCACCGTATTCTAAGGTCTGGCAGCTGCTCCCCAGGTGCCAACGCAAGTCTCCCCAATGGGAATACCAGGGTCTTCCGGACATTAACCTGCAGACCGAAGTCTTATCCAAACATCACCAATAGTAACACCGCCTCCCTGTGGGAATGGACATAAACTATTGCAACATCTGCATATAAGGAAATTATATGACCGCCCCACTTGTATGCCCATTGTGTCCATCTCTCTGTGCCTCAAAATCTCCAAAGGTTCCATGGCCAAGGCAAACAAAAGCAACAAGAGAGGACAGCTCAGATGAGCCCCCCTCTCCACGGACCAGCTATCCGAAACAGTCCACCCCAAGACCCTGATGCAGACCTTAGGATCTGTGCCAAGTAGTTTAGCCCAATTTCTGAAGACAGCCCAGAAACACATCCCTGCAGCCCTTCCATCAAATAGTGTCAATTGACGGAATTGAAAGCTTTCTCCAAGTCAATTGATACCAATGGCATGTCTTGGTCTACCCCTGTAGTCTCATAACGGACATGGGCCAGTCGGCGGAGATTAAAGGCCATACTGCAAGCTTAATGTATCACCCCTCACAATCTAGTTCCGAGCAGTTCGCAAAGTACCTTAAAAATCAGAGTTTATTAGAGTGAGGCACCTATAAGAGGGCGGGCCCTCTGCATCCACACCCTGTTTCAACATGACAGATGATGTTGTCTTGGTTAGTAAGAGAGTTAATTTGTTCCCTCTTTGCCTTTGAAAGACCACGAAAAGTTGTTCTGTGATCAGAGCAGAGTATGTTTGAAAACATTCCACAGGGAACCCACCAGAGACCTTTAGTTGATTGAATTTCTGCAACGCCAATCTCAATTCCTCCAAGATAAGCTCCTCATCCAAACCATTTGCACTGTCTAATGACAAGCGTGGTAATTCTACCCCCACAAAAAACACCCCCACCGGAACCCCTGGAAGCCTAGAACTTTAACTCCACCTTGACGTTTAGATTTCAGCAGGTTAGCTAACCCAAAATATGGTTGATTATTGCATCAAAGAAAATAAGTTAGGGTCTTAGGCATCTAATCACACAATTTCTATGGGTGTGACAAAGGAAGCATGGATAAAAAGTGACTGACTAGCAGTGAAAACATCACTTTAATCATGTCAAGAGGGCATAACCACAACATATTCAAAGAGTATTAGTGGCCAAGCAAAAGCTGACACCTTTCATGATTCAAAATGATCTTTAGTGTCTCATGATTGGTTCTACTCAGGTGCTTTCAGGTGTCTTTCACAGGGCCGGGGCTACAATTTCTAAACCTGCAGGTGGTGGTCACAATATTAATTGTTCAATTCAAAATAAAAAGAATAACATACATTGCATGGTGACTGGCTGGTAAATGTTCATAGGCAGGCCGGCATACACCTGTCCAGGCAGGCATGATTGTGTACCACCACATTAGTGATGATGTCATCACACTGATCACAAATCCAAGAAGTCATCAACAAACTATGGCTTGCATTCTATTCCCCAAGTCTGCTGCACCCTGCCACTGCCTGAGCCTGAACCTCCCATTGAATAATTGTAGCTGGGGGCTGGCTCATGACAGAGTTGAGGCAAGGAAGCTGCAAGAGTGCATTTGGTACTTGGGAGTGAGGGCTCTTGAGGAAGAATAAATGAAAGTAAGTGTGGACTTTCCACTTGTTGCGTAGCCAGAGTAGCATATCCGGCAGCCCTGGATTGCTGCTATCCTCAATGTGCTCGATGCGGCTGTGGCCCAACACAACTTTTGTGCGCCATGGCGTCACCAGTAGAATCTGTGCGCTGCACAACAGCATGGTAATTGCTGAGCGTGAATGAGTCCAGCAGGCACCACAGCCATACTTACCGGCATTGGCAGCATTACTGCTGGGGACAATGCAAAGCAAGCTGAGCAGTGGATGCCAATGCCGTCGCCATCCCTAGACCTACTAATTACAGGCAGCACTAGACTTGACATGCTGTGCTCAAGCAGCCGCCTGTTCCGCAATAAACCCAGTCATACCACACTGATTAATATATGTAAAAAAGCATTTTCATTTGGTGTACATTTTGTTTTTGCACTCAGTGTAGGTAAGAAAGTAAAACACGTAATCTTCCGCTTCTTTAGAAACGACAACAGGAAAACGCAGAGATCAAAATAGCAGGGACATGTACAGGCTGACGACAGGGGTCACAGGCAGCAGCAGTGTTAGAGATGAGAGACAGCAAAAGTAAAGAGGAGAAGAAACAACAAGAGAGGAGAGGGATAAAACGGAGCAAAGTAGAAGAAAAGGAGGAGAGCAAATCAGATACAAAGAGAAAGCAGCCATGATGTGAAGAAGAGAGCATTACGAAGAGAGAAGATAGAATGAAAGGATGTGGAGGACAGGACAAAGGAAAAAAAAGCAGACAAATGATAAAATGGAGACACAGCTAATCACTGCTAGAGACTGAAAGTAAAGAGCCAAGATAGAGGGAAGAGAGAGCAGAGCATGGATAAAAGTGAAGAGAAAAAAGAGCAGGGCTAGAATGAATAAAAGGCAAACCAGAAATACAGGGTGTGGCAAAGGTGATAGAAAACAATTAGAGGTGAGAGGGTAGACTTTTAGAGCAAAGACGCAGGGGTCAGACAACAGGTCAATGGAGCTTGGGCCCCCTTGGCAAAATTTTCAGCACCTGCACTTCTTTTTTTTACAAATTAAGCATTGGTTATACCAGATTAGAACCGTAGCCTTTTAGCATATTCATCTTTACCTTTGACTCTTAAGTCCGTGATAATACAATTTATCTCAAATGTAATAAGGTAAATATCTGTTTCATTTAGATTAGGCATGTGCCCCAATAGGTACTGATAAAGTGTCTGGCAATTCTGTTGAGTTTCATATTAAACAAGCACTGGCGTTGCCAATAGGTCTTGCAGTAGGAAAGTTTGAGCTATTACAATTGCAAATAACAATGCCTTTTATTTTTGTTTTCATTTTAAAAACATAAAGGGCTTTGTCATTTACAAAACCAATAGCTTCAACTTTCCTACTGTGAGACCTATTGGCATCGCCAGTGCTTGTTTTTGTTTATTTCCCGACAAATGGCTTGAATGTTACTACTTGCATTGGAAAGTGCCTACTTTGAGCAAACCTGTTTATGTAGGCTGCATGCATTCCATTTGTCAGGCCATAAAATATCACACGATTCAGAAAAGGGGGTGGTGATGAACAGAGTGTCTGAATTAAGCAGACCACTCTTACCCAGTCCAAAGATCAGGGCTTGATCCATCACCGTTATTTATCTCACTGCCCCATCCCAGCTCAGAACCTGGCTATATGCAAATCAGTCTGTCCCTGGCCCAGTGCATCATGGGAACAGGGCAGACTAAACTACCAAGCCAATTCTTCACCAGAAAGGAGACAAGCTACCGGGGACCGGTTTCTGGCATTTCAGCCGTCTTCGGCCCGGCTTGCTTGAATCCTGATGAAGCAGTGAGAAAGGGACTCATGTCTGAGTATACCCTGCCACACCTATAGTGGCCAAAAACGATTCAGAAAGGGGGGTGGTGATGAACAGAGTGTCTGAATTAAGCAGACCACTCTTACCCAGTCCAAAGATCAGGGCTTGATCCATCACCATTATTTATCTCACTGCCCCATCCCAGCTCAAAACCTGGCTATATGCAAATCAGTCTGTCCCTGGCCCAGTGCATCATGGGAACAGGGCAGACTAAACTACCAAGCCAATTCTTCACCAGAAAGGAGACAAGCTACCGGGGACCGGTTTCTGGCATTTCAGCCGTCTTCGGCCCGGCTTGCTTGAACCCTGATGAAGCAGTGAGAAAGGGACTCATGTCTGAGTATACCCTGCCACACCTATAGTGGCCAAAAACGATTCAGAAAAGGGGGTGGTGATGAACAGAGTGTCTGAATTAAGCAGACCACTCTTACCCAGTCCAAAGATCAGGGCTTGATCCATCACCGTTATTTATCCCACTGCCCCATCCCAGCTCAGAACCTGGCTATATGCAAATCAGTCTGTCCCTGGCCCAGTGCATCATGGGAACAGGGCAGACTAAACTACCAAGCCAATTCTTCACCAGAAAGGAGACAAGCTACCGGGGACCGGTTTCTGGCATTTCAGCCGTCTTCGGCCTGGCTTGCTTGAATCCTGATGAAGCAGTGAGAAAGGGACTCATGTCTGAGTATACCCTGCCACACCTATAGTGGCCAAAAACGATTCAGAAAAGGGGGTGGTGATGAACAGAGTGTCTGAATTAAGCAGACCACTCTTACCCAGTCCAAAGATCAGGGCTTGATCCATCACCGTTATTTATCTCACTGCCCCATCCCAGCTCAGAACCTGGCTATATGCAAATCAATCTGTCCCTGGCCCAGTGCATCATGGGAACAGGGCAGACTAAACTACCAAGCCAATTCTTCACCAGAAAGGAGACAAGCTACCGGGGACCGGTTTCTGGCATTTCAGCCGTCTTCAGCCCGGCTTGCTTGAATCCTGATGAAGCAGTGAGAAAGGGACTCATGTCTGAGTATACCCTGCCACACCTATAGTGGCCAAAAACGATTCAGAAAAGGGGGTGGTGATGAACAGAGTGTCTGAGCTGGGATGGTGCAGTGAGCTAAAAAACGGTGATGGATCAAGCCCTGATCTTTGGACTGGGTAAGAGTGGTCTGCTTAATTCAGACACTCTGTTCATCACCACCCCCTTTTCTGAATCATTTTTGTCCACCATAAGCGTGGAAGGGTATACTCAGATGTGAGTCCCTAGCTCATTGCACCATCAGGATTCAAGCAAGCCGGGCCGAAGACGGCTGAAATGCCAGAAACCGGTCCCCGGTAGCTTGTTTCCTTCCCAGTATAAGAATTGGCTTGGTAGTTTGGTCTGCCCTGTTCCCATGATGCACTGGGCCAGGGTCAGACTAATTTGCATATAGCCAAGTTCTGAGCTGGGATGGTGCAGTGAGCTAAAAAACAGTGATGGATCAAGCCCTGATCTTTGGACTGGGTAATAGTGGTCTGCTTAATTCAGACACTCTGTTCATCACCACCCCCTTTTCTGAATCTTTTTTGTCCACCATAAGCGTGGAAGGGTATACTCAGATGTGAGTCCCTAGCTCATTGCACCATCAGGATTCAAGCAAGCCGGGCCGAAGACGGCTGAAATGCCAGAAACCGGTCCCCGGTAGCTTGTTTCCTTCCCAGTATAAGAATTGGCTTGGTAGTTTGGTCTACCCTGTTTCCATGATGCACTGGGCCAGGGTCAGACTAATTTGCATATAGCCAAGTTCTGAGCTGGGATGGTGCAGTGAGCTAAAAAACGGTGATGGATCAAGCCCTGATCTTTGGACTGGGTAAGAGTGGTCTGCTTAATTCAGACACTCTGTTCATCAGCACCCCCTTTTCTGAATCATTTTTGTCCACCATAAGCGTGGAAGGGTATACTCAGATGTGAGTCCCTAGCTCATTGCACCATCAGGATTCAAGCAAGCCGGGCCGAAGACGGCTGAAATGCCAGAAACCGGTCCCCGGTAGCTTGTTTCCTTCCCAGTATAAGAATTGGCTTGGTAGTTTGGTCTGCCCTGTTCCCATGATGCACTGGGCCAGGGTCAGACTAATTTGCATATAGCCAAGTTCTGAGCTGGGATGGTGCAGTGAGCTAAAAAACGGTGATGGATCAAGCCCTGATCTTTGGACTGGGTAAGAGTGGTCTGCTTAATTCAGACACTCTGTTCATCACCACCCCCTTTTCTGAATCATTTTTGTCCACCATAAGCGTGGAAGGGTATACTCAGATGTGAGTCCCTAGCTCATTGCACCATCAGGATTCAAGCAAGCCGGGCCAAAGACGGCTGAAAGGCCAGAAACCGGTCCCCGGTAGCTTGTTTCCTTCCCAGTATAAGAATTGGCTTGGTAGTTTGGTCTGCCCTGTTCCCATGATGCACTGGGCCAGGGTCAGACTAATTTGCATATAGCCACGTTCTGAGCTGGGATGGTGCAGTGAGCTAAAAAACGGTGATGGATCAAGCCCTGATCTTTGGACTGGGTAAGAGTGGTCTGCTTAATTCAGACACTCTGTTCATCACCACCTCCTTTTCTGAATCATTTTTGTCCACCATAAGCGTGGAAGGGTATACTCAGATGTGAGTCCCTAGCTCATTGCACCATCAGGATTCAAGCAAGCCGGGCCGAAGACGGCTGAAATGCCAGAAACCAGTCCCCGGTAGCTTGTTTCCTTCCCAGTATAAGAATTGGCTTGGTAGTTTGGTCTGCCCTGTTCCCATGATGCACTGGGCCAGGGTCAGACTAATTTGCATATAGCCAAGTTCTGAGCTGGGATGGTACAGTGAGCTAAAAAACGGTGATGGATCAAGCCCTGATCTTTGGACTGGGTAAGAGTGGTCTGCTTAATTCAGACACTCTGTTCATCACCACCCACTTTTCTGAATCATTTTTGTCCACCATAAGCGTGGAAGGGTATACTCAGATGTGAGTCCCTAGCTCATTGCACCATCAGGATTCAAGCAAGCCGGGCCGAAGACGGCTGAAATGCCAGAAAACGGTCCCCGGTAGCTTGTTTCCTTCCCAGTATAAGAATTGGCTTGGTAGTTTGGTCTGCCCTGTTCCCATGATGCACTGGGCCAGGGTCAGACTAATTTGCATATAGCCAAGTTCTGAGCTGGGATGGTGCAGTGAGCTAAAAAACGGTGATGGATCAAGCCCTGATCTTTGGACTGGGTAAGAGTGGTCTGCTTAATTTAGACACTCTGTTCATCAGCACCCCCTTTTCTGAATCATTTTTGTCCACCATAAGCGTGGAAGGGTATACTCAGATGTGAGTCCCTAGCTCATTGCACCATCAGGATTCAAGCAAGCCGGGCCGAAGACGGCTGAAATGCCAGAAACCGGTCCCCGGTAGCTTGTTTCCTTCCCAGTATAAGAATTGGCTTGGTAGTTTGGTCTGCCCTGTTCCCATGATGCACTGGGCCAGGGTCAGACTAATTTGCATATAGCCAAGTTCTGAGCTGGGATGGTGCAGTGAGCTAAAAAACGGTGATGGATCAAGCCCTGATCTTTGGACTGGGTAAGAGTGGTCTGCTTAATTCAGACACTCTGTTCATCACCACCCCCTTTTCTGAATCATAAAATATCACACAGCAGGTTTGAGGGCTAAGGAGGAGTCAGACGGGCTGGGAACTGTTTTTGCTGGCAAAGGAAATCAAGTACAGGACAGCCCGAGTCCACTGTGAAAAGTAAAACGAGATTTATTTACATGCGATACTATGAGCATTTGTACAGTTTTATCAAGCCTCCTATGGAGAGAGGCTGCTGTTCAACCTCGTGCTGCAATTGGTACCGGTTAGGGGTGATATATGTCACTTTTCTAAATTAAGTTGTTCAGCACAAACAAACCATCCTGTACGAGCGGTGCTGCTTATAAATGTTTGTGTTGGTCCCTGTTACGTGCGAACAGATCGTGATCCTGAATGCCGTCCTTTAAATGGCAGTGGTTTGATGTACAGGGACATTCAAAAATGCATCAAGCTACACAAATAATTAAAAATTGCATCTTTCACATAGCGCTGCCGAACAAAAGCTGATCCGCAAAGTGTCACTGAATGCCATTTGGTCTGGAAAGTGAATTCTTATAGCGCTGCAATAAGTTTAGGAATTGACTATTGCTGCTGTATCTGCATTTAAATTGGCAAAGCAACATTATTGAATTATATATTTCACATGCATTTCACAAAAACGTGTCTCATAATGCAACATTAATCTGTCTTGTCACGGTAACAAGCTTGTGTTTTCAAAAAAGTCTGTATTTCACTGTGGTAACCTTACTATACACTGTGGTGTTCCAACTCAACTTTCCAAGCACCACACACTTCACATGGAGTATCATACATATCACGTGGGCAAGCACCTCAACATTTGGCCTTGTTTGGTAAGCACCATCTACATGTTATTGTACAGTGCACAAATATAATGCAGTCAAGCCCGAAGTGTGTGTGGCTCGTTCTATCATCGGAGGAAATCATTTTTAGTAGTTTCAATATAAGGTATTACAGCCTGGTGAGTTCAATATGTTCAAACCCTGATATGTCATTATTATGACCAAATTCAACAGTACTCTTTATCGACAACTGAAGGATGAAAGTCTATGACTGACTCAGTGACTCTGCCGAAACTTGAATTGGGCCTGGTGTTCGCACACTGTTCTCTGATTGCAAGTGGTCCCTCCTAGCCTTTCCGAAACATGTGGAGTAAATCACGTGTGTTTCAGGGATGTGTGTGGCTCAGTTTCTGCCACTGACGTCCTGGTCTAAGAGTTTAGAGATGTGAAAGGGAGTATGCTGTCGCCATTTGAGGCCCCGCTGTTCACAGACATGTGCATACTGACAACCAAAAAAGCGTACAACTATTGTACTCAGTTTTTAAACATTTTTCGAAAGTATGTTCGTGTGTTGAAAATAATATGCAGATCAAATGGTGATACAACATTGTGCACAGAATACACCGTGTATATAGTACTAATGTTTGCCTCATTTTCAAAAGCTCTTTTGTATTTGATAATTGATTGCAGCAAAGGAGACCCCGGAGCGCAATGATCAGTTCAGGACAAACAAAACCTCCTGTATGGGCGGAGCTGCTCATTTAAATTTCTGTTGGAGTCTGACCCTTTCATTCACGTGCACATAAACCTATTGAGGTCCTGACAACCGGAATGACATTCAATCAAGTACTGTACTCGCATTTCTAAGCACTTTTTGTGTTTGATTAGTAAATGTTCAATTGGAGCGATTTTTGCGCTTGCAGCAAAGATGACCCCGGAGCTCAATTGCTCGAATCGTTAAAATAAAGGAACATGTTCAGCGCAAACAAAACCTCCAGTATGAGCAGTGCTGCTCAATTGAGCCAGGGGTTCAAGGAAAACAAGGCAGTGCTGAGAGGGGCGCCTGAGGGGAGATCAGAGAGAAGAGAAGGCAGGGAACAGATGGCCTGGCCGTGAAGCAGGGGGCGGGGCAGCGCTGGGGAAGCCTGTGGGAGGGTGATTGATGACTTTGATGTGGGGAGGGAGGAGAGCCTTTTGCGAGCCTGCAGGAGAAATGCTGCCGATGCGCGTGCATGTTTAATCATGTGATTCACGTGAACTGCATCTAACACAATAGTTTAAAAGTTTATTGTTTTGAAAAGACAACACAAAAATGTTTTACTTTTACAAAAAGTCTAACACAATTAATTAAAATATTCGAAATCGTAAAAATAAATGCAGTTCAGGTAAAGAAGTATTATACATCAGGGAAAGCATATAACACTTTACCCGCAATTCTGCTGTTTCTCGGCGCTGTAAATAATAAATGTTACTATTACCCAAATTAATGAGACTCAAATAACAGATGAATGAATCAGCCTGCAGATTTCAAAGGACATTATTGTAGGCGATGTGGGTAAAACCCAGACTAACAAGGCACGAGTAGTTTTGCTGAGCAGTATAGAGTGCAGGCATGGTGAAAGGAGATGCGTGGAGGATGGGGCGGGCTTGGGAAACTGAAACTACGGCCGGCCTGCGGCCGGCCATGAATAATTAGGGGAGGAGAAGCCCTTTGATGTGCTGGGCTGGCCTGAATGCGCGTGCTTGTTTGCTCACGTGATTCACGTGAACTTCATGAAAACCGCGGGGCTGAAAGCCCGTGGTTTGACGATGGTTTTCGCCACTTGAATTCTCGTTCCCTCAATGCGCTTGCGCGCATTGTAGGTCATGAGACCTAAAAATGTTCAGCAGAAGGTAGCATTTCTGAGGTGGCCCGTTGGCACACTGCCAAACTCGTAATCATGCCCTATGTCAGCACCCCGCTGCCACACCACCAAACCCATTCTGAGACCTCCTGCCAGATTCCAACTAAAATCCAGGTCAGGCGGTCCTGCTTTAGCTGTCCCACAGCAGTGTCCTGCTAAGGCATCAACTTTGGACCTCAGAGGCGCATTCCTGCATGACATGGACTGTGAAGTCCATGCTGTGCAGGAACTGAATGCAGACAGGGGGTCACAACATGTGCCTCCCCTTCATACATCTCCTGGCCCAGAGGCAACAGGGGGGCCTGGAGAGCCCACTTACTTTCCTCACCCCTCACTTTTCATAGGGGGCTCACTGCCAGCATCTTGCGGGCCTTAAACTGCTGGAAGACCATCAGGGATCAAGGATCCAAAGTAATAGCACGGGTCCCGTGGTGGTCTGAACACCCAACTCGGAATACAGCTGTCGGACTGCTGGTGCGGTGCTAGCCGCACCGTCACCATGGGTTTGATGGTCCATCAGTACGACAAACCTATAATTAGGCCCTTAATAATTTGTATATCTTCAGTTTGTGGGCTATTTCTTTGTTTTCCTAGGTAGGTTCCAAAGCCGGAATAAAATACATTGTCTATAACGGGCAACCATGTTGAATGCAAATGCAAATTTGCTGTGATTTCATATACAGATAGGTATAAAAGCTGGGGAATGATGCCGAACACTTATCTTCGCTGTTTGCATACATGTTTGGCAGGCTACAATAACAGATGGTTAAAGTAGAGAGCCACGCTTTTTAGCAATTGAAAACCTATTGTGGTTATGCAGAGTAATGTTTTTTTTAGAGTATATAGCTTAGGCTGGTTTACCTGTAGATAGTAGGGTCAATTAAAGGTAGGAAAAATGAAGAGTATTTGCTGACACATTGACAGAATATTAGATAACACTGGTGCATTTTAATTGGAAGAAAATGCTTCTTTACAGGCGACTCTGGTTAAAAGTGGTGATAGCGTATATGGGTTATGTTTGGTGCATCATGCATTTATATTCCCATTTGCCATGATAATAAAGCCTGACATTCACTGACTTTAAACACAGACTTTGTTAAATGTTCTGAATTCTCATTCCTTTTGTTGTGATGTCTCAAGGGTTTGTATGACTTAGACCAACAAAATACTTCTGCATTTCTTGTATTAAAATCACATAAAGAGCATAGAAGGATAAAAGTTAAAACTATTACTGACAAACAGCATAACATTTTAGTAGGTACATTCAGAAAAAAGATTGTCAGGCCTTGTTTAGCAAATATGTTGATTATATTAGTCTCTGCCAGTAAACACTTTTATAGATATATTGCAGTTATTAATGTCTAATCTATTGACATAACTCCGTAGCCTTGTTCAGTATTGAATCCTAAAGCCTATAAAAATATTATATCAATATTGCCTCCTCTCGTCGTATAGCACTAGCAGCGGGCATACACATATTACAGGGAACAATTTTTCACAATGGAACTTACATAAGCTTTTGGAATTTTGTGACATACGTCATATTCAAGTAAGTGACACATACAGAATCTCATACATCTTCAGCATGGTACAAATCTTGCTGTGTTTAGCTCAATGTACCTTGCACTGAATACATGACCTTTTTAAAGTTTTCTACAGCAACAAGATCCTCATTTATACATATAAATACTTTGTTTACTGGATGTGACAAATTTGCATCTTTTAGTTTTTTCACAGCACGAACAGGAAGACAAACTGACCAAATTTCCAAAGACATCACATGTAACTCTGATTACACAGTTTGCCATTTCAACATGCCAATTTTGATACAGTGCTTATTCAGTAAGTGAGAATGAATACATTATGAATGCATGTATTATTGATTAACATAAGTATTTAACGTTTTGATCATGACATACGATCTACACATCTGCTGAAATGTATGATGTTGAAATACAAGGGAATTGTATACATATTCTTTTCTATTACCACTGTTAGCATGAATGTGCCCAACTTCACCCTTTAGTGTACTGACCAGTTAAAATTAAGGATGGACATTTGTATTGTAATGTGAACATGGCACACTGGAGCTAAAACATGCCTTGCCATGCTGTCACTAAATAAATGAATTTGATCACTGGAGTCTGCCAACTCAGGTTTTGGAGAATATAGACAGGTAATGACACCCACCCTAATGGGATGCCGACTGGATGAGAGTGGAGGTGGCTTAAGAAGTTTAAATCTTGTCCACAAATTCTGGTGGAGTTGGATATCTTGACACTTTTTCACTCAGCAGTTCTATTTGTAGGAGAGGTTTCTCTGAAAATAAAATAGAAATGTTTTGCTATAACATTTTTGTGAGATAGTTCTCATGATAAAATCACAATTAATGGAGTTTTTCAACCTAAACCTGTATGAGCAATTTTCTCCTGCTACTTGTTTTTTAAATCACATTTCACAAAGTTCTGATATTAAAAAGTCACAAAGTTTTAGGGAGGAAAATATGGTAGCTTTGCACACACCATTGAAGGAATAGGAGGATCTCAGACAAAACACCTAGGTTGCGAACTTCCAGCATGTTTACTGTGGACAGTACAATATTGACAATATGGTGACCAACAGGGGTCTGTGTGCACTGAATCATTCAATGTTCCTTTTTAGCACTGGGCTTCAGAGGTGTACTAATCAAGATGTGAAGCACCTGCAAATGCTGAACCATAAGCCTGAGACTTACATTCTATTATGTCATGACATACGCAATATATCATGTTATAACTTTTTCTACCCCTATATGTTGCATGCAATGCAAATTTGATATACAAATATCCTGTTTACCTATTCTGGAAATAAGATATTTAGATATTTCCTTTGTATCAGTGCTATGCTTTGCTTCAAAATAAAGAGATATATTTTGAGTCTCTGATTAACTTGAACTGGATGTGTTGTACTGTATTATCTCAGGTGCTGACATTTCTACATTTCTACATTGTTGCAGTGTGCTGGGAGTCTTCCTCTCATGTAGAATTATTGCTATGCAACATTGTTTAATCAATCCTCTTCTTAGTTGTACACTTTATCACACAAAATCAAAAATATGGTTTGTGAGATGGGATTCCATTTTCCCTTTTTTTTACGAAAGCGTTCCCTTTAAATTTCTGAAATATACTTATGAATGTTTCTTTGATTTCTTTGGTTCTCAGCCAGTAGACTAATGAGTTTACGACAAGTGGAACGAGGCAATATCGGATATCCATTAGAGTATGCACAGCAGTTGAGAGACTCTCTCCCATTGGATTTACAGTCATTAAAACTATTAGTGAGGAATAGTAATAGGAAATGACTAAAAGATGTGAAGCACAGGTGATAAAAAGTCTTGATCACCTCTTCCCTGGACCGAGCTTGAGTACAGTGTTGCTGATCATCGAGTGGAAAAAGAATATGAAAGCTATGTGAAATCCATTAGTGAACTAGCTTGACACAAAAAGATGTAGGTGGATTACGGGGTTATGATCAAACACAAGACATTTGAGAGACAAATGCACACAGCAGCATGAGGAAGTACATTGCTGATACAATAATTGAGCTGTACAGTTAGAATAGGCTCTTACATGAACAAAACAATGCACCTCACCAAGGTATTGGTTGTTAATGATCAAGGGGAACTGCAATGGTTTGCATAACCCACCACAGTGGTCATGCACCACTACCATAAACAAATAAAATTCAGTCGAAAAGACTGCAGGTATGAAGAAGGTT
This sequence comes from Lissotriton vulgaris, assembly GCF_964263255.1. Taxonomy (NCBI): domain Eukaryota; kingdom Metazoa; phylum Chordata; class Amphibia; order Caudata; family Salamandridae; genus Lissotriton; species Lissotriton vulgaris. The sequence continues at coordinate 838,906,628 of NC_141696.1, read as the reverse complement.
TGCCTGAAGCAGGTTGCAGAACTAATACCTTTTGCACCAAAGCAAATGCTATCTAGGACTGGAGGAATTCCATGAATGCTCAAAACAAAAGTCCAGAGAGGAGAGAGCAGCAATCACATGATATATGGGTGTGTGGAGTGACTGTTCAATCCAGATTATCAATACTAAATTGATACTTGTATAGCGCCCTACTCACCCGCAAGGGTCTCAAGGCGCTTGTACAAATACCGCTGTGCAACCCATCCTGGCTTTCCCTGTGAGGCGTCCACTCATGGGCACCCCCAAGGTGGAGGCCATGCATCCTTAGCATTGTGGGGGCCATTGTGGAGATTAAGCAAGCTATTGCCCAGAGTTGGACTCCATGATTGGAACAGGCACTGAGGAGAGAATTATCAGGTCTGTGGAATTTTTGAGCCCAAGACCCGCCGAGGTGGGGAATTGAACCCTGGTCCCGGGCTAGACCTCTGCATCAGGGTCTGCCGCTCTAACCATTGAGCCACACTTCTCCACAAATACTAGAAGCATGTTGGAAGATAAAGCAACAAGAACCAGGATTAGAAGAATGTAACTGGTAGAAATGTCTTCTATCTGCCAGTCACCATGAAAGCAGACGAGAACAAATTCTGGAACCTGAGCGATGTTGATGTTAATAGAGGACATTGCGATTTGTGCTCAAAACCATTCTCCACCATTGGCAATCTGAAATGAAAGAAAGATTTTTTAAAAATTGCTTCTCATTTGCTGTTGTAATGTAAGATTAGTTCCATCCTCACATTCATCCATTTCAATTATGTGGAAACTTTATGCATGCATGGATATGGTATTTCTATAGCGCAAACATAGCTAAAAGACAGCAGAGCACTGTACATGGTCGATGTATGAATAAAATCAATGAGTAATAAGAGAGTAAGCTGAGTTGTGGACAGTTAATGAATTTTGATGAAGTGTTCTTTAAGAAGTGAGTCTTCAACTCTTTCATAAATTGTAGCTGTGTTAGGAGGTCCTGATGGATACGGGGATGTTGTTCCAGATCCTGAATGCATATAAGGAACTGGCCTGTAGTCTTGTTTTTTAATTTTTTCATTTCATAGTCTGCAATCTTATGGTATCCTGGTTGCGGGTGTGCCAAGAGCCACAAGAAATGGTGAGCTTGTCCACAAGATAAGCAAAGGTGTGTGTTGTGATGGCTTTGTAAATGATGCAGCAGGTTTTGAAGATGGAGCGGACCGATAAGATAAGCCAATGAAGTTCCATGAGGATATGGTGATGTGATCATATTCTTCAGTCCCTAAATGAGACGAGCTGCAGCATGCAGGGTGCCCCTAATTTTCACAATCCAGATGCAGGAGTACAAGGGCTTGAACAGCAGTTCTAAAGTGCCTCTCTGGGCTTTCAATAGAAGAGAAAGCTGGTACCAGTATGTCTTTGTTTTTTGGCAATGTTTTTCTTGGAGAGGTTGGTGTCCTGGGTAAACTTAAGTGATTTGGCATTCTGTAAGAGGTGGGGTTTGAAGTTGTCAAAGTTCATGTAATCGAGCCAGGTTTGTACTGTACCTTACTTATTGTTCTTGGCAAATAACTGTCTTGGTTGGGTTGAACTTCAGGTAGGTGCTGGGCATTCAGGTAACAATGATGTGGACTATATAACAAAAGAAGGCCTGACTTTAATCAGTAAGGCTGAGTCATCTACACTACACACCAAACAAGCTGCCAATACTGATAAGCAATTCCTATCCCACTAAATGATAGATGTAAGGATATCAAGCCAAGCAACCAAAAGCTTAATATTAGCTTTTATTTTCAATATTAAAAAGATTTGTTTTCATTTAAGACAAATATAGGGGATATATACAAACAAATGACAAAACATATAATGATACAAAATAAAGATACCCACCTCTTTTCATTCACATTCACTCCTAATTAATCATTCGTACAATCACACCTACATTTACACATTCAACACTCTCAACACATATTACAAAAATCCTAACAGGCCCGTGTAATTGTCATGAACACAGGCCTTGCCACTACCCTAACAAAATTTATGAAAGTACATAAAAATTGTACGAGCAACTAAACAATTTGAACAACACAGTTTTGTAACAATGTAACATCAGTTTTGATCACAATGTAGATACAAATTATTTGAGATTGGCATTGACAATGGTCCTTAACACATACTACAAAAAAACTGACAATTACACGGGCCTGTTAGGATTTTTGTAGTATGTGTTGGGAGTGTTGAATATGTAAATGTAGGTGTGACTGTATGAATGATTAATTAGGAGTGAATGTGAATGTGAATGAAAAGAGGTGGGCCTATTTATTTTGTATCATTATATGTTTTGTCATTTGTTTGTATATATCCCCTATATTTGTCTTAAATGAAAACAAATCTTTTGAATATTGAAAATAAAAGCTAATAATAGGCTTTTGGTTGCTTGGCTTGATATCCTTACATCTATCATTTAGTGGGATAGGAATTGCTTATCAGTATTGGCAGCTTGTTTGGTGTGTAGTGTAGATGACTCAGCCTTACTGATTAGAGTCAGGCCCTTCTTTTGTTATATAGTGTTGATAGCGTGGAACTCCCTGTGAGGCCTAGTTTGTCAAAAACATAGGTTTGAAGAAATTGTTGGAATTTATGAGGTATTAGGGATACATTTGTTTGTTTTGAAGATTTTTTTATTATTTTTTATTATTTTGACTATGTCCGATGCTGACACATTTGCGTACAGTGAAGACCATATAATGAAACTCTTGAGCGCTCCACCAGTATTCGCCTCGGCCACTTTAATTGTGACAGCACAAACACAAAACTAATCGGATAAACTTTTATGCCTGAAAAAGAAGCAAATAAGAACAGATCTTCATGGACACTTCTTAATGAAACATCTAAGAGAAGGTACAATACCTGTAGGACTTCAGATTTGGAGTATTCCTGTAGTATTCACGGACGATCCCATTTATAAAAAGGGATTCAGCCAGATAGGAACTAAATGCAGTAGGGACCTTATGGTCCTTACTATTGAAACAGCTCTCAGAATTTCCCAAAAGGAATTGGAAGAAATATCTACATTAGAAAGCAACATTAAAAACAACCAGACCATTACAGACTCCAAGGCGTTACTAGAAAAAGTTGACAAGGACATTCTGGAATTTAAGGATTAAACAATCAACCAAAAAACAAATCAGTTTGATAAGGACAAAAGAAACTTTGTCCTGGACAGTGTCTATCCTTATTTATAAGCCGATTTTTATTCAAAGGCAGATTCACAGAGATTTCTATCTGAAAATCAGGGCAGGTCAAAAAATCAATTCATCTCATTCTCTGATACCTCGTCCTCCTCGGGAGGGGACACAGACAGTAGGGAAGGGCGCCCAAATAGAACGAAGAAATGGAACGGACCACAACAACAAGGGTCATCATCTTTTTTAGGACGGAGCCAGACCAGACCCTGGGCACGCACCGGATACAACAACCAGCCCTAGGAGATGACCACCAGGAAACAACTTTACAAAAATTAGACAGCTCTCCCATCTTTAACCTGTCGAAAAAACAACTAACGGAAGCAGAAATAGGCATTTTAACCAAAGGGTTATCATTTGTGCCTACACAAAGGACAGACTTCATAAAAATGAAAACAGAATTCATTGAATTCTGCCGCAAGTTACGTTTAAAAATGCTCTTTCTAGAGAATGAAACATCAGAATCGAGGGAAGTAACCGGCCTCCGGAATAAGTCACTATTCTGCCCACCTGGCCACAAAATACCAAAGGAGATACTCATCTTTGAAAAAACGGTTTTGTCATCGATATCAGAGATGGAGAAAAAATCCAAATATATAAAGCATAACATCTCGAAAGAACAACGCATGGCACTTTCCACCTTGAAAAATTATCCCTCCGTTACAATTAAACAGGAGGATAAAGGGGGTGCAATAGTCATCTGGGGCACTGAAGAGTATACGTCTGAAGTTCTGAAACAGTTGAGTGACCAGGATTGCTACAGAAAGGTTTCAAAAGATCCCACTTCTGATCTACAAGGTGAACTTTTGTCCATCCTGAAGGATGACCTGGACCAATGCTTTTTGGGCCCTAAGGAGTACAATTTTCTATATAATAAACACCCAAGAACACCAGTGTTTTACATCCTACCGAAAATACATAAATATGAGAAAATACCCCCAGGCAGGCCTATAATGTCTGGGTGTGGTTCATTGATAGAACCAATTTCTAAATATGTCAATTTTTTCTTAAAGAAATTTATAGTACATGTAAAATCATATCTCAAGGACACTACTGATTTTATCAACAAATTGGAGTCAGTACAATTCAATACAGAACCTGACCTACTGGCAACACTAGATGTGACTTCTCATTACACGCAGATACCTCAAGATGAAGCAGTGGAGGTACTTTTTAATTTTTCGGAAAAACGCGATAAACCTGTGAGAGTCCCTTCTGAGTTCATCATCAAACTAGCTTCCTTTGCACTAAAGAAAAACTATTTTATGTTCAGAGATGACTTCTTTTTTCAAATTAAGGGAGTAGCGATGGGGTGTCCTTTTGCCCCTGAGCTGGCAGTGTTGTTTATGGGAATGTATGAAGATACCTTTATATACAAAAACAACCCCTTCCTGCCACACATAACTACCTGGCTATGCTACATAGATGATATTTTTGTAGTGTGGTCAGGTAATGAGTTACAACTTTTGGCATTTTTTGATTGGCTGAACCACAGAACAATGGATATTAAGTTCAGTATTGCACATTCCGCACACAAAATACTATTCCTGGACGTGGAAGTATAGCCTACAGAGGGTGGCTTAATAACATCATTATTCAAAAAGAAAACGGATAGGAATAATGCCCTTTTATTTTCGAGCAATCACCCAAGGAGCCAGCGTGAAAATCTGCCCTATGGGCAATTTTTAAGAATTCGCAGAAATTGTTTTTACAGAGAAGACTACACCCAGTGGCGTAACGAAACCTGAGGGGACCCCCCTGCAAAGTACATGGAGGGGGCCCCCTGACCCACCGCCCACCACTTTGCCCTACTGCCCAAAAATTTGGTATATTTTGAATTGAAACCTCTAACATTTAATGAAATGCCCCTATATTTTCATACTCAAAATTTTAATAAGGAAGTAAGAAACACTGTTACCATGTAAAGTTAGACCATTTGTAACATTATTGTCAAGAGCAGATTATTAAACTGAACAGGAATCAGAGCAATGCCAAGGAGAGGTTGTTTTGTTTTCGGAACTGTATATCGCTGAAAAACAAAGAACAACTGCATTGGGTCTGCATTAGAATTGACATTGATGGAAAATAACTTGAAACTTTGAAAGACAAACCCAAATCTGAAATTTAACAGACTTGACTGACAATATACATGAGCAGTACACAAGATATAACCCAGTATCTTGCAAGCTCCAAGAGAAATAAACTGGTGTAAATTATCTGCATGCCACAAGCTTGCGTCTGTCAGGGATTTTGTTCAATATTAACCACTGTATAGTATTTTAAATGAACTGAGGATGCAATTTCAATATCTACCATCAGGGCATTATTAGAAAGCAGGGCATAAACAGGCAGGCACACAAGGCTGAGGATGAAGCATTGAGTTGTGCTCCTGAGGCGGGAGCCGGGAGCGAGCCACGTTTTAAAAAGTTGTATTGTCACCTAATAACTTGTGGGTTTTGAAGCACTTACTATCTTTTGGAAACAAGCTGTCAGAAGCAGCGGAGCTAACGCTGACGCGGCACTTTAATCTTCCAAACACTCCTTGGCGCCATCTCGCCAAGAGCGGAGGCCACGCCCCCTTTCGAGGCCACGCCCCCCTGCCGACTCCTACTTAAGACGCCGATTTAGGGCGCCGGGTAGAAGCATTGAGTTGTGCTCCTGAGGCGGAAGCCGGGAGCGAGCCACATTTTAAAAATTGTATTGTCACCTAATAACTTGTGTGTTTTAAAGCACTTACTATCTTTTGGAAACCAGCTGTCAGAAGCAGCGGAGCTAACGCTGACGCGGCACTTTATTCTTCCAAACACTCCTTGGCGCCATCTCGCCAAGAGCGGAGGCCACGCCCCCTTTCGAGGCCACGCCCCCCTGTCGACTCCTACTTAAGACGCCGATTTAGGGCGCCGGGTAGAAGCATTGAGTTGTGCTCCTGAGGCGTAAGCCGGGAGCGAGCCACATTTTAAAAATTGTATTGTCACCTAATAACTTGTGTGTTTTAAAGCACTTACTATCTTTTGGAAACAAGCTGTCAGAAGCAGCGGAGCTAACGCTGACGCGGCACTTTAATCTTCCAAACACTCCTTGGTGCCATCTCGCCAAGAGCGGAGGCCAAGCCCCCTTTCGAGGCCACGCCCTCACGGTCCTCCAACCTTGGAGCAGTATAAATCATGTGCATATTCTGGTCGCGCAGCGGGCGAGCGCAGCGGGCGCGACGTTTGCGCGCCGAAGGCGCGCCAAAAATAAGCCCGTCTGCGCCCGTCTGCACCCGTCCGCGACCGACCGGGGCCAGGGGCCACCCCCCCTGATCAGCCATCATGCCAGACCATCACCTACCACTCGCATTTCCTGCGCCAACTAAACCAGACAGTTGGGTCACCCTGCTTACACACATGGGACCCCTCCATTCAACATTCCGCCTGTAACCAGTGTGGATTTCATTTTTCATCCCATGTTGCAAAGAAATCCACATCATTCTCTATGCTTCTGCTTAACTGCCGCTCACTCCCCAAACACTCCACGGAAATCTCCCTATTGTTAGAGGAGACATGCCCAGACGTCCTTTTCGTCACAGAGACATGGTTACAGGAACACTCTGAACCTGACTTGGTACAAGCACTCCCACTTGGTTACCAAATACTCCGCCTTGACCGCAAAACAGGCATTGGCGGTGGTTTAGCAGTAATTCACAAATCAGATTACGTTGTCACCAGTACCCCCGTAAATTTCCCAGACTACGAATGTCTTCCTTTTTTTATAAAATTCAGCGCCACACATACCTTTTCGGGTATGCTCATATACCGTCCGCCAGGACCACAAGGGCAGTTTCTTTCTGATCTTGCTTCGATAGCTGCAAGCCTTGCAGTCAGCTCTGCCAATTTTACAATCTTGGGTGACCTTAACATCCACCTGGATGACCCAAACAACTCCATAGCCAGGGAACTATCCTCTAGCTTAAATGCCCTCGAATTACATCAACGTGTCCGTGGGTCCACCCACTTAAAAGGACATCTCCTAGGCCCCATTTTCAGTAATTGCCCAAACCTTCACGTTGGAAACCCTTCCCCCCTTCCCTGGTCTGACCACTTCCTTATCCCGTTCACCTGGACCCTGCCCCATCACCTCCCTTCCAAACCCCGACAATTCAACGATCGCACAATTGGTCTAAAATCCCTTTATCTGAGTGGCAAGATCTCCTATAATGTACCAAACCCACTAACACATCTATTCCCATTCAAGACAACGAGAACTATAACAGATGGATCATCAGCTCCTTAGATCTAGTATTACCACTAAAAAGTTCCCATCCCAAGCGGGACAATCCTACAGCCCCGTGGTATACGACTGATCTACGAGAGGCCAAACGTGTCTGTAAACAACTTGAGAGGAAATGGCGCCTCAATTACCTCCCAGCAGACAAAATGAGCTATAGAACAGCAATTAAAAACTATAAAGCAGACATCCATCTAGCTCAGGCTAAATACTTTGAACACAAGATTGAGAAGGCAGCGTCCAAACCTAAGGAGATCTACCGGATAGCCAAATCCCTCTTGCAACTTCCTGAGGCCCCAAAGGATCATAACAACACTCAGACCCATTGTGAGGAAATAGCTGAGTTCTTTCATCAGAAAATAGAAATCATCAATTCTTCTTTTCCCCATCCCGTCACTTTGCCCACAGATTCTGCCAACATAGGTTGCACGACAGTTCCTCTTAATGTTCTCAATAGCTTTCCTCCATTAGACCTTATTAACCTAGAAAAACTCATGGGACAGGTTAAATCTGGATCACCTATCGATCCAGCTCCCCCCAGTGCCCTCACCCAGATAACCCATCAGATCTCGCCTACCATCCAAGACCTGCTCAACTCCTCCCTCCCTACTGGTATTGTCCCACCTCTATGGAAAAGAGCTATGGTCAAAGCTCTATTAAAAAAAACCCAGTCTTGATCAATCTAACCCGCTAACTATCGACCCATCTCCCTTCTGCCATGGCTCAGTAAACTTCTCGAGAAGCATGTTAACTCCGTTCTTACTGACTTCCTGGAAGCCAATAACATACTGGACCTTTCCCAGACCGGCTTCAGGCCCCGTCATGGAACGGAGACTGCACTGATTGCAGTGACGGAGGAGGCAAGAAGGATCCTGGATGATGGCGGGTCCACGGCCATGGTCCTACTCGACCTAAGTGCCGCCTTCGACACTGTTAATCATAATACCCTACTCCATCGCCTCGACAAAATAGGAGTGTCTGGCACAGCACTCAATTGGATGAGGTCCTTTCTCACAGACAGATCCTTCCAAGTATTTGAGAAGGATTTCATCTCTTCCAGTAAACCCCTCAATTGTGGAGTGCCTCAGGGCTCCTCCCTGAGCCCTACCCTTTTTAATGTCTACCTATGTCCCCTAGCTGATGTTGTCTGCCCCTTCGGTGTGAAGATTGTCACCTATGCGGATGACACGCAGCTAGTGGTAGCACTGGACCCCCCCCTCAACTCACACCACAACTTACACAAATGCCTGGAAGCTGTCGCCGCTTGGATGTCTGGCTCCTGTTTAAAACTCAACGGGGACAAAACAGAGGTAATGCTCCTTGGAAATAACATCACGAAATCCATCGACCCCATCTGGCCCCTCTGTTTAGGAAGTCTCCCGCAACCCAAGGAGCAAATCAAGAGCCTAGGCATCTGGCTCGACCAAACTCTCACCTTTAACCATCAACCTACCAAGCTCGCTGCCACCTGTTTCGGGCTGATGAGACTACTTCGTAAGATTCTCCCTCTCCTTCCGTTCCACTCAAGACGGATTATGGTTCAAGGACTAATCCTCCCCCGCCTGGACTGTGGAAACGCCCTATATCTTGGGGCCCCACAGTCTACACTTAACAAACTCCAGGTTATTCAAAACTGCATGGCAAGAATTCTCCTGGATATTCCTCGCCGAACCTCAGTCAGAGCCAGATTGAGGGACCTCCACTGGCTTCCGGTGAGATCCAGAATCGAATTCAAGAGCATGTGCATTGCACACAGCTCTTACTGGGGAACAGGCCCCTCCATCAATTCCCCCCTGGTGAAAGCCTATCAACCTTCCCGCCCCCTCAGATCCGCGACCTCCAACCTCGCCTCAGTACCACGCATTAGAAAAGCCAGGTGTGGAGGCCGCTCGCTTTCTTACAACCTAGGCAAGATTTGGAATTCTCTGCCCCTCTCAATTAGATCGGAACCCAATCTATTTACCTTCCGCAAACTTCTTAAAACTTGGCTTTTCAGCAAAACTTCGGTTTAAATCTTCACTCAGCTCCACTCATTCCAACCCCTCCGGCTCAACTTAATCTTTTTCGCAGCGCTGGGACGCCCCTGGGTAGCCAACGCGCTATACAAATCCTCATTCCATTACATTCCAAAACTGCTTGGATGCTTCAGAACATTGATGCAGATGTGTGTCTGTATTTATCATTTCTATATTGTAAACAAAGCTAATTCCACAATTTCAGGTGCACATATTATAGACCAGTGCAAACAACACCATCAATACTGCATCATGTAGGATAAAAACAAACCATATTAGCAAGTATCTAATGACAGGATCTATACTAACTGTTGCTGGTGAAGCAAAGAAAAACGTGCAAATACTTTCAAAGTGCATAATAAAATAATCAGCAATCCAGCAATATGCAAAACTCGGATCACTGACAGAATTTCGACCTCAAAAATATCGACCTACAGAAATATCGAGTCAAAAATATCGAAAGCAAGAATATCGACATCCTATCTACAACATGGTAAGTACAAAAATATCAAAAAAATAATATAGATGTTAAAAATATCGATGTTAAAAATATCGTTTTTTTGTCTTTGAAAATATAAATGTAAAATAAAGTATATAACACTAATAAATAAAATCTACATAGTTAAAAGTATCTAATAATGTTTAAAATTAATAAATAATACATATATAATAATAATACATTAATTAAATATATACAGTGTATATATAATATATATGTACTGAACAATAAGGTGTAATCATTATTTTACTAATTTATAAATTAATAAAGTATATTCAAAATTACAAATACATTTACAAACATAAAACAATAACACAAATAAAATGTAAAAAATATAAAAAATTAAATATACTTTTAATATTTTTACAATTAATTATATAAAACGTTGGATAGCATAAGGGTAAAAATTACTATTCCCACTCCAGAGAGTGCAACAGTAGGGAAAGCGTTGGATAGCGTAGGAGTATAAATTACTATTCCCACTCCAGAGAGTGCAACAGTAGGGAAAGCGTTGGATTGCGTAGGAGTAAAAATTACTATTCCCACTCCAGAGAGTGCAACAGTAGGGAAAGCGTTGGATAGCGTAGGGGTAAAAATTACTATTCCCACTCCAGAGAGTGCAACAGTAGGGAAAGCGTTGGATAGCGTAGGAGTAAAAATTACTATTCCCACTCCAGAGAGTGCAACAGTAGGGAAAGCGTTGGATAGCGTAGGAGTATAAATTACTATTCCCACTCCAGAGAGTCCAACAGTAGGGAAAGCGTTGGATAGCGTAGGAGTAAAAATTAATATTCCCACTCCAGAGAGTGCAACAGTAGGGAAAGCGTTGGATAGCGTAGGGGTAAAAATTACTATTCCCACTCCAGAGAGTGCAACAGTAGGGAAAGCGTTGGATAGCGTAGAAGTAAAATTTACTATTCCCACTCCAGAGAGTGCAACAGTAGGGAAAGCGTTGGATAGCGTAGGAGTAAAAATTACTATTCCCACTCCAGAGAGTGCAACAGTAGGGAAAGCGTTGGATAGCGTAGGGGTAAAAATTACTATTCCCACTCCAGAGAGTGCAACAGTAGGGAAAGCGTTGGATAGCATAGGAGTAAAAATTACTATTCCCACTCCAGAGAGTGCAATAGTAGGGAAAGCGTTGGATAGCGTAGGAGTATAAATTACTATTCCCACTCCAGAGAGTGCAATAGTAGGGAAAGCGTTGGATAGCGTAGGAGTATAAATTACTATTCCCACTCCAGAGAGTGCAACAGTAGGGAAAGCGTTGGATAGAGTAGGAGTAAAAATTACTATTCCCACTCCAGAGAGTGCAACAGTAGGGAAAGCGTTGGATAGCTTAGGGGTAAAAATTACTATTCCCACTCCAGAGAGTGCAACAGTAGGGAAAGCGTTGGATAGCGTAGGAGTAACAATTACTATTCCCACTCCAGAGAGTGCAACAGTAGGGAAAGCGTTGGATAGCGTAAGGGTAAAAATTACTATTCCCACTCCAGAGAGTGCAACAGTAGGGAAAGCTTTGGATAGCGTAGGGGTAAAATTACTATTCCCACTCCAGAGAGTGCAACAGTAGGGAAAGCGTTGGATAGCGTAGGAGTAAAAATTACTATTCCCACTCCAGAGAGTGCAACAGTAGGGAAAGCGTTGGATAGCGTAGGGGTAAAAATTACTATTCCCACTCCAGAGAGTGCAACAGTAGGGAAAGCGTTGGATAGCGTAGGAGTATAAATTACTATTCCCACTCCAGAGAGTGCAACAGTAGGGAAAGCGTTGGATTGCGTAGGAGTAAAAATTACTATTCCCACTCCAAAGAGTGCAACAGTAGGGAAAGCGTTGGATAGCGTAGGGGAAAAAATTACTATTCCCACTCCAGAGAGTGCAACAGTAGGGAAAGCGTTGGATAGCGTAGGAGTAAAAATTACTATTCCCACTCCAGAGAGTGCAACAGTAGGGAAAGCGTTGGATAGCGTAGGAGTATAAATTACTATTCCCACTCCAGAGAGTCCAACAGTAGGGAAAGCGTTGGATAGCGTAGGGGTAAAAATTACTATTCCCACTCCAGAGAGTGCAACAGTAGGGAAAGCGTTGGATAGCATAGGAGTAAAAATTACTATTCCCACTCCAGCGAGTGCAACAGTAGGGAAAGCGTTGGATAGCGTAGGAGTATAAATTACTATTCCCACTCCAGAGAGTGCAACAGTAGGGAAAGCGTTGGATAGCGTAGGGGAAAAAATTACTATTCCCACTCCAGAGAGTGCAACAGTAGGCAAAGCGTTGGATAGCGTAGGAGTAAAAATTACTATTCCCACTCCAGAGAGTTCAACAGTAGGGAAAGCGTTGGATAGCGTAGGGGTAAAAATTACTATGCCCACTCCAGAGAGTGCAACAGTAGGAAAAGCGTTGGATAGCGTAGGAGTAAAAATTACTATTCCCACTCCAGAGAGTGCAACAGTAGGGAAAGCGTTGGATAGCGTAAGGGTAAAAATTACTATTCCCACTCCAGAGAGTGCAACAGTAGGGAAAGCTTTGGATAGCGTAGGGGTAAAAATTACTATTCCCACTCCAGAGAGTGCAACAGTAGGGAAAGCGTTGGATAGCGTAGGAGTAAAAATTACTATTCCCACTCCAGAGAGTGCAACAGTAGGGAAAGCGTTGGGTAGCGTAGGGGTAAAAATTACTATTCCCACTCCAGAGAGTGCAACAGTAGGGAAAGCATTGGATAGCGTAGAAGTAAAATTTACTATTCCCACTCCAGAGAGTGCAACAGTAGGGAAAGCGTTGGATAGCGTAGGAGTAAAAATTACTATTCCCACTCCAGAGAGTGCAACAGTAGGGATAGCGTAGGGGTAAAAATTACTATTCCCACTCCAGAGAGTGCAACAGTAGGGAAAGCGTTGGATAGCGTAGGAGTAAAAATTACTATTCCCACTCCAGAGAGTGCAACAGTAGGGAAAGCGTTGGATAGCGTAGGAGTATAAATTACTATTCCCACTCCAGAGAGTGCAACAGTAGGGAAAGCGTTGGATAGAGTAGGAGTAAAAATTACTATTCCCACTACAGAGAGTGCAACAGTAGGGAAAGCGTTGGATAGCGTAGGAGTAGAAATTACTATTCCCACTCCAGAGAGTGCAACAGTAGGGAAAGTGTTGGATAGCGTAGGGGTTAAAATAACATACTTATAAATAAAAGTTTTTTTAAATTATAAAAATATAAACTATGAACTAAATATAAACCATATACAATAGCTATACATAATTATAAAAGATATGATTAGCAAAATATATTTAACCATAAATAAATATAAAAAATACCATTTTATAATATTTAATTACCAAATAATAATTAATATACAATTATATTATTAACAAAAATATTAATGTATTTACATTATTACTTAATTAAATTAAAATTACTTCCCACCGTATTCCCCTATAAACCCACTACCCACAACAGAACACATTTATCTATTTATGAATTAATTAAAATTATTTACCAATCTATTAAAATTAATTACCAATTAAATAAAATGTATTACCAATTAATTAAAATGGTTTTATACTTCCTACTAATTAATAATTAATTAAACATAATTAAATAACTTCCCACCCTATTCCCCTATAAACTCACAACCCGCTACAGAACATATATATCTATTATTCAATTTATTAAAATTAAATACAAATTATTTACATTTATTTACCAATTATTTAAAATTATTTTATAATAACTACTAATTAATTTTTAATTTAACATAATTAAATTACATCCCACCCTATTCCCCTATAAACCCACAACCCGCTACAGAACATATTTATCAATTAATCAATTAATTAAAATGAATTACCAATTAATTAAATGTAATTACCAATTATTTTAAATTAATTAATATTAACTACTAATTATTAATTACTTTATCCTAAATATATTACTTCCCACCCTATTTCCCTATAAACCCATAACCCACTACAGAACATATTTATCAATTAATCAATTAATTAAAATAATTTTCCAATTAATTAAAAATAATTACCAATTAATTACAATTTATTAATAAATCCTACTAATTAATAATCAATTTAACATAATTAAATTACTTCCCACCCTATTCCCCTATAAACCCACAACCCGCTCCGGTGCTAAAACATATAATATGCTTAGAAATAAAAATATTAATATATAAAATTAATACAGTTATAATATTAATTAATTTCAATACTTAAGTACAACATATAACACATACATAATAAAAAACAAAAAAATAATACAAATATCGATATTAGTGTCATCGAAATTAGTAACATCGATATATATGCTATCGATATTACTAACTTCGATATTACTTACATCGATATAAAGAATTTCGATATTACTTACCTTAGAATCGATATTCTGTCCAACGATATTCTTGACATCGATATTCTGCACCTTCGAAATTTCTAACACGATATTTTGGTAGGTCGATATTTACTACTCGATATTTTGACTGTGTACCACAAAACTCAAGCGTGTTTTGTAAAGCTATCCCCTTTCTTCTTGCATCAAGGTGAAAATACTTTCAAAGTGTGTGATAAAAACAAGTCACTGGTCAAACAATAACATGCACAACAGCATACAAAAATCAAATTTAACCAGTTTAATCAGACTATGGCCCTTTGGTTTGTGAATGAAGGCGCAAATATTTCACATTGACTTTTTAATCAATAACAAGTTCAGCAGGCAGCAGCATACAGAAATCAAACCAGTTTAGTCAACCACAGATATTTCTAAGTCACTGTTAAAACAATAATAAGTACAGTAGGCAGCAGCATTTTAAAATCCCTGTACTGTACCCTTCCCAGGCACACACACATCTAGCGCAGTCACTGCACCAGTGCAGCACTGCACATCTACCTGAAGTAGACCAAGTGTGAGTCAAGCACACAGCAGCTGAACTTTTAAAAAAGTGAGTGAGTGTGTAGGCCTCACTTCAGTGACAGGGTAAAAAGGATCTGTTCACTACTACTGATCACTACACAGTATGCTGTCCCCACTGCCCTTGTGCTGCTTAACACCTGGCGAAGGCTGTAGCCTTCCACCACTGTTAGAATAGCACTTTGGGTGCCCCTCCTGATCCAACAAGACCGCATACCGTGAGACAGATCTGTGTCATGGAGCACCCGCATGATACGTGCTCACCTATGAGAAAAAAATCAGCATTAGGGTCCAGTGCTTTAAATGGGCCGGTACTCACCAGTACTGAGTACCAGCACTTCTCAGATTTCTCCCCCTGAGTACTGGAATTTGCTTTTGGGCAAGGAATGTACCGGTACTCCCAGAAGCAGCAGGGCGCATGCCCTGAAGTACAGATATGTGCAATGCAAAAAACTACTGAAGAGAACTAAATCAAATAAACTTAAACTTGAGGAGGAGGCTGCTGATAGTGAAATTGTAGCACAGCCGATGGGAATCAAGGTTAGTAATGTGGGCAGCAGCCAGGGATGGATTGGCAAAGCGCATAGGCCCTTCCCGAGTGTCACCTGTGGGCTGGTTTCATGGAGGACAACCAACCACAATATCCTACCGGCCACCCAGGCCTCACTATGGCCACCTGACTAGGCCACTATGCACGGCTTTAGCGCTGGTGGCGCCCTGTGCGACAATGTCTGTTGCACCCCCCCAATGACCACCTCTGCCACAGATTCCCTCACTATCACCCTTTAGTTTTATAGCACCACTCATACCAGCGTAAGGTGTCGGAGCATTTTACACCACACACATTGCAGAGAGACAATCATATGTGTGTAAATCAGTGTAAATCAGTGTATAGGAAATGTTACATCAGACAGGACTACAAGGTGTGGTGTGGGAGTGACATGTCATCGATACTGGTAGGCAGTATAGTTTGAGTCCTTATTCTGGAAAAGCAAAAATTCTGAATTTAAAACGTAACATTATTGTTAGGGATTCTCTTTCACAATAAGAATTGTTTTCTTCCCAAATGAACCCTTTTTGCAAGATTAGGATGATGAAAGACTGGGCAAAAAAACATATAGCTCTGATATATACCTTGCAGTTTGCATACAGCTCTAGGATGACAGTTAATAGCTCAAAGTTCTATATTAGTATTTTGCCTTAGAAACAACAAGTAACAAAAGGAGCTCTCTCACAGAAGCAATTACCCACTGACCTATTTACATTATATGCACTTCGTTATCTGCATGGTACACATTCTTAGCAGCAGGCATCTTAACCCTCTGCACTACCTTATGATGAGTCAAAACTTCCACTAGACAAACCTCTTTCCAGGAAGATGATAAATCATCGGAGTTATATTGACATTTTAATTGATGTCTGAAAATTGCTGGAGGCCAGGAACACGGCAACAGGTGCTTTTAAAATGATAGTATACATTTTTTTTTTAAATGACTCCCCCAACCCAAGTCAATGACCGGTGCAGACACACCGATCGCACTGCCCTAGAGCCAGCCCTGCCACTATGGAATGTGTAGACAGGCCGTAGCACAAAAGGCTGTGCATAGAGGTGGGGAGACAAGTGAGAGGCCAGTTTTGTGGCTGTAGTTTTGGGCCGTCTTCACCTTAGCCCAGACCCCACAAGCAGTGCTATTCCACATTCCTTCCTGCAAGTCCATCAAACTGAGCCCTAATAGATGTGGTCGGGGTGGGGCAGGTGTTCCTCTGGTCATTAGGCCATTCACAAATCGGCCCCTGTGGGACACGGGGCTCGGTAGGTGGAACAGCTAAAACCAAAAGCAGTGTCTTTGCGGTACTCCTCTGCCAAGCACTCCTCGCACTGAGGCCATGGCAGGCTGGGGGAAGAAAGTGTGAGGAGGCTGAGAAGCACCACAGGGAGGCCAGGCCAGGCCAGGTGTTGTGGCCCTAGGGTCGTTCGGCAGCCTAAAGGTTGTGTTTTCCCCATGCTCCCTCCCAGGCAGGCGCTTCACATTCAACCCGGGGTAGGCGGGGAGTGCAGGTATCATTCTGAGGCCTTCCCGAAAGGCCAGGTTTGGCTCTGCCTTTTGGACCGTTCCCACATCAGCCCTAAGGGGCTAGCCCAGTGCAGAAGCAATTTGTTTCAGCTGACCTCTCTGCTAGGCCATCACATTCAGGCAATGGTGGGTGTGGGAGTGTGCAAAGGCGCTGAGGCCTCGCTGGGAGGCCAGGTGTGGTGTTGGCGCCATTGGGACATTTTATGCTCGACCCCAGTTTCAATAATTAGGTTACCTGCACATGTTCCGTTTTCCAAACACCAACAAAAGTACTTGCCAAAAAGATCTGTACTTTATCTGATAATAGTTTTGACTCATCATAAGCTAGCACATAGGGTTCATGTGCTTGCTGCAAAACACAACATGCTAATCCCAGATTTGTGTTTTATGTACATAGGCCTGTGGGTTACTAGATTTGCACACCAATTAAATATCATTCAAATCAAAGTTGTGCCCCTGGCCGGGTCCCTTAGCACTCCACGTAGCCCCGCCCCATAGCCTCCCCTCCGCCCAAGCCCCAACCCAATCACATCTTAATATGGTGAGTACCTGCACTTATTTTTTTCCATTTAAAGCACTGCATATATATATGTACATCCATCTATGTCAATAGTATGATTTTAATTATCTTGACGCCCTGGAAAGCTACATTGGCCAAAAAATACATAGTAAGCCAAAACCCAACATTGTGTTGAATGTGGAAGCATAACACTGCAGCTTTAAATAGTATTTGTTTTTTTTAACCATAGCTCATGCTGGCTTGTTTTTCAGCCCTTAGTAACATGGTCACTGAAAGCTGGCCTGGCTCAATATTCATCAGCCTAGGCAGAGAAGAGGTTAAAGTCAGCAGCACATTTCAGAGTCCGTCTGTTACACATTTTGCACAAAAACGTATTTGTTCACAAGGCAACGCGTACGAACCCGCGGGCACATGGCCTCTTGTTTATTATGAGGCTGGGTAAGCATCATGCCCCAGACATACTGTATACCTTTATTGCAAACCACAATGAGTTTTAATTTGACACCCCTTCTTCATATGCTCACTTCCACCCCACTCTCAGCTCGGCACCCTCTTCACTTGAGGTTGCCTCCACCTCCTTAAGAGGAGTGATGGGGTCCGCAGAGGGGCCTCTCTAACAACGGACTGCCGGCTCTCTGCACAGGAGAGACATTCGTCCGTCTCCAGGCTCCTAGTGGTGCCTTTAGGAAGTTAGAGGAGGGGAACGCTGTGCAACATGAGGCAGACAATAAAACTCAAACTGACAACAAAAAAAGACGCATTTCCCTGCATTATTGTAAAAAAGACGTGTGTTGCTAATGCGTTGCAGGAAGTTCTGGCTTTCTAATGTACCTGCCTGTTTTGTTCCTGTAGCAGTTTGTGTTTGGAAGTAGGTGGGGGATGCACACAGGGCAAGCACCACGGGCCAGTTTTGCTTCAAGCAAATATGCCATCACTGCGTCGCCTGCACAAGCTCAGTGGCTACAAACAGTGGCACGCCCAGGGCACAACAGGCCACAATGCCAGCAAGGGATGTGTGCCTTCAAACACCTATTGGCTAATAAAAGACAAACAGTACTGGGGTGCAACTGCCCCGTTACACTCTTGGGCTCCGGCACCAGTACACCTGCTACACTATCGATAACTACGACTCTGGTGACTAAGGTTTAAATCATAGCTGCCAAGGTTTCGGATTGCTTATGTGTGACATTTTCATAACTTCAGTGTAATTATGAGTGACATTGAATGACTATGAGTGACACTTTGTCGCGAGCAAAATCCAACAAGGAAGATGAGAGAAACATATAAATGTCAGAAATTACACCCATTGAAGCAATGAGAAACTCTAAGAAGAGCTTAAAACGGCTACACAGCACCAGAAATAGCAGCACCCCTATGTAAGTGCCCTTACACAGGGGTGCTGCAAGGAGGGTATTTATCACTGCACCCCGGCTCCAGATTCAGGGCTTTTGAGGGAAGGAAGAGATGTGAGAAGGATACATGGGTTTTCTGCCTGCAGATTGTGTTTCCCTGCAGTCAGTCCCCAGGTTCAGGGGTCTGACGAAAGGAGGTGGGAGAAGGCTCCATACATGGTGGTGCTGCCTGGAGACAGTTCTTGCTGCCGCAAGGCCCCAGTTTCAGGGGTTTTGAGGGAATCAGAGGGGTGTGAGAAAGCTTCATACACATTGCAGCCAGGTTTTCAGACTGTGTGATATTTACATGGTTTCAGTGCATGAGTGACACTCCACTGCCAAATGTGGGTCACTTAGTGTAACATTTTCCTGCAAGCAAAATCAAGCAATAATGTGGTTGTAAGAGATAAATATTAGAGATTTTTGATCAATGAGAAGCCCTAAAATATATTTCAACTGCAGCAAAAGCCCTGAAAAGGAAGGTTAAAATACTTATACAAAGCTTTTGTATACTAAGAAAATATAAAAGTAAAGCAATCATCATAAAACATCTCATATCGCCTCCCCTCTCCCCTCACCCATGTCATTGCACTTCATTGCGTCCTAATAGTACAGTTGCTGCTGCAGAGATCAAATAAACATGGTGGATATTCTGATGTTCCAGCCAGTACAAGACAAGCAAAATCACAGCTTGTACATATTTTTACAGTTTATCTGTATGCTTCACAAAAGAAATATAAATAGAAAACACGTTTCAATGTGTTATAGGGACTAATACTGAAAGTAAACGAACGATAAATACGATTTTGTTTCCAGCTAGTATGTCATGTCCAAGATCCAGGCCTTTGAAGACTAAAAAATACAACTTTTGGCTGGTAACTATCACTCAGAAAGATGCCAACACTTAACAATAATGCATGACTCACCCGACCAGAGTGCTGCAATTCCACAGTCAGGTGCAGTAAAAAGCTGTCTCAGAGCACAAGACCACACGGCGAGTCACACAGAGGCAGCTCTCAACAGTGTCTCGTTCTGGCTGGAGATAGCTTTTCAGAGATTAGGGGCCCACCTGAATGTTATTTTCCGGCGGGCCATGCGGCATGAAGCTAAGAGGATAGCAAATCAGGGGGCGCCAGTGACGTGCGCCAGTGACGTACGCCAATGACCCTCTGGAGGCTCAAGTGCACACAGAGGGCATTGACAATTTCCTGTTATGTGAAACTGAGCCTCGCACACATTCCCAATTTACGGCGGAATAAGAAAGTGAAAGTTTTGCTCCACTCATTTATTGGCTATAATCAATGATACCAGCACAAACTGAAGATAGTGCCGGCTGGGTGGCGCCAGCAGCGCAGTTTATAACCTAGGCATGCCCCCGCCTCCCGAATCATTCAGTGCAGGTCTACTGCGGGATGATTTTCTCACCTAATAGGAATTTGCAACTAATAAATGTCATCACAAACACCGTGTGTGGTGGTGTGGTGTCTGTTCTTCCGAAGGGGCCCCCTGGAGCTTGGGGGCCCCCGGCACTGCGTGGACTGCGTGGGCCTGTGTTACGCCCCTGACTACACCACAAATGCTAACATCTTGGCGGATAACCTGCGGGAACGCGGGTACCCGAAGAAAATAGTCAAGTCAGCAATGAAACGCGCCTGGTGGACACCGCGGGAAACCCTACTGGAAAGACGTATAAAACCTCCATTGGAACGTCAAGTTTGTGTATCCACTTTTTGCCCTAACTCTAACAATTTGAAAAAGGCAATTCTTCAAAATTGGCAGTTAATTAAAAAACTGGACAAAGATCTTGTAGCTGTACCCCTTTTTGCTTTTAAGAAAGAAAGAAATGTCTCAAATTTCATTCTGAGAGCGGCAATGAACAAACAACCAAAACAAACATTGAGGGAGCTTATGAGCTTACAACCGATAACTGGCCACCATAGATGCGGGACTTGTGTTTGCTGTGACCAGACCATTGAGTGATCGATGTTCACACACAGGAATGTCTTTTAGAAACATAATTCATTCACAAATTGTAAAACAAAATGTGTAGTTTATGGTATAACATGCCCCTGTGATTTGCTATATATTGGTAAAACCAATCAAGAGATACATCAACGTATCACACAACATAAATCTCGGATAAGGAACTGAGTCATCTCAGCACCATTGGTAAACCACTGGATTAAGGAATCACATGTGGAAACAGACATTCGCTGGACAGTAATTTGCAAAGTAGAACGGGACCCCAGAGGTGGGGATATTGAGGTGAAATTATCTCAAAAAGAAGCCATGCTTATACTAACATTTGACACAGCTGTGTCAGGTTTGAATGAGATGTCCGAATTATATAAACTGTAAATACATCCCTGTAGGTATTGGCCTGTAGCTCTACTTGAACACGCAGACCATCATGTGTCTACATTATAGGCGTTGATACCAACACATATTAGGTATGATCCCCCCGCCACACTTCCAAAATTCAAGTTGTGATTATGAGTTCACATCCATGGGTATTAGAAACTGAGTACAGGCCACTTTTTAAACATTTCATGTAGGCTGCATCTATCGTGTTTCTAATGTTCTTCCTTTCGCCTATACCGAACCTCCAGGCTCAAACTACATTACCCAACAGGCTTCGCGACTGTCAAGCCCTCGTCACAGCGCGCAAGCAATGTAAAATGAGAATTCAACTTTAGGGTTGAAGTCGCTGGCACATATTTATAAATAAGCAGGTTACTGTTCAACACTACAGGCGGGCTGAATTTATCGCGCACATAGGCCCCCTCACATTCATCGAATCCTTTGGATGCAAACCACAACAACCGACAAGTTTTACGCACGTTTCGTACGTCCCAAAGCGGCCGGGTTACGTAGAAAGAGTATTTACCTTCCAGGTTGAATATGCTGCTACACATCAGCGAATGAGAGCTGGTACCAGCCGTTGCAACTTTACCGGATAGTTGAGATAGCCGCTAGAACTGAGAGGTAAGCCTTGCACGGAGGGATGCCAGTTAGAAACAGCGGCAATTAGGAAAACGGGATACCTTTCTAACCTCAATGTTTTGTTCCAGCTGGTGGCAACCTGGGGAGTGATATACTTACAATTACTTTCTTCAGCGAGGGGAACTGAAACTCAGAATTTACCCAGCAGACGAGTACTCCATCCAGAAGGTACAACTCACACCACATGATGGACGGTGGGGTTTAGGCTGGAGACTGACAGACGGTTAACTCATGAGAACACATGTTTGTTGCGGTTTAGGTGCCGAGGTCCTGGTGCATCGAATAACTTACCAAAATCACAGGATCCATAGTGATAAATCGGGAGGGAGTAAGTACACTTGTTTGAAGTAGAGTACTTTGGCACCTTATGTATCCGACATGATTCTTGACAACAGGACGTTTCTGTTTGCTTTTATTTATTTTTTCTTTAGATTCACACTTTGAATTAGATTGTAGAGGAAGTCCACGGCGGTGGTTCTTCTTGAAATTGGTAAGTCGTGGCCAGGTGCGAATGTTGAGGAACGCTGAGCAGATGAAGCTAGATTTTGGCTCTGACATTATTTTTCGTTTTTCCTGTTTTCACAGTGGTTGTTGGTCCTGATGAGAACCCCTACATTCACTGGGGTTTGAAACGCGTAGACCGTTGTCAATGCCACTCCCAAATAATTTGTATCTACATTGTGATCAAAACTGATGTTACATTGTTACATAACTGTGTTGTTCAAATTGTTTAGTTGCTCGTACAATTTTTATGTACTTTCATAAATTTTGTTAGGGTAGTGGCATGGCCTGTGTTCATGACAATTACACGGGCCTGTTAGGATTTTTGTAGTATGTGTTGAGAGTGTTGAATGTGTAAATGTAGGTGTGATTGTACAAATGATTAATTAGGAGTGAATGTGAATGAAAAGAGGTGGGTTTATTTATTTTGTATCATTATATGTTTTGTCATTTGTTTGTATATATCCCCTATATTTGTCTTAAATGAATATTGAAAATAGAAGCTAATAATAAGCTTTTGGTTGCTTGGCTTGATTTCCCTGCATCTATCATTTAGTGGGATAGGAATTGGTTATCAGTATTGGCAGCTTGTTTGGTGTGTACAATGATGTGGAAGCAGTGCTTGAGGCTTTGGATGTCTGAAGTAGAGGAGACTTTCAAATAGAGTTGTGTATTACTGGAATATTGGTGAATTTTGATTCTGTTATCTATGAGTTGAACACCGATTAGATCCATGTAAAGTATAAAGATGACAGGAGACATTATGCATTCATGTTATATTCCACATATGATAGGGATTTTTTATGACCTGGAGGTGCACATGTGAACAACTGGTGTTGGTTGGAAAGATATGAGGAGAACCAGTGAAGGAGTTTGCCAATGAATCCCATTTGTGACTGAAGGGTGTGTATGAAAGTGGGATGGTCGACTGCGTCAAAGGCAGCTGAGAGTTCCAGCAATATCTTAGGGCAGGGGTCACCATCATCTGGGGTGAAGAGGGCATCATCTACAATGTGTAAGGTGGCTGTCTCCATGGTGCAGAGTGATTTGAAGCCAGGCTTATAGTCATGTAGGCATTGGTTAGCACTGATTGATTTTAGAACTGTAGATAGACTGCTTATCAGTAATCTTCCCAATTAATGATAAGTGAGTGATGGGCCGAAAGTTGACGAGGTCACCAGAATTTAGTGTACTTTTCTTTATTAGTAGGAGAATCTGGCCAATCATGAAAGCTTCTGGGAAGATGCCTTGAGTGGGGAAGGCATTGACTATTGCATGTATGGGAAAGAAAGCATCAACTGAGAGAGGATTTATGAAAAACAATAGTAAGACATCATCTTCATAAGGAGTGGATTTAAGGGAGTTGATTATGTTAGCCTTCAAAGCCCTCTCTCTTCCAGATCTGGCTGATTATTGCAGAATTCTACAGTAAATGGTGGGTGTAAGAGATGAAGCAGGCTTGGTATCATCATTATGGTGTCATATCTTCTGTATTTTTTCACTGAAGGAGAGGTTGGTGGCATTGCACGTCTCTGCACATTGAAGAATAGGTGGGTCTTGCAGGGGTTGATGCAATGCCTCATTATCTTGAATATAATTCTGCTTTTGTCGGTGGCTTCATTAATTTCTTTTTTGTTTGCATTTGTTTATTGAGATTATTTTTGTTTTAAAAACATTGTGAAATCAATAGACATACAATGTTAAATATATGTAACTGCATAGTATCAGTTATTCGGATAAGAATTCCAACATATAGAATAGGTATCAACAGTGATGGGCGTAATTGGAATTCAGGCTCTAAGGGTCAATATAAAGGGAAGGCAGAGAAAAGCACTCCTGAATGATCTGCAGGACCCACTTGTCAGATGTTATGGATTTCCAGCAGGGAGGATGATGATGGATTCTCCCACCAACTGGAGTGGTGTGGTCTTACAGAGTCAGACTAGGAGTGCTTGGAGGCTGCGAATGCCGAGGTCAGGGTTGCCGATACTTCCGGCTTCCATTCCTAAGCTGGAATGAGCCGCGCCCCATCCCTGCATGATTTGGAAGTCTGCGCAGGACGGTGGCTGGGATAGGGCTGATGTGGTTGGATACCCCTTCCGTTGCTACAAAAGGGGTGAAAGCTAGACTGGCCAGGAAGTGTAGAAGAGAGGCCCAAGGATCTGGCCGTAGCTTGAGAGTCCTTGAAGCTCACTAGGGCAGAGTCTGCCTTCTCCCCCAAAACGACAGGTTCCATCAAATGGCATGTCCATCAAATTTGCCTGGACATCGCTCGAGAAGCCAGTTGTCTTAAGCCAGGCTCAAGGCCACTGTCGAAACTGATCTACACAGCGAAGGAGCCGTGTCAAGACCACACCTTATGGTGAATTTGTTGCATCTCTCCCATCCTTAATGCCTGAGAGAGCACAGCCTTGGCCTCCTCCGGGACTTGTGGCAGCACTTGTGCAACCATCTCCCAGAGGGAGTGGGATATACGGCACAATAAGCATACAGTATTCACCGACTGCAATGCCAGGCTGGAGAAAGAAAACATTTTCTTACAAAGTGAATCCAGCCTCTTAGATTCCCCTTCCAGAGGGGTGGAAGGAAACGTGTCTTGGGATTTAGAATCCTGCACCACCAAGCTTTCAGGAGTGGGGTGTTGGCTGAGAAACTTTGGGCCGCCTGGTGCTGGGCGATGACGGCGTGCAATTGTCCTATTCACAGGAGCCCCGGTGGTAGGCCTGAAACACGTGCCTAGAAGGACATCAGTTAGTGCCTCAATGAAGGGCAAAAGGGATTCCGCAGAGGAAGCCCAAGGCTGAAGCACTTCGGACAGGAGATTAGTCCTGACCTGCATGGAGGATAACTTTAGTCTGAGGACCTCGTCCGTCTATGTACCACCATGGTATAAGATGCCCCTATGATGAGTTGGATGTCTAAGGAGACATGTTGGATCTCCAGAGGCAGGCTGGTGTCTGTAACAAACAGAGCAATCCACAGTGGTTCCTCTTTCAAGCTTAAGCCCAGGTCTCCAGTAGAAAATCAAAAAGGGCCTCACTATAAGGAAGCACTGGCTCCGCCCCTGATTGGCCTTAATAAAGGACGCCAATTAAGGGATCTGTAATTTCCACGGACGGAAACATCACTCCCAAAGTGGCAGAAACTCGCCTGACCATATTCGACAGAGAGGAGCTTGCCTCTGTAGCCAAACCAGGAAGTGGTAGAAGCTAGTGGATTGGCGTCTTACAGAGCCTCGAGCCACCTAGGTCAAACAACCATCTGGACTCTACAGAAGTTTGAAGCGTGCCCGAAAAGGGATGGAAAAACTCCAAACTATTTCCATAAACTCCATCATCATGATCCTCAGCAGGTAAAACAGGTTGGAGGACTTCAGAAACGGCCAGCTTCATCAATGCAGCCTCTGGCACTGCATCAGACGCCGAAGAGGCAACATCTCAGCATCAGAGTGGAAAAGAGGTGGAGCGTTGGGTGGCACCATCATCGAAGTCAGTAGGCCAGACCTCAAAGCTGTTGTCAGAGTCAGTGGACCAGACCAAGATGCTGAAGGTGGTAACCCGAAAGGTCTGTGCACTAATGTCAAAACAGATATGGAATCCGGCAACCGGGCTGATGTAGAGCACGAGCCCGCCAGCATAGAGTGTGTCATGGCCTCATGTACCTCCTTGGGCCCAGAGGGCGCTCCAGGGGAAAGTGAAGACACAAAGAAGCTATGAGAGAATTGTAATATCCTCTCATCTGGGTAAGAGTTGCCCCGGCTCCAGGGTAGGCTGTAAGGTGCGGGGTAGACTCATGCACCGTGTCTTCAGCCGAAGATTAGTGGAAGGCCTTATGTGGTGAAGTCAGTTGATGCCACAACTTCAACCACCTACGTAGAGACTTCCCTTTGATTATCAAAGGAGATTGACGTCCATGGAAACGGCTCCTGGATCGGACCCGTGTCCGGTCCTTGGAGCGCGAAGGGGACCGAGACCGATGGGATGTCTTAGAAGACTGTGCCAACCGCACCACCAGAAGCTTCATCCGCTGTTCCTTCAGCGCCTTCAGTCGAAGTCGTTGACATGAGTAGCACACCTGCAGTCTATAATCCCTGTACATTTTCCTGAAATATCCAGAGGTGAACCTAGCCTCCTACCAAATCATCTGGGAATGAAACTCTCCACTTCATGAAAAATCCAAACTGTCATGTGGGTGTCTAAATTAAGCCAAGATTCCAGTTGGAGTTCTAGTGCATTTTAAAACAGCAAGGCCCTCCAAAAAAGCAAATTAGTGGGAAGAAATTCGAACATTGAGAGTAACCTGAGGCCCAAAAATAAACAGCCAATAAGCTTTTAGGATGATATAAAATTAATTAGGCATGATGAACGAGTTACTAACTTTTGCTAAAGCATTATCTGGTAGAGACTCTATCTAGCTGCAGATTTCTTACCTTTGAATTTCCCAGGCATCAGGCTGAATCCTGAAACTTTTGCTGAGCAATATCCCTTGCGCCTGAAATCGGGTGGCTCCATTCGGCTCCGTGAGATGTCGTCGGCGTAGTCGTTGAACAAGTTACATACCTTCGGTAAAGCTTTTTATGGTGGATACAGTATCTGCCTGTGGATTCCTCACCTTTCAACTTACCCTTGTACCAGAATTCCATGGAAACTTTTTTTTATTGGTCTCCCACGTCGACGAGGACGTCACAGTAGGACAGCCTGGCTCGCAACTCCGTATGACATCATTGGAGCAATAAGAAGACCTCACTAGCATGCTGCTGTCAGTTCCACCCATTTTATCTTTGCCTACGAGGCAAACTGGTGAACCGACAACATTTCACAAGTATATAGTATATGCACAAATATACACAGTATATTATTCAAAGAAGAAAGGAAACTGAAAATAATAGACCTTTCCAAGCAACAAGCTACATATCATCTCAAATGACAATGAAACACCAGTAATGTTATACTCAAATTTATTTTCGGTGTAGGAAGGCAGACAATAGAGAGGCAGGTGGGTAAGTGAGGAATCCACAGTGTGTCCCAGAAAAAATCTTACAGAAGGTAAGTAACTTGTTCTTCTGATGGGTACATCTGCCTGTGCATTCCTCACCTTTTGAATTGAATCCCCAAGCAGTCGTGCTCCCTGTGCAGGGTTGCCGTCTACCTATACCAAAAAATCCTGCAGCACAGAAAGTGCAAATTGGCTGTCCCTCTTCACCTCCGAATCTGAGCAGTAATTCTTCGTAAAGGTGTGGAGGGAGGCCCAAGTTGCTGCCTTGCAGATGTCTATAACAGCGACTCCTCTAGTAAAAGCCGTAGAAGAAGACCTAGCTCTAGTGGAATGAGCTCTAATACATTCAGGCGGCTCATTCTTGGCCATGGGATAGCAGATCTTATTGCCGAAGATGATCCACCTATAAAGTTTTGCTTGTGGAGAGTCTTGCCCTTCATTCTTCCCACATAACCCATGAAGAGCTGGTCATCCAGCTTTAAGTCCTTGGTTCTGTCCAGGTAGAAGCTAACCGTCCTCTTAGTCTCTCCTCCTCCTTGGAAGGGGGAGGGGAGGGTAGAAAGTAGGTAAGATGATAGACTTCCCTAGATGCAAAGAAATAAACACCTTAGGCAGGAAAGCAGTTCTGGTCCTGAGAACCATCTTATCTGCGTAGATGGTGGTAAAAGGAGGCTTAGAACTAAGAGCCTGAAGCTCACGTACCCTCCTGGCAGAGGTATTAGCAATCAGAAAAATTATTTTGAAAGTAAGAAGCCTCAACGGACAACTATGAAGAGGCTCGAAAGGAGACCCTATCAGGAAAGTAAGAACCACATTTAAATCCCACTGAGGCATTATAAAAGGAGTGGGAGGGAATTTATTAGTGAGGCCCTTAATGAACCTCATGACTATGGGAGAGTTAAATAACAATGGTTGGTCTGGCAAACAAAGGAAGGATGATAAAGCCAACAAGTAGACCTCAACATTTGACACAGCCCAACCCTGCTGGGTCAAGGAAAGGGAATAACTAAGAATAACAGACAAATGGGCTTTCAAAGGATCAATTGAACTCTCCCCCACCCCTTAACAAACCTGGCCCACATATAGGAATGGACAGGTTTGGTGGAGTGTCTTCTGGCCGATAAGATAACATCCACAACAACTGGAGGGAGAGAAAGATTTCAAGTTGCCCTGTTCAATCTCCAGGCATGAAGGTGCAGGCTCTGGAGGTGGGGGTGTAGAACCTGCCCCAGCGACTGTGAGAGGAGGTCTGCCCGGATAGGGAGACGGAGCAGAGGGTGCGATGAGAAGTGAAGGAGGTCTGTATACCACACCCTTCTTGGCCAAGCTAAAGTGATCAATATGAATTGGGCCCGGTCTTGGCAAATCTTCCTCAGAACTTGAGGAATCGAGTGTATGGGAGGGAACGCATAGAGGAGTTGCGAACCCCAATCCAACTGAAACACGTCCCCCAAAGCTGACCACATTGGATACTGAAGACTGCAGAATGATGGGCAGTGTGCATTTTCGTGAGTGGCAAAAAGGTCCAACTGAGGAAACCCCCACATTCTGAAGACATGATGGACCACCTCTGGATGAAGCTGACACTCGTGATTGGCCGATAATTGACGTCTGCACATATATTCAGCACACCCGCCAGATCATTTGAAATAACACAAATTTAATGGTCCTGAGCCCAGGACCAGAGTCGCAGAGCCTCTTCGCAGAGACAAAATAACCCTACTCCTCCGTTTGTTCATGTACCACATTGCGGTAGTGTTGTCCGTCAGGACCAGAACTGACTGAGCGTGAAGGGAAGGAAGAAAAGCCTTAAGAGCCAAATGTATCACCCCCAATTCCAAAAGATTGATGGGAATCAATCTCTCCCCAGGAGACCAAAGACCCTTGCTCTCCAGATCCCCAGATGAGCACCTCACCCAAGAGTGGAGGCATCGGTTATCACTGTGGCCACCAAGTGTGCATGGTTGACCAACAGAATGCAGGAAGCGAACAGACCAAGCAGGTGTATAACCTTTAGGACTGGAACAGCTGCTCCATCTTGAAACATTGGGATCATATTCTGGATGTCTACAATCCTCTGAGGAGGTGGAAAAGCATGACTCACAGTTGTATCTAGTACTGCCGCTATGAACAATTTGCGCTGAGAGGGCACCAGGTGAGATTTGGGTACATTTATTGAAAAACCCAAGTTGAACAAAAGCCTAGTTGTTATTTGCAGATGATGCAGCACCATCTCTGGCGACTGTGCTTTGAGCAGCCAGTCATCCAAATAGGGGAATACAGGAATCCCTGACCTCTGGGATGAGCTGCCACCACTTCCATCACGTTTGTGAAGACCTGATGTGCAGAAGTAATGCCGAACGTGAGGGCTGCAAACTGGTAGTGGTGATATCCTACCGTACAACAGAGATACTTCCGAAACGACTTCAGGATAGTTATATAAAAATATGCATCCTGTAAATTTATCAATACCATCCTGCTGCAGGGCCAGAAAATCTTGAGCGTGGGTAAACATCTAGAACTTCTCATGTTTGAGGTAAAAATTCAAGATCCTGAGGTCCAGGATCGGCCTCAACTGACTGTCCTTTTTGGGGATCAGGAAATACCGGGAGTAGCATCCCTGACCCTTTCCTGCTCCGGAACCACCTCTATTGCACCTTTCTGAAAATTAGAATGGACCTCTTGCTGTAGAAGCAACAGATGGTCCTCTGAACACCTGCCCTGGTGGAGAGGGTAAGGAGGGGGAAACTCTTGGAAAAGAAGGGCATACCCATTTTCTACAAGATTCAAGACCCAAAGATGTGATGTAACAGATTTCCAATTTTGTAGAAAAAAGCGTGGCAGATTGGGTGCCTTTTTGAAAATGTTTATGTTAATTTCAGCGCCCTTCTTGCCTATACACAGCGCTGCAACTAGCTTGAATACTTTAAAAAAGGCACCTTATCTACACCGCTCTATCAATAGGTTGACCATACGTCACAGATTTGCCAGGATAGTCCCTGTTTTTTACCAGCTGCCCCGGTAGACTTCAGTAAATTTGGCTCATGTCCTGGTTTTTAGAGTGGGTTGACTGAAAACGGTGGCAGGTGGCTATTTATGTTTTCCAAAGCAGTGATAGTTAGCACCTGTTATAAAAACATCAATGTAATTAACTGGCATGATACTGGCTTTAAAATCTTTCTTTTATCAATGTTTTTACTACCTCTTCTGTCATTCTATGCTGATGAGCAATATTATTCTGTGTGCTCCATTTAAGTGAAAATTGGAGCCAGTTCGGCCACGTACCACGCATCAGCGTTAGACTAACGCATTTCAGTGTGGTGGTCCGCATCACCGAACTGAAATGCAAAGTCACGCATTTATAAAGCCTCCTCCGATGTCAAACCCAGTGCCAGCTGTTAATTAGAACCACTTACAAAAAGCTGGTAGCGCCCGGTCAGCCCTGCTTGCGCATACTTGGGGGTTGGCTCAGCGCTCACCTAGGTTTGGGCTCACTTCAGGGGCTACAATGTAGCAACTTCACCCGTAGTGGGCTGGCGCCGCATTCAGCTTCACTGACCTCGCGTGACAAAGCGAGCATATCATTTTCTGCATGATTTGCCCTTGGCCCAATGTCCGATAGATTGAGTCTGACTAGGCTCCTAGCTATAGGCGCCCTACTGTTTTTCTTTTTTTTGTTCTTTTACGGAGTTTTCTATAGTGCAAACTTGACCCAAAGGTATCAGGTATCAGAGCGCTTTACACAAGTACTAGTTGCGTTACTTGTGGACACATTCATTTTTTTGTTAGGTACGGGGAGATTAAGTGATTTGCCGAGAATCACAGGATTTTGCGCATCCTTGCAGAGACTCGAACCTGGTTCCACAGACTTGAGGTCAACCACCCTTGCGGTTAGATTCATCTAGATATTCTAATTGGAGTTATTTTGTTTCTTGGAAGGATCCTATACTTATCATTTCATTGGCTGTTGGTGCTTTCCACAATTGCACACGCCCTGAAGAAGTTCTGGTGGTCAGAACGAAACGCGTTGGCTGATGGCTCTTTTGCGTATAAGAAAATAATAAAAAACGAACTGAGAAAATATTGAGACTTCTAGACTTGGATTCGGACTCTGAGAAATTTGAATTGATTGCTTGTGATTGGAGTGGTGCCCTAAACTGGATGAGAAACACCCTTGCCGTTAGGTCAACTCCTCGCCTGTGGTGCGAGCGTGCAGCATGACAGCCAGTTACATTTGGCAGTGGGCACCGCGCATTGTCGTGCCAATCCGGGCGGCCCTAATGTGCCTATGGCCACCCGCGACCCTGCCCAGACTGCGGCTGACGCAGGAGTAGTGCTATTTCATGTTTAGCAGATAGCCTGCATGAGTCGTCACGTCCTGGACCATTGCATCTGCCCGCAACCTGGCACGTGCAGGGGGAGCTGTTGCGGCGGTCTGCTGGCATCTTCAGAAGTTACAGGTGAGACCCCGGGGTGCAACAAGCCTTGAGTCAGGTGTGTTGATAGTAAACCCTTGTTAGACCTGGCACCTTGGCGTGAGTTTCCCTTCCACTTTTTGCTGGTGTGCCTCCGATGTTTTGCTGGTTTTCCGATACTCAGGGCACTGCGCCACGGCCGACCCGTGCCGCAGTGCAAGTGCTCCCTACTGTAAATTGTACATGTGATTGATGTCCATGATTGGTGCATTGGATTTACTGTTAGTCCCTAGTAAAGCGCACCAGGAGTGCCAGGGCTTGTAGATGCCAATACTGCTAGTGGGCCTGCGGCGCTGGTTGCGCCACCCACAGAAGCAGCCTTAAGATGTGTCTGGGGTCCGCCATTGCAGACCCCGCGTGCAGTCTCGTACTGTTACGCTGGCTGGGCAAGTGCACCCACTTGCCAGCCCCTGAACCTTCCCTTGACTGCATGTTAGTCACCCCTATGGTAGGCCTGCGGGCAGGGTGCATTGTAGGTGTAAGGTAGGACAAGCCCTGATGTGTGTGGCATGTCCTAGTAGTGAATTACAACTAAATTCGTATTTCACTATTGTAAGGCTACCTGCTTCGGTTAGGCCAGAATGGGCTGCTGGAATTATTACACACTATAATCCCAGTAGGCTCCGGGAGCGTGGTAGAGAGTCGTGTTTAGTATGCCTGAACTCAGAATAATAAAATATTTCTTTTAGTAAAGTTTATTTTAATATCCTGTGTTTACAAATGCTACTTTTAGAAAGTCAGCATTTGCTTGCCTAACTATTTCAGCCCGCCTCTGCTGGTATGTGTATCTGACTGTCTGGGATGTGTGAGTGACAGGGCTGGGGGATGACAGGTGGTGAATGCGGAGATTACACCTTAGTGGGAGGTAGGAGTGGCTCTTAACTCTGAATCTGCTGTGCTCGGCCACCACAATGCTGGCTCCACCCTCCTGGGGAGCGACTGATGACTCAGCCGACACCTGGCCCAGGAAGGGCGAAGCCCCATCAACAAGGTACTCTGGCTGCCCCTGTCCGCACAATGCTGGCTCCACCTCCTGTGGGGCGTCTGATGCGCCTGCCCCTCACACTGAAAGCAGAAGCCGGAGTACACCCACCAGAGTACTCAAGGACTGAAAGTGGCTATGCAAAGGCCCCCCTGGCCTGCGAGAACAAAAGAAATGCAGTATAAAAGTAGGAGCCCTGCTCCTTGTAAATTAGATCCTGTTTGGGCTACAGAAGGAACTCTACCCGACGAGAAGGACCGGGAAGGACAAGGAAGAGTGCTGTCTCTTGCCTGTGTCTGGTGCCTTGCTGCAGAAGGAGAGGAAAAGGAAAGACTACAAGAAGACTTTTGCTTTATGAAACTTTGTGCCAAACTCTGCTGAAAGATCTCCAAGGGCTTGCTGCTGAACTTGCCCCCTGACCAGCGCCCCAGGACCAGTGGGCGCTACATCCTGAAGAAAGCGACTGTGTGTGCTGCTTATCGCTGCAGTACTGACAGAGGGGTCTGGGAGCGCTGGGCAAGCCTGCCACGCTCCCCGTAATCCAAGGCATCGACATCCCCCCAAGCACCGTGACCGGGGCCCAAAGCAACAGCGAGAGCAACGTGAGGTCCAGCCGCCGCTGGCCCGAACACCGTGACCGCATCTGCACCGGGAGCCCGAGAGCAAAGTGAAGGAGGACCCGTCCGGTCCAAGCTCCCGAATTGACTGCGCTTCAAGCCGTCAATCCACCTGCGAAGACGGACAGCCGCCCTGTGATAACCCCCCTCTGGTCGGTAGCCTGCCCGACTGCTCAGCTGTGAGCGCACAGCTGCAACCGGCACTGTGGCTGGGTACGTCCTGCACTTGGGGACCGTACTGCCACTTGCCGCCACCACACAGCCGCCGCCTCCAGGGTCGGAGCGAACGACGAAGGGAGGACCCTGCCGCCACTGAACACCGCCGCCCCGGATGACCCGTGACCTGCCCGGCTGAGAGCCGCAGCGAACAGCGACCCCGGAAAAGCAACGCGACGTGGGACAGCTCCCCTGGAAGCCGCCCGCTCCACAAGAATTTGAAAGGTACTGTGTTGTATCCTCACGGTGCGAGCATCCTGCAACTCGAGCTCGCACCGCGCTATCTGCTCCCAACGCGAGCCGCCTCTGAAACCGAGGCTCGCACAGCTCCTGGTCCTCGAGGCCCGATCTCCTCTCTGAAGCGAGTGGAGACAGCGGAAAGCGCATTGAGGCGCTACAAGACACTGAACCTTGCTGAACCTGGGCAGAAGGCCCAAAAGATTGCTTATTGCTAAGAAAGAACTGTGGCAAACTGAACTTAAGTAAACTGGAACCGCTATTGAAAGTTTGACAACTGTATTTACAAGCCTGCTTGAAATCTATATAAAGATATATATTTTTTACAAATACAGTTTGGTGTCATTGTGTGGTGGGTTGGTTGTGATGGTGTGATATTGCAAATGTTTAACCCTATGTGCCCCAAAGATTAGCCTAAGACTGCTTAAGCCACACTACCTAGAGGGTAAGCAGAGGTTGTCTGGAAGGTAACCCTCAGCCCTGACGAGGAAGAGAGAGTCCCTGCTTGTCGCTAGTGCTACACTGCGCCAACTAGAGCCTCCCCCTTCCTACATTGGACGCAGCGGTGAGGATTTTTCGAATTTACATTTGCAGTGTCTATACCTTAACTTCTGACCATTGCACAGTGATTTCAGTCCAGTTACTTGGCCACAGGTTTTGTTGTAATTTTGCCGAGAAAAGATCCCTAGCGAAGAAACCATGCCGGGCGCGAAGAGCCTGGATGGAGCGGAGTCCACGACCTCTGAGATGTTGGAGGTGGAATGGGATGCAGCAAAGCTGGACAAATACTCAAAGAGTAAGCTGAAGGTTTTTTGCAGAAAAATCAAGGTTCCGCACGCCGGTTGCAAGAACAAACCAGAGCTCTACAAGGCCCTGAAAGCCTGGATAGAGTCCAGAAAGCCCCCAGAGGATCAAGATGCCCTTGAGGATCAGGATGCCACTGAGGAGCAGAGGGCACCTGTGGATCTGGTGGATCTCGAAAGGCAAGACAGCGTGAACAGCTTTGGTAAAGGCCTGTCGCCAGAGGAGCTGGCAGACAGGAAGGAAACGAGGGATCATGAAAGGAAGCTGGCAGAATTAAAAATCCAACTGGAGCTTGAAACCAAAAGAATGGCGCTGGAAGAGCGAAAGCACCAAATGGATTACGAATTGAAAATGAGGGAGATGAGTCTAAAGGAGAGAAACTTGGATCATCCTCCCTCTGGTGGCAGCACAACGCCGGTGCAGGTAGAGTCAAGAGTGCACATCCCCAAAGATGTAGTTAAAGAGTTCTTTAAGGGGGATGACATAGGACAGTGGTTTAGGGCATACGAGGTAGCCATGTCCTCCCACCGGGTCCCTGACAAGGATTGGGGAGCGGGGTTGTGGGGAAGGTTCCTTAGCGAAGGGCGAGATACCCTGCTAGATTTGCCCGTTGAAAACCAGAGATCCTATTCCCACATGAAAGAAGCTTTAATGAACAGGTATGGGCTTACCCCTGAAATGTATAGACAGAAGTTTAGGGGATGTACTAAGCGGCCTGGGAATACGTATGTGGAGTATGTGACTTATTTTTGCAGAGCACTGGATGGTTGGGTGAAGGGTAGCAAAGTGAATGATTTTCAAGGTCTCTTTGATTTAATTGCATGGGAGCACTTGTCTGATCACTGTTTTCCTGAGTTACGCCAACACCTGATCGATAGCAAGCTGTCCAACCCGAGGAAGCTTGCTGAGGAGGCGGACCGCTGGCTCAGCACCAGGGTCCACAAGGGTCCAGTGGGAGACTCCGCCAAGGGTGGGCAGGGTCCCCAGCAGAAGAGTGGGGGCGACAAGGGAAAACAGAAAGGGTTCCAAAAAGGCCCCCAAAGTAATCCCCAAGGGGACCAGCAGAAAGGTTCTCAGCCTCCCCCACCCCCAAAGCAGAATGGGGCCCGACAGGTAAACCTGTTCCAAAGGGGCCCTTCAATTGTTTCAAATGTGGTGAGCCGGGGCACATATCCAGTGACCCCAAGTGTCGCCTGTTTGGAAAACCCGCACCCACTGGTGCTCCGCCCCGTCAAGTGACTAGTGTTCACTTAGGAGAAGAAGTGATGGTCCCGGGGGGTGGAGATCCCGTTCACATGACCCTAGTCTCACTAGGAGACAGTGAGATGATCCCTACAAACTACCTGCCCTCTAACACTAAGAAATATGGGCAGGTGGTGATCATCAATGGTAAGGAAGCTGAGGCTCTTAGAAATACAGGAGCCAGTGTGACTGCAGTGAGGCAGCACCTGGTGTCTCAAGAGCAGGTTGTACCCCATGCCTACTGTAGGGTTATCAATGCTGATAATTCAGAGAGTCAGTGTCCGATGGCTCAAGTTCCCTTCGAGTGGGGGGGGGTCTCTGGTACTCTGCAGGTCTGTGTGAGGAAAACCATGCCTGTTGACTGTTTGCTAGGGAATGACTTGGAGCACTCCCCTTGGGAAAAGGTGGAGAAGACGACTCACCTACGGATGGTGGGTCTGCCTGACTGGGCGTGCGTGACCACCCGGTCGATGGCAGCCAGTAGGGGTGATCAAGAGGTCCTGGGGCCTGAAGGAGAGGCCCAGGAACCGGCCTTAGGGAGAAGGCGCAGGGGGCGCGGGAAACCGGCCCCTGAAGTTCCCACGGTCCAGGAGGAAGCAGACCTTGAGGGGGATGCCCTGGAGCCTACAGGGGAACAGATTGCCGAACTGGGGGACCTGCCTGAGCTGACCCATTGGCAGCAAGAAGGAGGACCCTCCAGGGAGGAATTCTGCAAGGAGCAGAAAGAATGCCCTTCTCTCGTGGGTATGCGGCAGCAGGCTGCAGACCAGGCCAATGGTGTTCAGGCCAAAACACATTATGTGTACTGGGAGAACGACCTCCTGTATTCAGAGCCTAAGGCTGCTGAACCTGGGTCAGCCCGTGTGCTGGTGGTACCCCAGAAGTTCAAAGCCTTCCTACTGGGTCTGGCTCACGATGTGCCTTTAGCAGGACATTTGGGGATGGACAAGACCTATGACAGGCTTGTCACCCACTTTTACTGGCCCCAAATGCACAAGAGCTCAGACGCTCATTGTAGAACCTGTCCGACTTGCCAGGCAAGTGGGAAGAGCGGAGGGAAGAACAAGGCTCCCCTCCAACCCTTCCCTGTGGTCGGTACGCCATTCCAGCGAGTGGGTATTGACATTGTTGGGCCTCTGGACCCCAAGACAGCCATGGGCAACAGGTTCATCCTGGTCTTGGTGGATCATGCCACCCGGTACCCTGAAGCCATTCCTCTGAGGACAGTGACGGCCCCCGTGGTGGGACGTGCACTGATGGGAATTTTCTCACGAGTAGGATTCCCTCTAGAGGTGGTGAGCGACAGGGGGACCAACTTCATATCCAAGTATATGAAGTCCCTTTGGCAAGAGTGTGGTGTAACTTACAAATTCACCACGCCTTACCATCCCCAAGGTAACGGGTTGGTTGAGAGATTCAACCGAACCCTGAAAGGCATGATCATGGGCCTAGAAGGTCCGATGAGGCGTAAGTGGGACGTCCTCTTACCATGCCTCCTCTTTGCATATCGCGAGGTACCACAGAAGTCCCTAGGGTTCAGCCCCTTTGAACTGCTGTACGGTCACCCCGTGAGAGGACCACTGAGTTTGGTAAAGGAAGGCTGGGAGCAATCTCCCAGGAAACCTCCGCAGAATGTATGTAGCTACATGCTGGCCTTCAGAAACCAAACCAGGCGCTTCAGGCAACTTGCCGAGGCAAATCTGGAAGCAAGCCAGGAGGAGATGAAGCGGTGGTACGACCAGAATGCCACTCTGGTCGAGCTTCAGCCTGGACAAGAGGTGTATGTCCTGGCCCCAGTGGAACCCTGTGCCCTTCAGGATAAGTGGACAGGTCCATTTGAGGTTGTGGAGCGCAAGAGCCCAGTGACATACTTGGTGGACATGAAGACGCCCAGGAACCCTTTGAGGGTCCTACATGTCAACCGCCTCAAGCCCCACTTAAGAAGGTCCGAAGTGGGCATGTTGTTGGCAACTGATGATGGAATGGAGGAGGAGTCGGAGCCTCTTCCTGACCTCTTAGTGGCCTGTGAGAAAGATGGGTCAGTGGATGGAGTTAACCTCTCACCCACCCTGACCCCTGAACAACAGGAAGACTGCCGCCAGTTGCTGGGGCAGTTTCCAGATCTGTTCTCCCTGGTTCCTAGTGTCACGGATTGGTGCGTCCATGATGTGGACACAGGAGACAGCTTACCTGTGAAGCATAAGGCTTACAGAGTGACTGACAGGGTCCGGGCCTGCATCAAGGAGGAGGTCTCCAAGATGCTTGCCCTTGGGGTGGTTGAGTCTTCCAGCAGTCCTTGGTCCAGCCCCGTGGTCTTGGTCCCAAAGGCTGCTGCGCCGGGAGCCACACCCGAACTCCGATTCTGTGTGGACTACAGAGGACTCAATTCAGTCACGAAGACTGACGCGCACCCCATCCCCAGAGCTGATGAGCTCATTGATCGGCTAGGGGCTGCCCGGTTCCTCAGCACGTTTGATTTAACGTCTGGGTACTGGCAGATCGCCTTGACCGATGGGGCAAAGGAGAGGTCGGCATTCTCTACACCAGATGGGCATTTCCAGTTCCGGGTTATGCCATTTGGAATGAAGAATGCCCCTGCCACCTTTCAGAGATTGGTCAACCAGGTGTTGGCTGGGCTGGATGAGTTCAGTGCCGCCTACCTGGATGACATCGCGGTGTTCAGTGGCACCTGGCCAGAACACCTGCGACACCTCTGGGAAGTGTTGATGGCCCTGCGCAGAGCAGGCCTCACAATCAAGGCAAGCAAGTGCCAGATTGGGCAGGGTTCCGTGGTGTACTTGGGACACCAAGTGGGGAGTGGCAAGGTGGCACCCTTGCAACCCAAAATCGAGACCATCCTGGCTTGGGAACCCCCCAAGACCCAGCCTGCAGTGAGAGCCTTCCTGGGGCTCACTGGGTATTACAGGAGGTTTGTCAAGGGCTATGGCACGATTATGACCCCCTTGACAGAGCTGACTTCGAAGAAGCAGCCCAGGAATGTGATTTGGACTGACACCTGTCAGAAGGCTTTTGACACCCTGAAGACTGCCATGTGCACGGCGCCCGTGCTCCTGGCTCCTGATTTCTCCAAGGAATTCATAGTGCAAACAGACGCTTCAGAGCATGGTGTAGGGGCTGTTCTTTCACAGATGACTGAGGAGGGCTTTGACCAACCCGTAGCCTTCATCAGTAGGAGGTTACTTCCACGGGAAAGTAGGTGGAGTGCAATAGAGCGTGAAGCATTTGCTGTGGTCTGGGCGCTGAAGAAGCTAAGACCCTACTTGTTTGGGTCTCACTTCCGAGTTCAGACGGACCACAGGCCCCTCAGATGGTTGATGCAAATGAGGGGTGAGAACCCGAAACTGTTGAGGTGGTCCATTTCTCTACAGAGTATGGACTTTACGGTGGAACACCGCCCTGGCACCGATCACGCCAACGCTGATGGTCTGTCCAGATTTTTCCGCCTTAGTGATGTGGAACTCCCTGGGGAAGGGTAGTTCCCCCCACATTTCAGCTGGAGGGGACACATGTTAGACCTGGCACCTTGGCGTGAGTTTCCCTTCCACTTTTTGCTGGTGTGCCTCCGATGTTTTGCTGGTTTTCCGATACTCAGGGCACTGCACCACGGCCGACCCGTGCCGCAGTGCAAGTGCTCCCTACTGTAAATTGTACATGTGATTGATGTCCATGATTGGTGCATTGGATTTACTGTTAGTCCCTAGTAAAGCGCACCAGGAGTGCCAGGGCTTGTAGATGCCAATACTGCTAGTGGGCCTGCAGCGCTGGTTGCGCCACTCACAGAAGCAGCCTTAAGATGTGTCTGGGGTCCGCCATTGCAGACCCCGCGTGCAGTCTCGTACTGTTACGCTGGCTGGGCAAGTGCACCCACTTGCCAGCCCCTGAACCTTCCCTTGACTGCATGTTAGTCACCCCTATGGTAGGCCTGCGGGCAGGGTGCATTGTAGGTGTAAGGTAGGACAAGCCCTGATGTGTGTGGCATGTCCTAGTAGTGAATTACAACTAAATTCGTATTTCACTATTGTAAGGCTACCTGCTTCCGTTAGGCCAGAATGGGCTGCTGGAATTATTACACACTATAATCCCAGCAGGCTCCGGGAGCATGGTAGAGAGTCGTGTTTAGTATGCCTGAACTCAGAATAATAAAATATTTCTTTTAGTAAAGTTTATTTTAATATCCTGTGTTTGCAAATGCTACTTTTAGAAAGTCAGCATTTGCTTGCCTAACTATTTCAGCCCGCCTCTGCTGGTATGTGTATCTGACTGTCTGGGATGTGTGAGTGACAGGGCTGGGGGATGACAGGTGGTGAATGCGCAGATTACACCTTAGTGGGAGGTAGGAGTGGCTCTTGACTCTGAATCTGCTGTGCTCTGCCACCACAATGCTGGCTCCACCCTCCTGGGGAGCGACTGATGACTCAGCCGACACCTGGCCCAGGAAGGGCGAAGCCCCATCAACAAGGTACTCTGGCTGCCCCTGTCCGCACAATGCTGGCTCCACCTCCTGTGGGGCGTCTGATGCGCCTGCCCCTCACACTGAAAGCAGAAGCCGGAGTACACCCACCAGAGTACTCAAGGACTGAAAGTGGCTATGCAAAGGCCCCTCTGGCCTGCGAGAACAAAAGAAATTCAGTATAAAAGTAGGAGCCCTGCTCCTTGTAAATTAGATCCTGTTTGGGCTACAGAAGGAACTCTACCCGACGAGAAGGACCGGGAAGGACAAGGAAGAGTGCTGTCTCTTGCCTGTGTCTGGTGCCTTGCTGCAGAAGGAGAGGAAAAGGAAAGACTACAAGAAGACTTTTGCTTTATGAAACTTTGTGCCAAGCTCTGCTGAAAGATCTCCAAGGGCTTGCTGCTGAACTTGCCCCCTGACCAGCGCCCCAGGACCAGTGGGCGCTACATCCTGAAGAAAGCGACTGTGTGTGCTGCTTATCGCTGCAGTACTGACAGAGGGGTCTGGGAGCGCTGGGCAAGCCTGCCACGCTCCCCGTAATCCAAGGCATCGACATCCCCCCAAGCACCGTGACCGGGGCCCAAAGCAACAGCGAGAGCAACGTGAGGTCCAGCCGCCGCTGGCCCGAACACCGTGACCGCATCTGCACCGGGAGCCCGAGAGCAAAGTGAAGGAGGACCCGTCCGGTCCAAGCTCCCGAATTGACTGCGCTTCAAGCCGTCAATTCACCGGCGAAGACGGACAGCCGCCCTGTGATAACCCCCCTCTGGTCGGTAGCCTGCCCGACTGCTCAGCTGTGAGCGCACAGCTGCAACCGGCACTGTGGCTGGGTACGTCCTGCACTTGGGGACCGTACTGCCACTTGCCGCCACCACACAGCCGCCGCCTCCAGGGTCGGAGCAAACGACGAAGGGAGGACCCTGCCGCCACTGAACACCGCCGCCCCGGATGACCCGTGACCTGCCCGGCTGAGAGCCGCAGCGAACAGCGACCCCGGAAAAGCAACGCGACGTGGGACAGCTCCCCTGGAAGCCGCCCGCTCCACAAGAATTTGAAAGGTACTGTGTTGTATCCTCACGGTGCGAGCATCCTGCAACTCGAGCTCGCACCGCGCTATCTGCTCCCAACGCGA
This sequence comes from Lissotriton vulgaris, assembly GCF_964263255.1. Lineage (NCBI taxonomy): Eukaryota > Metazoa > Chordata > Amphibia > Caudata > Salamandridae > Lissotriton > Lissotriton vulgaris. The sequence goes on along the minus strand of NC_141696.1, from coordinate 838,865,025 downwards.
GCCGCCTCTGAAACCGAGGCTCGCACAGCTCCTGGTCCTCGAGGCCCGATCTCCTCTCTGAAGCGAGCGGAGACAGCGGAAAGCGCATTGAGGCGCTACAAGACACTGAACCTTGCTGAACCTGGGCAGAAGGCCCAAAAGATTGCTTATTGCTAAGAAAGAACTGTGGCAACCTGAACTTAAGTAAACTGGAACCGCTATTGAAAGTTTGACAACTGTATTTACAAGCCTGCTTGAAATCTATATAAAGATATATATTTTTTACAAATACAGTTTGGTGTCATTGTGTGGTGGGTTGGTTGTGATGGTGTGATATTGCAAATGTTTAACCCTATGTGCCCCAAAGATTAGCCTAAGACTGCTTAAGCCACACTACCTAGAGGGTAAGCAGAGGTTGTCTGGAAGGTAACCCTCAGCCCTGACGAGGAAGAGAGAGTCCCTGCTTGTCGCTAGTGCTACACTGCACCAACTAGAGCCTCCCCCTTCCTACAACCCTGCCAACCCATACGGATACTAGACACGGTGTTGAAGCTGCCTAACGACGTCGGCCGTAACGCAGGCTGTGCACATCGAGGACTGTGCTAAAACTATCCCAGCATTGTGGCATTTAAATAAAGAAAGCGCACTTATGAAATTTACTTCCTGTACAGCCTTCCATGCCAGGCACTTGCAGGCCCTTGGTAGACTGTGCTGGAAACTGTGAAAGTGCGGCGCAGCCTCGGATGGCGATATGAAATAATTTAATTTAAATCTTACCTGCTAATTTCCTCAGTCCCCTGCAGACAAGTTAATTTTGCCGAATGTTGTTCAGTTGTTGACTGAAGAACCGTTGACCACATGCCCTTTTTCAATTGCGTGACACAGTTACAGTGTACTGGCACCAGGGTTATCACCACGGCCCGGGTGACAGCGAGCTGCGACTTAGAGCAACCCTGTGCAGTTTACGTTAGGTCTCGGATTCTGTGCAGCCCCTAGGACACACAGGCAGCAGCCCCTCTTTGCTGACACAGACCAAAGGCTGCATGTAATACCCATAACGGCGCACCATACAATCTGAGGCCAGTCCAGAGAGTCGGCCTCTCTCCTGCAATAATCAGCAAAGCAACGCCAATGACCCCTAGCCCCATCTCAACCTGGCCTGAGTCTTGCTTGGAACAGGTGAGCTGAACACTGTGAATTAGGTAAAGATGGACTGTGAAGGAGCAGGTTGGTTCTGGTGGATATGAATGGAGTTGGTTCTAATGGCTGTGTGGATTTGAATGTACTGGGTGGGGCAGGTTGGTTCATATTGGGAATAGCATTAGTGTACTTGAGTAGAACCAGGCTGATTTTGCTCTCAAGTAAGTGTCACTCATAGTTGTTGAAATGTCACTCATAGTTGCTCTGAAAGATTTAAATGTCACAGATAGCAATCTGAAACCTTGACAGCTATGTGCTGTCCCTTTTCTGCTTGTGTGAAATGTCCCGGTTTTTGGCTTTAAAATTCTGGTCACCCTATCTTTCAACAAAAGGCACGTAGCAAGCCTAACAGCACGACGTGCGCTTTCACAATCCCTAATATATTATGGATTGTAAAAGCACACGTCGTGCTGTTGGGCTTGTTGCTTACCTTTTGTTAATAGAGCGCGGCAGATTGCGTGCATTTTTTAGAGTGTTCACGTTAATTGCATCTCCCGCTTGCACTCGGGCTGCATTTAACATGAACACTTTAAAAAAGTACACAAACCACTGCGCTCTGTTAAGAAAAAGCAAGCAGTAAGCCCAACAGCACCACGTGTGCTTACACAATCACTAATACATATTAGTGATTGTGAAAGCACACGTTATGCTGTTAGGTGCTGTTAGGCTTGTTGCATACCTTTTGTTAATAGAGTGAGGCAGATTGCGTGCCTCTCTGAAAGTTTTGATGTTAATTGCTGAGCCTGACATGCTTACACAGGGGGTTGCATTTAGCATGAAAACTATTTTTAAAAAAAGGCACACAAACTACTGCACAATGTTAAGAAAAAGCATGCCGCAAGCCCAACAGCACCATGTGTGCTTTCACAATCACTAATACATGTTAGTGATTGTGAAAGCACACGTGGTGCTGTTAAGCTTGTTGCATGCCTTTTCATAGCTGTCAATGTCTCAGATTGCTTGTGTGTGACATATTCATGATTTCAGTGTAATTATGAGTAAATATGAGTGACATTTAACAACTCTGAGTGACACTTTCTGGAGAGTAAAATCAAGTAAGGAGGACGAGTGAAACAAACACACACACACACACACACACACACACACACACACACACACACACACACACACATAAAGAATTACACTCATTTGAGCAACTAGAAACTATAAGAAGATTCTAAAACTGCTGGCAAACACCAGAAATGGAAGGGCACTAGGCTAGCAAAAAGACGTTGTTAACAACGCATCCTTATATTTTATAACGGGAAACCATAACCCCATAATATTTAGTGTCCAGTGGGTATGGTATACTCAGTCTGTTACGGTTAAAGGAAATCAGACGGTTGGCGAGTAACTGTTTGACCGCCGATTTACCCCTAGTTAACAATGTCATTTAAGAAAGCACTCCAAAACGAGTATTGCTTAACAACAAACTGATTACTCAATCAGTGAAAAACGGGTTCTGGAGGCAGAGAGTAACTGTTGTCGGAGGGAAAATGAATTGTGGTCATGAGGGGTCAGGGGGCCTGGCGCAGCAGCTCAGAAGCCGCGCTGGGAAGACCGTGGGAGAGAACTAAGGGAAATGGGACAGCTTAATTTGTGCCGGGGTAGTCCTGGAACTCTTGCTCTAAAAACAGGAATAAACGGATATATGAGCCTTGGAGACTGTTTCTGAAAGTTGTACAAGTTATATTAGAAGACACAGCTTCTAGAAATATTCAATAGTAGCAGTTTGCATACACACAGTACTGTTCACAGCTGCTATGAGAGAGAGAGACTATACTTTAAGAACACTTCTGAGCTTTGAGGCAGATTTCATAGAAAAGGTTAAGCACATATTATTGGGAACACTCACCACTGTATGTAAGTTATCCTGCAAGTACAAGTTAAACAGCTTAAATGCAGTGGAGATAAAACAAGGTCAGAGAAAACATAACATTTCAAATGGCGAATTATAACTTTAAATGCAACAAGGAAAAAGCATTTCATTACAGCAGAAAATACAATAGAGGAGCAGAATCTAAGTACATGAAACAAGGGCTATCTCGAGTAACCGCTGGGAAAAACTCCTGTCCGCCACCCATGTGCAAACGAGGAGTAGTTCAACGATATTCTTGTGGACCACCCTTTTATAGTGACCAAACAATGAGACTGTAATCACGTCATATCATGCCATCTCGTATCACATATCCTTCTATCGCCTCTCACGCCCCTGCCTGGTGCCTTCCCATCATAAGTATAAATGTGGCCCCTTCTCGTAATTGCGTGGCACGTACGCCAGCCTAGACTGAGTTCCTGCCATTTTGACTGGAAGTTTGTCATTAATCAGAAATGTGTTATTATTGCTTTGAAGGATTCTATTCATGCGTTTATGTGCCAGTCTGTGATACTGATTTGCCACATTTATCGGACGGCTTACAGTAGCTGAGAACTTCCCTTTTCTCCGTTCACAGCTGTTAGGTGGGGGCTCGGGTGTGTTGCAAGAATAAGAAGGAACTTGAACTTTAATGATCGTAAACCTAGCATACAGGGGGTGGGGGCTATCTGAGCCTCGCAGAAGTGGAGCTGGGTGAAGCTTGGGTCAGACCTGCTTTCTGCTTCTGTTTAAGCTGAGAGAAAATGGCAGTGCTCAGGCCAACGTAACTGAGGCCTATAACACTCAAGCAGCAGGGACTACGCAGGGTTCATGCTTAGCTAGTGATAAGAGTGTCCTAGGATAACTATGCAGTGATTTTTTCTCCCTCTGTCATTCCTCCTCTGGTTCATATTTGAACCAATCAAACATCATTAAACATTATACGAACTGCATACTTAGCTGGAGATGGGGGAAGTGGCCAGGTCGAGTTTATGAAGAAGTAGTTCCTAAAACCTCATCTGGTCCCTCTAATCTCTTACACATTGTCTCATAGGGATGTACCAAGTCTCTCCCTGAGAGAAGTGGTAGGCCACTATGTACCGGGGTCTGGTACTGACTTTCAGAGGGGACCTGCGCTAAGTGAGAGTCAGGGATGGTACGCTCTATGTTCAACACTGCTATCTCTATATCGTCATAATTCAGATATACAACCACCTCTAAAATCCGCACATTTTAGTCTGACAACATTGTAATACTGAGCATTGCTTACTCCCTGCATACGTCCTTTTAACAGTGAAATCTACTTTATATCTGCATTCATTTGTACTTTCCTAGCACTGGGCATGTGTGAAGTAATAACTGTACACAGCGGTGCATTTCTGAAAGCGTATTCCTTATCTCTTCTTATCCACCTGCACATACATATTCCTTACTAACTGTTTTACCAAACTGTGTGGTCTTAAGCCACTCATTCTTCTTGCTCATTTTCATAGACCAACGTATTTTTACAAATACATTTTCCTTTCTTATCAATCTTATTGTTCGCTGTTCGCTGCCAACTACAGGAAGCCTTTTTCCTGTTTGGCTGTACGCCCAGAATATGCACTCGGCCAGGGAAGCTACTTGTGAACGTGGCTTTTCAGCACTTTTTAATATCTGAAAACATGTGCTGTCTCTATTTGCAATATGCAAAATATACGTATCGCATTATAGAAATAAAGATGGCATATTTGTAATGCACATGTGCACTCAGTATTGTATATTGATTGTATATTGATGATGAACAGCAGATCCTCATTGTCCCCAACTCAATGTATTCCTTGAATCCACCTTAGAAGGATGAAATGCTCAATAGACCTAGCAGCATGTAATCTCGTCTCTATATCCGAAAAGAAATGTGATGCAACTAGTGTGCATTCCATTCCATCTTTTTATCTCTGGCTTGTGCCTGTGTCAGCCGCTGCTGAATTTTGGGTGTTAGGAGTAAATCACCACTGTATGTAAGTTATCCTGCAAGTACAAGTTAAACAGCTTAAATGCAGTGGAGATAAAACAAGGTCAGAGAAAACATAACATTTCAAATGGCGAAATATAACTTTAAATGCAACAAGGAAAAAGCATTTCATTACAGCAGAAAATACAATAGAGGAGCAGAATCTAAGTACATGAAACAAGGGCTATCTCGAGTAACCCCTGGGAAAAACTCCTGTCCGCCACCCATGTGCAAACGAGGAGTAGTTCAACGATATTCTTGTGGACCACCCTTTTATAGTGACCAAACAATGAGACTGTAATCACGTCATATCATGCCATCTCGTATCACATATCCTTCTATCGCCTCTCACGCCCCTGCCTGGTGCCTTCCCATCATAAGTATAAATGTGGCCCCTTCTCGTAATTGTGTGGCACGTACGCCAGCCTAGACTGAGTTCCTGCCATTTTGACTGGAAGTTTGTCATTAATCAGAAATGTGTTATTATTGCTTTGAAGGATTCTATTCATGCGTTTATGTGCCAGTCTGTGATACTGATTTGCCACATTTATCGGACGGCTTACAGTAGCTGAGAACCTCCCTTTTCTCCGTTCACAGCTGTTAGGTGGGGGCTCGGGTGTGTTGCAAGAATAAGAAGGAACTTGAACTTTAATGATCGTAAACCTAGCATACAGTGGGGTGGGGGCTATCTGAGCCTCGCAGAAGTGGAGCTGGGTGAAGCTTGGGTCAGACTCAGACCTGCTTTCTGCTTCTGTTTAAGCTGAGAGAAAATGGCAGTGCTCAGGCCAACGTAACTGAGGCCTATAACACTCAAGCAGCAGGGCCTACGCAGGGTTCATGCTTAGCTAGTGATAAGAGTGTCCTAGGATAACTATGCAGTGATTTTTTCTCCCTCTGTCATCCCTCCTCTGGTTCATATTTGAACCAATCAAACATCATTAAACATCATACGAACTGCATACTTAGCTTGAGATGGGGGAAGTGGCCAGGTCGAGTTTATGAAGAAGTAGTTCCTAAAACCTCATCTGGTCCCTCTAATCTCTTACACATTGTCTCATAGGGATGTACCAAGTCTCTCCCTGAGAGAAGTGGTAGGCCACTATGTACCGGGCTCTGGTACTGACTTTCAGAGGGGACCTGCGCTAAGTGAGAGTCAGGGATGGTACGCTCTATGTTCAACACTGCTATCTCTATATCTTCATAATTCAGATATACAACCACCTCTAAAATCCGCACATTTTAGTCTGACAACATTGTAATACTGAGCATTGCTTACTCCCTGCATACGTCCTTTTAACAGTGAAATCTACTTTATATCTGCATTCATTTGTACTTTCCTAGCACTGGGCATGTGTGAAGTAATAACTGTACACAGCGGTGCATTTCTGAAAGCGTATTCCTTATCTCTTCTTATCCACCTGCACATACATATTCCTTACTAACTGTTTTACCAAACTGTGTGGTCTTAAGCCACTCATTCTTCTTGCTCATTTTCATAGACCAACGTATTTTTACAAATACATTTTCCTTTCTTATCAATCTTATTGTTCGCTGTTCGCTGCCAACTACAGGAAGCCTTTTTCCTGTTTGGCTGTACGCCCAGAATATGCACTCGGCCAGGGAAGCTACTTGTGAACGTGGCTTTTCAGCACTTTTTAATATCTGAAAACATGTGCTGTCTCTATTTGCAATATGCAAAATATACGTATCGCATTATAGAAATAAAGATGGCATATTTGTAATGCACATGTGCACTCAGTATTGTATATTGATTGTATATTGATGATGAACAGCAGATCCTCATTGTCCCCAACTCAATGTATTCCTTGAATCCACCTTAGAAGGATGAAATGCTCAATAGACCTAGCAGCATGTAATCTCGTCTCTATATCCGAAAAGAAATGTGATGCAACTAGTGTGCATTCCATTCCATCTTTTTATCTCTGGCTTGTGCCTGTGTCAGCCGCTGCTGAATTTTGGGTGTTAGGAGTAAATCACCACTGTATGTAAGTTATCCTGCAAGTACAAGTTAAACAGCTTAAATGCAGTGGAGATAAAACAAGGTCAGAGAAAACATAACATTTCAAATGGCGAATTATAACTTTAAATGCAACAAGGAAAAAGCATTTCATTACAGCAGAAAATACAATAGAGGAGCAGAATCTAAGTACATGAAACAAGGGCTATCTCGAGTAACCCCTGGGAAAAACTCCTGTCCGCCACCCATGTGCAAACGAGGAGTAGTTCAACGATATTCTTGTGGACCACCCTTTTATAGTGACCAAACAATGAGACTGTAATCACGTCATATCATGCCATCTCGTATCACATATCCTTCTATCGCCTCTCACGCCCCTGCCTGGTGCCTTCCCATCATAAGTATAAATGTGGCCCCTTCTCATAATTGTGTGGCACGTACGCCAGCCTAGACTGAGTTCCTGCCATTTTGACTGGAAGTTTGTCATTAATCAGAAATGTGTTATTATTGCTTTGAAGGATTCTATTCATGCGTTTATGTGCCAGTCTGTGATACTGATTTGCCACATTTATCGGATGGCTTACAGTAGCTGAGAACTTCCCTTTTCTCCGTTCACAGCTGTTAGGTGGGGGCTCGGGGTGTGTTGCAAGAATAAGAAGGAACTTGAACTTTAATGATCATAAACCTAGCATACAGTGGGGTGGGGGCTATCTGAGCCTCGCAGAAGTGGAGCTGGGTGAAGCTTGGGTCAGACCTGCTTTCTGCTTCTGTTTAAGCGGAGAGAAAATGGCAGTGCTCAGGCCAACGTAACTGAGGCCTATAACACTCAAGCAGCAGGGCCTACGCAGGGTTCATGCTTAGCTAGTGATAAGAGTGTCCTAGGATAACTATGCAGTGATTTTTTCTCCCTCTGTCATTCCTCCTCTGGTTCATATTTGAACCAATCAAACATCATTAAACATCATACGAACTGCATACTTAGCTGGAGATGGGGGAAGTGGCCAGGTCGAGTTTATGAAGAAGTAGTTCCTAAAACCTCATCTGGTCCCTCTAATCTCTTACACATTGTCTCATAGGGATGTACCAAGTCTCTCCCTGAGAGAAGTGGTAGGCCACTATGTACCGGGGTCTGGTACTGACTTTCAGAGGGGACCTGCGCTAAGTGAGAGTCAGGGATGGTACGCTCTATGTTCAACACTGCTATCTCTATATCTTCATAATTCAGATATACAACCACCTCTAAAATCCGCACATTTTAGTCTGACAACATTGTAATACTGAGCATTGCTTACTCCCTGCATACGTCCTTTTAACAGTGAAATCTACTTTATATCTGCATTCATTTGTACTTTCCTAGCACTGGGCATGTGTGAAGTAATAACTGTACACAGCGGTGCATTTCTGAAAGCGTATTCCTTATCTCTTCTTATCCACCTGCACATACATATTCCTTACTAACTGTTTTACCAAACTGTGTGGTCTTAAGCCACTCATTCTTCTTGCTCATTTTCATAGACCAACGTAGTTTTTACAAATACATTTTCCTTTCTTATCAATCTTATTGTTCGCTGTTCGCTGCCAACTACAGAAAGCCTTTTTACTGTTTGGCTGTACGCCCAGAATATGCACTCGGCCAGGGAAGCTACTTGTGAACGTGGCTTTTCAGCACTTTTTAATATCTGAAAACATGTGCTGTCTCTATTTGCAATATGCAAAATATACGTATCGCATTATAGAAATAAAGATGGCATATTTGTAATGCACATGTGCACTCAGTATTGTATATTGATTGTATATTGATGATGAACAGCAGATCCTCACTGTCCCCAACTCAATGTATTCCTTGAATCCACCTTAGAAGGATGAAATGCTCAATAGACCTAGCAGCATGTAATCTCGTCTCTATATCCGAAAAGAAATGTGATGCAACTAGTGTGCATTCCATTCCATCTTTTTATCTCTTGCTTGTGCCTGTGTCAGCCGCTGCTGAATTTTGGGTGTTAGGAGTAAATCACCACTGTATGTAAGTTATCCTGCAAGTACAAGTTAAACAGCTTAAATGCAGTGGAGATAAAACAAGGTCAGAGAAAACATAACATTTCAAATGGCGAAATATAACTTTAAATGCAACAAGGAAAAAGCATTTCATTACAGCAGAAAATACAATAGAGGAGCAGAATCTAAGTACATGAAACAAGGGCTATCTCGAGTAACCCCTGGGAAAAACTCCTGTCCGCCACCCATGTGCAAACGAGGAGTAGTTCAACGATATTCTTGTGGACCACCCTTTTATAGTGACCAAACAATGAGACTGTAATCACGTCATATCATGCCATCTCGTATCACATATCCTTCTATCGCCTCTCACGCCCCTGCCTGGTGCCTTCCCATCATAAGTATAAATGTGGCCCCTTCTCGTAATTGTGTGGCACGTACGCCAGCCTAGACTGAGTTCCTGCCATTTTGACTGGAAGTTTGTCATTAATCAGAAATGTGTTATTATTGCTTTGAAGGATTCTATTCATGCGTTTATGTGCCAGTCTGTGATACTGATTTGCCACATTTATCGGACGGCTTACAGTAGCTGAGAACTTCCCTTTTCTCCGTTCACAGCTGTTAGGTGGGGGCTCGGGGTGTGTTGCAAGAATTAGAAGGAACTTGAACTTTAATGATCGTAAACCTAGCATACAGTGGGGTGGGGGCTATCTGAGCCTCGCAGAAGTGGAGCTGGGTGAAGCTTGGGTCAGACCTGCTTTCTGCTTCTGTTTAAGCTGAGAGAAAATGGCAGTGCTCAGGCCAACGTAACTGAGGCCTATAACACTCAAGCAGCAGGGCCTACGCAGGGTTCATGCTTAGCTAGTGATAAGAGTGTCCTAGGATAACTATGCAGTGATTTTTTCTCCCTCTGTCATTCCCCCTCTGGTTCATATTTGAACCAATCAAACATCATTAAACATCATACGAACTGCATACTTAGCTGGAGATGGGGGAAGTGGCCAGGTCGAGTTTATGAAGAAGTAGTTCCAAAAACCTCATCTGGTCCCTCTAATCTCTTACACATTGTCTCATAGGGATGTACCAAGTCTTTCCCTGAGAGAAGTGGTAGGCCACTATGTACCGGGGTCTGGTACTGACTTTCAGAGGGGACCTGCGCTAAGTGAGAGTCAGGGATGGTACGCTCTATGTTCAACACTGCTATCTCTATATCTTCCCCTTGTCCCCTGCGTATACCTGTGTGCACATCTGTATAGTTCATCTCAACTTTTTTAGACCTTAATCTTCTAACATAATGCAACATAATCTGTGTTCCAAAATACACAATTACAAGCACACATAATATAGGCATTATAAATTTTAGTACTGCAGATAGCCATGAAGGCATCCAGTCCAAGTTGGACCAATTACTTAAAACATCTGCTTTTGCACTTCCATCCTCAGGCATCTGTCTCCCCAAATTGTCCTAGTCCTCAATGGCCTTTGTAAGTGTTCCGTTATCCGCATCATCGGCCAAAATGAAGACACAGCAGAACGATTTTCCCATTCTGGCGCATCCACCACTATTCATCGCAAGTAACTGGTCTAGAACATAGCGTTGTTCCAGAACTATGAGTCTCAAAGGTCGTAGTTCTTCTTTCACGGCGTTGAACCCATCACGGGTGTTGTTAACAAGCTGCATCAGTTCATATCTCGTTACTTGGAGCCATTGAGCATTGGCTTTGGTGTGGAACATGGGGATAACTCCCCCAAAGTAAAGTTCAACATCGTTGAAATCTTCCGGAACCTCATGAAATGTGTCATCTGAGGAGTACTTTTTGACTTCTCTTTTTCGGTGGTGGAGCAGGGTTACACCACCAGCCATTGGGTGTGCATGGATGTGGGAAATGTTCGCTGCTGGGACGACGAGATGCCATTCATGCATCGTCACGATGGAGCAAAGTCCTTGCCATTGGGGAGGCAACTGCAGATACAGATTTTCTCCGCAGATCCAATAGATGCCCATGAGGATGGATGTGCCGTACTTCAGGTTCAAATTAAAACTAGTGCTATTGCAATTAGTATTCCGACCCACAGGAACCGTTCCATTACCTAGGAAGCAAAGGAGAGGAGACTTTAGCTTGTATGCTCTTTTCTGTTTGTATGGTGTACCCTCATTGAACGTGTATCTTCTAGTTTCCCTACCCCATATCTCAGCACACTCCCTCTCTATCTCCTCATTTAAATTATATTTGTGCTCTTGTCCTACAGTTGTGCTACCTAAGGAGGCTGCCTTACATATTAAATCATGTGGACCATTCCACTTGTTGTTAAAATAAATGTTGGCCTTCAGGTGTAGAATTGGTCTCCACTGACAAGGGCATGTGTCATGAGTATGGTTACATCGGTGATGTTCAGGTGAGTGGCATTTCGATGGGGGTGTTGGGAAGGTGAAGTACCCTAGTTTCTTATAGTGAAGTTCCCAAACCTGCATTATGTCGGCAGGTACTTTCTTATCACAGTAAACCTCCATTCTCCTTTCAATTTCCAATGGATTAGTGATCATCCTAAATGTTACATACTTGTCATCCCACTCTGTGGTATTTACAAATGCATCATCCACTTTGGCTGAGTGGAGCTGTATCTGACCATGTATGCGGCAAAGAAACAGGTGTAAAAGACATTTGGCTACGGGTGGTGGGACTTCTTTAGGAAAGATCAATTTATCTGCGCCTACAGCGTATGGAATGTGAAAACATCCAAAGCATGACTCATTTGTGACCTTTCTTCCAACCTCCCTCATGTCTCTGTACCACATGTTATCTAACAGTACGTTGTGAATCTCATTATCCTCTGCACTCTCACTAGGGTGCTGGGAGTGGAAATCAGGCATAGAGTGCTGGTCGAAGGTGTAAACAACTGTGTCTTGGAGATTACTAATCCAGTCTGCCTTAAGTCGGGTACGCGATCTATATCTAACTGGCACTATCTCGCTACTCATTCTATCTCTAAGACTTCTTTTATTTTGGCGGGATCGTCTTGGGGCACCTGGCACAGTGGGAGTCAAGATGATATTGAGTGCCAAGTCCCTTCCTGTAGGGTCAGCATGGGGTACAGAAGGTGTCAAGATAGGCACAGAGATGTCATGGCTACTACTGGTGCTTATCCCCGTTTGCTTGTTACCAGGAAGTGTCTTGGGCATGGAAAGCTCTGTGGTCGTGACAAATTTAATATTGCTAGTAGCTCCTCTCTCTCTCTCTGATCGCACTGCTAACCAGTGGAATGCTGTTACTGAAACTACAAACATAACAAAGAATGTTATAGCGATTGTACATATCTTTTCCATTGAAAGCTTGACATGGAGGGTAGTTCTGTTGCTGCGTCTCAGTCCGTAGGCCATCATACGATCTCCACATTCTTTATCTTGGATAGTTAGTTGGTACATGATGTCCTTCTCTCGGTCAATGTTCAAATCTGTGATGGTGCCGGGTGAATCCATTCCTTTCTGGCTGTTCGGACAGCTGTGGGTGAAAAGTCAATTTGCAAGTGTTCGCTGAATTTGAGGTCTCTCCTCTTCCGGACTGCTTCTTTTAAAAAGATGTGTGTCCCAAAGCAGATAGGCGGAAGTTCATCAGAGATAGGACCCTTGTTCTTTGTTTTCGATATCTGAATGGAAAGGAACTTTGGAGCACGCATTAGTGCACATAAATGAACAACAATTCATCGCTTACAATATCAGAAGAGGGCCCAGTATCTTGTTTTAAGTCTGGTGGAGAGAACAACCACATTCATTGATATGTCAGTGACAAGCCGGTGAGATGTGATGTGATGATCAGAGCTGGGAGTGTTTCTAAGTGTAAACAAAGCAATGGAAAGGCAATAGAGCCATTTCTTCCCAATTGTGGCACTTATCTTACTGATCTTGGCTTTGAACAGGCCGTTGAGGCACTCACCCTAACATTGTCGCATTTGTTCAAAAATGATGTTTGAAAAATGACTGCCACTGTCACTGCGAGTCACTGCAATGGCATCCAGTAATCCTCAGTGACATATGACCTCATGAAGTAGGAAGTTAGCTGCGGCCTTTGCGTCATAATGGACACATGGTCCAACTTAAATCCGTTGTGAAAAAGGGCACACCACTACCATGATGTGTCTTTTTAGGCATCTGTCAATCATGTCTACATAGTCAATGTGGAGCTCTCTAAAAAGGACTCTAAAAGGGATACAAAGAGTTGTATCTGTTCATGTGCATTGCAACTGGCTGAGTACTATTTGGAAAAGTCTGAAACATCCTGTTGTACTCCCCTCTCCTTCCACAAATTTTTCTTCAGGTGGGGCACTTCTCTGTATCTCTCTAAGGTGCAGCTGTGCAATGAAATCATAGTGCTGTGTATTACCAATAGTGTATGGGCATGATGGGTCTTCTTGCACTGTTGAGGGTGTATTTTGGGCAAGCAGAATGGGGGGGGGGCACAGTCATTTTGTGCTGGGGATAGAGATGGTGCATGTCTGGGCCTTCTGGCTACTGCTTTCAAATTCATAATTCAGATATACAACCACCTCTAAAATCCGCACATTTTAGTCTGACAACATTGTAATACTGAGCATTGCTTACTCCCTGCATACGTCCTTTTAACAGTGAAATCTACTTTATATCTGCATTAATTTGTACTTTCCTAGCACTGGGCATGTGTGAAGTAATAACTTACACAGCGGTGCATTTCTGAAAGCGTATTCCTTATCTCTTCTTATCCATCTGCACATACATATTCCTTACTAACTGTTTTACCAAACTGTGTGGTCTTAAGCCACTCTTTCTTCTTGCTCATTTTCATAGACCAACGTATTTTTACAAATACATTTTCCTTTCTTATCAATCTTATTGTTCGCTGCCAACTACAGGAAGCCTTTTTCCTGTTTGGCTGTACGCCCAGAATATGCACTCGGCCAGGGAAGCTACTTGTGAACGTGGCTTTTCAGCACTTTTTAATATCTGAAAACATGTGCTGTCTCTATTTGCAATATGCAAAATATACGTATCGCATTATAGAAATAAAGATGGCATATTTGTAATGCACATGTGCACTCAGTATTGTATATTGATTGTATATTGATGATGAACAGCAGATCCTCATTGTCCCCAACTCAATGTATTCCTTGAATCCACCTTAGAAGGATGAAATGCTCAATAGACCTAGCAGCATGTAATCTTGTCTCTATATCCGAAAAGAAATGTGATGCAACTAGTGTGCATTCCATTCCATCTTTTTATCTCTGGCTTGTGCCTGTGTCAGCCGCTGCTGAATTATGGGTGTTAGGAGTAAATCATTCTATTCAGTTGCTCAGTCTTGCAATATTTGGTGAAATTTACAGTGTGAATTATATTTGACCATCCACATAACATAACTATCTATTTCTGAATGAAAATGCAAACATAGAACTGACAGTCTGCGTGCACTTGGGAACCGAAAAGGGCATTGTGCCTTTTCCATTGAAATATATCCTTAGCTTTCATATTTAATTTGGCCATCAGATCATGTGGACTGTGGTGTATAAAGTAGACGCTCCTCAATACCTTTTCCTCCTGTCTCTATTCGTACTTGTTCTGTGAAAGGGACCTTTAATATCGCCCCAGAGAAATCTAGTGTTTTTGCACTCTAGTTGGAAATGGGCAGTGCCCCCTCCTTGATACAGGAGAATGTGGCACCCGTGTCAATCAAAAAATTATACGTGTTTGTTGTTAATCATGACATTCACAACGGGGTCCTCTCTAATCTTTGTGAGACATGACAACAAGGGACACACTAGAATTGTCTGTGGGCTATCCTAACTTGAATTGCCCCCAGCCTTGTGCTGCTGGATGGTGCCCTGTGAAACCGAATCAATGGGGGGCAGAACTGAAGCTCCTTGTGATACAAGGGCTTGTGTCTGGGGCACCATTTTGTACACAGGCATGTGTTACTGAGGTACCTGTTGTATCTGATGTGTTGTTACCTGTGTGTTACCTCCTGGCACATTTAAGGCACTTTGTGAAAAATTAGTGACAGCAGTCACTTGACTCACTGGTGTAGCTAGCCTAACTGCATCAAGAGTCTTTCTCTTCTTTAATTTCTGCTGTTCTAGTTTAGCAGTTGTGTTCTCAATAGCTACTTGCCTTGTTTGTGACATTAGAGATCCGATGTCTGAGACATCTGGAAACTTCCGGTGCAGTTCGTTCCATAGCGCTGATCTTATTTTATTGAAAGGATCACCATCTAATTCTGAATTAGTGGTGCAAAACCTTGTGTTGATGCGTGAAAACATATCCTCTGCATCCTTTCCAATCAGGGATGTGAGTAGGCTTTTCATATCCCAAATAGCCAATGACACACCTGAAGTGTCATTTTCTTTTTTTTTTTTTTTTTTTTTTTTAAAACCTTTATTAAGCTCTTTACACAGTACAAATACGGGCCCATAACCATCCGGCCGGCCACCACACATCTGAAGCTTGTTAGCAAAGGATACGTCCACTCGGTAGCACGGCAGCACAGAAAAGCATACGACCCTTGTTACAATAAATCTACGTGCTCCAAGTGGCAGGAGACAGTGAGGTTAATTTTAAAATTTTGTATGTAAGGAGATACAGAAGCTAATACGGATCAGTGCACAGTACAGACAATCGCATGACGAATGGGTAACGGCTAACAGGAGAGACTACTAGCAGTAAACACATCTAAAATGGCGGCACGATACTGTAACATCAGGATAGAGATACGCCGCGAGATGTGCCACCCAACCACTACCCATCTAACACCAGTCCCCACCACTGACCCTAAAAAGACATAAGAAAAGAACGGAGAAAGAAAAAGAAGGCACCATAGAAATAAAAAACGTACCAATGAGGACCCCCCACCCTACACGCATGCCGAGGCTATGGCCTACCCCCCCCCCAAGCTACGTGTCTGTCGCCCCAGAAGAACCCGAAATATAGAAGTAAAAGAAAAGAAGAGAAAAAGGTCCAGAAAATCACGGTTGAACCCAGGGAGAAAGGAAGAGTGCAGTACCCTATTACTCCCAGGAAAAGGAAAAGATAAGACCGGAGGAGGGCCAATTAAGCATTTCCAGTCCGATGAACATACGATTCCCCGGCCGCCCTTACCCCGACCCCAAGACCAGTACAATACCAATGTTTAAATCCCCGGCAGTCCATCAGCGTCCCAGCAGCAGAAGAGAGACAGTCCTGACCCAAGAGGGTGCAGCCTCACCCTTGGCCCCTACGGTGCGGTGGAACGGCACAATCCAGCTGCACAACAGATCTCGTAGAAGGTGGGAACAAACAAAGGGACCACTGCAGAGTAAAGGAACGATCTCCAAAGTCCATTTCGGACGTCGTAGTGTGGTCCACAGTCGTGGCAGATGGTCCATAGCAAGGCAGCAGTCCACCAAAGGCAGCTAGTCCACACGGCAGCGATCGAAGGTGCCTGACCCCAGCATCCGACCAGTCCAGTGCCGTGGAGTCCCAAACTGTATAGTGAGAAGCAGCGCAGCGCAGCGAGTCACCCGCGACAATCCAGCTAGACGGTGGCGACATGGGTTCATCACAATAGGCAGAGCCGCCAGCGGCCCCCACGGGAAGTCCAGGACATGGCCCCCAGCTGCATTTCTCCAGTCGACGCGGTAATATAGGAGCTTCCACACTGCCCACACGTGACTCCGGCAAAGTCGAGGCGGCCACTAGGTCCAGGTCCACCAGCACCCCCGTGCATAGCCGCCCAGTCGGTTCACCACGACCGAGCACAGGATGTGGCGAAGCGCCCCGCAGGCGGACGCAAGCTCGATCAACGGGGGGCAGGGCGAGCCCGCCGGCGTCCAGTCGACCTCCCAGGTCCCGAGCTGTGGACCGGACATCTGCCCGCAAGGCGGTCAGGGCGTCGTGAATGACCCTTAGGCTCAGGGGCAGGTCAGGAGAAAGGGACGGCTTAGTATCAGGACCGTGGGGCTCCCGATCGTGAGTCAGTACTTGGGCCCCACTGCCAGCACCACTTCCCAGCTGCCCGGAATACCTACGGCGTCTCAACTCGCACGACCGGAGCTCAGGGGCAAGAGCTGCATTCTCCATAATAGCAATTTCCCGGCTGTAGCATAAGGCAGAAGATAGTAATGTCGACAGGATCCGGCCGTGCCCGCAACAGCGAGCTCAGGAGCGCCCGGCTCAAGATGGCCCCCGGGGAAGTCGTCGGAAGACGAAGGCTAACAATGAGGCCAGGAACGGATACAATGTATCGCTACTTGCCGCGATCCCAGTGCCGCTTGTTGAGGAAGCAGATGCAACAGTGTAGCGGATGGCTCGTTGCTGCTACAATTCACCGCCAAACTGCTCCGATCCGCCGTCTACGGCCACTGCTCCACTCCGTCGGGGGCAGCCTTCCACGGAGACAAAGAACTGGACGCCATCCGGGTACGCCGGGAACCAACTGGGATGTTTCTTCACTTCTGCTGAGCGAAGAGCGACGGGGATCACACCGTCGGGCGCAGCGCCGCCTCCCGTGTCCGAAGCCGCAGAGAGGGTGCACCGTGAGCTCCAGGATTGTTAGCGGCTCGGACAGGAAGGAGACGGAGCAGCGGAGCCGAGGGTTCAGGCGGCCATCTTGGTAGCCGGCTAGTGAAGTGTCATTTTCAAAGGCTTCTATCCACTTTTCCGCACCCTCTGTGAGGGGTGGGAGTTCTTTCTTCAAATTTTCTTTGTCCATTAGGGACCAAGTGACTGATGTAGGGGTGTCATTGACCTCTTTGGACAGCAGGGGCAGCTGGTGTGTTACCCCTGTGGGTCTTGTGTGACAATACCTGCGTGCGTATTTCTGCCAGACCCTTAGGCCTTGGCGCATGTAGGTGTAGTTCCAATCGTCATTTCCTGCTTCCTGCAAGATACATTCTACAGCAGTGGCTATTTCATCTGGTTCAAAGGAACCCTCTCGAGGCCAAACCTTCATTTGAGATGCATTAGCTTCTGTCCATTCTGCCAATTCATCTGAGAATGGATTGACATACAGGTCACTCCCTTCTCCAAGTATTACTATCTCATTTGGCGTCAGACCATTGATCAGTGGCGGTCTTGTCCTGTTGAGGGTCATGTGGTGCAGTACTCCAGATCTGGTGGTGTGCAGACGTGCTGTACCTGATGCATCATATTCCTGTTGGACGTCATCCAGTCGCCCATAGTTACCTAATACTGCAATGCTTTCTATCTCTCTTCTTCTCTGCCTTCTCCTCTTTTCTGCCTGTTCGAACATGTTGGCAGATCCAAATTGTCTTGCTCTAGCTGGGGTCTCTCTAGCCTACGTGGTGTAACTACTGGAGGTGATGCCTGAGGCATAGGCGTAGATGGTCGTGTCACCTGAGTATTAGCTTGGGGCACACTTAAGTTGGCTGTGAGAGATGTTGCTGTCTTGATCTGTGGTGTGGCTACACTTTGTGCTTCCTGATATAAGTCTACCCATGGCCCTTGCTGTGGCATGATAGTTGGGACCGCACCACTGTGTGGCTCTACCTCCTTTGCACTACTAGCTACTTCATTTGGTTCTTGTTGTTTCTTTGTACTCATCTGCTCAGTCATTCTATCCCCTATACTGGCTAGGTATAATGACAGTTGCTGGAGTGTTGCTGTATTTTCTGTGGGGCTTCTTGAGTACTGTTTGTGTGACATGTCCCCTTCTACTTTACCTGTTCTTTGGCATAGGTCACTTTCTGTCCTCCACCTGCTAATGTCTCCCTCAGTTGCTACCTCAGGGGGATACTGTTCACTGTCTCTTTTTACTTCATTGAACTGTAGTAGGTGTTCTTCCTTTCGCTTGGGACCTGTGTTAAGGGGCTGCCACTCATTATACTGACTCTGTGTATTGCAATGCTGGTGGCTCGGGAATCGGAATGGGCCATAATGTCTTGTTCTTGGGGTATTGGGATCCTCAGTGAGGGATGTGGGTGCTGGGCGGTCAAGTCTGGGGAGTGGCATGTGGGAGCTGCGCTGGGAACCACCAGAGGCCTCATGGCTCTCTTTGTTTTCTTCCTGCTGGGGGCTGCAGAGTTGGACACTTGTCATTTTTATTGTCAATAGCGTGTCAATTTGACCTGGCATTCCTGATGCTGCGTCCTGCAGTACTGGGCTTTGGGAGCTTAGGGATAGCTGGCTTAATGTACTCTCTGGTGTACTATCTTGTGAATTATCTGAGAAGTCTGGGGCTGAGGCATCGTCATGGCCTATGGCTGCACGGACATTTGATAAGAGTTCTATGTCAGTCTTCATACCCTGTCCTAGATCAATGTCATCTACGTCATAGGCTGGTGGATGTACTGTGGGTGTTGACATTATTCTTCTGTGTTATGTGTAGGCTGAGGTATGTGTGCTACGCCACCGGGCGTTATTGTCAGCCTTACCTGCTGCAAGTATGTTATGTCAATTCCTAGGGCTGAGATTAGTGTCAAAATGACTGTACATGTCAGGGGTGAGACAGACTCAGGGGATGGTGCTGTACCCTCAGAAAGGGCAACAACACAGCCGTTCACTATGTGTACCGTGATCTGTAGTCTTGGGTCTTGTGTGGGCTGTCTGCTCATCTCCTAGAGTTGAGTTCTCTTTGAGGTGGGCAATCTGTGGCAGTGAATGTGGCAATACTAATCTCCTTTTAACATGCGACTTTGTAAATATGCCCACATTTCTGGATAATGCGTCGTGGAAGGGTGTCTTTGTAATAGTTCTGTGAGAATTGGTGATGGCTGCTGCTGCAGCTGGTCATGCAACTCGTGGGCGTGATGCTCACAGCCTAGTGGAGTGAGGGTATCCTGTGAATCTCCCTGCCCCTCCGGGCTGGTGGTGCTTGGAGGAGGCGGTGTGAGTGAACACTGGTGAGCGATATCAGGGCTTTCGCTATTTACTACACTACCTACTGACTGAAGTGTGAGTTGTGTGTTATCAGTGGGGGATGTAAACGTTGGCACTGGGAGGCACAGTCTCACTAGATGCAATGTAGATGCCCTTATCTCAGTACCCCGTGTGAGTGGGATTCCCAATAAGTCCCACGCTCTAGATATTAAGGAAATTTCCTTTTTGTTAAATTATCTATGAGTTTGTGCGCTAACGTTCTGTACTGATACAATTTTATTGTCTAATATGTGCAGAACTACCTCAACTATTTGTTGTCCACTATAGCTCATCTGTACTTTCTTTTGTTATATGTGCATATATGTACCAGACATCTGGCTGACCTCCTGTCAGTTGTTTCCTGGGGTGGGGCAGTTTACCACAAGCTCATCACCCAATGCTTCTATAAGGACGGAATAAAATGCCTCTCTAATTTCTTCCTTTTCTGGACCGTTGTAAATGCCTTCTGGGGAATTGTCAGGGAAATGCAGGGCATTAGGAAGGTTACCAAAACAAGCCTCAAGGACCTTGCTCTGCAAAGGGTTGTGAGGCCACAATGATGTCACAATAACTGGTATCTCTAGTCCCGGTATTGTCATAAAAACCTGCACGTGTATGGCGTGTGTCGTTTTGTATGTCCTATAATCATGTATCCTATTCATTTGCGTGGAATGCAGTTAAAAAAAGAGAAACATTTCATGCTACACTAAATGACACCCAGTCATCAAGAAAGTGCAGAGTACTTCTCTGTGTCCTCCCTCGTGAAGCCTGCAGTGCTCGTGGAGGGAGGGGGCGATCCTGAATGCCAAGTGTGCACCCAGGAGAGTAGCAGCATTAAAGAAAACAATATATCTGTGGTAATTGTGGTGCTCAATATGCTGTATCTTTTACAGAAACTCCTCAGTTATCAGTGGCAGATCAACACACATGGGGATACATAAAAATGCATTTACAATCTCCTTAGTTATTGAATCTCACTAACAACCCAGTCTTCAAATGATGTTCACAAAATATTTGCAGCAGTATCTACTTAGTGGGCCCTTACCCTTAAGTGGTAGTATCGGTATTGGGCCAGGCACCACAATGCACCACAGTATTATACAGAAATCAATGTACACAGTTTATAATCAATCAAAGAATCAAAGAATAAAAAAGAAAAAGACCTCTATATATGTTAGCACTAGATGCTAAGCAATAACATACAATTTTGTGATTGAAATTCCTAAAAATAAAATCACCTACATTCGTACCTTTGTATTGATAAAAGAAGAGCTAAATGCAAATACATGTACTATTTGAATTTTATATTACAAAAAATTGCGCACTGTGGCCACTAGAGTGCATTAGAATGCTCCCTATACACGTGGTGTACACCAAAAAAGTAAATAATAAGACACGTTTAACTGGCGAAAATACAATGGCTACAAAGATAAATGTTTCCTGATCACACAGCAGGAATTTCCCCGATCACACAGCAGGGATAAGCGATGTCTGAAAAATGCCGTTAGCTATGCGGATTTTCAGATTAGCTTACTTCTCCATAAGTACTGATATGGAGGCCCTCCCTTTCCTTATACAGAGAGGCATACTGACATGAATAAATGCTTGAAAGGGCTGCTCCAACCTTTCCCTTCTCTGCGCTGGTATATACACAGAGGAACCCTTAAACACTTCACTTGATTAAATACTGGAAAGGCGCTGCTCCAACCTTTCCCTTCTCTGCGCTGGTATATTCACAGAGAAACCCTTAAAACACTTGAATAAATATTGGGAAGGCGACTGCACCAACCTTTCCCTTCCCTGCTTTGCAGAGGCTCCCTTAAAAACCAAAGATATGCATTTGGAAGACGCTAGACGCACCTTCCCTTCCCTGATAATCTATTCGATTTAGTCAGAGATCCTCCCTTTCCTTATACAGAGAGGCACAGTAACAAAACATAAACGTTGAAAGGGTGCTAAATCCACCCCTTCCTTCCTTGACAATCTGTAGATACGTCAAAGGTCCTCTCTTCAGAAAGGCACCACGATAAAAATAAATGCTGAGAGAACTGCCACATGCGTTCTTTCCTTCCCTGTATTCTATATGTTATGTTATGTTATGTTAGTGCTATTTGTATTGCGCACGGCTGCTCCAGCGAAGGAGCGTCCCGGCGCCCCGACAAGGTGGCGAACA
The DNA here is from genome assembly GCF_964263255.1 of Lissotriton vulgaris. Classification (NCBI taxonomy): domain Eukaryota; kingdom Metazoa; phylum Chordata; class Amphibia; order Caudata; family Salamandridae; genus Lissotriton; species Lissotriton vulgaris. The sequence goes on along the minus strand of NC_141696.1, from coordinate 838,842,976 downwards.
CAACACAACTGGGGAACAGAAATAATTATTAAGAAATTGGGGAGTGAAGGATTTAACAAAGCTCAGAAAATAAATGAGTTTTAGCGGCCTTGCGGAAGGAGAGCAGGTCACCAAAGGTCCGGAGTTTCAAAGGGAGAGCGTTCCAGAGTGCGGCTGCCCGCACCTTAAAAGAGCGACCCCCCACCCGACTGAGTTTAAACCGAGGGGCTACCGCTAATTCTTGGTCTAGCGAGCGCAGAGTGCGGCCCGGGATGTAAGGGCGCAAGAGTTGGTGCAGTAAGGGAGGTGATAGGCCCTTCAGAATTTTGAAGGAAAGGCACAAAACTTTAAAGTGGATCCGCTGCCTAACGGGTAACCAATGCAAGGCTCGCAAAGATGGACCGGCCGAGCAAAACCTAGGAAGACCTACGATCGCTCTGGCCGCAGCGTTCTGCACTCTTTGAAGTCGGGTTAATTCAGCCTGGTTTAATCCTATAAAAAGGGAGCTGGCATAGTCCAACCGCGCCAAAACCGTTGCTTGCACCACCAATTGACGAGTTGCGGCATCGAAGTATTTAAGGGCAGGGCGCAGATTGTGCAGGATGCCGAAGCAGCAAGCCGCCGTCCTTTTGGTGTGGCCAACGAAGTTGAGGGAAGGGTCCAGCCAAACACCAAGGTTTTTGATCTCCGCAACCGGAGTGGGGGTCGGCCCCAGCTCAGAGGGCCACCAAGTATCTCCCCATAGGTCCGTCCGCTTCCCAAAGATCATCACCTCCGTTTTTTTGGCGTTTAGTTGGAGACAGTTGGACGTCATCCAACCAGCCACCGCCCTGAGTCCTTCTCTGAATCTTGGGGCATCCACCCCAGAGTCCCCGCTGATCGTGACCGCTAGCTGGGTGTCATCTGCGTACGACACCATGGTCATACCACAGAGCTTCACAACCTCAGCCAGCGGCCTCACGTAGATGTTAAACAACGTGGGGCTCAGTGAGGAACCCTGTGGGACCCCAAGAGACAGAGGATGACATTTGGACTGGTAGGGCGGGGACGCAACAGGGGCTCCCTTTAACCGCTAAATATATGCTGAATAAAAAAAGCTAAATGTAAAAAATAAGCGTTACAGGATGACAGACACGATCCTTCTTTGTATTTACATGAGGCTTAGCAATAACATGCAGCTATTTACACAAAGAGAAACACATAAATCACAATAATGACCTAACTGTCAGGCTCAGTCTCCATTTAGCACACAATCCCGCCTCTGCGCAAGATCAAATGGCGAGGCCAACAGACAGGGAGCATGGAAAAACAGGCAGGAGTACCGCTGCGTCACAATAATACACACCTCTCCTCCGCACCCAACAGAGAGAAAACAATAGCAGCGGGGCAGTCAAATGATATGATGCTTACCCGTGCGCTGTGTTCCTCCCAATGGTCCGGTCAGAGAGCGGTGCAGAATCGCTCAACAGCTTCGTACTTCCTCCCTTCAGTCCAGATGCATCCTGTTCAGTTAACTCTCGTCATCACGTCAAGGTCACCAAGATGTCGGAGGGAAAATTAATTGTGGTCAGGAGGGGTCAGGGGGCCGGGCGCAGCAGCTCAGAAGCCGCGCTGGGGAGACCGTGAGAGAGAACTAAGGGAATGTGGCACCCGTGTCAATCAAAAAATTATACGTGTTTGTTGTTAATCATGACATTCACAACGGGGTCCTCTCTAATCTTTGTGAGACATGACAACAAGGGACACACTAGAATTGTCTGTGGGCTATCCTAACTTGAATTGCCTCCAGCCTTGTGCTGCTGGATGGTGCCCTGTGAAACCGAATCAAAGGGGGCAGAACTGAAGCTCCTTGTGATACAAGGGCTTGTGTCTGGGGCACCATTTTGTACACAGGCATGTGTTGCTGAGGTACCTGTTGTATCTGATGTATTGTTACCTGTGTGTTACCTCCTGGCACATTTAAGGCACTTTGTGAAAAATTAGTGACAGTAGTCACTTGACTCACTGGTGTAGCTAGCCTAACTGCATCAAGAGTCTTTATTTTCTTTAATTTCTGCTGTTCTAGTTTAGCAGTTGTGTTCTCAATAGCTACTTGCCTTGTTTGTGACATTAGAGATCCGATGTCTGAGACATCTGGAAACTTCCGGCGCAGTTCGTTCCATAGCGCTGATCTTATTTTATTGAAAGGATCACCATCTAATTCTGAATTAGTGGTGCAAAACCTTGTGTTGATGCGTGAAAACATATCCTCTGCATCCTTTCCAATCAGGGATGTGAGTAGGCTTTTCATATCCCAAATAGCCAATGACACACCTGAAGTGTCATTTTCAAAGGCTTCTATCCACTTTCCCGCACCCTCTGTGAGGGATGGGAGTTCTTTCTTCAAATTTTCTTTGTCCGTTAGGGAACAAGTGACTGATGTAGGGGTGTCATTGACCTCTTTGGACAGCAGGGGCAGCTGGTGTGTTACCCCTGTGGGTCTTGTGTGACAATACCTGCGTGCGTATTTCTGCCAGACCCTTAGGCCTTGGCGCATGTAGGTGTAGTTCCAATCATCATTTCCTGCTTCCTGCAAGATACATTCTACAGCAGTGGCTATTTCATCTGGCTCAAAGGAACCCTCTCGAGGCCAAACCTTCATTTGAGATGCATTAGCTTCTGTCCATTCTGCCAATTCATCTGAGAATGGATTGACATACAGGTCACTCCCTTCTCCAAGTATTACTATCTCATTTGGCGTCAGATCATTGATCAGTGGCGGTCTTGGCCTGTTGAGGGTCATGTGGTGCAGTACTCCAGATCTGGTGGTGTGCAGACGTGCTGTACCTGATGCATCATATTCCTGTTGGACGTCATCCAGTCGCCCATAGTTACCTAATACTGCAATGCTTTCTATCTCTCTTCTTCTCTGCCTTCTCCTCTTTTCTGCCTGTTCGAACATTTTTGGCAGATCCAAATTGTCTTGCTCTAGCTGTGGTCTCTCTATCCTACGTGGTGTAACTACTGGAGGTGATGCCTGAGGCATAGGCGTAGATGGTCGTGTCACCTGAGTGTTAGCTTGGGGCACACTTAAGTTGGCTGTGAGAGAAGTTGCTGTCTTGATCTGTGGTGTGGCTACACTTTGTGCTTCCTGATATAAGTCTACCCATGGCCCTTGCTGTGGCATGATAGTTGGGACACCACCACTGTGTGGCTCTACCTCATTTGCACTACTAGCTACTTCATTTGGTTCTTGTTGTTTCTTTGTACTCTTCTGCTCAGTCATTCTATCCCCTATACTGGCTATGTATAATGACAGTTGCTGGAGTGTTGCTGTATTTTCTGTGGGGCTTCTTGAGTACTGTTTGTGTGAAATGTCCCCTTCTTCTTTACCTGTTCTTTGGCATAGGTCACTTTCTGTCCTCCACCTGCTAATGTCTCCCTCAGTTACTACCTCAGAGGGATACTGTTCACTGTCTCTTTTTACTTCATTGAACTGTAGTAGGTGTTCTTCCTTTCGCTTGGGACCTGTGTTAAGGGGCTGCACCTCATTATACTGACTCTGTGTATTGCAATGCTGGTGGCTCGGGAATCGGAATGGGCCATAATGTCTTGCTCTTGTTCTTGGGGTATTGTGATCCTCAGTGAGGGATGTGGGTGCTGGGCGGTCAAGTCTGGGGAGTGGCATGTGGGAGCTGTGCTGGGACCACCAGAGACCTCATGGCTCTCTTTGTTTTCTTCCTGCTGGGGGCTGCAGAGTTGGGCACTTGTCATTTTTATTGTCAATAGCATGTCAATTTGACCTGGCATTCCTGATGCTGCGTCCTGCAGTATTGGGCTTTGGGAGCTTAGGGATAGCTGGCTTAATGTTCTCTCTGGTGTACTATCTTGTGAATTATCAGAGAAGTCTGGGGCTGAGGCATCGTCATGGCCTATGGCTGCCTGGACATTTGATAAGAGTTCTATGTCAGTCTTCATGCCCTGTCCTAGATCAATGTCATCTGCATCATAGGCTGGTGGATGTACTGTGGGTGTTGACATTATTCTTCTGTGTTATGTGTAGGCTGAGGTAAATGTGCTACGGCACCGGGTGTTATTGTCAGCCTTACCTGCTGCAAGTATGTTATGTCAATTCCTAGGGCTGAGATTAGTGTCAAAATGACTGTACATGTCAGGGGTGAGACAGACTCAGGGGATGGTGCTGTACCCTCAGAAAGGGCAACAACACAGCCGTTCACTATGTGTACCGTGATCTGTAGTCTTGGGTCTTGTGTGGGCTGTCTGCTCATCTCCTAGAGTTGAGTTATCTCTGAGGTGGGCAATCTGTGGCAGTGAATGTGGCAATACTAATCTCCTTTTAACATGCGACTTTGTAAATATGCCCACATTTCTGGATAATGCGTTGTGGAAGGGTGTCTTTGTAATAGTTCTGTGAGAATTGGTGATGGCTGCTGCTGCAGCTGGTCATGCAACTCGTGGGCGTGATGCTCACAGCCTAGTGGAGTGAGCGTATCCTGTGAATCTCCCTGCCCCTCCGGGCTGGTGGTGCTTGGAGGAGGCGGTGTGAGTGAACACTGGTGAGCGATATCAGGGCTTTCGCTATTTACTACACTACCTACTGACTGAAGTGTGAGTTGTGTGTTATCAGTGGGGGATGTATACGTTGGCACTGGGAGGCACAGTCTCACTAGATGCAATGTAGATGCCCTTATCTCAGTACCCCGTGTGAGTGGGATTCCCAATAAGTCCCACGCTCTAGATATTAAGCAAATTTCCTTTTTGTTAAATTTTTGTATGAGTTTGTGCGCTAACGTTCTGTACTGATACAATTTTATTGTCTAATATGTGCAGAACTACCTCAACTATTTGTTGTCCACTATAGCTCATCTGTACTTTCTTTTGTTATATGTGCATATATGTACCAGACATCTGGCTGACCTCCTGTCAGTTGTTTCCTGGGGTGGGGCAGTTTACCACAAGCTCATCACCCAATGCTTCTATAAGGACGGAATAAAATGCCTCTCTAATTTCTTCCTTTTCTGGACCGTTGTAAATGCCTTCTGGGGAATTGTCAGGGAATTGCAGGGCAGTAGGATGGTTACCAAAACAAGCCTCAAGGACCTTGCTCTGCAAAGGGTTGCGAGGCCACAATGATGTCACAATAACTGGTATCTCTAGTCCCGGTATTGTCATAAAAACCTGCACGTGTATGGCGTGTGTCGTTTTGTATGTCCTATAATCATGTATCCTATTCATTTGTGTGGAATGCAGTTAAAAAAAGAGAAACATTTCATGCTACACTAAATGACACCCAGTCAGCAAGAAAGTGCAGAGTACTTCTCTGTGTCCTCCCTCGTGAAGCCTGCAGTGCTCGTGGAGGGAGGGGGCGATCCTGAATGCCAAGTGTGCACTCAGGAGAGTAGCAGCATTAAAGAAAACAATATATCTGTGGTAATTGTGGTGCTCAATATGCTGTATCTTTTACAGAAACTCCTCAGTTATCAGTGGCAGATCAACATACATGGGAATACATAAAAATGCATTTACAATCTCCCTAGTTATTGAATGTCACTAACAACCCAGTCTTCAAATGATGTTCACAAAATATTTGCAGCAGTATCTACTTAGTGGGCCCTTACCCTTAAGTGGTAGTATCGGTATTGGGCCAGGCACCACAATGCACCACAGTATTATACAGAAATCAATGTACACAGTTTATAATCAATCAAAGAATCAAAGAATAAAAAAGAAAAAGACCTCTATATATGTTAGCACTAGATGCTAAGCAATTACATACAATTTTGTGATTGAAATTCCTAAAAATAAAATCACCTAGATTCGTACCTTTGTATTGATAAAAGAAGAGCTAAATTCAAATACATGTACTATTTGAATTTTATATTACAAAAAATTGCGCACTGTGGCCACTAGAGTGCGTTAGAATGCTCCCTATACACGTGGTGTACACCAAAAAAGTAAATAATAAGACACGTTTAACTGGCGAAAATACAATGGCTACAAAGATAAATGTTTCCTGATCACATAGCAGGAATTTCCCCGATCACACAGCAGGGATAAGCGATGTCTGAAAAATGCTGTTAGCTACGCGGATCTTCAGATTAGCTTACTTCTCCATAAGTACTGATACGGAGGCCCTCCCTTTCCTTATACAGAGAGGCATACTGACATGAATAAATGCTTGAAAGGGCTGCTCCAACCTTTCCCTTCTCTGCGCTGGTATATACACAGAGGAACCCTTAAAACACTTCACTTGATTAAATACTGGAAAGGCGCTGCTCCAACCTTTCCCTTCTCTGCGCTGGTATATTCACAGAGAAACCCTTAAAACACTTGAATAAATATTGGAAAGGCGACTACACCAACCTTTCCCTTCCCTGCTTTGCAGAGGCTCCCTTAAAAACCAAAGATATGCATTTGGAAGACGCCAGACGCACCTTCCCTTCCCTGATAATCTATTAGATTTAGTCAGAAGTCCTCCCTTTCCTTATACAGAGAGGCACAGTAACAAAACATAAGCGTTGAAAGGGTGCTAAATCCACCCCTTCCTTCCTTGACAATCTGTAGATACGTCAAAGGTCCTCTCTTCAGAGAGGCACCGCGATAAAAATAAATGCTGAGAGAACTGCCACATGCGTTCTTTCCTTCCCTGTATTCTATATGCAACAGGGGCTCCCTTTAACCGCTAAATAAATGCTGAATAAAAAAAGCTAAATGTAAAAAATAAGCGTTACAGGATGACAGACACGATCCTTCTTTGTATTTACATGAGGCTTAGCAATAACATGCAGCTATTTACACAAAGAGAAACACATAAATCACAATAATGACCTAACTGTCAGGCTCAGTCTCCATTTAGCACACAATCCCGCCTCTGCGCAAGATCAAATGGCGAGGCCAACAGACAGGGAGCATGAAAAAACAGGCGGGAGTACCGCTGCGTCACAATAATTCACACCTCTCCTCCGCACCCAAGAGAGAGAAAACAATAGCAGCGGGGGCAGTCAAATGATATGATGCTTACCCGTGCGCTGTGTTCCTCCCAATGGTCCGGTCGGAGAGCGGTGCAGAATCGCTCAACAGCTTCGTACTTCCTCCCTTCAGTCCAGATGCATCCTGTTCAGTTATCTCTCGTCATCACGTCGAGGTCACCAAGATGTCGGAGGGAAAATTAATTGTGGTCAGGAGGGGTCAGGGGGCCTTTGCAGCAGCTCAGAAGCCGCGCTGGGGAGACCGTGAGAGAGAACTAAGGGAATGTGGCACCCGTGTCAATCAAAAAATTATACGTGTTTGTTGTTAATCATGACATTCACAACGGGTCCTCTCTAATCTTTGTGAGACATGACAACAAGGGACACACTAGAATTGTCTGTGGGCTATCCTAACTTGAATTGCCTCCAGCCTTGTGCTGCTGGATGGTGCCCTGTGAAACCGAATCAATGGGGGGCAGAACTGAAGCTCCTTGTGATACAAGGGCTTGTGTCTGGGGCACCATTTTGTACACAGGCATGTGTTGCTGAGGTACCTGTTGTATCTGATGTGTTGTTACCTGTGTGATACCTCCTGGCACATTTAAGGCACTTTGTGAAAAATTAGTGGCAGTAGTCACTTGACTCACTGGTGTAGCTAGCCTAACTGCATCAAGAGTCTTTATTTTCTTTAATTTCTGCTGTTCTAGTTTAGCAGTTGTGTTCTCAATAGCTACTTGCCTTGTTTGTGACATTAGAGATCCGATGTCTGAGACATCTGGAAACTTCCGGCGCAGTTCGTTCCATAGCGCTGATCTTATTTTATTGAAAGGATCACCATCTAATTCTGAATTAGTGGTGCAAAACCTTGTGTTGATGCGTGAAAACATATCCTCTGCATCCTTTCCAATCAGGGATGTGAGTAGGCTTTTCATATCCCAAATAGCCAATGACACACCTGAAGTGTCATTTTCAAAGGCTTCTATCCACTTTCCCGCACCCTCTGTGAGGGGTGGGAGTTCTTTCTTCAAATTTTCTTTGTCCGTTAGGGACCAAGTGACTGATGTAGGGGTGTCATTGACCTCTTTGGGCAGCTGGTGTGTTACCCCTGTGGGTCTTGTGTGACAATACCTGCATGCGTATTTCTGCCAGACCCTTAGGCCTTGGCGCATGTAGGTGTAGTTCCAATCGTCATTTCCTGCTTCCTGTAAGATACATTCTACAGCAGTGGCTGTTTCATTTGGCTCAAAGGAACCCTCTCGAGGCCAAACCTTCATTTGAGATGCATTAGCTTCTGTCCATTCTGCCAATTCATCTGAGAATGGATTGACATACAGGTCACTCCCTTCTCCAAGTATTACTATCTCATTTGGCGTCAGACCATTGATCAGTGGCGGTCTTGGCCTGTTGAGGGTCATGTGGTGCAGTACTCCAGATCTGGTGGTGTGCAGACGTGCTGTACCTGATGCATCATATTCCTGTTGGACATCATCCAGTCGCCCATAGTTACCTAATACTGCAATGCTTTCTATCTCTCTTCTTCTCTGCCTTCTCCTCTTTTCTGCCTGTTCGAACATTTTTGGCAGATCCAAATTGTCTTGCTCTAGCTGTGGTCTCTCTATCCTACGTGGTGTAACTACTGGAGGTGATGCCTGAGGCATAGGCGTAGATGGTCGTGTCACCTGAGTGTTAGCTTGGGGCACACTTAAGTTGGCAGTGAGAGAAGTTGCTGTCTTGATCTGTGGTGTGGCTACACTTTGTGCTTCCTGATATACATCTACCCATGGCCCTTGCTGTGGCATGATAGTTGGGACCCCACCACTGTGTGGCTCTACCTCCTTTGCACTACTAGCTACTTCATTTGGTTCTTGTTGTTTCTTTGTACTCTTCTGCTCAGTCATTCTATCTCCTATACTGGCTATGTATAATGACAGTTGCTGGAGTGTTGCTGTATTTTCTGTGGGGCTTCTTGAGTACTGTTTGTGTGACATGTCCCCTTCTTCTTTACCTGTTCTTTGGCATAGGTCACTTTCTGTCCTCCACCTGCTAATGTCTCCCTCAGTTACTACCTCAGAGGGATACTGTTCACTGTCTCTTTTTACTTCATTGAACTGTAGTAGGTGTTCTTCCTTTCGCTTGGGACCTGTGTTAAGGGGCTGCACCTCATTATACTGACTCTGTGTATTGCAATGCTGGTGGCTCGGGAATCGGAATGGGCCATAATGTCTTGTTCTTGTTCTTGGGGTATTGTGATCCTCAGTGAGGGATGTGGGTGCTGGGCGGTCAAGTCTGGGGAGTGGCATGTGGGAGCTGTGCTGTGAACCACCAGAGGCCTCATGGCTCTCTTTGTTTTCTTCCTGCTGGGGGCTGCAGAGTTGGACACTTGTCATTTTTATTGTCAATAGCGTGTCAATTTGACCTGGCATTCCTGATGCTGCGTCCTGCAGTATTGGGCTTTGGGAGCTTAGGGATAGCTGGCTTAATGTTCTCTCTGGTGTACTATCTTGTGAATTATCAGAGAAGTCTGGGGCTGAGGCATCGTCATGGCCTATGGCTGCCTGGACATTTGATAAGAGTTCTATGTCAGTCTTCATACCCTGTCCTAAATCAATGTCATCTGCGTCATAGGCTGGTGGATGTACTGTGGGTGTTGACATTATTCTTCTGTGTTATGTGTAGGCTGAGGTATGTGTGCTACGCCACCGGGCGTTATTGTCAGCCTTACCTGCTGCAAGTATGTTATGTCAATTCCTAGGGCTGAGATTAGTGTCAAATTGACTGTACATGTCAGGGGTGAGACAGACTCAGGGGATGGTGCTGTACCCTCAGAAAGGGCAACAACACAGCCGTTCACTATGTGTACCGTGATCTGTAGTCTTGGGTCTTGTGTGGGCTGTCTGCTCATCTCCTAGAGTTGAGTTATCTTTGAGGTGGGCAATCTGTGGCAGTGAATGTGGCAATACTAATCTCCTTTAAACATGCGACTTTGTAAATATACCCACATTTCTGGATAATGTGTCGTGGAAGGGTGTCTTTGTAATAGTTCTGTGAGAATTGGTGATGGCTGCAGCTGCAGCTGGTCATGCAACTCGTGGGCGTGATGCTCACAGCCTAGTGGAGTGAGCGTATCCTGTGAATCTCCCTGCCCCTCCGGGCTGGTGGTGCTTGGAGGAGGCGGTGTGAGTGAACACTGGTGAGCGATATCAGGGCTTTCGCTATTTACTACACTACCTACTGACTGAAGTGTGAGTTGTGTGTTATCAGTGGGGGATGTATACGTTGGCACTGGGAGGCACAGTCTCACTAGATGCAATGTAGATGCCCTTATCTCAGTACCCCGTGTGAGTGGGATTCCCAATAAGTCCCACGCTCTAGATATTAAGGAAATTTCCTTTTTGTTAAATTTTCTATGAGTTTGTGCGCTAACGTTCTGTACTGATACAATTTTATTGTCTAATATGTGCAGAACTACCTCAACTATTTGTTGTCCACTATAGCTCATCTGTACTTTCTTTTGTTATATGTGCATATATGTACCAGACATCTGGCTGACCTCCTGTCAGTTGTTTCCTGGGGTGGGGCAGTTTACCACAAGCTCATCACCCAATGCTTCTATAAGGACGGAATAAAATGCCTCTCTAATTTCTTCCTTTTCTGGACCGTTGTAAATGCCTTCTGGGGAATTGTCAGGGAATTGCAGGGCAGTAGGATGGTTACCAAAACAAGCCTCAAGGACCTTGCTCTGCAAAGGGTTGCGAGGCCACAATGATGTCACAATAACTGGTATCTCTAGTCCCGGTATTGTCATAAAAACCTGCACGTGTATGGCGTGTGTCGTTTTGTATGTCCTATAATCATGTATCCTATTCATTTGTGTGGAATGCAGTTAAAAAAAGAGAAACATTTCATGCTACACTAAATGACACCCAGTCAGCAAGAAAGTGCAGAGTACTTCTCTGTGTCCTCCCTCGTGAAGCCTGCAGTGCTCGTGGAGGGAGGGGGCGATCCTGAATGCCAAGTGTGCACTCAGGAGAGTAGCAGCATTAAAGAAAGCAATATATCTGTGGTAATTGTGGTGCTCAATATGCTGTATCTTTTACAGAAACTCCTCAGTTATCAGTGGCAGATCAACATACATGGGGATACATAAAAATGCATTTACAATCTCCCTAGTTATTGAATCTCACTAACAACCCAGTCTTCAAATGATGTTCACAAAATATTTGCAGCAGTATCTACTTAGTGGGCCCTTACCCTTAAGTGGTAGTATCGGTATTGGGCCAGGCACCACAATGCACCACAGTATTATACAGAAATCAATGTACACAGTTTATAATCAATCAAAGAATCAAAGAATAAAAAAGAAAAAGACCTCTATATATGTTAGCACTAGATGCTAAGCAATTACATACAATTTTGTGATTGAAATTCCTAAAAATAAAATCACCTAGATTCGTACCTTTGTATTGATAAAAGAAGAGCTAAATTCAAATACATGTACTATTTGAATTTTATATTACACAAAATTGCGCACTGTGGCCACTAGAGTGCGTTAGAATGCTCCCTATACACGTGGTGTACACCAAAAAAGTAAATAATAAGACACGTTTAACTGGCGAAAATACAATGGCTACAAAGATAAATGTTTCCTGATCACACAGCAGGAATTTCCCCGATCACACAGCAGGGATAAGCGATGTCTGAAAAATGCTGTTAGCTACGCGGATCTTCAGATTAGCTTACTTCTCCATAAGTACTGATATGGAGGCCCTCCCTTTCCTTATACAGAGAGGCATACTGACATGAATAAATGCTTGAAAGGGCTGCTCCAACCTTTCCCTCCTCTGCACTGGTATATACACAGAGGAACCCTTAAAACACTTCACTTGATTAAATACTGGAAAGGCGCTGCTCCAACCTTTCCCTTCTCTGCGCTGGTATATTCACAGAGAAACCCTTAAAACACTTGAATAAATATTGGAAAGGCGACTACACCAACCTTTCCCTTCCCTGCTTTGCAGAGGCTCCCTTAAAAACCAAAGATATGCATTTGGAAGACGCCAGACGCACCTTCCCTTCCCTGATAATCTATTAGATTTAGTCAGAAGTCCTCCCTTTCCTTATACAGAGAGGCACAGTAACAAAACATAAGCGTTGAAAGGGTGCTAAATCCACCCCTTCCTCCCTTGACAATCTGTAGATACGTCAAAGGTCCTCTCTTCAGAGAGGCACCGCGATAAAAATAAATGCTGAGAGAACTGCCACATGCATTCTTTCCTTCCCTGTATTCTATATGCAACAGGGGCTCCCTTTAACCGCTAAATAAATGCTGAATAAAAAAAGCTAAATGTAAAAAATAAGCGTTACAGGATGACAGACACAATCCTTCTTTGTATTTACATGAGGCTTAGCAGTAACATGCAGCTATTTACACAAAGAGAAACACATAAATCACAATAATGACCTAACTGTCAGGCTCAGTCTCCATTTAGCACACAATCCCGCCTCTGCGCAAGATCAAATGGCGAGGCCAACAGACAGGGAGCATGGAAAAACAGGCGGGAGTACCGCTGCGTCACAATAATACACACCTCTCCTCCGCCCCCAAGAGAGAGAAAACAATAGCAGCGGGGGCAGTCAAATGATATGATGCTTACCCGTGCGCTGTGTTCCTCCCAATGGTCCGGTCGGAGAGCGGTGCAGAATCGCTCAACAGCCTCGTACTTCCTCCCTTCAGTCCAGATGCATCCTGTTCAGTTAACTCTCGTCATCACGTCGAGGTCACCAAGATGTCGGAGGGAAAATTAATTGTGGTCAGGAGGGGTCAGGGGGCCTGGCGCAGCAGCTCAGAAGCCGCGCTGGGGAGACCGTGAGAGAGAACTAAGGGAATGTGGCACCCGTGTCAATCAAAAAATTATACATGTTTGTTGTTAATCATGACATTCACAACGAGGTCCTCTCTAATCTTTGTGAGACATGACAACAAGGGACACACTAGAATTGTCTGTGGGCTATCCTAACTTGAATTAGCTCCAGCCTTGGGCTGCTGGATGGTGCCCTGTGAAACCGAATCAATGGGGGGCAGAACTGAAGCTCCTTGTGATACAAGGGCTTGTGTCTGGGGCACCATTTTGTACACAGGCATGTGTTGCTGAGGTACCTGTTGTATCTGATGTGTTGTTACCTGTGTGATACCTCCTGGCACATTTAAGGCACTTTGTGAAAAATTAGTGACAGTAGTCACTTGACTCACTGGTGTAGCTAGCCTAACTGCATCAAGAGTCTTTATTTTCTTTAATTTCTGCTGTTCTAGTTTAGCAGTTGTGTTCTCAATAGCTACTTGCCTTGTTTGTGACATTAGAGATCCGATGTCTGAGACATCTGGAAACTTCCGGCGCAGTTCGTTCCATAGCGCTGATCTTATTTTATTGAAAGGATCACCATCTAATTCTGAATTAGTGGTGCAAAACCTTGTGTTGATGCGTGAAAACATATCCTCTGCATCCTTTCCAATCAGGGATGTGAGTAGGCTTTTCATATCCCAAATAGCCAATGACACACCTGAAGTGTCATTTTCAAAGGCTTCTATCCACTTTCCCGCACCCTCTGTGAGGGGTGGGAGTTCTTTCTTCAAATTTTCTTTGTCCGTTAGGGACCAAGTGACTGATGTAGGGGTGTCATTGACCTCTTTGGGCAGCTGGTGTGTTACCCCTGTGGGTCTTGTGTGACAATACCTGCATGCGTATTTCTGCCAGACCCTTAGGCCTTGGCGCATGTAGGTGTAGTTCCAATCATCATTTCCTGCTTCCTGTAAGATACATTCTACAGCAGTGGCTATTTCATCTGGCTCAAAGGAACCCTCTCGAGGCCAAACCTTCATTTGAGATGCATTAGCTTCTGTCCATTCTGCCAATTCATCTGAGAATGGATTGACATACAGGTCACTCCCTTCTCCAAGTATTACTATCTCATTTGGCGTCAGACCATTGATCAGTGGCGGTCTTGGCCTGTTGAGGGTCATGTGGTGCAGTACTCCAGATCTGGTGGTGTGCAGACGTGCTGTACCTGATGCATCATATTCCTGTTGGACGTCATCCAGTCGCCCATAGTTACCTAATACTGCAATGCTTTCTATCTCTCTTCTTCTCTGCCTTCTCCTCTTTTCTGCCTGTTCGAACATTTTTGGCAGATCCAAATTGTCTTGCTCTAGCTGTGGTCTCTCTATCCTACGTGGTGTAACTACTGGAGGTGATGCCTGAGGCATAGGCGTAGATGGCCGTGTCACCTGAGTGTTAGCTTGGGGCACACTTAAGTTGGCAGTGAGAGAAGTTGCTGTCTTGATCTGTGGTGTGGCTACACTTTGTGCTTCCTGATATAAATCTACCCATGGCCCTTGCTGTGGCATGATAGTTGGGACCCCACCACTGTGTGGCTCTACCTCCTTTGCACTACTAGCTACTTCATTTGGTTCTTGTTGTTTCTTTGTACTCTTCTGCTCAGTCATTCTATCTCCTATACTGGCTATGTATAATGACAGTTGCTAGAGTGTTGCTGTATTTTCTGTGGGGCTTCTTGAGTACTGTTTGTGTGACATGTCCCCTTCTTCTTTACCTGTTATTTGGCATAGGTCACTTTCTGTCCTCCACCTGTTAATGTCTCCCTCAGTTACTACCTCAGAGGGATACTGTTCACTGTCTCTTTTTACTTCATTGAACTGTAGTAGGTGTTCTTCCTTTCGCTTGGGACCTGTGTTAAGGGGCTGCACCTCATTATACTGACTCTGTGTATTGCAATGCTGGTGGCTCGGGAATCGGAATGGGCCATAATGTCTTGTTCTTGTTCTTGGGGTATTGTGATCCTCAGTGAGGGATGTGGGTGCTGGGCGGTCAAGTCTGGAGAGTGGCATGTGGGAGCTGTGCTGTGAACCACCAGAGGCCTCATGGCTCTCTTTGTTTTCTTCCTGCTGGGGGCTGCAGAGTTGGACACTTGTCATTTTTATTGTCAATAGCGTGTCAATTTGACCTGGCATTCCTGATGCTGCATCCTGCAGTATTGGGCTTTGGGATCTTAGGGATAGCTGGCTTAATGTTCTCTCTGGTGTACTATCTTGTGAATTATCAGAGAAGTCTGGGGCTGAGGCATCGTCATGGCCTATGGCTGCCTGGACATTTGATAAGAGTTCTATGTCAGTCTTCATACCCTGTCCTAGATCAATGTCATCTGCGTCATAGGCTGGTGGATGTACTGTGGGTGTTGACATTATACTTCTGTGTTATGTGTAGGCTGAGGTATGTGTGCTACGCCACCGGGCGTTATTGTCAGCCTTACCTGCTGCAAGTATGTTATGTCAATTCCTAGGGCTGAGATTAGTGTCAAAATGACTGTACATGTCAGGGGTGAGACAGACTCAGGGGATGGTGCTGTACCCTCAGAAAGGGCAACAACACAGCCGTTCACTATGTGTACCGTGATCTGTAGTCTTGGGTCTTGTGTGGGCTGTCTGCTCATCTCCTAGAGTTGAGTTATCTTTGAGGTGGGCAATCTGTGGCAGTGAATGTGGCAATACTAATCTCCTTTAAACATGCGACTTTGTAAATATGCCCACATTTCTGGATAATGTGTCGTGGAAGGGTGTCTTTGTAATAGTTCTGTGAGAATTGGTGATGGCTGCAGCTGCAGCTGGTCATGCAACTCGTGGGCGTGATGCTCACAGCCTAGTGGAGTGAGCGTATCCTGTGAATCTCCCTGCCCCTCCCGGCTGGTGGTGCTTGGAGGAGGCGGTGTGAGTGAACACTGGTGAGCGATATCAGGGCTTTCGCTATTTACTACACTACCTACTGACTGAAGTGTGAGTTGTGTGTTATCAGTGGGGGATGTATACGTTGGCACTGGGAGGCACAGTCTCACTAGATGCAATGTAGATGCCCTTATCTCAGTACCCCGTGTGAGTGGGATTCCCAATAAGTCCCACGCTCTAGATATTAAGGAAATTTCCTTTTTGTTAAATTTTCTATGAGTTTGTGCGCTAACGTTCTGTACTGATACAATTTTATTGTCTAATATGTGCAGAACTACCTCAACTATTTGTTGTCCACTATAGCTCATCTGTACTTTCTTTTGTTATATGTGCATATATGTACCAGACATCTGGCTGACCTCCTGTCAGTTGTTTCCTGGGGTGGGGCAGTTTACCACAAGCTCATCACCCAATGCTTCTATAAGGACGGAATAAAATGCCTCTCTAATTTCTTCCTTTTCTGGACCGTTGTAAATGCCTTCTGGGGAATTGTCAGGGAATTGCAGGGCAGTAGGATGGTTACCAAAACAAGCCTCAAGGACCTTGCTCTGCAAAGGGTTGCGAGGCCACAATGATGTCACAATAACTGGTATCTCTAGTCCCGGTATTGTCATAAAAACCTGCACGTGTATGGCGTGTGTCGTTTTGTATGTCCTATAATCATGTATCCTATTCATTTGTGTGGAATGCAGTTAAAAAAAGAGAAACATTTCATGCTACACTAAATGACACCCAGTCATCAAGAAAGTGCAGAGTACTTCTCTGTGTCCTCCCTCGTGAAGCCTGCAGTGCTCGTGGAGGGAGGGGGCGATCCTGAATGCCAAGTGTGCACCCAGGAGAGTAGCAGCATTAAAGAAAACAATATATCTGTGGTAATTGTGGTGCTCAATATGCTGTATCTTTTACAGAAACTCCTCAGTTATCAGTGGCAGATCAACACACATGGGGATACATAAAAATGCATTTACAATCTCCCTAGTTATTGAATCTCACTAACAACCCAGTCTTCGAATGATGTTCACAAAATATTTGCAGCAGTATCTACTTAGTGGGCCCTTACCCTTAAGTGGTAGTATCGGTATTGGGCCAGGCACCACAATGCACCACAGTATTATACAGAAATCAATGTACACAGTTTATAATCAATCAAAGAATCAAAGAATAAAAAAGAAAAAGACCTCTATATATGTTAGCACTAGATGCTAAGCAATAACATACAATTTTGTGATTGAAATTCCTAAAAATAAAATCACCTACATTCGTACCTTTGTATTGATAAAAGAAGAGCTAAATGCAAATACATGTACTATTTGAATTTTATATTACAAAAAATTGCGCACTGTGGCCACTAGAGTGCGATAGAATGCTCCCTATACACGTGGTGTACACCAAAAAAGTAAATAATAAGACACGTTTAACTGGCGAAAATACAATGGCTACAAAGATAAATGTTCCCTGATCACACAGCAGGAATTTCCCCGATCACACAGCAGGGATAAGCGATGTCTGAAAAATGCCGTTAGCTACGCGGATCTTCAGATTAGCTTACTTCTCCATAAGTACTGATATGGAGGCCCTCCCTTTCCTTATACAGAGAGGCATGCTGACATGAATAAATGCTTGAAAGGGCTGCTCCAACCTTTCCCTTCTCTGCGCTGGTATATACACAGAGGAACCCTTAAAACACTTCACTTGATTAAATACTGGAAAGGCGCTGCTCCAACCTTTCCCTTCTCTGCGCTGGTATATTCACAGAAAAACCCTTAAAACACTTGAATAAATATTGGAAAGGCGACTGCACCAACCTTTCCCTTCCCTGCTTTGCAGAGGCTCCCTTAAAAACCAACGATATGCATTTGGAAGACGCCAGACGCACCTCCCCTTCCCTGATAATCTATTAGATTTAGTCAGAAGTCCTCCCTTTCCTTATACAGAGAGGCACAGTAACAAAACATAAGCGTTGAAAGGGTGCTAAATCCACCCCTTCCTTCCTTGACAATCTGTAGATACGTCAAAGGTCCTCTCTTCAGAGAGGCACCGCGATAAAAATAAATGCTGAGAGAACTGCCACATGCGTTCTTTCCTTCCCTGTATTCTATATGCAACAGGGGCTCCCTTTAACCGCTAAATAAATGCTGAATAAAAAAGCTAAATGTAAAAAATAAGCGTTACAGGATGACAGACACAATCCTTCTTTGTATTTACATGAGGCTTAGCAATAACATGCAGCTATTTACACAAAGAGAAACACATAAATCCCAATAATGACCTAACTGTCAGGCTCAGTCTCCATTTAGCACACAATCCCGCCTCTGCGCAAGATCAAATGGCGAGGCCAACAGACAGGGAGCATGGAAAAACAGGCGGGAGTACCGCTGCGTCACAACAATACACACCTCTCCTCCGCACCCAAGAGAGAGAAAACAATAGCAGCGGGGGCAGTCAAATGATATGATGCTTACCCGTGCGCTGTGTTCCTCCCAATGGTCCGGTCGGAGAGCGGTGCAGAATCGCTCAACAGCTTCGTACTTCCTCCCTTCAGTCCAGATGCATCCTGTTCAGTTAACTCTCGTCATCACGTCGAGGTCACCAAGATGTCGGAGGGAAAATTAATTGTGGTCACGAGGGGTCAGGGGGCCTGGCGCAGCAGCTCAGAAGCGGCGCTGGGGAGACCGTGAGAGAGAACTAAGGGAATGTGGCACCCGTGTCAATCAAAAAATTATACGTGTTTGTTGTTAATCATGACATTCACAACGGGGTCCTCTCTAATCTTTGTGAGACATGACAACAAGGGACACACTAGAATTGTCTGTGGGCTATCCTAACTTGAATTGCCTCCAGCCTTGTGCTGCTGGATGGTGCCCTGTGAAACCGAATCAATGGGGGGCAGAACTGAAGCTCCTTGTGATACAAGGGCTTGTGTCTGGGGCACCATTTTGTACACAGGCATGTGTTGCTGAGGTACCTGTTGTATCTGATGTGTTGTTACCTGTGTGATACCTCCTGGCACATTTAAGGCACTTTGTGAAAAATTAGTGACAGTAGTCACTTGACTCACTGGTGTAGCTAGCCTAACTGCATCAAGAGTCTTTATTTTCTTTAATTTCTGCTGTTCTAGTTTAGCAGTTGTGTTCTCAATAGCTACTTGCCTTGTTTGTGACATTAGAGATCCGATGTCTGACACATCTGGAAACTTCCGGCGCAGTTCGTTCCATAGCGCTGATCTTATTTTATTGAAAGGATCACCATCTAATTCTGAATTAGTGGTGCAAAACCTTGTGTTGATGCGTGAAAACATTTCCTCTGCATCCTTTCCAATCAGGGATGTGAGTAGGCTTTTCATATCCCAAATAGCCAATGACACACCTGAAGTGTCATTTTCAAAGGCTTCTATCCACTTTCCCGCACCCTCTGTGAGGGGTGGGAGTTCTTTCTTCAAATTTTCTTTGTCCGTTAGGGACCAAGTGACTGATGTAGGGGTGTCATTGACCTCTTTGGACAGCAGGGGCAGCTGGTGTGTTACCCCTGTGGGTCTTGTGTGACAATACCTGCGTGCGTATTTCTGCCAGACCCTTAGGCCTTGGCGCATGTAGGTGTAGTTCCAATCGTCATTTCCTGCTTCCTGCAAGATACATTCTACAGCAGTGGCTATTTCATCTGGCTCAAAGGAACCCTCTCGGGGCCAAACCTTCATTTGAGATGCATTAGCTTCTGTCCATTCTGCCAATTCATCTGAGAATGGATTGACATACAGGTCACTCCCTTCTCCAAGTATTACTATCTCATTTGGCGTCAGACCATTGATCAGTGGTGGTCTTGGCCTGTTGAGGGTCATATGGTGCAGTACTCCAGATCTGGTGGTGTGCAGACGTGCTGTACCTGATGCATCATATTCCTGTTGGACGTCATCCAGTCGCCCATAGTTACCTAATACTGCAATGCTTTCTATCTCTCTTCTTCTCTGCCTTCTCCTCTTTTCTGCCTGTTCGAACATTTTTGGCAGATCCAAATTGTCTTGCTCCAGCTGTGGTCTCTCTATCCTACGTGGTGTAACTACTGGAGGTGATGCCTGAGGCATAGGCGTAGATGGTCGTGTCACCTGAGTGTTAGCTTGGGGCACACTTAAGTTGGCAGTGAGAGAAGTTGCTGTCTTGATCTGTGGTGTGGCTACACTTTGTGCTTCCTGATATAAATCTACCCATGGCCCTTGCTGTGGCATGATAGTTGGGACCCCACCACTGTGTGGCTCTACCTCCTTTGCACTACTAGCTACTTCATTTGGTTCTTGTTGTTTCTTTGTACTCTTCTGCTCAGTCATTCTATCCCCTATACTGGCTATGTATAATGACAGTTGCTGGAGTGTTGCTGTATTTTCTGTGGGGCTTCTTGAGTACTGTTTGTGTGACATGTCCCCTTCTTCTTTACCTGTTCTTTGGCATAGGTCACTTTCTGTCCTCCACCTGCTAATGTCTCCCTCAGTTACTACCTCAGAGGGATACTGTTCACTGTCTCTTTTTACTTCATTGAACTGTAGTAGGTGTTCTTCCTTTCGCTTGGGACCTGTGTTAAGGGGCTGCCACTCATTATACTGACTCTGTGTATTGCAATGCTGGTGGCTCGGGAATCGGAATGGGCCATAATGTCTTGTTCTTGTTCTTGGGGTATTGTGATCCTCAGTGAGGGATGTGGGTGCTGGGCGGTCAAGTCTGGGGAGTGGCATGTGGGAGCTGTGCTGTGAACCACCAGAGGCCTCATGGCTCTCTTTGTTTTCTTCCTGCTGGGGGCTGCAGAGTTGGACACTTGTCATTTTTATTGTCAATAGCGTGTCAATTTGACCTGGCATTCCTGATGCTGCGTCCTGCAGTATTGGGCTTTGGGAGCTTAGGGATAGCTGGCTTAATGTTCTCTCTGGTGTACTATCTTGTGAATTATCTGAGAAGTCTGGGGCTGAGGCATCGTCATGGCCTATGGCTGCCTGGACATTTGATAAGAGTTCTATGCTGGTCTTCATACCCTGTCCTAGATCAATGTCATCTGCGTCATAGGCTAGTGGATGTACTGTGGGTGTTGACATTATTCTTCTGTGTTATGTGTAGGCTGAGGTATGTGCGCTACGCCACCGGGCGTTATTGTCAGCCTTACCTGCTGCAAGTATGTTATGTCAATTCCTAGGGCTGAGATTAGTGTCAAAATGACTGTACATGTCAGGGGTGAGACAGACTCAGGGGATGGTGCTGTACCCTTAGAAAGGGCAACAACATAGCCGTTCAGTATGTGTACCGTGATCTGTAGTCTTGGGTCTTGTGTGGGCTGTCTGCTCATCTCCTAGAGTTGAGTTATCTTTGAGGTGGGCAATCTGTGGCAGTGAATGTGGCAATACTAATCTCCTTTTAACATGCAACTTTGTAAATATGCCCACATTTCTGGATAATGCGTCGTGGAAGGGTGTCTTTGTAATAGTTCTGTGAGAATTGGTGATGGCTGCAGCTGCAGCTGGTCATGCAACTCGTGGGCGTGATGCTCACAGCCTAGTGGAGTGAGCGTATCCTGTGAATCTCCCTGCCCCTCCGGGCTGGTGGTGCTTGGAGGAGGCGGTGTGAGTGAACACTGGTGAGCGATATCAGGGCTTTCGCTATTTACTACACTACCTACTGACTGAAGTGTGAGTTGTGTGTCATCAGTGGGGGATGTATACGTTGGCACTGGGAGGCACAGTCTCACTAGATGCAATGTAGATGCCCTTATCTCAGTACCCCGTGTGAGTGGGATTCCCAATAAGTCCCACGCTCTAGATATTAAGGAAATTTCCTTTTTGTTAAATTTTCTATGAGTTTGTGCGCTAACGTTCTGTACTGATACAATTTTATTGTCTAATATGTGCAGAACTACCTCAACTATTTGTTGTTCACTATAGCTCATCTGTACTTTCTTTTGTTATATGTGCATATATGTACCGGACATCTGGCTGACCTCCTGTCAGTTGTTTCCTGGGGTGGGGCAGTTTACCACAAGCTCATCACCCAATGCTTCTATAAGGACGTATAAAATGCCTCTCTAATTTCTTCCTTTTCTGGACCGTTGTAAATGCCTTCTGGGGAATTGTCAGGGAATTGCAGGGCAGTAGGATGGTTACCAAAACAAGCCTCAAGGACCTTGCTCTGCAAAGGGTTGCGAGGCCACAATGATGTCACAATAACTGGTATCTCTAGTCCCGGTATTGTCATAAAAACCTGCACGTGTATGGCGTGTGTCGTTTTGTATGTCCTATAATCATGTATCCTATTCATTTGTGTGGATTGCAGTTAAAAAAAGAGAAACATTTCATGCTACACTAAATGACACCCAGTCATCAAGAAAGTGCAGAGTACTTCTCTGTGTCCTCCCTCGTGAAGCCTGCAGTGCTCGTGGAGGGAGGGGGCGATCCTGAATGCCAAGTGTGCACTCAGGAGAGTAGCAGCATTAAAGAAAGCAATATATCTGTGGTAATTGTGGTGCTCAATATGCTGTATCTTTTACAGAAACTCCTCAGTTATCAGTGGCAGATCAACATACATGGGAATACATAAAAATGCATTTACAATCTCCCTAGTAATTGAATCTCACTAACAACCCAGTCTTCAAATGATGTTCACAAAATATTTGCAGCACTATCTACTTAGTGGGCCCTTACCCTTAAGTGGTAGTATCAGTATTGGGCCAGGCACCACAATGCACCACAGTATTATACAGAAATCAATGTACACAGTTTATAATCAATCAAAGAATCAAAGAATAAAAAAGAAAAGACCTCTATATATGTTAGCACTAGATGCTAAGCAATAACATACAATTTTGTGATTGAAATTCCTAAAAATAAAATCACCTAGATTCGTACCTTTGTATTGATAAAAGAAGAGCTAAATTCAAATACATGTACTATTTGAATTTTATATTACAAAAAATTGCGCACTGTGGCCACTAGAGTGCGTTAGAATGCTCCCTATACACGTGGTGTACACCAAAAAAGTAAATAATAAGACACGTTTAACTGGCGAAAATACAATGGCTACAAAGATAAATGTTTCCTGATCACACAGCAGGAATTTCCCTGATCACACAGCAGGGATAAGCGATGTCTGAAAAATGCCGTTAACTACGCGGATCTTCAGATTAGCTTACTTCTCCATAAGTACTGATATGGAGGCCCTCCCTTTCCTTATACAGAGAGGCATGCTGACATGAATAAATGCTTGAAAGGGCTGCTCCAACCTTTCCCTTCTCTGCGCTGGTATATACACAGAGGAACCCTTAAAACACTTCACTTGATTAAATACTGGAAAGGCGCTGCTCCAACCTTTCCCTTCTCTGCGCTGGTATATTCACAGAGAAACCCTTAGAACACTTGAATAAATATTGGAAAGGCGACTGCACCAACCTTTCCCTTCCCTGCTTTGCAGAGGCTCCCTTAAAAACCAAAGATATGCATTTGGAAGACGCCAGACGCACCTTCCCTTCCCTGATAATCTATTAGATTTAGTCAGAGGTCCTCCCTTTCCTCATACAGAGAAGCACAGTAACAAAACATAAGCGTTGAAAGGGTGCTAAATCCACCCCTTCCTTCCTTGACAATCTGTAGATACGTCAAAGGTCCTCTCTTCAGAGAGGCACCGCGATAAAAATAAATGCTGAGAGAACTGCCACATGCGTTCTTTCCTTCCCTGTATTCTATATGCAACAGGGGCTCCCTTTAACTGCTAAATAAATGCTGAATAAAAAAAGTTAAATGTAAAAAATAAGCGTTATAGGATGACAGACACAATCCTTCTTTGTATTTACACGAGGCTTAGCAATAACATGCAGCTATTTACACAAAGAGAAACACATAACTCACAATAATGACCTAACTGTCAGGCTCAGTCTCCATTTAGCACACAATCCCGCCTCTGCGCAAGATCAAATGGCGAGGCCAACAGACAGGGAGCATGGAAAAACAGGCGGGAGTACTGCTGCGTCACAATAATACACACCTCTCCTCCGCACCCAAGAGAGAGAAAACAATAGCAGCGGGGGCAGTCAAATGATATGATGCTTACCAGTGCGCTGTGTTCCTCCCAATGGTCCGGTCGGAGAGCGGTGCAGAATCGCTCAACAGCTTCGTACTTCCTCCCTTCAGGCCAGATGCATCCTGTTCAGTTAACTCTCGTCATCACGTCGAGGTTACCAAGATGTCGGAGGGAAAATTAATTGTGGTCACGAGGGGTCAGGGGGCCTGGCGCAGCAGCTCAGAAGCCGCGCTGGGGAGACCATGAGAGAGAACTAAGGGAAATGGGACAGCTTAATTTGTGCCGGGGTAGTCCTGGAACTCTTGCCCAAAAACAGGAATAAACGGATATATGAGCCTTGGAGACTGTTTCTGAAAGTTGTACAAGTTTTATTAGAAGACACAGCTTCTAGAAATATTCAATAGTAGCAGTTTGCATACACACAGTACTGTTCACAGCTGCTATGAGATAGAGAGACTATACTTTAAGTACACTTATGAGCTATGAGGCAGATTACATAGAAAAGGTTAACCACATATTATTGGGAACACTCACCACTGTTGCAAGATATCCTGAAAGTACAAGTTTAAACACCTTAAATGCAGTGAAGATAAAACAAGGTCAGAGAAAACATAACATTTCAAATGGCGAAATATAACTTTAAATGCAACAAGGAAAAAGCATTTCATTACAGCAGAAAATACAATAGAGGAGCAGAATCTAAGTACATGAAATAAGGGCTATCTCGAGTAACCCCTGGGAAAAACTCCTGTCCGCCACCCATGTGCAAACGAGGAGTAGTTCAACGATATTCTTGCTGACCACCCTTTTATAGTGACCAAACAATGAGACTGTAATCACGTCATATCATGCCATCTCGTATCACATATCCTTCCATTGATTCTCAAGCCCCTGCCTGGTACCTTCCCATCATAAGTGTAAATGTGGCCCCTTCTCGTAATTGTGTGGCACGTACGCCAGCCTAGACTGAGTTCCTGCCATTTTGAATGGAAGTTTGTCATTAACCAGAAATGTGTTATTATTGCTTTGAAGGATTCTATTCATGCGTTTATGTGCCAGTCTGTGATACTGATTTGCCACATTTATCGGACGGCTTACAGTAGCTGAGAACTTCCCTTTTCTCCGTTCACAGCTGTTAGGTGGGGGCTCAGGGTGTGTTGCAAGAATAAGAAGGAACTTGAACTTTAATGATCGTAAACCTAGCATACAGTGGGGTGGGGGCTATCTGAGCCTCGCAGAAGTGGAGCTGGGTGAAGCTTGGGTCAGACCTGCTTTCTGCTTCTGTTTAAGCTGAGAGAAAATGGCAGTGCTCAGGCCAACGTAACTGAGGCCTATAACACTCAAGCAGCAGGGCCTACGCAGGTTTCATGCTTAGCTAGTGATAAGAGTGTCCTAGGATAACTATGCAGTGAATTTTTCTCCCTCTGTCACTGTACACAGTGTGATTTCAGGGTTTTCCTGGTACTGACAGTACAGTCAGCTCTGCTCAGCCCAGTCAGTCTGTGGTTACTACGTAACTTGCAGGTGCAGCCTAGTAACTAAAGGTTAATGGATTAATAATGTTCTTAAAATCAGCATCATGTTAATAGGGATATATGATGTTACAACGCGTTCTTTTAGCACGCATACCATTACAACGGATTTATTACAACGCAAGTCATTTTACAACGCATACCTTTACAACGCAAAACACCACAACACACATACTATTACAACGCATACCATTACAACGTAAGTATAGGTAAGTATATAATAATAATAAATAATTTTAAAATATAATGTAAATATTTATTAATGTATTATTTAATTTCATTATTTCTAATTTATTTAATAAATAAAATTATTAATTAAATTAATTTTAATTTTATTATTTGTAAAAATAGGTTAAAAATACCCCTGTACCCCAAAAACCAAACCCAGCCCTAAAACCTAAAAATACCCCTGTACCCCAAAAACCAAACCCAGCCCTAAAACCTAAAAATACCCCTGTACCCCCAAAACCAAACCCAGCCCTAAAACCTAAAAATACCCCTTTACCCCAAAAACCAAACCCAGCCCTAAAACCTAAAAATACCCCTGTACCCCAAAAACCAAACCCAGCCCTAAAACCTAAAAATACCCCTGTACCCCAAAAACCAAACCCAGCCCAAAAACCTAAAAATACCCCTGTACCCCAAAACCCAAACCCAACCCTAAAACCTAAAAATACCCCTGTACCCCAAAACCCCAACCCAACCCTAAAACCTAAAAATACCCCTGTACCCCAAAACCCAAACCCAACCCTAAAACCTAAAAATACCCCTGTACCACAAAACCCAAACCCAACCCTAAAACCTAAAAATACCCCTGTACCCCAAAACCCAAACCCAACCCTAAAACCTAAAAATACCCCTGTACCCCTAAACCCAAACCCAACCCTAAAACCTAAAAATACCCCTGTACCCCAAAACCCAACCCAGCCTTAAACCTAAAAATACCCCTGTACCCCAAAACCCAAACCCAGCCCTAAAACCTAAAAATACCCCTGTACCCCAAAACCCAAACCCAACCCTAAAACCTAAAAATACCCCTGTACCCCAAAACCCCAACCCAACCCTAAAACCTAAAAATACCCCTGTACCCCAAAACCCAAACCCAACCCTAAAACCTAAAAATACCCCTGTACCACAAAACCCAAACCCAACCCTAAAACCTAAAAATACCCCTGTACCCCAAAACCCAAACCCAACCCTAAAACCTAAAAATACCCCTGTACCCCTAAACCCAAACCCAACCCTAAAACCTAAAAATACCCCTGTACCCCAAAACCCAACCCAGCCTTAAACCTAAAAATACCCCTGTACCCCAAAAACCAAACCCAGCCCTAAAACCTAAAAATACCCCTGTACCCCAAAAACCAAACCCAGCCCTAAAACCTAAAAATACCCCTGTACCCCCAAAACCAAACCCAGCCCTAAAACCTAAAAATACCCCTTTACCCCAAAAACCAAACCCAGCCCTAAAACCTAAAAATACCCCTGTACCCCAAAAACCAAACCCAGCCCTAAAAATACCCCTGTACCCCAAAAACCAAACCCAGCCCTAAAACCTAAAAATACCCCTGTACCCCAAAACCCAAACCCAACCCTAAAACCTAAAAATACCCCTGTACCCCAAAACCCCAACCCAACCCTAAAACCTAAAAATACCCCTGTACCCCAAAACCCAAACCCAACCCTAAAACCTAAAAATACCCCTGTACCACAAAACCCAAACCCAACCCTAAAACCTAAAAATACCCCTGTACCCCAAAACCCAAACCCAACCCTAAAACCTAAAAATACCCCTGTACCCCTAAACCCAAACCCAACCCTAAAACCTAAAAATACCCCTGTACCCCAAAACCCAACCCAGCCTTAAACCTAAAAATACCCCTGTACCCCAAAACCCAAACCCAGCCCTAAAACCTAAAAATACCCCTGTACCCCAAAACCCAAACCCAACCCTAAAACCTAAAAATACCCATGTACCCCAAAACCCAAACCTAACCTAAAACCTAAAAATACCCCTGTACCCCAAAACCCAAACCCAACCCTAAAACCTAAAAATACCCCTGTACCCCAAAACCCAAACCCAGCCCTAAAACCTAAAAATACCCCTGTACCCCAAAACCCAAACCCAACCCTAAAACCTAAAAATACCCCTGTACCCCCAAACCCAACCCTAAAACCTAAAAATACCCCTGTACCCCAAAACCCAAACCTAAAACCTAAAAATACCCCTGTACCCCATACCCCAAAACCCAAACCCAACCCTAAAACCTAAAAATACCCCTGTACCCCAAAACCCAAACCCAACCCTAAAACCTAAAAATACCCCTGTACCCCTAAACCCAAACCCAACCCTAAAACCTAAAAATACCCCTGTACCCCCAAACCCAACCCTAAAACCTAAAAATACCCCTGTACCCCAAAACCCAAACCTAAAACCTAAAAATACCCCTGTACCCCATACCCCAAAACCCAAACCAAACCCTAAAACCTAAAAATACCCCTGTACCCCAAAACCCAAACCCAACCCTAAAACCTAAAAATACCCCTGTACCCCTAAACCCAAACCCAGCCCCAAAACCTAAAAATACCCCTGTACCCCAAAACCCAAACCCAACCCTAAAACCTAAAAATACCCCTGTACCCCAAAACCTAAACCTAACCCTAAAACCTAAAAATACCCCTGTACCCCAAAACCCAAACCCAACCCTAAAACCTAAAAATACCCCTGTACCCCAAAACCCAAACCCAGCCCTAAAACCTAAAAATACCCCTGTACCCCAAAACCCAAACCCAACACTAAAACCTAAAAATACCCCTGTACCCCAAAACCCAAACCCAACCCTAAAACCTAAAAATACCCCTGTACCCCAAAACCCAAACCCAGCCCTAAAACCTAAAAATACCCCTGTACCCCAAAACCCAATATTTATAAAAAAAAAGATAAACTTACCAATAATTAAACTTACGATGTAATGGTATGCGTTGTAATAGTATGCGCGTTGTAGTGTAATACGATGTAATGGAATGCGTTGTAAAATGACATGAGTTGTAATAGTATCCGTTGTAATGGTATGCGTTGTAAAAAATCTGTGGTAACAGTTACATACCTGTTAATAGTAGTCATGAATTCTAACTGAGTGGCCGACGACTGGGGTCTCTTCTTGCAGAATGGCACAGGACGCAGTCAGATCTTTTAAGATCCGATCATACCTCTGCAGCTATGATCCAAGCCACTGATTGAAAATATCACTGCCCTGCTGGGACAGGAGTGCAGGGCGGGAGGGGTGGGGGAGCCTAGGGAAGCGGGAGCTTCTCTTGGGGGATAGAGGGGTGTTTATTGTCACCAGAGTCCCATGCCAGTAGAGACTGCACCACATCACCTCTACGTGTGAAGTACACTAAATGCTTTCAGTCACACATGCACGTCACAAGCCCGTCCATGTTGGAGGACACCTCAGCCACCCAATCTTCCTGTGCTCGCGCCCTGAAGCGGACTGCATGGGCGTTTAACAAAACGTCTATAAACAAGCATTTCCAACACAATAGGTCTCGCATTTGCAAGAGTTTGAGCTATTGGCATTATAAATGACAATGCCTTTATTTATGCGTTTTGAATACTTGCAAGAGGTGTGTAAACACACACTTTGTACTTAACACATTATCACAATGGAACCCATTAATACTTTCTTAACACCTTGGCTGCTGTGGTTATTTTTCCCCTGTGCTGTAAAATTCTTGATGCCATATATTCATGACGAGCTCAGCTCGTCATCAGCACACGACCACCGTGGCTGATGACGAGCTGAGCTCGTCATCAGCATCGAAGGGTTAATAAGTTATCCCATAAGCACCCACGTTACCTGCCTTATGTGAAGGCAGGCCCTTTTCTGCCCTCACTCATTCTCGCAAAACTAACATGCCAAATGTTCAACGACGGCACTACCAAAGCCTTTAGTTTACAACATACAAATCCTCCTTCAGGTAGCTTTGAATAATTCACTCTGTCATGTAAGGGATGGATATTTTTCAATTTAAACCAAAATTCCAATTCACCTTGTTCAACTCCTTTTGGGCTCTTGCAGTTCATAAGTAATTAGCAGTTGCACATGTTGGGATCAGCTTTTGTCTCTAGATACTTATTCAATTACTGCACTGCATTTGGAAAATGGGAAGAAAGGCAATCCCAAATTCCCTCAAGTCATTTTAGAGTACGGCATGGCCACCGGACAAAAAGCATTTATCAAATAAGCTTGCAAAAATTTACATGGGAGAGGCATGGAGGAGGATGTAGGGTTCATATTATTTGGAGGTGAATCCGGAGCGCTTATAGTACAGAACAATGAATAGCTTTTCAGGGTATTTCCTGACTCTACTAAGGGTACCATGAGGATTTCAAGATGAGGTGTCATTTCATGGGGAGATCAGTAAGAGCCATGTCAAAGGAGGTACTGAATTGGGTTCAGGAGAGCAGCATAACAACAAATTGTCGGAAACATGCTCTTTGTCTTCCTATGTAAAAGTAGTGTTAGTAACTTCATACATAATCCTGAATATAGAAACAATTTAATAAACTATGGATGTTGTTTTATTCTCATTTCCAGCTTCCAGTTAAGCTGAATATGGTATAAGGTGGTGTCCATGAGTGATGTGGTGGTGTCCACGAGTGATGTGGTGGTGTCCCTGAGTGATGTGGTGGTGCCCCTTAATGATGTGGTGGTTTTCCTGAGTGATGTGGTGGTGTTCCTGAGTGATGTGGTGGTGTCCCTGAGTTGTGTTGGCTTTGAAAATATATAAATTAATAGCATTGTTATTCACAAAGCATATAGCTTACACTTCCCTAATGTGAGTCCTATTGGCTATGGCAATGCTTGTTGGTAGCAAGCAAGGACAGTGCTGTTGTGGTGCTGAGTGATGATGTGGCTGGGCTGAGTGATGTGGTGGTGTATTAGAGTGATGTGGTGGTGTATTAGAGTGATGTGGTGGTGTTCCTGAGTGAAGTGGTGGTGTCCCTGAGTGATGTGGTGGTGCCCCTGAGTGATGTGGTAGTGTCCCTGAGTGATGTGGTGGTGTCTCAGAGTGATGTGGTGGTGTCCCCGAGTGATGTGGTGGTGTCCCCGAGTGATGTGGTGGTGTCCCCGAGTGATGTGGTGGTGTCCCTGAGTGATGTGGTGGTGTTCCTGAGTGATGTGGTGGTGTCCCTGAGTTGTGTTGGCTTTGAAAATATATAAATTAATAGCATTGGTTTTCACAAAGCCAATAGCTTACACTTTCCTAATGCGAGTCCTATTATTGGATATGGCAATGCTTGCTGGTAGCAAGCAAGGACAGTGCTGTTGTGGTGCTGAGTGATGTGGTGGTGTATTAGAGTGATGTGGTGGTGTATTAGAGTGATGTGGTGGTGTCCCAGAGTGATGTGGTGGTGTCCCAGAGTGATGTGGTGGTGTCCCCAAGTGATGTGGTGGTGTCCCTGAGTGATGTGGTGGTGTCCCTGAGTGATGTGGTGGTGTCCCTGAGTGGTGCCCCTGAGTGATGTGGTAGTGCCCTTGAGTGATGAGGTGGTGTCCCTGAGTGATGTGGTGGTGTCCCCGAGTGATGTGGTGGTGTCCCCAAGTGATGTGGTGGTGTCCCCGAGTAATGTGGTGGTGTCCCTGAGTGAGGTGGTGGTGTTCCTGAGTGATGTGTTGGTGTTCCTGAGTGATGTGGTAGTGTCCCTGAGTGATGTGGTGGTGTCCCTGAGTGATGTGGTGGTGTTCCTGAATGATGTGGTGGTGTGCCTGAGTGATGTGGTGGTGTCCCTGAGTGATGTGGAGGTGTTCCTGAGTGATGTGTTGGTGTCCCCGAGTGAGGTGGTGGTGTCCCAGAGTGATGTGGTGGTGTCCTCGTGTGATGTGGTGGTGTCCCTTAGTGATGTGGTGGTGCCCCTGAGTGATGTGGTGGTGCGCCCCAGTGATGTGGTGGTGTCCCCGAGTGATGTGGTGGTGTACCTGAGTGATGTGGTGGTGTCCCTGAGTGATGTGGTGGTGTTCCTGGGTGATGTGGTGGTGTCCCCAAGTGATGTGTTGGTGTCCCTGATTGATGTGGTGGTGTCCCCGAGTGATGTGGTGGTGTCCCCGAGTGATGTGGTGGTGTACCTGAGTGATGTGGTGGTGTTCCTGAGTGATGTGGTGGTTTCCCTGAATGATGTGGCGATGTCCCTGAGTGATGTGGTGATGTTCCTGAGTGATGTGGTGATGCCCCTGAGTGATGTGGTGGTGTCCCTGAGTGATGTGGTGGTGCCCCTGAGTGGTGCCCCTGAGTGATGTGGTGGTGTCCCTGAGTGATGTGGTGGTGTTCCTGAGTGATGTGGTGGTGTCGCTGAGTGATGTGGTGGTGCCCCTGAGCGGTGCCCCTGTGTGATGTGCGGGTATCCCTGAGTGATGTCGTGGTGTTCCTGAGTGATGTGGTGTGTGAGGGTGTGTGGGAGTTTGAGGGGGTGAGGGCGAGTGAGGGTGTGTGAAGGAGTGTGAGGGTGTGTGAGGGTGAGGGTGAGGGTGAGGGTGTGTGAGGGTGAGGAGGTGTGAGGGTCCGAAGTAAATGGTGGCAGGGCAGACATCATAAGACAGAGAGAAGAGACTGCATTGTGACTGCGTTGGTCAGTTTCAGAATCAGGAGGGGCAGAGTCAGCACAGTCTGCGAGGGATCGACGTGTCTAGAGGCAAAGCATAGCGGATGTAGCATTGCAGTTAGCAATTCGAGTGTTTTCAAGCTGAGTGTCCCTAGAGATGGTAACACAGCAACAGCATTTGAGGAGCAAGGCTACTGTAAACAAGCACATAGGGCAAGAGCGCTGTGTATAGCAATTGTGCGTGACACAATCAGAAACAACGTAATGAACAACAAACCCCTCTCCACCCTCCACCCAAAACTTCAATTATGAAGCATCTGTCACCGAGAAAACAGAATATCCATTTGAAATGTTAACCTAACATAAAAGACAAATACTAAAGTTTGCTTTTGCGGGGTAAACCTTCCCTGTGCCAGCCACTTGTTGCAGGAGCAATGGGCCCCAGACAGCCAGATCAAAAACTGATATCAGTAGTGAAGAAGATTGGGGCTTGGGGCGGTATGGGGTGCGGAGCACTGGAAGAAGCATCATGTTTCCCCCTGTGGGTAACTGAAGCCCAGCGGCGGGATAGTCTGCTCTCTGGCCTTGGTAGGATCCATCTGATGAGGTCGTCTCCCACCTCTCCTCTGCTGGCCTTTTCTTCTGGTGCGGTCCATCTGCCCCATAAGCGTCAATGGATCTGCCTGCCTTTTTTTGCAATTGCTTCCTCTCAGCTGCCAAGTCCCATGCTGTTTGTGGACTTTCAAGGAATAGTGATTTGACTTGGAACAGCACTTTGGGGCATATTTACAATTACTGGCGCATCCCTGCAAATTAGCAGGGATGCAACAGTAATTGTGCGCCATGCCTCCGCCACCCATGATACGCCGCATTTACAACGCGGCGCACCATGGGGCAAAAACGGCACAGATGCGTCACGCATCTGTGCCGTAAAGTTATCGTATTGCTGGAGTTGCGTGGCATGCGCGACGCAGCTCCAGCAATGCTCTGGGGGGCCCATTCTACTAATGCTTAGCCAAGCCTTACGCCCGCAGGGTTTTGACGTAGCATTGGCCTCAAAGTGACTGAGTGAAATCTGCGCCGGAACCCCCCCCCCCCCTTGCACCAGAACGCCTCCTTAAGGCGCAGGGTTTTACAACGTGACGCATCTCCCAGATGCGTCACGTTGCAAAGAGCCCGCACCATGGTGCATCTTTTGCGCCGCTGCTGCGTCATAAAAGTGACGCAACGGCGGCGCAAAAAAGGCGCAAGGGGCTTGTAAATCTGCCCATTTCAGTTTAGCAGGGTAGATAAGCACATACCGAATGTTTATGGCCATGAGCTTCCTTTTTACCTTCAAGGAGATATTTACATGTATGCTCTCCCTTGGCGGTGTAGTCAGGGAATAGCATCACCTTAGAATCTGTACAGCGAATATAATGTAGGCAGTGATCCTGCTGCAGTGCAGCATCCCTATCTGCATAGTTCAGTAGCCGCATGATGATGGATCTGGGCATAGAGCCAGGCAGCGGTTTAGGGGAGAGTGCTCTGTTAGGTGAACCCTCGCTAGTATGATGCAGGTGAAAAGCACCCCGTCTGGGATTTATACCCAAAACCTGTCTGTAAAGAATTTTTCTGGTTGCTATTCCTCTACGCCCTCGAGCAGACCCACCAACAAACAGGTTATTTCTGCATGATTGGCTCGCCGTATTCTCCATTTGGTGTTCGAGGAGTGCAGTTAGTTCTTTCAGTATTTGAAGCTCCTTACTGGTGGTGCGTTACACATCTTCCAAACAGGAGATGCACTCGCTGCCCCAGTAGTGCTCCCTGATAAATCTCATAAGTCCGGGCAGATGAGGGAGACCTCCAACCGCACCCCACCAATCTTATCATTGAGATCTTTATGAGAGTGCTTAATCGCCTGCAGTATTATGGCTGGGGAAATTGGCTCTTCTTGCAGGTTGGAGCCGATTCCTATTCCCCATCCTCTGCCATCCCGGAGATGCCAATATTTCACATACTTGGCTATTCAGCCTTAGCCTGTCGCCTTCTCTTTCACCATTTTGGCGGTCCAGGCAGAGTACCTCTTTGCCCCCGTTTCTCCAGGGCAGGAAGGTATAGTTATTGCAGAGTAAGGCAGGGTCACAGACTCCAAGATGTAAGTCCCCTATGTTGGGTCGCTCCCCTAGCTTGGTCTTTCCCAGGGACCAGTCTAAAAGCCTCATTTTATTTCCCCACTGTGATATTCTGCAGTCCTAAAGCATGGTTCAGTCAGCATGGAAGGTGGACAGTGAGGGTGGGTAGTGGGAAGGCCCTTACACTCGGTTCAACTCTCAATGTCACATTACAATTTCTAGAGACCTGTCACCTGTACCGGGCCTCACCCCAGCCGCTCCTCACTTCATGGCACTTTGTCTGTGCTGCAGCTCCTATTGATGGCTCCCGGTCTTGCACCACCTCAGGGTAACAGCTGAATTAACAATGGATTTAGGCCCAGATCTCTGTAAAGGGGGGAATGCTTGACATTGTTTAACATGCTGTCCATCAATTTTCGTTTTTTTGCATTTGTCACCGAGTGGGACCGGTATGTCCAGATGTGGGTCCCATGCTCTCCATGCCACTGGAGTCAAGCTATCCTGGCTGATGAGGGGTAAAACCCTGAAAACGGTCCTAGAATGCTTGTTTCCACACCCGGGAGAACCTAGCCTGGCAATTCAGGCTGGACTGCTCCCCTTGGGAGCAGCATGAAGACTGATTTGCATATGGCTGGGTTTAAACTGGAATGGCAGGGGGAGCAAAAAAAACATGGATTTAGGCCCGATCTCTGTCCTGGGGTGAATGTTTGACATTGCTCAACATTCTGTTCATCAATTGTTTTTTTTGTATTTGTCACACCGAGTGGTATGACCAGACATGGGTCCCATGCTCTCCATGCCACTAGAGTCAAGCTAGCCTGGCTGATAAGGGGTGAAACCCCAAAACCGGTCCTAGGATGCTTGTTTCCACTCCAGGCAGGACCTGGCCTGGCAGTTTGGGCTGGGTTGTTCCCATTGGGAACAGGGTCAAGACTGATTTGCATATGGCTGTGTTTAAATTTAAATGGCATGAGGAGAAAAAAAACGATGGATTTAGGTCCAGATCTCTGTACTGGGGTGAATGATTGAAATTGTTCAAAATTCCGTCCATCAATAGTTTTTTTTTGCAATGGTTCAGCAGCTGCCACAGCCAAACAGGACATCCCAGTGTCCTGTGAGAGGCAGGTCGAGCATCAGGAGGAGGGGCCAAGCACTGGGAACAAGCAGACAGTCTCCCATGGGCTGTCTCCTCCTCGATGGTGCTGGATGGGCAGGATCCACCTTCACCACTTATTTCTTGTACCACAATTCCCAAACATTTTCCATCTCGCTCCAATACCTAATATTCTCAATCAATACTCCACCTGGATGGGGCTGGATGCTGCAGAATCCAGCTTCACCACTTCTTTATTGTACCACAATTCCCAAACATTTTCCATCTCGCTCCAATCCCCAATATTCTCGATCAATTCTCTCACATGCATCTTTAATCCCTTCAACTTTAACAGCTTTAACTCCTTGTCCCCATCAATATCCTGACATTCTTTCTCAACTTCTTCTGTGTTAGAACAAATCAGCATTAATCTGACACTCGTTCTATTTGCGCCTATGCCTCGCGTACCACGCTTGCATCCTCCTTGCTCATGTAAAGTAATTTGCTCTCATTGTTATGCCTTAAGAAGTCCATCCCTACACTGTGTTTCATGATTTCCTCAAACTCTGTTCAAATTGAGCAATAAGTCTCTGCTGGTTCAGTCCTTTGCCTTTTAAGGTGATGTGTAGAGTCATATTAGTCATGGCCCATTCTGCAACAGGAGTTGTGGTAGTCTCTCCCTGTGGGTTGCATGGAGCTACTGTAGAGGATATTTCTGACAGGTTCTGTGAGACACTCAAATTGAGGAAATAACTATAGTATCTGATGAATGTGATTTACCCAACACAACACTTGTTGT
The DNA here is from genome assembly GCF_964263255.1 of Lissotriton vulgaris. Taxonomy (NCBI): domain Eukaryota; kingdom Metazoa; phylum Chordata; class Amphibia; order Caudata; family Salamandridae; genus Lissotriton; species Lissotriton vulgaris. The sequence goes on along the minus strand of NC_141696.1, from coordinate 838,807,051 downwards.
ACTTAGGTCTTGGGGGAGGGGGGGGGGGGGGCATGGCTAACGGCAGATAGAGTAAATAGCAATCTCTGGCACTCCTGCGGCAAATAACCCCCATCCAGTGCCATCCTACCCAAAATCCTGGTCCTGGGACCAACAGAATAATAAGATGAGAACATTAACCCCTAGCTGTCCTAATTTCAACCTGCTGAGCGCCCAGGCATTGTAACTTTGGCCCATAACCTGCCCTGAGTGGAGTGGTGAGGCTGCTAACACAAAACGGTGGTAAAGTAGCGGGCTGCACCTGCCGACAATGGGGCTTTGAAGCGGAGGCTCGAGAAACTAGGCATGGAGCCCCTGAGCTCTATATAGGTAGACTCCTAGTGTGATAGAGACACTTGCTGGAGCCCCAAGGACTGGGTTGTTTCTGCTGCATTACAAGGGGCCAGGGAAAGGCGGAGACTGCTGGGCCAACAAAGACATTGGTATGTGGTCCTGAAGAGTGAACTCTTCAGCGCTACCATAGTTTCGCCGCCACGGAGCGCTGGTAAGGAGAACTGCTTCAGCTGCGACTGAGAGCAAGACGTCCACAGCGGTACACCGGCAGCGACCAGGTGGCGCAAAGACCTGACACCGGGGAGATAGCTAAGATGGGCAGAGACAGCGGAGCTCACTGGGAGCAGGGCCATGCTGTATGAGATACTTGGTGCTGCTGGGCCGGGGATGCCACTGAACACCTCACTCCCCCATGAGTGGCAAGCCGATGGTGAGATTGCAGTGGGAGCGTGGGAAACTGTTGTGGCCCCTGTGGAGAGGCAAGGGTGCCCGGTAGTAGCTGCATAAGAACACGGCCCACATACAGTAAATCGGTAGACCCCTCACAGACACTGATTAATTTGGGGCAGAGAAGAGAAGCTATAGACACGGGGGAGAATAAACAGAGAAAACAACAGCCCCCAACTCTTTCTTCCATTTGTTAGCGGCCAGCCCGGTTGCGGGTTTGCACTACCGCGGACAAACTGCGGGTCCACACCTGCCTCATTTGGGCAGCGTATTGTGGTACGGGCAGTGCCTTTTACTTGCGGGGTTCTTGCGGGGACATTGGCAATCCTTTTAATACTTTTTTACATGTGAATGGCGGCGGCGACCCACTTGGGTTCTACTTATAAACTACCAGTCCCAGAAAGCATTGCTTCAGGTGCTACACCTGCGTATAATTACTGTGGGTATTTACTGGTGTTTGCCGCTTGCCGTCTTGTCACATGGTCTGCCACTGAAGAGGGCGTTGGCCCGAAACGCGTCTGGCAGGAAAAGGACTTTGTTCGCGGCTCGCGCCCTGGCGGTGGCATTAATTCCTACCCGTAAGTGCATTCCCACCATGGGGCAACTCTTTCTTCCATTTGTTAGCGGCCAGCCAGGTCGCAGGTTTGCACTACCGCGGACAAACTGCGGGTCCACAGCTGCCTCATTTGGGCAGCGTATTGTGGTACGGGAGGTGCCTTTTACTTGCGGGGTGCTTGCGGGGACATTGGCAATCCTTTTAATACTTTTTTACATGTGAATGGCGGCGGCGACCCACTTGGGTTCTACTTATAAACTACCAGTCCCAGAAAGCATTGCTTCAGGTGCTACACCTGCGTATAATTACTGTGGGTATTTACTGGTGTTTGCCGCTTGCCGTCTTGTCACATGGTCTGCCACTGAAGAGGGCGTTGGCCCGAAACGCGTCTGGCAGGAAAAGGACTTTCTTCGCTGCTCGCGCCCTGGGGGTGGCATTAATTCCTACCCGTAAGTGCATTCCCACCATGGGGCATCTCTTTCTTCCATTTGTTAGCGGCCAGCCCGGTCGCGGGTTTGCACTACCGCGGACAAACTGCGGGTCCACAGCTGCCTCATTTGGGCAGCGTATTGTGGTACGGGAGGTGCCTTTTACTTGCGGGGTGCTTGCGGGGACATTGGCAATCCTTTTAATACTTTTTTACATGTGAATGGCGGCGGCGACCCACTTGGGTTATACTTATAAACTACCAGTCCCAGAAAGCATTGCTTCAGGTGCTACACCTGCGTATAATTACTGTGGGTATTTACTGGTGTTTGCCGCTTGCCGTCTTGTCACATGGTCTGCCACTGAAGAGGGCGTTGGCCCGAAACGCGTTTGGCAGGAAAAGGACTTTGTTCGCGGCTCGCGCCCTGGCGGTGGCATTAATTCCTACCTGTAAGTGCATTCCCACCATGGGGCAACTCTTTCTTCCATTTGTTAGCGGCCAGCCCGGTCGCGGGTTTGCACTACCACGGACAAACTGCGGGTCCACAGCTGCCTCATTTGGGCAGCGTATTGTGGTACGGGAGGTGCCTTTTACTTGCGGGGTGCTTGCGGGGACATTGGCAATCCTTTTAATACTTTTTTACATGTGAATGGCGGCGGCGACCCACTTGGGTTATACTTATAAACTACCAGTCCCAGAAAGCATTGCTTCAGGTGCTACACCTGCGTATAATTACTGTGGGTATTTACTGGTGTTTGCCGCTTGCCGTCTTGTCACATGGTCTGCCACTGAAGAGGGCGTTGGCCCGAAACGCGTCTGGCAGGAAAAGGACTTTGTTCGCGGCTCGCGCCCTGGCGGTGGCATTAATTCCTACCCGTAAGTGCATTCCCACCATGGGGCAACTCTTTCTTCCATTTGTTAGCGGCCAGCCAGGTCGCGGGTTTGCACTACCGCGGACAAACTGCGGGTCCACAGCTGCCTCATTTGGGCAGCGTATTGTGGTACGGGAGGTGCCTTTTACTTGCAGGGTGCTTGCGGGGACATTGGCAATCCTTTTAATACTTTTTTACATGTGAATGGCGGCGGCGACCCACTTGGGTTCTACTTATAAACTACAAGTCCCAGAAAGCATTGCTTCAGGTGCTACACCTGCGTATAATTACTGTGGGTATTTACTGGTGTTTGCCGCTTGCCGTCTTGTCACATGGTCTGCCACTGAAGAGGGCGTTGGCCCGAAACGCGTCTGGCAGGAAAAGGACTTTGTTCGCGGCTCGCGCCCTGGCGGTGGCATTAATTCCTACCCGTAAGTGCATTCCCACCATGGGGCAACTCTTTCTTCCATTTGTTAGCGGCCAGCCCGGTCGCGGGTTTGCACTACCGCGGACAAACTGCGGGTCCACAGCTGCCTCATTTGGGCAGCGTATTGTGGTACGGTAGGTGCCTTTTACTTGCGGGGTGCTTGCAGGGACATTGGCAATCCTTTTAATACTTTTTTACATGTGAATGGCGGCGGCGACCCACTTGGGTTCTACTTATAAACTACCAGTCCCAGAAAGCATTGCTTCAGGTGCTACAACTGCGTATAATTACTGTGGGTATTTACTGGTGTTTGCCGCTTGCCGTCTTGTCACATGGTCTGCCACTGAAGAGGGCGTTGGCCCGAAACGCGTCTGGCAGGAAAAGGACTTTGTTCGCGGCTCGCGCCCTGGCGGTGGCATTAATTCCTACCCGTAAGTGCATTCCCACCATGGGGCAACTCTTTCTTCCATTTGTTAGCGGCCAGCCCGGTCGCGGGTTTGCACTACCGCGGACAAACTGCGGGTCCACAGCTGCCTCATTTGGGCAGCGTATTGTGGTACGGGAGGTACCTTTTACTTGCGGGGTGCTTGCGGGGACATTGGCAATCCTTTTAATACTTTTTTACATGTGAATGGCGGCGGCGACCCACTTGGGTTCTACTTATAAACTACCAGTCCCAGAAAGCATTGCTTCAGGTGCTACACCTGCGTATAATTACTGTGGGTATTTACTGGTGTTTGCCGCTTGCCGTCTTGTCACATGGTCTGCCACTGAAGAGGGCGTTGGCCCGAAACGCGTCTGGCAGGAAAAGGACTTTGTTCGCGGCTCGCGCCCTGGCGGTGGCATTAATTCCTACCCGTAAGTGCATTCCCACCATGGGGCAACTCTTTCTTCCATTTGTTAGCGGCCAGCCCGGTCGCGGGTTTGCACTACCGCGGACAAACTGCGGGTCCACAGCTGCCTCATTTGGGCAGCGTATTGTGGTACGGTAGGTGCCTTTTACTTGCGGGGTGCTTGCAGGGACATTGGCAATCCTTTTAATACTTTTTTACATGTGAATGGCGGCGGCGACCCACTTGGGTTCTACTTATAAACTACCAGTCCCAGAAAGCATTGCTTCAGGTGCTACACCTGCGTATAATTACTGTGGGTATTTACTGGTGTTTGCCGCTTGCCGTCTTGTCACATGGTCTGCCACTGAAGAGGGCGTTGGCCCGAAACGCGTCTGGCAGGAAAAGGACTTTGTTCGCGGCTCGCGCCCTTGCGGTGGCATTAATTCCTACCCGTAAGTGCATTCCCACCATGGGGCAACTCTTTCTTCCATTTGTTAGCGGCCAGCCCGGTCGCGGGTTTGCACTACCACGGACAAACTGCGGGTCCACAGCTGCCTCATTTGGGCAGCGTATTGTGGTACGGGAGGTGCCTTTTACTTGCGGGGTGCTTGCGGGGACATTGGCAATCCTTTTAATACTTTTTTACATGTGAATGGCGGCGGCGACCCACTTGGGTTCTACTTATAAACTACCAGTCCCAGAAAGCATTGCTTCAGGTGCTACACCAGTGTATAATTACTGTGGGTATTTACTGGTGTTTGCCGCTTGCCGTCTTGTCACATGGTCTGCCACTGAAGAGGGCGTTGGCCCGAAACGCGTTTGGCAGGAAAAGGACTTTGTTCGCGGCTCGCGCCCTGGCGGTGGCATTAATTCCTACCTGTAAGTGCATTCCCACCATGGGGCAACTCTTTCTTCCATTTGTTAGCGGCCAGCCCGGTCGCGGGTTTGCACTACCACGGACAAACTGCGGGTCCACAGCTGCCTCATTTGGGCAGCGTATTGTGGTACGGGAGGTGCCTTTTACTTGCGGGGTGCTTGCGGGGACATTGGCAATCCTTTTAATACTTTTTTACATGTGAATGGCGGCGGCGACCCACTTGGGTTATACTTATAAACTACCAGTCCCAGAAAGCATTGCTTCAGGTGCTACACCTGCGTATAATTACTGTGGGTATTTACTGGTGTTTGCCGCTTGCCGTCTTGTCACATGTTCTGCCACTGAAGAGGGCGTTGGCCCGAAACGCGTCTGGCAGGAAAAGGACTTTGTTCGCGGCTCGCGCCCTGGCGGTGGCATTAATTCCTACCCGTAAGTGCATTCCCACCATGGGGCAACTCTTTCTTCCATTTGTTAGCGGCCAGCCCTGTCGCGGGTTTGCACTACCGCGGACAAACTGCGGGTCCACAGCTGCCTCATTTGGGCAGCGTATTGTGGTACGGGAGGTGCCTTTTACTTGCGGGGTGCTTGCGGGGACATTGGCAATCCTTTTAATACTTTTTTACATGTGAATGGCGGAAGCGACCCACTTGGGTTCCACTTATAAACTACCAGTCCCAGAAAGCATTGCTTCAGGTGCTACACCTGCGTATAATTACTGTGGGTATTTACTGGTGTTTGCCGCTTGCCGTCTTGTCACATGGTCTGCCACTGAAGAGGGCGTTGGCCCGAAACGCGTTTGGCAGGAAAAGGACTTTGTTCGCGGCTCGCGCCCTGGCGGTGGCATTAATTCCTACCTGTAAGTGCATTCCCACCATGGGGCAACTCTTTCTTCCATTTGTTAGCGGCCAGCCCGGTCGCGGGTTTGCACTACCACGGACAAACTGCGGGTCCACAGCTGCCTCATTTGGGCAGCGTATTGTGGTACGGGAGGTGCCTTTTACTTGCGGGGTGCTTGCGGGGACATTGGCAATCCTTTTAATACTTTTTTACATGTGAATGGCGGCGGCGACCCACTTGGGTTATACTTATAAACTACCAGTCCCAGAAAGCATTGCTTCAGGTGCTACACCTGCGTATAATTACTGTGGGTATTTACTGGTGTTTGCCGCTTGCCGTCTTGTCACATGGTCTGCCACTGAAGAGGGCGTTGGCCCGAAACGCGTCTGGCAGGAAAAGGACTTTGTTCGCGGCTCGCGCCCTGGCGGTGGCATTAATTCCTACCCGTAAGTGCATTCCCACGATGGGGCAACTCTTTCTTCCATTTGTTAGCGGCCAGCCCTGTCGCGGGTTTGCACTACCGCGGACAAACTGCGGGTCCACAGCTGCCTCATTTGGGCAGCGTATTGTGGTACGGGAGGTGCCTTTTACTTGCGGGGTGCTTGCGGGGACATTGGCAATCCTTTTAATACTTTTTTACATGTGAATGGCGGAAGCGACCCACTTGGGTTCCACTTGTGGGATACCCCCGCGCCGCACGGCCACCAGCTGCTGCATGTGCCCCATTGCCTGCATTACTGCCTCGCCGCCGGCCTCGCTGCCGCCTTGGTCGCTCCCCATTGGTTTTCGCCATTTGTTTTGCCCTCCATTTGTGCTTGTATTTTTTGTGCTGTGTGATCGTTTCTCTTCCTGTTTTCGCCATTGTTTTTGCCCTCCATTTGTGCTTGTATTTTTTGTGCCGTGACATCGTTTTCCTTCCTGTTTTTGCCATTTATTTTGCCCTCCATTTGTGCCTGTTTCATTTAATGTAATCTCTGTGCCGTGTTTCAGTTTCCTTCCTGTTTGCCCGCCTACCTCGCCGCCCTCCGCTCTCCCTCCCCGCTTCCCGCCACCGCCATTTGCCCCGCCCCTTTTCTCTTCTGTTCCCTCCCCGCTCCCGCCTCCCAGCTGCTCCGCCCACCCTTGCACTTCGCCTTAAATGGCGACCGTGCGAACGCGCAGCGGTCACGCGCAGCGGGCGCGCCGATTGTGCGCCGAAGGCGCGCCAAAGGTAAGCCCGTCTGCGCCCGTCCGCGACCGGACCGCGCCCAGCGCCAGGACCCCTGGCCCACGAAGACCCCGACCTACCCGCCTGGCGTACTCCGCCGCCACCCTCATCGCACTCAACACCGGCCGACTCCCAGAATGCCACCAAGCCACACCACGACGCACCCACGGACCTTTCAGCTGCCACGCCTGCAAATTCACCTGCATCCGGACCTGCCTCGCACCAGCACCCGCCAAGTCAAACACCAGCAGCACCCACCTCAAGTGCATCCTGCTCAACACCCGCTCCGTCCACAGACACGCCATCGAACTCTGGAACCTCCTAGACGCCACAGCCCCTGACGTTGCCTTCCTCACGGAGACCTGGATGAACGCCTCTTCAGCTCCCGACATCGCCATCGCCATCCCAGAGGGCTACAAGATCGTCCGGAGGGACCGCAACGCCAACCAGATGGGAGGAGGCATCGCCATCATCCACAGGAACACCATCCGTCTCACGACCAGCACCGACAACACCCTGACCAGCGCCGAACACCTGCATTTCCAGATCCACACCAACCCGAACACCACCCTCAGAGGCACCCTGATCTACCGACCCCCGGGACCACGCATCCCATTCAGCGAGGACATCGCCGACTTCGTCAGCCCGCATGCCCTCCCCTCCGCTGACTACATCCTCCTGGGAGACCTCAACTTCCATCTGGAGAACAACAACGACCGCAACACCAGCACCCTGCTCGACAACCTCGCCAATCTTGGACTCAAGCAGCTGGTGTCCACCCTCACCCACCTCGCCGGACACACACTCGACGCAGTCTTCTCCTCCAGCACAGACATCAACTTCAGCCACGCCACAGAGCTTCAATGGACGGACAACAGCTGCGTCCACTTCACCTTTAAGAGAACGACGACCCACCACCACCAGAAACAGGCCGCCCGCAGAAGCTGGAACAAGATCACAGCAGACCAGCTCGCCACCTCCCTGAGCCAGCACCCTCCTGCCAGCTCAGCGAACCCCAGCCAGGCCGCCGACAACCTCACGAAGTGGATCAGCAACTGCGCGGACGAGCTCGCCCCGCTGAGGACCCCGCCCAGCAGACCCGGCAGCAAGAAAGCCCCGTGGTTCACCGACGAACTCAAGAGCTCCAAGAAGAACTGCCGAGCCCTCGAGAAAGTCTGGAGAAGGGAACCTACACCGGACAACAGGACCACCCTCAAGCGGGCCACTCGGAAGCACCACCAGCTGATCTGCGCCGCCAAGAAAACTGCATTCAAGGACCGGCTGGACATCAACGCACACAACAGCAAGGAACTCTTCAACATCGTGAAAGAGCTATCCAACCCCAGCGCAGGAAACAACGACATCACCCCATCGCAAGACCTCTGCAACTCCCTCGCTTCATACTTCCACAACAAGATCGCGGACATACACAACAGCTTCAACAACCAACCAACGCACGCCATGACCGAACAACCACCCCCCCCCACCACCCTCCACGCCTGGACCCCAATCAGCACCGAAGACACCATCCGCACGATGAACTCCATCCACTCCGGATCACCAACCGACCCCTGCCCTCACCACGTCTTCAACAAGGCCGACGCTGTCATCGCACCCCACCTGCGAGACATCATCAACACATCCTTCGACACGCCACCTTACCTGAGAGCTGGAAGCACGCCGAACTCAGCGCTCTACTCAAAAAACCTACAGCGGACCCCACCGAACTCAAGAACTACCGCCCCATCTCGCTCCTCCCGTTTCCAGCCAAAGTCATCGAGAAGACCGTCAACAAGCAGATGGCCGCCTTCCTCGAGACGAATGGATCCCTCGACCCCTCACAGTCCGGCTTCCGAGCCAATCACAGCACCGAGACCGCCCTCATCGCCGCCACCGATGACATCCGAGCCCTGATGGACAACGGAGAAACAGCGGCCCTCATCCTCCTGGACCTCTCCGCGGCATTCGACACTGTCTGCCACCGCACCCTAGTACAGCGCCTCAGCAACGTCGGAATCCAGGACAAGGCGCTGGAATGGATCATCTCCTTCCTCGACGGAAGAACTCAGAGAGTCCGCCTACCACCGTACAAGTCAGAGGCCTCCGAAGTCATCTGCGGCGTCCCTCAAGGATCCTCTCTGAGCCCCACCCTCTTCAACGTCTACATGAGCCCCCTCGCGGCCATCGCACGCCAACACAACCTCAGCATAATCTCCTACGCCGACGACACCCAGCTGATCCTCTCCCTGACCAACGACCCCGCCACCGCCAGAGCCAACCTACATGAAGGGATGAAAGAGGTAGCCGAATGGATGACGACCAGCCGCCTGAAACTGAACTCTGACAAGACGGAGGTCCTCATCCTGGGCTCTTCACCCTCCGCCTGGGACGACTCCTGGTGGCCTCCCGCCCTGGGCACCGCACCCAAACCGACAGACCATGCACGCAACCTGGGCTTCATCCTGGACTCCTCCCTCTCCATGACCAGGCAAGTCAACAACGTCTCCTCGGCGTGCTTCAACATCCTACGCATGCTACGGAAGATCTTCTGGTGGATCCCCACCGAGACCAGGAAGACCGTCACCCAGGCCCTCGTCACCAGCCGACTGGACTACGGCAACGCCCTCTACGCCGGTACCACTGCCAAGCTCCAGAAGAGACTCCAGCGGATCCAGAACGCCTCAGCCAGACTCATCCTCGACATCCCACGAACCAGCCACATCTCCGGACATCTGAGAGACCTTCACTGGCTCCCCGTCAACAAAAGAATCACCTTCCGCCTCCTCACCCACGCACACAAAGCCCTACACGACCAAGGCCCGAGCTACCTCAACAGCCGGATCAACTTCTACGCTCCCAAACGCCACCTCCAATCAGCCAACCACGCCCTCGCCGCCGTCCCCCGCATCCGAAGAGCGACTACAGGAGGAAGGTCCTTCTCCTACCTGGCCGCCAAGACCTGGAACTCCCTCCCGGCCGACCTGCGCCTGACCCAAGACCACCTCTCCTTCAGGAAGAAGCTGAAGACCTGGCTGTTCGAGCAGTAGCGGCACCCCCCCTCCCCCAGCGCCTTGAGACCCTACGGGTATGTAGCGCGCTCTACAAGTGTCACTGATTGATTGACTTATAAACTACCAGTCCCAGAAAGCATTGCTTCAGGTGCTACACCTGCGTATAATTACTGTGGGTATTTACTGGTGTTTGCCGCTTGCCGTCTTGTCACATGGTCTGCCACTGAAGAGGGCGTTGGCCCGAAACGCGTCTGGCAGGAAAAGGACTTTGTTCGCGGCTCGCGCCCTGGCGGTGGCATTAATTCCTACCCGTAAGTGCATGCCCACCATGGGGCAACTCTTTCTTCCATTTGTTAGCGGCCAGCCCGGTCGCGGGTTTGCACTACCGCGGACAAACTGCGGGTCCACAGCTGCCTCATTTGGGCAGCGTACTGTGGTACGGGAGGTGCCTTTTACTTGCGGGGTGCTTGCGGGGACATTGGCAATCCTTTTAATACTTTTTTACATGTGAATGGCGGCGGCAACCCACTTGGGTTCTACTTCTAAACTACCAGTCCCAGAAAGCATTGCTTCAGGTGCTACACCTGCGTATAATTACTGTGGGTAGTTACTGGTGTTTGCCGCTTGCCGTCTTGTCACATGGTCTGCCACTGAAGAGGGCGTTGGCCCGAAACGCGTCTGGCAGGAAAAGGACTTTGTTCGCGGCTCGCGCCCTGGCGGTGGCATTAATTCATACCCGTAAGTGCATTCCCACCATGGGGCAACTCTTTCTTCCATTTGTTAGCGGCCAGCCCGGTCGCGGGTTTGCACTACCGCGGACAAACTGCGGGTCCACAGCTGCCTCATTTGGGCAGCGTATTGTGGTACGGGAGGTGCCTTTTACTTGCGGGGTGCTTGCAGGGACATTGGCAATCCTTTTAATACTTTTTTACATGTGAATGGCGGCGGCGACCCACTTGGGTTCTACTTATAAACTACCAGTCCCAGAAAGCATTGCTTCAGGTGCTACACCTGCGTATAATTACTGTGGGTATTTACTGGTGTTTGCCGCTTGCCCTCTTGTCACATGGTCTGCCACTGAAGAGGGCGTTGGCCCGAAACGCGTCTGGCAGGAAAAGGACTTTGTTCGCGGCTCGCGCCCTGGCGGTGGCATTAATTCCTACCTGTAAGTGCATTCCCACCATGGGGCAATTCTTTCCTCCATTTGTTAGCGGCCAGCCCGGTCGCGGGTTTGCACTACCGCGGACAAACTGCGTTTCCACAGCTGCCTCATTTGGGCAGCGTATTGTGGTACGGGAGGTGCCTTTTACTTGCGGGGTGCTTGCGGGGACATTGGCAATCCTTTTAATACTTTTTTACATGTGAATGGCGGCGGCGACCCACTTGGGTTCTACTTATAAACTACCAGTCCCAGAAAGCATTGCTTCAGGTGCTACACCTGCGTATAATTACTGTGGGTATTTTTTGGTGTTTGTCGCTTGCCGTCTTGTCACATGGTCTGCCACTGAAGAGGGCGTTGGCCCGAAATGCGTCTGGCAGGAACAGGACTTTGTTCGCGGCTCTCGCCCTGGCGGTGGCATTAATTCCTACCCTTAAGTGCATTCCCACCATGGGGCAACTCTTTCTTCCATATATATATATATATATATATATATATATATATATATATATATATGCATATTATTAACAAAACATATAGAATATTTTTTCCGTAGGATAGCGAGAGGGTTAAATTTACTATTCACACTCCAGAGAGTGCAACAGTAAGGAAAGGGTTGGATTGCGTAGGGGTAAAAATTACTATTCCCACTCCAGAGAGCGCAACAGTAGGGAAAGCGTTGGATAGCGTAAGGTTAAGAATTACTATTCCCACTCCACTGAGCGCAACAGTAGGGAAAGCGTTGGATAGCGTAGGGGTAAAAATGACTATTCCCACTCCAGTGAGTGCAACAGTAGGGAAAGCGTTGGATAGCGTAGGGGTAAAAATTACTATTTCAACTCCAGAGAGTGCAACAGTAGGGCAAGCGTTGGATAGTGAGAGGGTAAAAATTACTATTACAACTCCAGAGAGAGCAACAGTAGGGAAAGCGTTGGATAGCGTAGGGGTAAAAATTACTATTCCCACTCCAGAGAGCGCAACAGTAGGGAAAGCGTTGGATAGCCTAGGGGTAAAAATAACTATTCCCACTCCAGAGAGTGCAACAGTAGGGAAAGTGTTGGATAGCGTAGGAGTAAAAATTACTATTCCCACTCCAGTGAGTGCAACAGTAGGGAAAGCGTTGGATAGAGTAGGGATAAAAATTACTATTCCTACTCCAGAGAGTACAACAGTAGGGAAAACGTTGGATAGCGTAGGGATAAAAATTACTATTCCCACTCCAGTGAGTGCAACAGTAGGGAAAGTGTTGGATAGCATAGGAGTAAAAATTACTATTCCCACTCCAGTGAGTGCAACAGTAGGGAAAGCGTTGGATAGCGTAGGGATACAAATTACTATTCCTACTCCAGAGAGTGCAACAGTAGGGAAAGCGTTGGATAGCGTAGAGATAAAAATTACTATTCCCACTCCAGTGAGTGCAACAGTAGGGAAAGCGTTGGATAGCGTAGGGGTAAAAATTACTATTCCAACTCCAGAGAGTGCAACAGTAGGGAAAGCGCTGGATAGCGTAGGGGTAAAAATTACTATTCCCACTCCAGCGAGTGCAATAGTAGGGAAAGTAAATACTTCATATATAAATTTAAATAAAATAAATATTAATACCAATTACAAAATAATTAAAATATTTTACAATTTTATAAAATATATTAATTATTCAATTAAAATTACAAATAAACATTAACTAATAATAAAAATTACCTACTAATACTAATTATTTACCAATTACCAATAAATTCATCATTATCATCATTAATTCTTTATTTCGGCAATTTGCCATAAAAGATTGCACAATACATACATAAAAAATGCGTATAATAAAAAGAGAACATGCCAATTTTACTAATGTACAATCATTTAAAATTTGATACAGTAAGTAATATTAATAACAACACATGCCTTCATGGTTAGATGTGCTACCGTGGATCATGCAAGTAAATGGTAATACATTTTTACAATATGAAAATAAATGAGAAATCAGATACAAAAAAATATTTAAAAAATGTAATTACTTACAATTAAATTACTTCCCAAGCTTTTCCCCTATAAACACACAACCCACTACAGAAAATAATATAATAGAAGTAACATATTTATCAATTAATCAATTACAATAAATTACAAATTATATTTTTATTAATTACCAATTAATAATTAATTAACAATTAATTCTAAATAAATAACAATAAATAAAATAACATATTTAATTAATTATTTATAATAAAATTACTTCGCACCCTATTCCCCTATAAACCCACAACCCGCTACAGAAAATAAATTACTAAAATTAACATATTGATCAATTAATCAATAAAAATTAATTACCAAATATATTTTAAATATTTAAAAAGTAATAATTAGTTGACAATTTTAAATACATACCAATAAATAAAATAACATATTTAATTAATTATAATTAAATTACTTCCCACCCTATCCTCCTATAAACCCACAACCCGCTACAGAAAATAAATTACTAAAATTAACATATTTATCAATTAATCAATTAAAATTATTTACCAATTATATTTTAATTATTTACAGAGTAATAATTAGTTAATAATTAATTTTAAATACATACCAATAAATAAAATAACATTTAATTCATTATAATTAAATTACTTCCCACCCTATTCCACAATAAACCCACAACCCGCTACAGAAAATAAATTACTAAAATTAACATATTTATCAAATAATCAATTAGAATTGATTACCAATTATATTTTAATTAATTACTAATTAATAATTAATTAGCAATTAATTCTAAATAAATACCAATAAATAAAATGACATATTTAGTTAATTATAATTACATTTCTTCCCACCCTATTCCTCTATAAACCCACAAACCGCTATAGAATTATATTACACAAAAATTAAAAATTAATATTAACTTACCTTAAATTCGATATTTTTGTTGTCTATATTATGTCTAGTCGATATTATGTCCATTCTATATTTTTGATTTGATATTATGTCCATTCTATTCGATATTAAAATGTTCTAGTTGATATTTTGGTAGTCTATATTATGTCTAGTCGATATTATGTCTATTTCAAATTTTTTACTCAATATTATGTCTAGTCGATAATAAAATCTCAATATTTTGACTCTATACCCTGCAAAACCCACCTGTCCGACGTGATGTTGTGCCAGTGGGGGAGTTGATGGCAGATCATGCCACCCACTGGCAATTGGTGGCCCTGAAAGGTCGGACTAGGAAGGATTGAAGGCTGCTGCAAAAGAGCATTGGTTAAATGTCCCACCCGCGACACTGGGTCCCACGTCGTCCCAGGCCACACATAGACTGGGTAGCTTCCACGGCACTGTGGCTCTGAGTGGAACATGGTGGGGGACCCCTTCGGTAGCCACAAAAGGGACAAAAGACGCACTGCATGAGGTGAGAAGATGCTGCGAGGCCCAAGGATCTGACCGTAGCCCTAGAGTCCTTTAAACACTTGAGGGACGACCATCAAAGGCCATGTCCAAAAGACTAGATTAGACATCCCCAGAGAAGCCAGACATTCTCAGCCAGGCATAGGGCCTCAGGGCTACCGACGTGGAAAACCTTTCTACCTAGTGAGTTGGCGGTATCCAGCCCACACCGGACGGTAAACTTTGCTGCGCCTCGACCCTCAGCAATAGCGTGGGGGAGCAGAGCCCGGGCCTCCTCCGGGAACTGCGGCAGTACTTGCACAACTGTATCCCACACCGTTAGTGTGTAGGGGCTCAAAAGACATGCAGTGTTCACCGATCGCAGTTCTAAGATGGCTGAAAAAACATCTTCTTCCCAAGATGGTCCAGCACCTTGGATTCTCTATCTGGTGGAGCAGTAGGGAATGCGCCTCTTGAGGACGTGCCTAGGACCGCCTAGCTCTCAGGGGTAGGGTGTTGAGAGAGGAAAATGGTTCACCTGGGCCAGGCGGTAGAGTTTGGCAATCATCCTGTCCACAGGAGCCCCTGTGTTGGGTTTGGACCAAGTGCCCCGAAGGACATCAGTGAGGACCTCATTAAAAGGCAGCAGGGGCTCCGAAGAGGCTGCTGCTGGCTGAAACACCTCAGTCATGAGGTTAGTCCTGACTGCCATCTTAAGAAGCTTGAGGCCCAGGGACAGAGCCACCCTACGCAACACAACAGCGTAGGAGGCTCTCTTCTCCACAGCCACAGTCGGGGGAGAAAGCATACCAAGGTCTGGGGAGGTATCCAGATCACTGGCATCACCCAACTCCTCTCTCCAGTATAGCTCCTGAAGTTGGTCTGCTAGAGGGTCGAAGACCCCTCCCAGCACTCCTCACCCTCCTATGGCTACCAGTCAGTGTAGGAAGGTGGATACCTGACTATGGTTACCCCAGATTTTTTGCCTAGTGTTTAGCTGGTTTTCGACTTAGTTGGCCTGGGATCCTGCTAACCAGGCTCCCAGGCTATCTGCTCTCTCTGTAAAATGGACTCCATGTACTTTAGGTACATCTCCAATTGGGTATTGGGTCACCTTATGAGCCCCTGTTCAGTGTACTATAGGTACCCAAGGCATAGGTGCATCCAAGGCCTACCAGGGGCTGCAGCATGTATTATGCCACCCCTGGCTGGCCACTTACATTGACACAACTGGCTGATCACTCAGCTGGGGCAAGGGCGTGTAATCACCCCTTGCTTAGATATAGTATTCCTATATCTAACCTTATATTTAGACACATATATACCTATATGTCACTCCTATGGCAGGCCTTAACAATCCTGGCGGCAGAGTGCTTGGTTTTATGTGAGATGGTGATCTAGCATGAGCTGAGCCTGTCTGCAGCTTTCAGGACCATGACCTTATAGCTGTTCTGCCTGTGACCCAACATGGCGGCCGCCCGTTACCAGCCCGGGCTAAATAACAAGGTCGAGGAGCGGAGACCGGGGGCGAGTCTGACAGGCGCTGATCACCCGAGCGGTATGTAGGGCTCCTACCGCGTCCCCCGCTGCCACCCGCTGCCACCCGCCGAGACTCTGCGGTCATTCCAGGGGCACACCAGTAAAGGGCCGGTGATTGACGGCGGCGCCCCCTGCTGATGACGGCGCCGCCTTGAAACCATCCCACTTACCTGCTCCGGGGGCCATACATCCTTTCTCCGCCACAGACGGGCCTGGGCCCGAGGGCAGAGATGTGCCCCCCCCCTTGCTGACCACGCTGTTTTGCGCCAACGGTGCCTGACTCCAAGATGGCGCCCTTGGGGACACGCTTCCTATGACCGGCGGACACAGGCTCCAGGGACACGAACGCACCCCTATACCACCCCTATGCGTCTCTTAGAGTTTAACCAGTCATATCCCTTCCTATGTGTATGTAGTGGACTCTTATCACTAGTGTGTGCAGTGGACCTTTGTACTCTCTACCACCCCTATGTGACCCTTAGAGTGTTTCCAGTCACATCCCTCATGTGTAGATAGAAGATAACTCTAACGACTAGTATCCTATGTGATTCTTAGATTGTATCCATGTGTATCCCCTCCCTGTGTTTAGAATTATAGCTTTAACGACGTATCGCCTGTGTGACTGTTGATATATATAGCCAGGTGCATCCCTTCCCCCGAGTGAAGAGATAACCCTATTCACTAGAACAAAAAGAAATGTGTTCCTGAAATGTGTAACATAACTGATTCTATGTAAAGTGCCTTGATAACATGTAACGGAACTGGTGCTATGTAAAGTGCTTTGATAACCTAATTGGTTCAAGTTCCTGTAATGTGTAACGTAACTGATTCTATGTAAAGTGCTGTGATAACATGTAACGGAACTGGTGCTATGTAAAGCGCTCTGATAACCTAATCGGTTCAAGTTCGCGCTATAGAAAACTCTAAAAATAAATAAATAAATAAAATAAAATATAGCCATACCATATACTCTTAAGTGCATTATAATCCTCACGGTTATTGCTAACTTTGGTTTGGCTTTATCAAAACATGGCGTGTAAGGTGTCATACGCTTTGGAATACTACCCCCTCGCCAGTTCTGGTGAGGGGGGTAGCATTCCACCCTTCTAGAGGGAGAAGACATGTTGTTCCTACTAATCCCAGTTAAAGTTAACCAGAGCCTCAGCATCACAAAATGGATGCTTCTGCCACAGACACAAGTCTGACCTCATGCTGCTGGGAGTCCTTCCAGCGAGGGAGGCTTGGACAATAGGTCTCCTGTCTTGGGAGGTGCTAGCACCACCCCAGACAGGCTCTTGTGTCTTAGGGCAGGGAGGGCTGAAAGAAAGGAGACACTGGCTGGGGCACACAAGGTGTCCCATGCATAGTCCAGTTCAAACCGGTGCTGGGGCTTCCCAGCCCCAGCTCTGGCGCGAAACTGGACAAAGGGAAAGGGATGTAACCACCCCCTTCCATGGTCCCACCCATAGGTGAGACCTAGCAGGTAAACCAGCCCCTAGATTTGGTATATAGGTAGGAGCTGAGTCCTAAGACTTTAGATTTATCCTGACTGAAACTCTGAAATGAAACTCTGGACCTTCGGCGATCTACTTTGAAAGAAGACGACTGAAGAATCTCCCTTGTGGTCAAGGAGTGACCACCCTGCACGAGCAGGCACCATCCAGCGATCAACGGCTTGCTTTGTCGACGCTCCCGCCGGAGCCCGAGCATAGAGCCTGACAAGAACCGGACTTCCAGACATCCAACAGCCCGATCCACAGTCCCAGTAGAGCTGAGACCTGTGGAGGCGACGAGAGACGTGGTTCCTTCCTGGTCACTGGCTAGTGTCCCAGACTCTGTCCCCTCTGCTTTCAGGTCTTCTTCATCTTCGACCCCCCCTATGATCCACCCGGACACTTCTCTCCTGGTCGCCTGCAGCATCTTTCTTCAAGGCTCCATAGGATTTGACGACGAAACCCGACACACTTTGACACCTATGCACCCGCTTCCCGTGGGTGAGGTAACGCGAGTACTTTGGTAGTAACTTTCCCCGAGTCCAGTCAGAAGTGCCCTAAAAGAACTAGTTTACCTCTTTTACGTTCCCATTCATTCTCTATGGTAACTCGCGTGTGTGTTCAGACACTGCACACGCATTCCGAGGGTCTCCTGCTTCCTAACTCTTGGTAGCTCAGCGTAGCCCCAGCGATTCCCTAGGCCCTAGGCCTATTGACCTTTCGTTTGGTGGTTCTTATACCACTATTTCAGTATTTGGTTTAGCGTGCCCCTTGGTGCCCTACTGTATTTTGTGCAACTTATTGTATTTTAATTAAATATCTTGTATTGTGCTTGTGCCTCTGACCTCATAAAGAGTTCTGAGGGTTTGTCTAGAAATAAATAACATATATATTTTATATATATCCTGTGTGGTGTTCTTTCATTTGGTATTAAAGGGGTTACATATGGTAAAACGGCTGGCTTCACATTCCCTCTTGAGTTTAGCCTAAGACTGCTCTGTCCATGCTACTCCTAGGATAGCTGGTCTATAAGTTGACTTTACAACCATCACCATAAGGGTTGTTTGGACTGGTGCAAGGTGCTCACTAGAATAGTGAACATCATATACCAGGCCAACTTCTCACATTGGTGTGCAGCGGTTGGGATTTAAGCTTGCTGTTGTTTTACCAATTGTAATCTTTGCAATATCATTTGAAAGATCATACAGGTACCTATAGGTACATATAAAACAAGATTAGAATACTTAAGTTCTACTGAACTTAGTTGTTGTAGAGCAAAGGGACTAGCACACCCTGACTACAACTCCTAGAAAGGTTTAGTAGGAAAACACCTAGTGTAGGTAGGTGCATACACCCACACCTCACTAGAGCAATGTCTGGCACAGGAGAGCCCAGTGGACTCCAACCTGTGGAGAGTGACCCTCCCAAGGTACCATCCAGATTTGCTATCCTCAGTTTCAAGGAACTGAGACACTTGTGTACCACAAGAAAGCTGAAAGAAGGGTCTAACCCTACACTTCAGCAACTCCTAGAGCTCTTAGATGGGTCTGAAGCTCTAAAGCCTCTGGCACAGACCCTACAGGGAATGCAGATGAGGTCCTACCCTCTTTAGATGATACTACTGACCCTCTGTCCTAGAAGAGAAGGAGGAAGAGGTAGAGGAAGAGTCTGGGGATGAGGATGGTAGCCATGTCCAAGTTAGGCGACTTAGCCAGGCTAACCTAAGCCAATTTGGGGCTGAGAATGGGGCAGCCCCATTCAGGCCTTTAAGTAGGCTTAGCCAGAAGTATAGGAGGGATAGGTCTCACTCGAGATTCCCATCACTCCAATGCTTCTAGGGGTTCTCAGAGGGGAATGACATCTCCTCAGAGGAGAGAACACAAGGCTAGGATGAGGGAAGTCAATGTCAGAATTGAGAGAGAGCAACTTGCCCTAGCCAAGGAAAAACTTGCTTTTGAGAGAGAAAGGAAGTTAGGTGGGCTAGAGCCCACTGGTGGCAGCAATATCCCTAAGGAAAAAGACAGGTCCTATGACAATAGACACCTGAGTAAGATTGTGCCCCCCTACAAAGATGGGGATGACATCCACAAATGGATAACTGCTTTGGAGAGGGCCTGCAAAGTACAGCAGGTACCCCAAAGTCAGTGGGCAGCAATCTTGTGGCTCTCCTTTTCAGAAAAAAGTAGAGATAAGCTCCTCACAGTTAGCGATGATGATGCTAACAATTACACTGTCCTGAAGAGTGCTCTGATTGATGGGTTTGGCTTAACCACTGAACAGTACAGGTTGATGTTCAGGGATACCCAGAAGACACAGAATCAGGACTGGACTGATTTTGTAGATTGTGCTACTAAGGCTCTGGAAGGCTGGTTATTGGGCAGAAAAGTACATGACTACAAAGGATTGTCTAATTTGATTATGAGGGAGCAGATCCTAAGTAATTGTCAAAACCAGCTTCTACACCAGCACCTGGTGGACTCAGATCTGACCTCTCCCCAAGAATTGGGTAAGAGGGCAGACAAATGGGCCAGAACCAGGATTAGGCCTAGAAATCAGGGTAATGACCAGAAGAAAGATTCTACCAAGCCTCAAGAGAAAGGTGGGGATAAATCTAAAGACAAGACTTCCCCAGGGCCCCAAAACTCCAATGATGGGGGTTGGTCCCAAAACATTTCCTCTAACCAGAAGAAACCTTATTGCCATGACTGTAAAAAAGCCTGGCCACTGGAAGACTGACAGCAGTTGCCCAAAGGCCAACAATAAGGAGAACATACCCCCAAGTAATACTCGCAGACCTCCTGTTACTATTAGTAGTAATCCCCCAGGTGGTGGGAGTGCCCCCAAGAATTTGGCTGGGTTTACTTTGGGAATTTATGGGGACTCTGGCCTAACCAGGTCCCCTACCTTAGCTACTCTTGTCTGTGAAAATGGTATGGGGTTTGCCAACTTCACTGCTTGTCCCAACACTTTGGGCAAGTACAGACAGGAGCCCCACATCAATAGCCGGAAAGTTGAAGCCTACAGAGACACAGGGGCTAGCATCATTATGGTGACTGACAGTCTGGTCCCCTCAGGACAACTTTTACCTGGGTTCACCTATCAGGTGATCAGCATTGATGGAGTGCAGTGCAGAAAGATCATCCCATGGCAGTAGTTAATCTCAGCTGGGGAGGTGTCACTGGCCCCAAGAGAGTTGCAGTGTCCACAAACTTGCCTGTAGATTGTCTACTAGGGAATGATCTAGAGATCTCAGCCTGGGCTGAGGTAGAACAAGAAACCCATTCCAAAATTGTAGGCCTTCCCGAAAAGGTTAGTGGGGCTGTGATGGCCACAGCCCCAGCCCAAGCAGAATTCCTTCCTAAAGAGGTTGGAAGGGCTGTGATGGTCACCGCCCAAGCTCAGGCAGACTTCCCTGAAAAGTTTCATCCCATGGCAGTAGTTAATCTCAGCTGGGGAGGTGTCACTGCCCCAAGAGAGTTGCAGTGTCCACAAACATGCCTGTAGATTGTCTACTAGGGAATGATCTAGAGATCTCAGCCTGGGCTGAGGTAGAACAAGAAACCCATTCCAAAATTGTAGGCCTTCCCGAAAAGGTTAGTGGGGCTGTGATGGCCACAGCCCCAGCCCAAACAGAGTTCCTTCCTTAAAAGGTTGGTAGGGCTCTGATGGTCACAGCCCAAACTCAAACAGATTTTCGTGTTGTGAAGCCTGAAACTATGGATCACTCCACTCAGACAGAGAGCATTGGGGAGGAAGAAAAGTCTCCCTCCCACCAGACATTAGGTGAGAGTCAGCCTCCTCAGGGAACTGACCCTACCCCTTGTGAAGGAACTGCCCCAGAGGTAGTCAGGCCTAGCCTGGCAGAGCCCCTGATGTCAGTGGACCATTCCAAGATGGTACCTAGTCTGGAGCAGGTAACTTGCCCCTCTCTACCCTGCCTCAGTCAACCAAGTACTGCAGAGGTCAGGGAGGCCAGTGGTGGACACCAAAGGGCCCCCTGTCCACAAAAACTACCCCATCAGCAGATTAGGGGCACCAAAGCTAGCAGCCCTAGCAAGGTTAACATTTCAAAAACTCCCGAGGGATCTCCCTTACACTTAGTTAGGAACCTCCCCCAGATGGATTCTGTTGGGCACAGCCAAACCTGGGACCTAAGGGCAACAAACCTGACCTGTCCCTCCAGTAAGCCAACAAAAGGGACCAAGCCTCCAGCTGTAGGCAGCCAGAGGTTGACCCTGAGAGCACAGTGCAACTCAGTCAAGAAAAGAAAGGCCCACATGGTGGAGGATGATTGGAGGAAGCTGAGCCCTACATTAGAGGAGCCTCACATCAGTACTCCATCTCAACACCAGCCTTTTACTTTGCCAAAACACACCACAGGTAGAGATTCCCTATGGTGGAGACCCTATGCTACCCTTAGGGTAAGGGATTGCTTAGTGGACCATGAGACAGGGGTAACCATGCTAGTGCAGGTACTTCCTTATATGGCCACTTAGGCAATATAGGCTTACCTGGTCAAGGATAGCCTTATCTCCTTTCGTTTGGGGGGGGGGGGGTTGTGTAGGAAGGTGGGTACCTGACTATGGTTACCCCAGATTTTTTGCCTAGTGTTTAGCTGGTTTTCGACTTAGTTGGCCTGGGATACTGCTAACCAGGCTCCCAGGCTATCTGCTCTCTCTGTAAAATGGACTCCATGTACTTTAGGTACATCTCCAGTTGGGTATTGGGTCACCTTATGAGCCCCTGTACAGTGTACTATAGGTACCCAGGGCATAGGTGCATCCAAGGCCTACCAGGGGCTGCAGCATGTATTATGCCACCCCTGGCTGGCCACTCACATTGACACAACTGGCTGATCACTCAGCTGGGGCAAGGGCGTGTAATCACCCCTTGCTTAGATATAGTATTCCTATATCTAACCTTATATCTAGACACATATATACCTATAAGTCACTCCTATGGCAGGCCTTAACAATCCTGGTGGCAGAGTGCTTGGTTTTATGTGAGATGGTGCTCTAGCATGAGCTGAGCCTGTATGCAGCTTTCAGAACCATGTCCTTATAGCTGTTCTAGGATATAGCCATACCATATACTCTTAAGTGCATTATAATCCTCACGGTTATTGCTAACTTTGGTTTGGCTTTATCAAAACATGTTGTGTAAGGTGTCATACGCTTTGGAATACTACCCCTTCTCCAGTTCTGGCGATGGGGGTAGCATTCCACCCTTCTAGAGGGAGAAGACATGTTGTTCCTACTAATCCTGGTTAAAGATAACCAGAGCCTCAGCATCACAAAATGGATGCTGCTGCCACAGACACAAGTCTGACCTCCTGCTGCTGGGAGTCCTTCCAGCGAGAGAGGCTTGGACAATAGGTTTCCTGTCTTGGGAGGTGCTAGCACCACCCCAGACAGGCTCTTGTGTATTAGGGCAGGGAGGGCTGAAAGAAAGGAGACACTGCCTGGGGCACACAAGGTGTCCCAAGCATAGTCCAGTTCAAACCGGTGCTGGGTATCCCAGCCCCAGCTCTGGGGCGAAACTGGACAAAGGGAAAGGGGTGTAACCACCCCCTTCCCTGGTCCCACCCATGGGAGGGACCTAGCAGGTAAACCAGCCACTAGATTTGGTATATAGGTAGGAGCTGAGTCCCAAGACTTTAGATTTATCTTGACTGAAACTCTGAAATGAAACTCTGGACCTTCGACGATCTAGTTTGAAAGAAGATGACTGAATAATCTCCCTTGTGGTCAAGGAGTGACCACCCTGCACGAGCAGGCACCATCCAGCGATCAACGGCTTGCTTTGTCGACGCTCCCGCCGGAGCCCAAGCACAGAGCCTGACAAGAACTGGACTTCCAGACATCCAACAGCCCGATCCACAGTCCCAGCAGAGCTGAGACCCATGAAGGAGACAAGAGACGTGGAACCGGCCATCTTGAAATGTCTGTGACTTGCTAATTGTGCAGCACCCGAGACACCCTCGAAGCTGTGCATTGGGGATTGAGAAGCCCCATCCCCGAGCATCATCTGCACCGAAGATCAGCCCTGCACCCTCCACGAGTTCTGTGTGGGGCCCTTCTGCATTTTCCTGCTCGACGCATCTGTTGGGTCACGTGCCCGTTGGCTAGTTGCCATCTTGACGACGAATCTTTGAATTTCCACTGCTGGTCTGGTTGCTCCAGACTGGCCCTTGCTTCCCTCAAAAGAAGCAGCCCATCAGACCTTGCTGGTCTGATTAAGAAGCCAACTTTGATTCCTGCATGGGTTGCCTTTGCCAAGGCTTGTTGACTCCAATCCGGAAGCCGACACTGCCGACAGCGAGAACCTCCGTGGGACAGTCCGTGCCTGACTCCTGGTTGTCGTCGACGCCTCCTGTTCCACGTGTCTGCAGAGACAAGCTTCACGACAGCACCTGATTGCTTCGCGACATCGCCTGGTTCCTTCCTGGTTCCTTCCTGGTCACTGGCTAGTGACCCAGACTCTGTCCCCTCTGCTTTCAGGTCCTCTTCATCTTCAATCCATCCTTGGATCCACCCGGACACTTCTCTACTGGTCGCCTGCAGCATCTTTCTTCAAGGCTCCATAGGATTCAACGTCAAAACCCGACACACTTTGACACCTATGCACCCGCTTCCTGTGGGTGAGGTAACGCGAGAACTTCGGTGCTCCTGTGGGTATTGACTATCCAACTGCCTAGGTTTCAAGTAACTTTCCCTGAGTCCAGTCAGAAGTGCCCTAAAAGAACTAGTTTACCTCTTTTACGTTCCCATTCATTCTCTATGGTAACTCGCATGTGTGTTCAGACACTACACACGCATTCCGTGGGCCTCCTGCTTCCTAACTCTTGGTAGCTCAGCGTAGCCCCAGCGATTCCCTAGGCCCTAGGCCTATTCACTTTTCGTGTGGTGGTTCTTATACCACTATTTTAGTATATGGTTTAGCGTGCCCCTAGGGCCCCACTGTATTTTGTGCAACTTATTGTATTTTAATTAAATATCTTGTATTGTGCTTGTGCTTCTGACCTCATAAAGAGTTCAGAGGGTTTGCCTAAAAATAAATAACATATATATATATATCCTGTGAGGTGTACTTTCATTTGGTATTAAAGGGGTGCCATATGGTAAAACAGCGGGCTTCACATGCCCTCTTGAGTTTAGCCTAAGACTGCTCTGTCCATGCTACCCCTAGGATAGCTGGTCTATAAGGATGACTTTACAACCATCACCATAAGGGTTGTTTGGACTGGTGCAAGGTGCTCACTAGAATAATGAACATCATATACCAGGACAACTTCTCACAGTCAGGGCGGTAGGGAACGCCAGGGATGAACAGTGGTACAAAAGTACCCTCCGGCACCAGCAGTACTGTGTGCCCGTAGAAGGTGAAGCTTGAGTTAACGCTGGTTTGGGACAAAACCGGCGTTGGGGCGTCACCACTGAAATTACCACCGGGGTACGTACCATGAGGTTGACCAGCACCAATCTGGAACCAGGCATGAATCCTTGAGGCCCTGCGGAGCCGGGTGAGAGCCACTGGCATCGAAGGCTCAGGGCACCCAACCAAGTCCGTAGGACCCAAAGCTGTGTCTGCATGCGGTGTCGGGCTGACCTAAGATGCGAGCAGTGTGGAGCAGACTGACGTGCCTCCAAAAGCTTTTGGGACTGCTCCCGCAGAGACTTCTGCTTCAGGGCCCGGCAGTCGGGGCACGACTTTGGGATGCTGTCGTGCTCCAGGCACCAACGGCACACGAGGTGTGGATCAGTGACCGACATCAACTTGTGACATAAGTCACACAGGGCTTGAAACCGGGCCGATGGCTGGACATCCCTTATGCACCAGGAGTCGAAGACTCAAAAGACGTTGACAAAAAGTAAAAAAGAATTTGTCAAAAAGGGGCAAGCTCTCACAGGATCTGGACTGGCTGCCACGGAAAAAGAAAGAACTGACGTCAGTGCATAGGGGTGGCATCTAGGTAGAAACCGCGACGACAAATCGTACATTCTAATTCTCATACTCTCTTTTCGGCAGAAAGTAACTGTAGGAAGCTGACTCAGTATACACTATACCAAAATGTAGTGTTGTGTGCATGAAGTCCAGTGAAACCCCAAAGGTAAAAGTAGATAGCACCTTAATCTGTATTTGTGGTAGGGTGGGCGAGCAGTAAGGCTTTATCAGACGGTAGTGTTAAGCATTTGTTGTACACACTCAATGAGTAAATGATGTTACACACTCAAAGACTGAACTCAGACCAATTTTGTTTGTATAAAATATTATCAAGGTATTTTATTTCCAGAACCAAGCCAAGCCTGACACAGTTAAGTGAAATAAATGCTTTGCAATAAATTATGAAGTGTTTACAAGTGAATGCAAGTCCAAATGCAGTTGTTTGAAATACAGGTAAGACAAGGTATTAAAATTACTGTACAGATTACTTTTTAGTTACTTTTTATATTACTTTTTCTGCTCAGTGTGATATGGCTAGATATCACACTGGGACATTTCCTAGAAAAAAGGTAAGTAAAATCTGTTTTCCACAATTGTTATTTTTCAGGTTTCCATACAAATCAACTCCACACTTTAAAAAAAATTCAGAGAAAAACAGTCAATTGGTTCCTTTGGAGAGAAATTAAGTTAACAGTAACCAGGTAAGTAATCAGTCTTTGGGGTTGAGCTTCTGGGGTTAGAACAAGGGTTCCCCCAGGGTCAAGAATGTATTCTTGTTACACCCTCAGCGGCACAAGGGCGGCCATGTGCAGAGTGCTTACGTCCAATGTTATCCAACGGGGGATAGAGGGCCTCCGGTTGGTGGTTGCTTACGAGCAGGCTACTGGGTTGTGGGAGCAAAGCTCCTGGTGATAGGCTCAGGGCAAAGGGGGATCCGGTTTAGCATACAAAGTGCACCCGGAGAGGCGCAGGAGCGGCTGGGTGCAGGGTGCTGTTTTGGCATTGGGTTCATTGTTGTTTTCAATAGGGACTTTCGGTTTTGGTTTACAGCTGCAGGCTCGGTCCAGGAAGACTTCCGGGAGGAACCATTGTAGTGTAGTTCCTATTTTCCCTATAGGCCCTGCGCATTGGAATAACATAAACAGCAGTGTAGACGTAGAAGTGCGGTCTTCCAGGTCTCTACTGACTATGCTAAACTTAATTGGGTTTGTACCAACTAGCTCAGAGGTCACTGGAAACTTTCTTGACTGAATAGGAAGTGATCAGCTCCCCTGGCTCAGACAAGAAGGGATTCAGTTTTCCAACAACCGCATAAACATGACAACTTTGCTCCTTAGAATAAGAGTCAATCTCTAGAGTCGTGTGAAACTCAGTCAGTTGTGCAAGAATTACTTTCACCAGGATGCAGAGAATAGAGAGACGAGCGTTTTCAATAAAAGGTATTATTTGTTGAACAGTCTTTCTTCTCATGCAAGAGAAATGAATTGTCACAATTGCAAGACTTGTTATTATAAAAAGTGCGTACAGTAAAAGGAGGTTTGCGAAATAATACTGTAAAAGCATTGATATGGTTTCTTAGCCATACAATGGTTAAATGAATAAAATATATACATTCATATATAAATTTGACTAACGTACTCAACTGGTGCTTCTTAATACGCCTACCCCAGTGTACCTGACCTAAGCCTAATACTTGGGAGGGAGTAAGTAAGTAGCAGTTTGAGTTAAGTTGGTTTTGCCAAGGGTTTGCTTTGAGAATTCTGTCTAAGGGTTTAGTCAACACTGTACCTCTGGAATAGAATGTTGGAGGTCTTGGTTCTCCTCTCAGGTCTCGATATCCCAGTTACCCGCAAGGGTAGGCTGGAAACGCCGGGGCTGGATTTTCTCGGCAGGAGAAAAGACAGCGTCTTTCTCAGCGCATCAAGAAGGAGGAGGGGCAGCGTCCGTGGGCTTCTCGCATCTGCTGGGCTCTGCAAAGGACAGCTGTTCTGCTCCTGTATTCTCTATCACCACCGCTGTGTTTGCTTAAGGCAACGTTGGTATTATTTATACCTGGAAGGTGCCTTGTTTGACGTACGTTTTTGGACATTAGACGTCAATAAAGATGTCACTAAGAACCGGTCGTTCTTACAGTGCTCATTAGAGCTCTATTACTAATCAAAACATAGCAAGCGGGGCTTTCCCAGGTTGCTGGGGGTTTTATCTGTTGAAAGAACTCGGTGTGTAATCGAGGAATCTAAGATAGTGGATTCTGCTGTGTCATATACTGTAATGAGCTGCAGAGGTGAGTTTCTGAAATATGGCTCTGATCGTTTATGCCATTATAGGGGTATGGATGGATTATAGCCGTATTGGGGCATAAGGTCACAATATTGTTCGGGGTCCTAGATAGAACACGACACCATCAGCTCGACAGGTAAGTTGGAGGGCTCGGGGACGTAGTTGCACCTTGGGTTCTCTTGTCCAGGGCTCAGGGTGGCTAGATGCAGGGGTGCCTTTTGTGGTTGGATTTCACCTTGCCAGGCCACTCCCTGTTGGGGGGGTCTCCGTGCAGAGGCTGCATGGGAAGTCGGGGAGTCCTAATGGGGTCAACTCACTGTGGACGTGGGCTCTGGAGCACTGGGGACCTCGCTGGTACCGGTGAGCCATTCGAACTTGGGCAGTAGGTGACGGATGCAGTGGTGGGTCCAGGTGTTGCGTTTCTTTGTCTTCAGCAGGCTCAGACTCTGTCTTGGGAGTTTTCTTTTGAACAGAGCTGCTGTTCACAGGAGATCTGGTCTTTGTTGGAGGCAGTCAGTCCTCCCAGGGTTCTGCAGTCTCCTCTGCTGGGCGTCTTCTTTCGTCATTTTTAGGTCACGTATTTCAGACCTCTTTTATATACTTTAGTATATACTTATTATATACTAACATGTACTTTGTGGGCTCTGGAGATCAGCCCTAGAACTTGTCTGCTTCTGCTTAGGGACTTTTATTTCTGTTCAACTACCTCTATTTAACTGTCTTGATAAAAACCGACCAGCAGAGGTCAGTAAAATACCAGATTTAGCATTCTCTAAATTCCAGTCCATAGAAATTGTCTTACACGATCACACGTAGACAATAACATTTTTTTCAAATCTTGAATTTTCAGTGATATGACCACCGAAGGCTCTGATTATGTATTAAAAACAAGGCTTTGGACTATACCATTTTCCGCTGAAAAGTAATATTTCTCTCTATATGTTACCATACCTGGCGTGTCAAACTGTTTGGTGCTTTCTTTCCCTCCATGTTGAAGAACAATAGATGTTTCAGCACCCAGGTTAATGTGCTGCATAGATAAATACATATAAGGTCCCAAAGGCGGAACCCAGAGATTTAAGTAGGCCGGGTATCACCAGTGCTGAGCACCAGCAGTTT
Organism: Lissotriton vulgaris; assembly: GCF_964263255.1. NCBI lineage: Eukaryota > Metazoa > Chordata > Amphibia > Caudata > Salamandridae > Lissotriton > Lissotriton vulgaris. Next base: position 838,778,336 of record NC_141696.1, on the reverse strand, counting down.
TTTAAAGGGGGCCTCGAAATTGGTCTCTATCGGGCTCATTTTTGTGCCCTGGCACAGGCTGTCCATTTTTTTGAGGACTGCAGTGACAGCAGACACAATGATGTGTGCATACTCACACTGCTCACTAGTGGAAAAGGTACGGCATGATGTCATGCCAGGTGAGCTTTGTAAAGGAAGGGAAATCCTTTAAAGAGAGTGATTTTTTCTCTGCATTTCCCCTCTTCATTTGAAACTCAGAAGCAGCAACATTGTCTTGGTGTCACCAGAGCTTTAAGTGGAAGCTTTTTCAATATTATATACAAGCCATAGTTGCTGCTTATTTATCTTATGCAACTAACAACCATTGACCAAGCCAATAGTCCTAAATTCTTGTAGGTATAATGTTACTTGTATTATATCTGGCGGCAATGACAGAAACAGCAAAATAAAAGTCGGGGTGCCCACTATGCTAAACACAGACTTTTAGCTTACGTGTTTTAAGCCACACCCTTAATTACAATGGCCACCCCCCTTTATGAAACCCTCCTAGTTTTTTCATCCAACTTAAAGCCCTGGCGAGACCGATTGCTTTGCAAATGCTTGTGTTATACTGTTGCTTCATTATTTTGTCATTTTTAGGTCGAGCCTATAGCGGCAGAAAGCATGTGCTGCTCGCTTTGCGAGGCATGGTGTATGGAGTGGAAGCTCTGCCCACTTCCATGCCCATCTTTTTCATTGGCCTGTGTCTTTGTCCTTTCTAAATGCTGCCTTCCGATTGGTTTATAGGCTGTTAGTCCCTCCTCATGACGGGCATGTCCTCATTTATATCCTTTCATGGTTACTGGTCCCTTTACTTTGTGTGTTAAATGGTATATGTTATTTAGATTGTGAGCACTATTTTCTTTCCATGCTCTCCCCCCCTACTGCAGTCCATTCCTTCTCAATCTCCTGCCCCCCACCCACACTCCCGCTGGCCGTGCCTTCCCGCCCCCCTGCCTCCCCCCAATTCAGTTTGCAATGCAATAGGTCTTGGGTAAATGCGAGTTCTATTGAATTGCAAATGCTTGTTCTTCTTAGGATGCGGGAATCTGCCTTCTTGATTCAGGGCTGCCCTCTAAATACTGTATTTAGGGGCGTTTTAGGGGTCTCGGGTCAGTAGACATTGGGCTACTGACCGTAGGGTTGATCCACCCTTGGTGTGCCTATCCCACATGGGGGAGTGACCACAATCCCTAATCCTGATTTGGGAGTGTCCGCACACTGCAAGATGGTAGGCACTTAGGAGTGGACTTCACCTCGCCTCCCCCACCTGAGAGGTGGGGTTGGCAGAGGTGGGCACACCTTCTGGGCTGGCTAATTTTTCCTTCCTGGGGGTCGCATTACAAAGGCTGCAAGTCCTTTGAAGCTCCCCTGCCACAGATGGCTCTTCCTGGATGGGGGAGGTGTGAACACCTACCCCCAGGAAAGGCTTTGTTTCTGGGCTCGAGGAGCGAAGACTCCCACCCCACGGGTCCACAAACATGTCTTGTGGTGGCAGGCTGGAGTGTACCAGTCAGGAAACCTACCAGAGGCAGGTCGTTATTCAGGGGGCATCTTTAACATGCCCTCTGATTGCATTTTTCTTTGAATTCCACACTGACATCAGTGTGGGTTTAATGTCCTGAGGAGTTTTATACCAAACTTCTCGGTTTTCATTGTAGCCATTACGGTGCTGTGGAGGTTGTCATGACAACCTCCCAGTATCATATACTCTTAATGGCAGCACTGTACTTACAATGTCAAAGAAAGAACTTAAGACACTGTAGGGATACAAGGCTCATGCACCTGTACCCTCACCACTGGTATAGTGCACCCAGCTAGAGTGGTGGATGATCTATGCCAAGGCAGTGGGTTGTAGGCATGGCACACAGGGATGTGTGCCATGTTGACTCTTCACTTTGTTCTGCACCAAAACACGCAGCCTGCAAAGACAGTGTGTGAGTGTAAATGTAAAGGGCCTCTAAGGGTGGCACAATACATGGTGCAGCTCTTAGAGACCTTCCCTGGTCACATTGCCCTGGGTACTTGGGGTACCATTTACCATGGGCTGACCTGTGGCCAGGGTGCCAATTGGGGTTGGTACAGTTTTGGAGAAAGAACACAGGCCCTGGGAACCTCATTGGCAGGGACCCAGGGCACATCAAGTCAAAGTGCATCAGTAGTTCTAGCAACAAGTGGGGGCGTTACTGCAACAGAAATCCAGCTTCTCACAGTACCGCTCAGTGGGAAGCACAGATCTTTCTGGAGCCCCAACACTCTTTCCAGAAAACATATGTTCAAAAACTTCATAGTGAAAAAGGGATCTTATATCATTATAAATATTCTTCAGTTAACATTTTTCTTAGCTTTGCAACTTTCATGAAGTAAAAGCAACCTATTGTGGCAGACAGAAAAGTTAATTTCGGTTAACTTCATGAAAATGCCTAGATGGTCCTGCTTTAAAACTCCCCTAAAAGCTGGGTGTTTAGCCTGCCACTAAAAGAAATATCCCTGTCACAGTAGAGATGGAATGGTGGTGAATGATGCCTATTGTGGATCAACATACAACACTCGCTTCCTTACCCTGTTCCATCAGCTGTATTCTTATCCACTAGCAACTGGAAATCTAACAAGGAACTCACCATCCATGCTCCCACTAAAAGAATATTACATAAATGCAGTAAATGCCCCTGACAAACCAAATCTGTCTGGAGTATTAATTCACAGAAAAACGTCTCTCTGTCCATTCTGGAGCATAGAATAGACAAAGGCATCTTTATTCTTATATATTATTTTCAAAGGGATTCTTTTTGTACTTTCTGGGATACCAATCCAAAGACAAAATTATACTGTATGCAAGAAAGAAACATTCTAATATATTAAAATGGTCTACGGCACACTTGCCTCCTCTGTGTTCACACCTTTATGCTAAATCCTTTAGCACCTCACATGTTCACATAATTTAGCTTTCCTCCAATGGCTGATGGTGGGAAGTGCTGCTTTTTGTGCCACTGCAGACCAGCAACATCTTAGCTTCCTGAATAGAACAGTGTTGCCTTGCTACCATCTTTCTCTCAGATTGTGACATCATTGGTTCTTACCAGAGTGAGATGGCTTTGTGACATCAAAGAATCTTCAGGGTTGCTAAGGCACTGGTGTGTCAACATTGGCAGCTGTAGTCAAGACTTTGCCGCCATCTTTGTCAAAGTTGTTACATGCTACAGAATTTGTTTCTGGTTTAGAGATTTTGTCAGGCCTCAACCTACGTCATTATAATATTTCTTCACTGTTACATCTTTTTGAAATGACAGGTAAGGAATTCCTCATTTTATATTTTAAACGGCTCATTTATTTCCCTACATATGGCTTGATTAGATTAAAGTCTGGACTTGTTGGCAGAGCATTGAAATTATAAAGTAACTTGATATTAATGTCTCATTTTGCCCCTTCATTTTGTGTCCTTCATCATCAGTAGCAAAGACATATCAAGAATCAATAGCCAAACATCAGAGTCTTTGATATGTTCCTCCTCATTCACACCTTATCTCAGTACTTTTAGCTCTGTTAGCACTTTAGTACTGAAGACTTTCTACCCTGACTTGACATGTAAACACCACGTAGCTACAGAGCCTAGATAATCACTGAAAAAATCCTCATCTCTGTCCATACTGTGTTTCCAATGATTAACACACGTTGTAAAGCTAAGGGCTACGTTTTTAGGACATCAATAGCTCTAAACTCTTCTTTGACATAACTGCCAGGCCAATCGAATGAGAAATGAGAGTGAAACACTAAAGAGAGTACCAAAGACAGAAATAATAAATGAGGAAGATTTCGTAATGAAAGACTATTTTAATCTGATGAGCAGCTTCAGGACATTGTACACCACAGACCTATATAAACCAGAGATGCATTTCCCCTCTATAGCCATAATTGTAAGCCTGGCTCTAGGGGGCTATACTACGGAAGCACCCTGGCTGGCAGCTAGTAATTGTCTAGTGCATGTCGAAGTTGTAGATATAAGAAAAATTTAGATTTTTGCAAATCATATTCGACCATTAGTTGTTCGTAGAGAGTCATGTGGTCAGACATCCTCCAGTTCGGAAATTCATGGCATATACCACTTCTTTTTTCTACCTCAATTCAAAAACATTTTCCAGCTCGCTACAGGCCTAATATTCTCAATCAATTCTCTCACATGCATCTTTAATATCTTCAACTTTAACAGCTTTAACTCCTTGTCCCCACCAACATCCTGACATTCTTTCTCAACTACCTACTCTGTGCTAGAAAAAATCTGCATTAATGTGACGCTTTCTAATTTTTGCATATGCTTCGTGTACTACCTTGGCAGCTTCCTTGCTCATGTAAAGCAATTTGCTCTCATTGTTATGCCCTAAGTAGTCCATCCCTACATTGTCTTTCATGATTTCATCAAACTCAAAACATTTAGAAACAAGTGGGGCGTGGCCAAGACTCCAATGGAGTAGGACGCACCTTGCAGTGTTTCCCTCCTCCAAAGGCCGACCTAAATAAACTAGCAGCAGCGGGCCTTGGGGGCACAAACGGGCCCCTTCTTAAACTCCACCAACCCACCTACCCCGTATCTGCAACCCACTTTGTCTTCCAGGCCTGAGCGGGGGACCGGGGAGAGCGGCTTCGCCCACCATCTTGGGCCCAGGGCTGATGGAAGAGTTCAGACCGGTGGGGACCTGGGACCGCATTGTGGGGGCCCTGGCCAACGATTATTGGAGACCGGGGAGTGGTGTCTGAATTCCAAGGGCATGGGCGGGCCTCCGATCCCCCCATTTGGGGGGGCTTGATTGCCAGACCCGGCTGGAGCTAAGCAGATTGCTGGACTGGTGGCGGGGTCCGGACAGGCCTCACCTTCTCGGATCTCTTTGGGACCCAATCTGTGTGGTAGCATCAGCGGGGATGTGTCCTCAAGCGATTGGACTGTTACCTGGAGGGGCCTCTGTAATCTGATGTGGGCGACGCCATCATTGGGCGGCCATCTTGCAGGCTTCCTCCCCGTGACTAACCGGGTGAGGAGAGGCGAAAACGCCCCATCTGTGCTGCCTGAGTTGAACTGTGGCATCCCCCGGCGGGGAAAGAGGAATGATCCCGCTGCCCCCCGAGTGGAGGTTCTCCATGCCGCAGGTTGCTGCCTCGGGGAGTCCCTGCCAGCGTGGGTATCAGAAAGAAAGACGCCGGCCCTCATCGGAGGCCCTGATGTCCATCGAGCTGAGTGTGGAGACTGGAGTGAATCTGCGCCAAACACAGATGGAGCTGAGGCGACCAGCTATGCATTCAGCCAGCGAGCCCAACCCCATCCGCCTGCCATCCAGTCTTCGACGTTCAGTGGCCAGTGAGGCAGGGCTGGATCCTTTGCCGTTAATCTGTCCAGGCCTTGGGGTGACGACCTCGTGGGGGCCACCACACTATGGGGTTGCAATTGTTTGAACTAAGTGGGCTCCGGGAGACCGGCTTTGCATTTGGACAGCGAGCCTGACCCCTATCCTGTGCCATCCATGTTTGGCCTCCGGTGAGAGCCTGATTTGAGGGTTGGGGGCTTACTTGATTGCCCTTTGCCTAACTCAGAAAAAAAATGCAAGAGGGACCCTGAGAACATTGGTTCTGGGGGCAATTTCAATCCAGGGAATAATACAATGAGAAACAAGAACAAAAGGCTCCACTACAAACAATATGAAAGGGCAATAGCTCCGAATGTAAAAATGTCACCCACCAAAAAGCTGAAGACATGTATTAGTTATAGATTCCTTACCTTAGAATTACCCCAGACGTCAGACTGGATCCAGAGAAATTCTATCGTAGCAGTACCCCTGAGTGTCAGTTGGTGGCTCAGTTGACTCTGCATCCGTCGTCGGCATCGTGGTCACCGGGATCACATTGCGTTGTTTACTTAGATGCCATCACTGCATGCTGATGTTAGTTCTGACATGACTTTCCACACCAGAAGTGCAGAGCCTTGCAAGAGACTATTAGTTATAGATTCCTTACCTTAGAATAGATACCCCAGCAATAACAACTCCGGAGGTGGATCTGCGAACTAAGTTCACACCAGGAAGAGCTGGAGAACAGAACGGCTGAAAAAGCTGTCTCTACGGACTTGGCTGTCCAGGCAGTAGTGCTTAGTAAATGTGTGCAGGGATGCCCCTTTATCTCTTTCGTGCGATCCCGCTTATGGTGGGGGAAAGTGTGGTAAAATCTATTGAATCAGTTTTTATAAAATGTTTCTTGCAGTATGGGAAAACAAGAAGATCTCCTAAATACCTGTCTTTACTGCAAGAAAGAGGAGTACTAGGGGTCCCGATTATTCGGTTTTATTTGGTGACTTGTCTTTTTAGTCAGATGGCGATACTTCTGGATACTGCCGCAGATATGACGAATAGTTCACTTAGGAATAACTACCCCCTATCTATATTTGAACTATTGCTAGGAAAGGAAGCATTGGGGCTCCTACTGCGTAAAACAGATCGACGATAATATAATAAAAAAAGAAACAAGGTACTGCATAGCGTCTGGAGGGTGTGGAAGGTGATCTAGAAAACTTTAGGAATTCCCAAGTATAACTATTACACACCTCTCTGGAAATCAAATCTTTTTCCTCATTTGAGTAGTGATAGATCCTGGACATCCTGGGAGGTCCAAGGGATTAGGAGTATCGGGAATCTCTGGGAAGGAACCGCCCGATGAATTTCGCAGATATACAGAGGAAATTTGGAATAGCATCAAATCAAAGATTTAAGTATTTACAAATTTACCAAACCCAAGTAAGTATCAGGCCCCGGATCACCCCAGGAGCTAAAATCAGTATTCTAGAGTATATTTTGGCAGGGGTACTAAGATTGGTACGATTTGCGGAGGCCTGATCCCTATGTTACGGGATGATATGGATACAGTGGAGGCCTCCTGGGCCCTGAAACTAGGTGACCCTGATATCGATCTTGATAGAACATTATTGATGGCAGGCAATCTATTTTATTCCTCGAACCTCAGGGCTCAACATTACAAGACATTATATAATCTATATTATACTCCACCCAAGCTTTGTGAGTGGGGGAAAAAAGATGATGATAAGTGTCCAAGATGTTCCCTGGGGCTGGCAAATTTGGTACATATGTTTTTTCAATGTAGTACACTTAGGAAGATAGGCATAGAGAATAAAAAATTCTGGGAGGGGCTGCTAGGGGTTAAAATCACCCTATCCCCGGTTTTAATGATTTTGGGCACTGATTCTAACTTGAGATTGAAAAAGGAGGAGGAAGCCTCTATATTTATCTGTGTGGCTGTTTGAAAAAGGAGGATTTATCTGTGTGGCTGTTTTAAAAATAATATTAGCTGCGGGCTGGAAAGACTCTACGGCTCCCTCATTTCACATGTGGTTGTCAAGATTGTTGGGGATTCATAATATGGAAGCAGCTTTATATTCCAGAAGGGGTAAAAGGATGAGGGAGCTCGGGCAGAACGTCTGGGCCCCCCTCAAAAATTGGAGGTAAGCTAGAGTATAAATTCCTTTTAATGGCTTTTATTCAGCCTTGGATAATGTAATTCTCTGTATATTGCTGTGTATTATTGGGTTTCTGATGAATTTATTGCTATTTATCTTCAAATGTACTATATTTTAAACATAGGGATGCTTAACTGTAGTATTGTTTAACTATCTAACTTTTGTATGCACCAGATATTTAATTTAATATAAAATAGAAAATAAAATTAAAAAATGAAGAGCTGGAGAACAGAAATGCTGAAAAAGCTGTCTCTCCGGACTTGGCTGTCCAGGCAGTAGTGCTTAGTAAATGTGTGCAGGGATGCCCCTGTGGCTGCCTGGCAGAAGTCTTTAGTGCGGTCAAGGTGGAAATACAGCAATACAGCACACGTTTTGGGTCCAGATGGTGGGTATGTGATGGTCTGACCTATGTGGAAAGAGGTTACCACTTTGGGCAGAAAAGAGGGCCTAGTGCAAAGAACCACTTTGTCCGGAAGGACAGCAAGAAAGGGTGGTTTGGAACATAAAGCTCAAAGCTCACTCACCCTGCGAGCAGAGGTGATAGCAAGAAAGAAAGCAGTCTTTAAAGTAAGGAGACGAAGAGGACAACTATGTAGTGCCTCAAAGGGAGCACACATAAGATAAGTAAGGACAAGATTCAAGTCCTACTGGGGCATTACGAAAGGAGAAGGAGGAAAGAGAGGAGTAATGCCTTTCAGAAATCTGTTAACAATAGGGGACTTGAAAAGAGAAGGCTGATCAGGAAGGCAAAGAAAATCCGAAAAGGCCAAAAGATAGCCTTTAGGAGTGCCCAGACCAGAGCCCTGCTGGGCCAAGGATAGAATGAAAGAGGGGCAGAAAGGGGACCCACAGCCTTTGCTGTGCCCATGCCACAAATTAGTTCCATCTACAGGCATATACTGTTTTAATGGAGGGACACCTGGCTGCCAAGATGACATTACAGACTTCAGGAGGAAGGCCGAAAGCTGTCAGCTGTCGCCGCCCAATCTCCACTCAAGGAGATAGAGGCTGGACAGTTTAGGGTGGAGGACCGTCTCCTGCTGCTGCGACAGATGATCCCCCTGAAGAGGCAGTCTGATCGGAGGATCGATGGCCATGCTCAAGAGCTCGGAATACCAGACTGTTCGTATCCAGTCCAGAGCCACAAGAATGACGGGCCCGGTCGCACTTGGTCTTCTTCAGCATTCTGGGCAGAAGTGGTATAGGCGGAAAAGCGTACAGGAGGCCGCAATTCCACTCACGACGAAAAGCGTTGCTGAGCGAGTGCTGCCTTGGAAACTCTAACGCGCAGAACTGCTGACACTGCGTGTTCTCTTCAGTAGTGAATAGATCTACCCAAGGCTCTCTCCACCGCCAAAAGAGTGCTTGCACCACCTCCGAGTGAAGGAGCCATTCCTGATCCGTGATGCAACAGCGGCGAGTTTGTCCGCCCTTGCATTCAGAGAACCTGCCAGGTGTTGAACCACCAATTTCATGCCCTGATATTCCAGCCATGTCCAAAGGTGAAGAGCCTCTTGACATAGGGTCCACGACCGCACAGCGCCTTGATTGTTGCAGTGGCCACTTAGGAAGTGGTGTTGTCCGTGAACACCCGCACTACTCTTCCTTTGACAGAAGGAAGGAATGCTTTCATGTGGAAATTAGAAAAATTAATGTACATAAGCGGCATTCATTTGCCTTTTTCCATTTCCCCTCCCTGTAGGCACCATGAATACCGTGAAACATTGACCGCATCATTCCGCCAGTAAAAGCCCGTGCCCATATGTACATGACAGCCATTTTTAGGCACCATGGCCTTTTGCCCGCTCGTTGGAATCCCCGGCTTCCCTCCTGCGCGACCCTGCTCTGAAAAGTAACCCTCCTGCTTGACCCATGCACCCCCCCCCCCCTTTTTCCTCTCGAAGAAGCATCCTTCGCCTCAGCTGACATAACCCCCCCGCTGTATCTGACTGCCCCCGTTCTCTCATGTACGGGTCATAAACCTTCTTCTTCTGCAAGACTCTGTCCTTGGGAGTCACGCTCGCGCCTGACCAAACACCTCCTTTCCTTTTATGAATACCCCTCTGTTGGTAAACTCTCCCTCTGCGCCTGATTGTCCACGCGGCATGAATACCTCTCCTTTGATGACCCCTTCCACCGAGTCCGATTGTCCACGCAGGTCTGAGGCCATCGCCTAAGCCGGGAGATACAGTTTACTGCCCCCTATTGTGTGGAGTCGCTCCTCTTCAAAGGGCCCACTATTGATCCTGGCCTCCCCACCCCCTGGGATACGATCAGGCGCACACATCCTAAGAATCGGCGGAACACTCAGCTGCGTGATAGCCCCCTCCTCTTATCAGCAGGTTGAGGACCTCTATTGTGGATGCATGTGGGGGTGGGAGTGACACGAGGATTACGGGGATGTCTTTCTCCTCGCTTCACAATGTCATTATTGTAATAAGGAATGTTGGTAATGTATAAAAGGCGATGTCTCAGAGAACTTGTTAGAGCACCTCCCGAAAGACACTGTGTTTCGTGTCCGAAATGACAGGCTCTCCTCATGAGTAATAAATCCTGTTCTTGTGATTCCTGCTTCCAGCGCCCGTCTCTTTATTTGGTAACTATTCAGAATGGGAACTAAGGGGCGACTTGCGCCAGCAGCCTGGGCATCGGTTGTAAATTGGGCTGACTTTTCCACAATTGGCGTCCCAACGCGGGGCCCATCAGCGACATAGGGTCCGGTAAGAGAGGTCCAGACGATGGGGTGAACATCTAAACGATCGGAGTATACCTGCCTTGAGAGGACCCTCGTCCGGCTGCTGATTGAATGAACTTCACCGATTCCGAACGGACCTCTCTCGAGTGACCCACTGTCCTGACTGGGACCCCACAGGACTGCTGCGGTAAAATCATGGAGTAAGAGAACGATCGGGCGCTGGAAGGAGGAAGGCGAAGAACTGCCCACACGGTCCGGTCCGGGTAAGGTCGCGTAAATGCGACAAATTGTGAAATGATTGTTTGATTTGGATAATACTAGTATTACTCTTTTGTTGATTCCTCTGGAGATTCACCGTCTGCAAACGGAGAAACAACAGGCTCTCCCTTTGCAAGCAGTGAAGGATAGGTAACGCAGACTTTTGTCCCCGTTGTAATCCGTCGTGCCCATCTTCCTCCCCCACTGTTTCCCGAACTGTTGTTCGTGGATTATTGTCTGGAGATTCTCTGTCTGCAAACAGGGAGGAACAAGGTCTTTCTTTGCAGGTAGCGAAAAGGTAGGTAACGCAAACCTTTAACACGTCGTACCTACCTATTCTCCCCACTGATTGTTTGATTGACCGAACATTGATTGTTCGAGATTGGTTCTTTTGAGGTATTCACCGCCTGCAAACAACGGAGAATAGAAATATTCTGTCTAGTCTTTGCCCGCCGTGATAAGATAGGTAGTGCAGACTTTTGTCCCCGTTGTAATCCGTCATGCCTATCTTCTCCCCGCTGATTGGTAGCCTGTTTAGCCCGGACCGCTTATTAGAGATGAACCATCCAGCTCCACTGGAGGGCACACCTAATAAGGACATGTTCATTAAGTGTGAACTAGTCGCTATAGCTTATAATAGGTTATGGCATAAAAATATAAGAAAAAGAGTCGAGCGAAATCAGTAGGCCACTGATAAATTATCAACTTCGCTAAAAATAAAATAAGAAACGTTCGAAATAATCCGCAATAAGAAACATAAAAATGGCGAGGGAAGACAAGCTTGACACCAAGGCAGACACGAGGTAGATTAGGCTTCACCGCCCCTCACTGCTCCAAACATGTCTATCCCACCACCCGCCACGCCCAAATAACGGTAACATGAAATAGATACAAATCAGCAGATACCTACCCCCATTCCGGAAGCTCCCGAAATGCAACAGGTCCGCGGTTACGCCCATCCGGAAGGCGAGGCCTCAGCGCGTGCAGAGCAGGGCCTGGCTGGCCGCCATCGGAGGGGGAGGCTGTAGGGCGGACGGCCCGAAAAATCGTAATGGTCCCTCCTTTTCCCCTCTTCTGCTGCCCTGCAGGCCACAGGGGGGGATGTCTTGCCTCTGCCTCCGACCCCCCCCCCCCCTCTCTTGCCTGATCCGGCCATCATCAAAGACCGAAGCCAAGGCGAGGTCGGCAGCGCTTTTTCAATTATGTCTTGGACAACTCTGGAAAGTTGCAGGTAGTCCCGCCACAGCGGCAACCCTTGAGAGTTGCAGGTAGTCCCGCCACAGCGGCAACCCCTGATAGTTGCAGGTAGTCCCGCCACGGAAAGGGTGGGGATGTCTTGCCTCTGCCTCCGACCCCCCACCCCATCTTCATTGCCTGGCACGGCCAATGTCGAAGCGCTGGAGCCGAAGAACGGTGCGGGGTCGCTGGAAGGGGGAGGCGGCGCGAACGAGCGTCCCCCACCTCCCTCCAGGTGGAGGCTTCCAGCGACACCCCAACGCTCCTGCTTGAAGAGGGTCCATCTCAAAAAGCGGGTTCTTTTGCCCAGGACGGGCACACGCCCTGTGCTCCTCAACCTTGAAGATTCTAACAGAGCCGGGGGGACCGACCTCTCCACGAGGCGCCCCCCGCCCCCGTCCTCCGATGGAGCCACGAGACGTCGGCGCACTCCTGCCGGCGCCAGCCTCAGTTTGGAAATGGCTAAAATGCAGCAAAGATACAGACTTGTTCAGTTCCGGTGGAACACCAGAATGACCCGGTAGGAAAGATTGTTGCCGCCCTCCCCACTTTTGACTGATGGTCCGTATTGCTAGTCTGTTACCCCATTACGAAAAACTTTTTGAACTGCCAAAAGAGGTTCTGGTCCAACCACGAGTCAGTGGAGACATTCTGACTATACTGGGACCTGCCTGACCTCGCCCAAAATGGCGCCGATACAAAATGAAACTTTCAAACTCCTTGTTGCACCCTGATTGCTCAGCCTTGATGCTCCAAGATATGTATACGGTTTTTGGACAATGAAAGTAGATAAGATGGATATTGATTATGTGCTTGGAAAAGAAAGCGATATAAGAAGGATATTGAGTATGTGTTGGGACAGTGAACTGATTGAGGGTGGGTACTAATTATGTGTTGGAAGCAATGAATTGGTATGAAATAGGCACTGATTGAGCATTTGGACAACGAATTGATATACGTTAGGTCTTGAGTAAATAGTTGGACAATGAGATGATATTATTGAAATCTTGAATTCTTGACACGCATTATACTCGCCCCTTAAGAAAGCTCGATACGATTTTATTGCACTGCTGCACTTTATGAAATGAATGGCCACCGACTTCGTTCCTCTTATGCACAGTTCCAGTCTGCTCCGCAGCCGGCCCACTGGGTTGTAGGCCCGTATTTGTGCGCCAACATTTTTATTAAAGGTTTTTTTTGAACACGCAAATATAATCGTAGCGTTTGGATTGATGAGTTTCGAAAATGTATGGCTACTGTCACCGATATAAGTAAAATACATGCAGTATGATTAAGGTTGAAGGTTAAAAAGGCCCGATACTTAGCAGCTACATTATGTGTCACAGGCAGCCAGAAAAGTGTTTTAGACGCCCTTAAGCGATACCAAAGAAATGCCACTTGACCACCACCCTTCGCACATGACCTAAAAGGCCACGATCAAGTGATTCATGTAGATACACAGACCATCGACGGTTATCTATCTAAACACTACTGGTCCCTCTGGGCTTAAACGCCGAGATGGTAGAGAATGCACCCCGTGGAGATGGGTCGAGTATGTGGTAGGTAAAAACATTTTCGGACTATTGCGCGCTGATGTGTTTTGAATGCTGCCCCCACCCCCTTCTTTCTCCTCCCTTCTGCAGGCCACGTCGGAACATCGGTTGAAGTATGGAAGAGCGATGGTCGAACGACAGACAGAAGGAGAAAAAGGGGATCTGAGCATAGTACTTATGCTAACGAAGCCTTGAAAGGCGTAGACTTAGATATGACTGTGCCTCCTTAGAAAGTAGCAACTGGGAGGATGGACTGACATAGAAACTTGACGGGTTAGTACTGTATGACAGAATTTAACTCGAACCAGTACGCCAGATAGTGCAACTATGACGTTTTACTAGATAGGGAAAGGACAAGGAAAAGTTCTGGGGTAAGGTTTACCTAGGCACCACCCGTCTGGAAAAGTAGGAATGATGTTGATGTTCAAAATGTACCACCTCCTTCTCGCACTTTTATAGATATAGCTAAGCTGTCCGACTGTTCTCCCGATTAATGCCCTCCGTTGCCTCAGCCTGGAGAACCTTTCTGCCAAAGGGAGAAAAGGAAAAATGACTCAAAGATCCCACCGTGAGTAGTAGCACAACCAGGTTAATTCCTGACCAACTGACCGAGGTGTAAGTATTAGCAACCGAGAACATTCGCAAAGATAGCAAACAAGAGGAAAAGGAGGAAAGGTAAAAAGAGCTCAGCACGTAGATAAATAGGATACTAAAGATGCGCAGCATGCAGAAAGATCTTTTTGGCCAATAACTGTTTTATGTTTTGTCATGAACCTTTTTTTGTATGAAATACATGTACTGTCTTTCTTTGAATGAGTTTGTGTGTATGTAATGTATGGGTTTATGTCTCCCCTCTGTTCGCATCTCTGTGTTACCTGACCCCTGCTGTTCTGTGTTGTGAGCGCACTAAATGACCCATTACTGTACACATCTCTCTCTCTCTCTCTCTCTCTCTCTCTCTCTCCCTCTCTATCTCCCTATCCCTCTCTCTCTCTCTCTCTCTCTCTACATGTCATACGTGTACCGAATGGCTCGTTTAGGTTGCCGACGACTCTCACTCTCTATGAGAGTCCCCCTGTTCCATCTCCCTTTTTGTGGTAAAATTGTGCCCCGCTGGCACCAGTCTGATTGGATACTTATTGAACACGAAGGTGTTCAGCGAAATTGACAGAAACTAAAACGATTGTAACTTGCCATATTGCTACCTCTCCTTTCTGCAAAATAAATGAACTTGAATTGGCTAAGAAAGAAAGGGCAGGTAAGACGACTGATATCCCCCAATCTGGCCTTTTATAGGGGGGACTACATGTCAATGGCTTCCTATTCTTCAGTTCGTTAGAAATACGATCCCCAATGCCCAGATTGATCCCCAATGTCCAGGTTGCCCCACCCTTATGTACTCAAGCGCGAATGTTCAAAGCGTCCCCGCTTCTCCCATTGACCCCTGCACCATATCAGAACTGATGGCCTTGATTAACTGTCGCTCCTCGATGAAAGTCTGTTTCACCCCCGCCCTGTTTGAAAGGGTTAACCAGCTCTGAAGGGAAATGTTAGATTGTTAAGGCTCGGGTTAGAAAGACAAATCTCCGCTGGAGGTTCTGAAATGTTGAATTTGATGAAATGCGCAGTTGATAGGAGTCTGATTTAAACGTGGCATGAACTCAGTAGGAATGCCGACATATACACTGCATGGTAATAGACTTCTGACTGTGACCGATGAACGTATCTCCCAAGTGCGTAGGATTGAAGGAGGAATTCACATGCATAAATGTCTTCTCCTGCCAGTTCTCTAAAGCTTGTTTTGTACCTATTCAAAGATATACGATCACCGGAGGAGAAGGGTCGGACGTGACGTACAGCCTGGCTGCAGATCTTGAGACACATGTGACCTCGACCAAAGGAGGAGCTGCAGAGCAACAAGATACGGGACAAGACAGCAATTTCAAACGTGGAAAATGAAACTTGACGGGCTGCCCTGAAGCCCTCAGTCTGCTAACCCACGTGTGCCTGAAGTCTTCGCCCCCTGGGCCCGATTGATGGGCCTGCCTGCTCGTTTTCCTTCGCTCCCTTGGTCCCTTGATGTGTGCAGGAAAAGATTTGACCCCACTCCGCCCTCTCCTCCCTCGAATATTCAACAACACTCCCTTCTCTCCACATGGCTTTTTGGTCACCACGAAAGGAAAAGAAAAATGCAGGTGCCGAGCATAAGGCACCCCTAACAAGGACTAATTAGTAAAACAGGACTGTGGTCTAACAGCAGAGGACTGACCGCACCCTGCAACGCGTAAGGATAGATCCGAGCTGGACCTATAGCTCCACCGCCGGTGCTCAACAGCGCCAACGAAAGGATACGGACTAGAGCCTACCAGTGATGGCTCACTGCTAAAAAGACACAGGGCCCGATTCACAGAATGAACTTACTACTTTTGGCATCCACAGAATGCACTTACTACTTTTGGTATTCACAGAATGAACTTACTCATTTCGGTATTCACAGAAGTTAGGACTACTAACTTTAGGACTCCTAAATGCCTTCTGTGAATACCGAAAGTCTTAAAATTAGGATTTTTCTCTATTTAGTAGTAGTAAAGTTAGGACTCCTAACTTTAGGATGCCTAAATGCCTTCTGTGAATACCGAAAGTCTTAAAATTAGGATTTTTCTCTATTTAGTAGTAGTAAAGTTAGGACTACTAACTTTAGGACGCCTAAATGCCTTCTGTGAATACCGAAAGTCTTAAAATTACGATTTTTCTCAATTTAGTAGTAGTAAAGTTAGTAGTCCTAACTTTACTACTACTAAATAGAGAAAAATCCTAATTTTAAGACTTTCGGTATTCACAGAAGGCATTTAGGCATCCTAAAGTTAGGATCCTAACTTTACTACTACTAAATTGAGAAAAATCCTAATTTTAAGACTTTCGGTATTCACAGAAGGCATTTAGGAGTCCTAAAGTTAGTAGTCCTAACTTCTGTGAATACCGAAATGAGTAAGTTCATTCTGTGAATACCAAAAGTAGTAAGTGCATTCTGTGAATGCCAAAAGTAGTAAGTTCATTCTGTGAATCGGGCCCACTGTGACGAAGATATCATGTATTGGACTGAATTCCTCCCTCAACCACTTGGTATTGTTTTCAAAATGTTTGTCGGTCACCTTTAGAGCTGTACATTGATGAGAAAGTCAGAACCATTTATACTGTGTAGTACGCTGCACCCTAGGCTCATAGTAACCCAACAAATGTAAATTTCTATATATTGCATTCTGCCAATCACATCGACTGCTCATGGTAATATGCAATCTGCTAGTATTGATAAGTTTTCATCAATCACATGTTTATATGTACACCCATCGATTAGGAAATGAACTTTCTTATGTAAAAAGCGGCGACTGTGGAAATTAGAAAAATTAATGTACATAAGCGGCGTTCATTTGCCTTTTTCCATTTCCCCTCCCTGTAGGCACCATGAATACCGTGAAACATTGACCGCATCATTCCGCCAGTAAAAGCCCGTGCCCATATGTACATGACAGCCATTTTTAGGCACCATGGCCTTTTGCCCGCTCGTTGGAATCCCCGGCTTCCCTCCGGCGCAACCCTGCTCTGAAAAGTAACCCTCCTGCTTGACCCATGCACCCCCCCCCCCTTTTTCCTCTCGAAGAAGCATCCTTCGCCTCAGCTGACATAACCCCCCAGCTGTATCTGACTGCCCTCGTTCTCTCATGTACGGGTCATAAACCTTCTTCTTCTGCAAGACTCTGTCCTTGGGAGTCACGCTCGCGCCTGACCAAACACCTCCTTTCCTTTTATGAATACCCCTCTGTTGGTAAACTCTCCCTCTGCGCCTGATTGTCCACGCGGCATGAATACCTCTCCTTTGATGACCCCTTCCACCGAGTCCGATTGTCCACGCAGGTCTGAGGCCATCGCCTAAGCCGGGAGATACAGTTTACTGCCCCCTATTGTGTGGAGTCGCTCCTCTTCAAAGGGCCCACTATTGATCCTGGCCTCCCCACCCCCTTGGATACGATCAGGCGCACACATCCTAAGAATCGGCGGAACACTCAGCTGCGTGATAGCCCCCTCCTCTTATCAGCAGGTTGAGGACCTCTATTGTGGATGCATGTGGGGGTGGGATTGACACGAGGATTACGGGGATGTCTTTCTCCTCGCTTCACAATGTCATTATTGTAATAAGGAATGTTGGTGATGTATAAAAGGCGATGTCTCAGAGAACTTGTTAGAGCACCTCCCGAAAGACACTGTGTTTCGTGTCCGAAATGACAGGCTCTCCTCATGAGTAATAAATCCTGTTCTTGTGATTCCTGCTCCCAGCGCCCGTCTCTTTATTTGGTAACTATTCAGAATGGGAACTAAGGGGCGACTTGCGCCAGCAGCCTGGGCATCGGTTGTAAATTGGGCTGACTTTTCCACATTCACTGCAAGATGAATCGTTGGGATGCTTCAAAAGGTTGTTGTGGACTCCGGACTCCACGTAGACCAGCGGCCTCTGATCTCTGCCTCTCCCATGTGGCCGCCCCCTCCCAGGAGTGATGCATCAGTCACTACTGTAAATTCTGGTAGGGGAACAGAGAGGAATGTGCTGTTCAGCCAATCCTGGTTCATGAGCCACCACTGCAACTGACTTGCAGTCCCATCCGAGATCTGGATGACATGGTAAAGATTCCCCTGATGCTGCACCCACTGGAACTTCAGGTCCCACTGTAGATCCCGCATATGCCATCTGGCATGGTCTTCCAGAAGGATGCAGGAGACCATGAGGCCCAGCAGCCTCAGGATCATTCTCACCGAAATACAGGATAGAGGCTGAAACATCAGTATCATAGCCCGAATATCCCAGACCCGCTGCTCGGGAGGATAAGCCTGAAACTGCGCTGTATCCAGAACTTCTCCGATGAAAAGGAGCTTCTGAGAGGGAATTAGGTGCGACTTCAGCAAGTTGATAGTGAACCCCAGCGAGTCAAGGAAGTCTGTTGTAGTCTGGAGGTGGAACACGACAAACTGGGGCGAGCCCACCATCAACAGCCAGTTGTTGAGACAGGGAAGACTGGAACCCCTGATCTATGCAGATGAACTGCAACCACCGCCATCACTTCTGTAAACACCAAGGCGGTCTGGTGAGGCCAAAGGGGAGCACAGTAAACTGAAAATGCTTGTGGCCTACCATGAACCGTAGGTAACGCCAGTGGGCAGACAAGACAGGGATGTGAAAATAAGCGTCTTGCAAGTCAAATGCTGCCACCCAGTCTCCAGGGTCGAGGGCAGACAAGACCTGAGCCAAGGTTAACATTTTGAACTTCTCCTTCCGGAGGAAGCGGATGACGTCCCTGAGGTCTAAGATAGGATGCAGGCCTTTGTCCTTCTTGGGTACCAGGATGTACTGGGAGCAACCACAACCTACTTCTGGCACAGGGACCTGTTCGATAGCTCCCTTGGCCAAGACAGACGCAACTTCCTGGTGGAGAAGGGCCAAATGATCTTCCGACATGCAATGCAGTGTTGGTAGCATGGAGGGAGGAGTAGTCTCAAAGGGGAGGGAGTAGCCCCTTTGGACTACTTGCAAAACCCACCTGTCTGACGTGATGTTGTGCCAGTGGGGGAGTTGATGGTGGATCATGCCACCCACTGGCAACTGGTGGCCCTGAAAGGTCGGACTAGGAAGGTTTGAAGGCTGCGGCAAAAGGGCATTGGTTAAATGGCCCACCCGCTGGCCCCCAAACCTGCAACACTGGGTCCCACGTCGTCCCGGGCCACACATAGGCTGGGTAGCTTCCACGGCACAGTGGCTCTGGGTGGAACGTGGTGGGGTACCCCTTCCGTAGCCACAAAAGGGCCAAAAGACGCACTGTACTGCATGAGGTGAGAAGATGCTGCAAGGCCCAAGGATCTGACCGTAGCCCTGGAGTCCTTGAAACGCTTGAGCGACGGCCATCAAAGGCCATGTCCAAAAGACTAGATTAGACATCCCCAGAGAAGCCAGACATTCTCAGCCAGGCGTAGGGCCACAGGGCTACCGACGTGGAAAACCTTTCTACCTAGTGAGTTGGCGGTATCCAGCCCACTGCGGCAGTACTTGCACAACTGTATCCCACAAGGTTTGTGTGTAGCGGCTCAAAAGACATTCAGTGTTCACAGACCGCAGTTCTAAGCTGGCTGAAGAAACATCTTCTTCTCAAGATGGTCCAGCACCTTGGATTCCCTATCTGGTGGAGCAGTAGGGAATGCACTTCTTGAGGACGAGCCTAGGACCACCAAGCTCTCAGGGGTAGGGTGTTGAGAGAGGAAAAGGGTTCACCTAGGCCAGGCGGTGGAGTTGGGCAATCATCCTGTCCACAGGAGCCCCTGTGTTGGGCTTGGACCAAGTGCCCGAATGACATCAGTGAGGGCCTCATTAAAAGGCATCAGGAAGAAAGAGGCTCAGAAGAGGCTGCTGCTGGCTGAAGCACCTCAGTCATGAGGTTAGTCCTGACAGCCACCATAGGAAGCTCGAGGCCCAGGCACTGAGCCACCCTACGCGACACAACAGCGTAGGAGGCTCTCTACTCCATAGCCACAGTCGGGGGAGAAAGCATACCTAGGTCTGGGGGAGGTATCCAGATCACAGGCATCACCCAACTCCTCTCTCCAGTCCAGCTCCTCAAGTTGGTCTGCTAGAGGGTCAAAGACCCCTCCCAGTCCTCCTCACCCTCCTATGGCTACCAGTCAGGGTGGTAGGGAACACCAGGGATGAACAATGGTACAAAAGTACCCTCCGGCGCCAGCAGCACTGTGTCCCTGTAGGAGGTTAAGGTTGAGTCAACACCGGTTTGGGACAAAACCGGCGTCGGGGTGTCGCCACTAAAATTGGCGCCGGGGTAGGTACCATGAGGTTGACCAGCACCAATCTGGAACCAGGTCTAAATCTTTGGGGCCCTGCGTTGCTGGGCGAGAGCCACTGACATCGAAGGCTCAGGGCACCCAACCGAGTCCGTAGGGCCCAAAGCTGTGCCTGCATGCCGTGTCGGGCTGACGTAAGATGCTGTGCAACGTTTCGTAAAATAGACAATGCTGGGCAGGGGATGCTACGGGAAAGGGAGTGAATCTTGCAGCCGTCCCAACCTTCTCCAAGGAAGGAGTCAGAGAGGGATAACTCTCCAGGTCCCCTGTCACGTCAGCCGATGGACGGGGAGAAGGCAAAGATCTTCGATGCTTTTACTTACCCAAGGTTGTGAAGACTTCGATAACGAGCTGTGATGACTCAGTGGCCGGTCCCGCAACCTTCCCCTTGACTGGGGCCTCCAGCGGCGCGGAGCAGACTGCCGGGCCTTCAAAAGCTTTCGGGACTGCTCCAGCAGCGACTTCTGCTTCAGGGCCCAGCATCAGCTTGTGACAGGAGTCACACAGGGCTTGAAACCGGGCCGATGGCTGGACATCCATTATGTTCCAAAAGTCGAAGACTCAAAAGGCGTCAACAAAAAGTCAAAAAAAGTTAGTCAAAAAGCAACTAAAGGGCAAGCTCTCTCAGGATCTGGACTGGCTGGCACGGAAAAAGAAAGAACTGACGTCAGTGCGCAAGAGCGGCATCTAAGTAGAAACTGCAACGTCATCCTGGTGACCACAACGCCGCCTACAGATGCGGATTTGACCAATGCCACCAACAGAAGCACAGAGGCACTGCTAAGAAAAAAGATCTCCGGATCCAGTCTGACGTATGCCCAGACATGGGTCCCTTCCTCACTTTACCACTGGATTCAAGCTAGCTTGGCTGATGACAGGTGTTACCCAGAAACTGGTCCCAGGATGCTTGTTTCCGGTCCAGGGAAGACATGGCTTGGCAGTTCAGGCTGGACTGTTCCCATGAGGCACAGGGCAAGACTAATTTGCAAATAGCTATGTCTGATTTGGGGTGGCAAAGTGAGCTATAGAATGATGATGGATTCAACCCAGATCTGTGACTGGGGGTGAGTGTTTGAAAAGTTTCAGCGCTCCGTCCATCATCTCCTGGTGTTTGCTTTTTGGGGGTAATTCTAAGGCAAGGAATCTATAAATAATAGTCTCTTTCAGACAGGTGTGATTTACGTGCATTGGTAACTGCAATGTCTGAACCCTACCACCAAACACTGCCATTACATGGTAAGGTTGGTGGGCACTATAAAGACAATCACTTGCCTATATAGAGCGATACAAGAGTATACACTACAGCAACTGATGACTTTGAAGTCTCACTGGGAGGAGTACCTGGGGATCCCCATTACAGAAAGAGTTTGGGGTCATTTTTTAGCAAGAGTACCAAAAGTCTCCATAAATGCACGATTTAAATTGATTAGCAACATTTCCCTGCACAGACATTACATGTTACAAGGCCATATCAACAAATATTTCCAAACATTGGAGGTGGCCTGCTTGACATGCGGAACAGTGGGAGTGGCGTTCAAACACAAGATCTGAGAATGCCCAACATTGGTATCTTATTGGGAAGACCTCACAGCAGTAGTAGCGAATACAATTTCCAGGTCGGTCCTTGCACAATGGGCCACTGCATAGTAAATTGTTTCCCCCACACCACCAAGGGGAAGGTAACAAGCCGATTACAAGACTTGTTTTCATCCTAGCAAAACAAGAGATTATGAGAAATTGGAAAACCTGGGAGTGCCCAGAATAGCAGGGTGGCGAAAGGAGCTAGAAAAATGGGGCGGTTACTTAAGGAGGCCATGAGGAGCAATCGCTCCATTGAAATAGAGAGGGCTTCGGAGATACTAATGGAGTTATTGAGAGACCCAGAACAAGATACACAAGACCCCATCCTGGAGGGCTCACCAACATCAACTCCCCCTCTGTCTGGAGAGTCTTAGTTATCATTATATTTATGAGGACCCACATTGTATGTGCATCTCTCTCCAACTGTGTGCGATTCGCGTTTCGCATCAGTCTAGGTGACCAGTAGTATGCTTACCCTCATTACATATCTCTTGTAAAATGGAACCGATTTATGTAGTAGGGAGTGTGGGAGAATTGGGATTATGGCAGTTGTCTATATTATAATATGTGATGAAAAGTAAAGATGTTTGACTTATGAAAAGGCCTATGAGGTGACGTTGCCTTAAAAAGTAGTCTGCTGTATAGTTGACAAAAGCTTCAATAAAATCTGTTTACAAAAAAAACAAGTGTTGAGGTTTAAACACGGGGTTAGGTAGCACTCTCAGTGTAACTTAGAGGTGAACTAGCTTCTGGAAGGCTCGCGCTGGCCGCTCCATTCTCAGTAACTGCCTGATATGTAGTGCCCTGTGCTGGTGTTGCCTTATACAGCGGTGGTCATATTCTAAGGAGTTTGTCTATGAAGGGGTCTTCCTCTACACTCTCGGGTCCTCGCTTTATATCAGTAAGTAAGCTCCTATTGTTTCAATCACTTCCTCCCTCCTCTTCTGCCTCTTATCATCTTGCATGCTTATCCACTAATAAGCCTTTTTGAGGACCTTGGATGCAAGCTTCTTCCTTTTCTTTTCATAGGCAACCTGCTCCCAAAGATTTAGGGCCTCAAAGTGTGAGGGTCTGGTCTGGGGTCTAACATCGCACAATCTCATTCTCATATTTGCTATTCTGCAGAAAGTACCTGTAGGAAGCTGGCACTGTATATACTATACCAAAATGAAGTGTAGTGTGCACAAAGTCCAGTGGAACCCCAAAAGTACAGAAAAACAATGGGAGAGGTAGGGAAGTACAGGAACACTCTCTTAATCCCCAATAATATATCAAGAAACAAAAGAAGAGAGGTTGAGGTCTCTTATAAGCCACTTAGATGGAGCCAAAAGACTCATGGAGTTCGCACCCTATTTGGGTTTGAGAAGAAAGCCCTCACACACTGACCTGGTCAGTGTCATGCTTCATCATCGGGCCCCACCGAAGAGACCTAATGCCTCTTCGGTGTGCTGCGACGCCAGGAGACTGCGGAGCTGGTATTGTGTGAAGGGTGTGTTGTGAGGTTAAATTAAACTTAAAAGTGTCTAAAGGGTATCTAAAAAAAGTTTATTAATGATCCCTAGGACACAAGTAAAAAGGGTTCTATGTGTCTGAATTATAAAGCCAAAGGTAATGGATGGTTTAATTCAGATTTAACTTAGTCAACATGTTTCAGCCTTAGTGGTGGTTTTATTTTACCTAGGCATTCGTCAGGACAATGATAAACCCCGGCGGTATGGACTCTCTAATCGTCCACCCTAACCTGGGGGCGTGAAAGTGAAAAATTAATGAAAAAAAGTGATAAAAGTGCATAAAAATTGGAAGTGCCTAGGTAAAATAAAACCACCACTAAGGCTGAAACATGTTGACTAAGTTAAATCTGAATTAAACCATCCATTACCTTTGGCTTTATAATTCAGACACATAGAACCCTTTTTACTTGTGTCCTAGGGATCATTAATAAACTTTTTTTAGATACCCTTTAGACACTTTTAAGTTTAATTTAACCTCACAACACACCCTTCACACAATACCAGCTCCGCAGTCTCCTGGCGTCGCAGCACACCGAAGAGGCATTAGGTCTCTTCGGTGGGGCCCGATGATGAAGCATGACACTGACCAGGTCAGTGTGTGAGGGCTTTCTTCTCAAACCCAAATAGGGTGCGAACTCCATGAGTCTTTTGGCTCCATCTAAGTGGCTTATAAGAGACCTCAACCTCTCTTCTTTTGTTTATTGAACCCCAAAGGTAGGCAGAGGTAAAAGTAGATCGCACCTTAATCTCTATTTGTGGTAGGGTGGGCGAGCAGTAAGGCTTTATCAGAGGGTAGTGTTAAGCATTTGTTGTACACACTCAATGAGCAAATGACGTCATACACTCAAAGACTGAACTCAGACGAATTTTGTTTGTATAAAAATATTATCAAGGTATTTTCTTTCTAGAACCAAGCCAAGCCTGACACAGGTAAGTGAAATAAATGCTTTGCAATATATTATTCAGTGTTTACAAGGGAATGCAAGTCCAAATGCAGTTGTTTGAAACACAAGTGAGACAAGGTATTGAAATTACTGTACGGACTACTTTTTAGTTACTTTTTAGATTACTTTTTCTGCTCAGTGTGATATGCCTAGATATCACACCGGGACATTTCCTGGAGAAAAGGTGAGTAAAATCTGTTTTCCACAATTCTTAGTTTTAAGGTTTCCATACAAATCAACTCCACACTTAAAACATTTTTCAGAGAAAAACAGTCAATTGCTTCCTAAAGAGAGAAATTAAGTTAACAGTAACCAGGTAAGTAATCGGTTTTTGGGGTTGACCTTCTGGAGTTAGAACAAGGGTTCCCCCAGGGTCAAGAATACGTTCTTGTTACACCCTCAGCGGCACAAGGGCGGCCGGGTGCAGAGTGCTGACACCCAATGTTATCCAATAGGGGATAAAGGGCCTCCGGTTGGTGGCTGCTTACAAGCAGGCCACTGGGTTGTGGGAGCAAAGCTCCTGGTGTTAGGCTCAGTGCAAAGGGGGATCCGGTTTGGCATACAAAGTGCACCCACAGGGGCGCAGGGTTGGCTGGGTGCAGGGTGCTGTTTTGGCGTTGGGTTCCCAGTTGTTTTCAATGAGGACTTTCGGTTTTGGTTTACAGCTGCAGGCTTGGTCCAGGAAGACTTCTGGGAGGAACCAACAGCTCGACAGGTAAGTTGGAGGGCTCGTGGACGTAGGTGCACCTCGGGTTATCTTATCCAGGGCTCGGGTGGCTGGATGCAGGGGTGCTTTTTGTTGTCGGATTTCACTTTACCAAGCCTGTTGGGGGGTCTCCGTGCAGAGGTTGCAGGGGAAGTCGGGGAGTCCTAGAGGGATCAAATCACTGTAGACGTGGGCTCTGGAGCGCTGGGGGGCCTCGATGGGACGTGTGGGCCAATCGAACTTGGGCAGTAGGCGACGGATGCAGTGGTGGTTCAAGGCGTTGCGTTTCTTTGTCTTCAGCAGGCTCAGACTCTGTCTTGGGAGTTTTCTTTTGAAAAGAGCTGCTGTTCACAGGAGATCTGGTCTTCGTTGAAGGCAGTCAGCCCTCCCAGGGTTCTGCAGTCTCCTCTGCTGGGCGTCTTCTTTTATCCTTTTTAGGTCACGCATTTGAGACCTCTTGTATATACTTTAGTATATACTTATTATATACTTACATGCACTTTGTGGGCTCTGGAGATCAGCCCTAGAACTTGTCTGCTTCCGCTTAGGGTCTTTTATTTAATTTCAACTGCCTCTATTTAACTGTCTTGATAAAAACCAACCAGCAGAGGTCAGTAAAATACCAGATTTAGCATTCTCTAAATTCCTGTATCTCGCCACAGAGCGACAATGCCAAGCTAAATGCATGAAGTCTGCATCTTCCTGCTCGCATCTTACACATCTGGAGTCTTCCCTCAACCCGTATCTCTGAAGCCTCTGAGGCGTGTAGTACATTTGGTGCACATATTTATAATGGATTATCCTCGGGTTACCATTTGCAGTTAACATGCCAGTGAGTAGGCATGTAGTTGCCCAGTCTTCCTCTGACAACGTATCATCCAAGACCTCGCTCCATTTACCTCTCATCCCTTCTGTGTTTCTGCCAATGTCATTCTGCATGGTTGTGTAAAGTTTCGACACTAGGTGGGAGGCGGTGGGCGTGGTGAGAACTAGTTGCAAGGAAGTCAAGGTCTGGGGTTCTTCAGGGAACGTAGGAAAATGCTCTTTTACCGCCCTCTGTAACCTGTAATAGTTAAAGCTGAATAGTAGTGTCGGATTGCTAATGTAGTCCAATTTGTCTAGGGATTGAAAGACCCCATCTTTATACAAGTCTCCCATCCTATCAATGCCTGCTCGTCTCAGTAACTCCATCCCAATCTGCTCTTGTGTAACCGAAAGCGCCGGGTGATGTGCCAGTGGGAGCACTGGTGCATAGAGCGGGAGGCGATTAGTCACCTTGCCCATCAGCCTCCACGCTTCCGCGGTGGTGTTTACTGGATTTATGTCCCGCTCCTGTAATCTAGCTCGTTTATGCAGCAGTATGCAGGACAACGGGACCGGGTGGGCATCACCAGCTTCCACCGCCACATGTGTCAGGAAATTAATCTCGTGGTACCAGTAGTGCGCGAATTGCGCTTGTGCACATAAATAATACAGATATAGATCTGGCACTTTAAAACCCCCCGCAGCATATGGTAGTGACATCGTCTGTAAGTCCAACCTGGCTTGTTTTCCAGCCCAAACCAGATTTAGTACCAATTTTTTGATATTTCGGAATACCTCCGCAGGAGGTTTAATTGGGATGTTATTAAACAAGTACAGGAACTTGGGCAGGAGCACCATTTTCACAATTGCCACCCTGTCTGCCAGTGATAACGGTAGCTTATTCCATCGTTTAATCTTCTCATCTAATGATGAGATTGCTCTCCCATAGTTGGTCCGGATAACTAGTTCCGGGTCCCTGTGAAACCATACTCCCAAGTATCTGGTCGGCTCATCCTGCCACTCTAGTGCATAGTCCCTGGCCGTTGGGTGTGTGCCGTCCGTTAACGCCAGGACGAGGGACTTAGCCCAGTTGATCTGGAGACCTGAGTGCTGGCCAAATTTGATGTATTCGCGTAGTAGTGGGTTAAGATGCTGCTCCGGATTTTTTACGTAGAGCACCATATCGTTCGCGTACAGGGAGATGTGTATCGGACGTGTCGGTAGCTGTATGGCTGAGCAGTGGTGGTGTTGTCGAATTTTACAAGCTAGGGGCTCTAGTACTAAAGCAAAAAGCATCGGGGAGGGTGGACACCCCTGCCTAGTGCCACGACATATAGCAATAGGGTCCGAGATATGTCTGTTCACCCTAATGCGTGCTGTCAAATTTGTGTAGAGCATCGTGATCCAGCCTATGAAGATTGGAGGAAACCCCATACGTATCAGGACTGCGTGTAGAAATGGCCAATCTATCGTGTCAAACGCTTTGGCCGCGTCTAACAGAACCGCCACTGCCTTTACTTCCGGGGCCAGATAATGTGCCAGCGCAAATAAGGTGCGTGTGTTATGTGTCGTTGACCTGTCTGGTATGAAGCCAGATTGGTCGGGTCTTATCAGTAGTGGCAGGAGTGGCTTTAGTCTGTCTGCCAATAAACTAGCTATAATTTTGGTGTCCACGTTTATGAGAGATAGTGGGCGATATGAGACGCAATGTTCCCCATCTTTGCCTGGTTTTAGTAAAGCTATTAGCAAGGCTTCCCTCATAGATGTCGGAAGCTCTTGCGCCTCGTGCGCCTCCCCATATAGCCTCACTAAGTGTGGGGTGAGCAGGTCCACAAATGTTTTATAGAATTCTATCGTGAAGCCGTCTGGCCCTGGTGCTTTGCCATTTGGGAGACGTTTGATGGTGTCTACTACCTCTTCTACCGTGATAGGGCGAGCCAGGTATTCTCTGTGCCCATCAGACAGCCACGCTATTTCTACATGCGCCATGTACTCTAGTAATTCCTCTTGTGGTAGTGAGGGGCGTGCCTCATAGAGTGTGCCGTATGTGTCCATGAATGCACCCAGTATCCCTTTTATATTGTGTGTCATGTTACCCTCTTTGGTTTTGATAGCCGTAATGTTTTGTGGCTGTCGCCCGGTGCATATTTTCTCAGCTTGAGCTCTACCTGGTCTACCCCCCTCTCCATACCTCCTTGCCGTTTTTCGTTTGGAGATATATTTAAGCTCATCTTCTGCAAATTGTCTATGTTCTGTTAGGAGAACCTGTATTTCCCCTTATAGTGCTGTGTCTTTCGTTTGTGTATATCTGTGTTCCAGTGTGTGTATGGCGCTTTCGCGTGTTTTTAGTTGTTGTCTTATATCTTTTAATATGCCCGTGGTCGTGCTAATGCACACCCCCGCAATGTAGCCTTGAAGGCTTCCCACAGTAGGCAAGGGTCTTCTGTCGTGGGGCTGTTTAATTCAAAGTAGTCTAGTATTGCTTTATGTATAGTGTCGACGTATAATGGGTCTCGTAAGGCTGTAGCATTAAATCTCCATGTGAAGGGTGGGGGCACATAGCGCGGTATGTCTATCTCCAACAGTACAGGGCTGTGATCCAAAAGTGTTCGTGGGAGATGTTTTATGCGGACGGCCCATGACATCACTTCCTGTGTACCTAGCCAGTAGTCTAGCCTGGACCAACTTTTATGTGCAGCATTAATGTGCGTTGCTTCTAGCTCTCCAGGGTGTTGGACTCTCCATATGTCCCCCATTTGTAGGTCTTGCAGAATGTTCTGGAGTTTCGCCCTCGCCTGTACGTGTGGTTCCAGTGTGTTTGGCGATCTGTCAAGCCCCTCCTTTAATGCTATGTTGAGGTCACCTCCCCATAAAATATGTTCAACCTGGATATCTGCCAATGTGTTCCATACTTTCTCAAAGAAACCCGGGTCATCTATGTTCGGGCCATATGTGTTCACCAATGCCATCTTGTGTTGCCTCACAGTGCCCACCACCACTACACTCCTGCCCCCGGAGTCCATGTGTGTGTCCGAGATATCGAAATGCACCCCCTTTCTGATTAAGATGCTAACCCCTCGAGAGTAGGAAGAGTAGTTAGAGTTGGTGACCGATTCTGCCCATCTGGCTCCCAATGTGGATGTGTTGGCGGCCGCTATGTGCGTTTCCTGCAGGAAGGCTATATCCACATGCAATCTGTCAAAATATGCAAACATCTGCCGAATTTTCTTCGGATTGCCCAGGCCCCTGATATTCCACGTGATAAATTTCAACGTGGTGGCATGCGTCACGTCTGCAATTGTGGATTCGCTGGCTGTTGCTTGAGCTCCCCTCCCCACACAGTAGGGCAGCCGTGTTTTCCATCCCGCATGTGAGTGTACCTGCTCTGGCAATGAGCATAACGTTAATTACAGTGCATTCAGTAGATAAAGAGGTCGCAATGCTTCTCAGACACAGTGAATTAATCCGAACAATTCCCAATTCCCCCCTCCTCCCCCCTCCCACTTTAGCACCCCAACTTTGCCAAAGCCATCCCCATGTGGTAACAAAACTAGTAGCAAAACTTGAATTGGGGCGCACCCGCTTGAGGGTGTCACCAGGTGCACACGTCTCCATCCACATAGTGGATGTGGACGGGTGCGTTCGCTAATGTCATAATATTCGACTTTGTTTTCACCTCTCTTCCCCCGTCATAGTCAGTTAGCAATCTAATGTATCACAACTACAAGTTTACAGGGTCCCACTTTACATTGGTATGTCTGAAATCAGATATGGTACTTGAGTTCACAGCAGTTCCCTCCCCACTGATTTCATAGTGGTCCTCACCTTCTCAGTTGCGCAAGTTGGGCCCAGTGTTCGCCAGCCAGTATGTACGGCGCCGCAACATTTCGCCACCCCCATGCGGCCTCACGCACATGCTCCAGCACCATGGTTCCTTACTTGTCCCACAGCCTGTTAGGACTGTCAGATTACTCACTATGCAGAACTCTGGTTCACAACCAAAATGTCAACAGTTCCTGTTCGTGAACCTTCGTCTGTTTCACAGGTGTTGCTATCTCACTCTGTGGGTGTCGTCTGTAAGTCTCTAATTGCCGCAACGTAGACCCGCAAAATTTCAGTGTGGTTTGAGTTCGCAGGCGTCACCTTTATCATGTAGTTCTGTATACATCGGTGACATATGTTTTTTCAGCGGCTCAATCGTTATCGCTGGTCCGGTCATCTCTGTCTTGTGTCTTGCGCCGTTTGCCCATCTTCTTGACATATTCCTGCGCTGCTTGCACCGTTGGAAGAACCACGGGTTTGCCCGCATTTGTGATTTTGAGCTTCGCTTGATATAACATTGCATATTCAACACCCAGCTCTCGCAGCTTCTTTTTAACTGGTGCGAATTCCTTGCGTGCCAGCTGCACCGCCATTGCATGGTCAGGGTAGAATTCCAGGGTATTGCCTTGATAAGTGATTTTACCCTTTTCTCTGGCCAGTCTGAGGACTGTGTCCCTTTCTCGGTAGTTGAGTAGGCGGGCAATTATCATGCGCGGAGTTGCTCCTGGTTTTGGAGTTGGCGCCAGGGAGCGGTGCGCACGTTTGACGAGGAACACAGAAGATAGGTTTTCAGCACCAAATAGTTCTGTCAGCAATGTCTCAATGTAGCTTTCCATTCTGCCAGTGTTTGTGGATTCCGGCAGGCCTGATATGCGGACGTTATTTCGTCTCGATCTCGCTTCTTGGTCCTCCACCTTAGCTTTGAGGACCTCCAACGTTTTTTCCATGCCGTCGCACACCTTCGTCGTGGTTCTGGAGTCGTCCTCTACTCTGGAGATCCTTTGTTCCGCCTCCACAATCCGATCGTCGTGCTTTTCTATTTTCGCCGCCATACTGTCTACCCGTTGCACCACATTGTCTAGCTTGTTATTATACTCTGTAGACTTTGTTGGATCGCCCTTAGGACTGCCTCCATGCCGGTCCCCTCATTGGCGTCTTGCTCCCCTTCCACATCTGAAGTGGTCGCATTGGTTTTGTTTTGCTTCCTGGCCTCAAAGGGCAATTTAGTTTGCTGCTTGTCCGGTTTTCCCATGGTAGTGGTGTACTTTAGGGGGCTTTGTCACGGGTTCCCTGGGTTTACCGGTGTTGCTGCTCGCGTGGTGGCGAGAGTGCGTCTTTGGGGTGTTTTCGCCGTCCGCTGCGATGTAGAGTTATGCATCTGCTAATCCGTTCATCCGCATGGTCGCCTTATAGTCGTACTACATGAATTCTGGGGCTGAGATGGCAGCTGTAGGGCCCCTCGTTAGCTGCACTGCGCTTCACTATGTTGGCTCTGGTTATGTCCGCAGCGCCTTGTGGAAGATTCGTTGCCCGGGAGCGTTAGGACTATGGTTATTGCCTGTCTGCACCACCATACTGAACGCTCACCCACAGCCCACTGATGTCACGCATGCAGTCCCCTGTGCATCACCCACCTCGCTAGTAGCCTGTGAGGTTTCGTCGTGCAGCCTGCCTTATCCTCACGTTTTCCCCCGTGTCTGATGTGCGGGCTTTAGCGGGTTACTCACGGTTCCTTTTGGCAGTCAGTCCGCTGGGTTGTTCACTCGGCTCCGTCACTGAGTGATAGGCGCCATTTTTTTTCATATCTCTTCTGATTCCGTAGGTTGGCAGCTCGTCCCCCAATCGAGCAGGAGTTGTGCACGAGTCCGTGATGGTCTACTCCTTCATGCCGCTTCAGTCGCTTTGCTGGCTGGATCACCTGGAGTATCCCTGCCCTCATGCGTCCCCACACCAGCTCACCATCGCCGTGTACATTTTGCGTTCAATTGTCACCGCCATTTTGACCGCCGTGGAACGCAACTGCTTAATTTTCTCTGCTTACGTTTCCTTCAATGCTGCACATTACCGTTTTGGCATCCTGCAGTCTGACTACTGTGAGGTCGCAATTTAGTCAGCGCATCTCTCAGTCCCGTTTGTGGTTGCAGGCTCATGCCCAGCAGAGTCGATCACCGGGAGCGGCCATCTTAGTTCGCCCCTCGCCTCCGCTCCGTTTTTCACCTGTTCGACCAACATCAACCATCAGGTAGGAATTTTGACACTGCTAGTGTATGTGGGTCATGTTCCGATTGCCAATGGTATCCTTATCTTCGCACTGGGGGTATTTTCAGAGGTGCAAACCCGCTTTTGTTTGCACCCGTCCGGCGGAGCTGACTGACTAGCCAACCATCCCGCAGTGCGCCCTCTAGCGCCCCCTCCATAATGATGAACAATTTCATAATATTTATACTGAATACTTCAACATGATGTGTATTACGGCTCTAATATCATATAGTCACTCAGTAAATCTAGGTTCTTTCTCAATGGGAACGAACACAGAGTCAGTTTTGATAGACCAAAGAACAGACCAGGCAGAAAACCAGTGAAAACAAAACATCCATTCGATCATGAACATTGTACCTAGGACTCATTCAGGACAACTATTTCTGAACAACTCATTGAGACGGAGATTCTCTCATATTAGCACCCCTTAACAGAACCGTTTGGAGGGGAAGCATATTTTGGTAAAGGGATTTCTATCAAAGGGATATGTCTGAATCGTGGTAAGGTTATTTTGGCAAAAAAGGGGAGCAAATACTTACCAGTTTCCACGCTACACGAAAGGGAGCGGTAAATAGGTTTCACAGTGGTTTACATGTTCTCTCTGCGTCAGTAAATAGTAGAGATCTGGGGGGCAGAGAAGTCATACCTCATAATGGACTGAATCTGCACTTTTAAGGGGAGGGTTTTTGATTTTAAAAAAGAGAAGGAGGAAAAGATGAAGGATAGCTAGTCCCAGTTTATCGTATAACCGATTCAGTACCTGTGAGGACAGGGTCTTCCCCAGCAGGTCCGGCGACAAGAGTTCTTAGTGTGCTCGGTGTTCAGGAATCAATAATCAGGTTGGGTATCCTATGTGCTTGAAGAAATTGGAGAGGGTCTAATAGAAGAGAGGATACAGTTCTATAAATATGTAAAGCCTAGTCCTCCGCCGTTTGTTAAGTGAATAATGCTAAGTGCTATCCAGTCCTAATGCGATAATTTTTATACAGTGCACAAGCAAATGTGTACCTTTTCTGACGTAGTAGATATACAGAAAATGTTCAATCGGAGGCTAGTGCTTCTCTTTAGGCAGCCTTCAATTGGATCGGTGGTGGTCTTCCGTAATTAGGATGGATATTCTGCAAGAGATCATCATACACTTTAAGCGGTATCTCTAATGTAGTGCCGAGTGAATTTAGGTCTATGGCCCTATTTTGTCAAGAATGTGCCGGGTAGGAACAAAAATAGGAAATAGCATGGGGAAGGTCCCGTACAGATTAAAAAGGCATCGTATAGAGTAATGACCAAAGAAACTACTATAGGGATGCGAGGAGGGACAGAGGATAGACTCACGTCCTCGGGTGAGGGACGGTAAAATCCAGGGAGAGGAAAGGAGGGCTCGTAGGACCAAGGTGCTTAGCGTAAAGCTTAGCTAGCATAGCCTAAAAAGAAGTGCTCTTACCCAGTTCGCAAGATAATGGGAAGACCGCTTTGCAGCCAAAGCTTCTGCGATAGAATACGGTAGGCTGCTACAGTCAGGGGCAGGACAAGGGCAGAGTGAGTAGATAACGAAATGACGCCCTGCAACAAGTATAAACATTTGAATTAAAAGGAGCAAGTCTGGCATGGCAACAAACCATGTCACAAACGGGTGGTGGGGTGGGCGAAGGGGTTAAAGGGTGCCGTGCATAATTTACCTGAGTAGTAGGGCTCCACATGGACCGCGGGGCGGCGTCCTCTCTCGGGGAAGAATTTAGCAGGACTGGAGAGCCAGCTAGTGGGCATTATAAGGCTCCGTCCATAATGGATATCAGGTGTGTTCGAAGAAACAACAAAGAGGACAGACACTGGATGGCTGATAGTCACGGCAGCGGCCATCTTGAAGTGGATAAGACTTCGAGAGTAAATATGTGGATGGAGTATCAACTCTGGAGGGGGGCCATGAGGGGAGTCCTAATCACAGCAAGGCATGGGATGGGGGGCATTCGGAGGAAGTGGCCGTTTTCAACAAAATGCTGTCAGGCATGGCAGAAGGAATGAACAATTATTGGATCATGATTACAGAGAGCGGCCATC
Organism: Lissotriton vulgaris; assembly: GCF_964263255.1. NCBI lineage: Eukaryota > Metazoa > Chordata > Amphibia > Caudata > Salamandridae > Lissotriton > Lissotriton vulgaris. Next base: position 838,744,490 of record NC_141696.1, on the reverse strand, counting down.
TTGGAGAGGGGAAACCTCTCGGGCAGATATAGACAAAAAGGCGCGTGTTCATGAGATTTAGAGCGGGCGGTGGGTTAATACTTATAATTGATGGCTGTGGTTACAGGAGCGGCCATCTTGGAGAGGAGAAACCTCTTGGGCAAATATAAATACAAAGCGCGTGTTCAGGGAATAGAGAGCTGGCGGGGGGTTTACTCAGCGAGTCACATAGTGAATATGTGGATACATTTTTCAGTCGTGAAACTCTCTGATAGGAGATGCCGGGGAAATAATCTAATTCACAGGAGGGCATTAGACCATGGGCATTCTTCATTGTGGCCTTTTTGCACAGAATTAAACATAAATATCCAGAAAACCTCCCTTTTTTTACGCAGACTGGTGGGGTCAACCCCCGGTTTGGCCATTATTTTCTCCAAAATAAACCATTGGAGTTCTCTTTCAGTGTGGCTTTAATACAGCCAATGTGTGACCAGGGGGGCAGATGTTTTCTTGTTCCGGATATTCGACTTGTGTTCACCGATCCTAAGATGGCAGTCCCGTCCAGTTTCCCCAACATATGGGAGATCACAAGGACATAAGATGACATAAATGATATTTGCAGTACGGCAGTTATTCATTTTTTTGTTTCGTGCCACCGATATGGTGCGCTCAGTGGTACTCACTGAGTCGCCTAATATGGCGTGGGGGCAAGCATGGCAAGTGCCACATCGATGGTTACCGAGGATAGGGTCCAGATTGGTAATGGCGTTTGAATACTAGGGGGGCCTCCGGCATTTTGCCCATGACAAGATCGTTTCCTAGATTTCTGTTCCTTTTAAACGCGAATATGGGTCGGCCAAGGGGGGTTTTGTCTTTCTCCAAGTTAAGGAGATGCCAACTGGAGTTTATGATCTGTCGTACTTTGTGATTCATATTAGAGTGGCGGGTGATATACACCAGTTGTTCCATGGGTTCAGTGTGTTTAGGTAGGAACATAAGGTCTCGATTGGCATACCTGGCTCTTTTGAATGAATCCTTAATGAGTTTTCTGGGGTAGCCTCGGTGTAACAATTTTTCTTTAAGGGTGTCTGATTGGGATAGATAATCACGTATGTCCATACAATTCCTTCGAATACGGAACTGACTGTAGGGAATACTTCCCTTTTGGCTCCTCTGGTCAAAGCTGGTGTATTGCAGTTGGGTATTCCTAGCTCTGGGCTTGGTATATAGGGATACTCCTAGGGTGTTTTCCTGGTGTTCAACCCAGATGTCTAGGAATTCGATTCTTTTGTTGCTGTGGTGACAAGTGAAGCGTAAGTTGGAATCCGCTGCATTCAGCCGGGTAATGAATTCCTCCAGAGATATATGGTCCCCCTTCCAGATAAAGAAGGTATCGTCGATAAATCGACGCCAACCCCTAACATTTGCATAGAAGGGGGCCATTTCATTGAAGATGTTAATACGTTCAAATTCACCCATGTATAGACAAGCGATGCTTGGGGCACAACTGGTCCCTATACTGACACTGTTAGTTTGTCTGAAAAGGGAGTTGTTGAATTCAAAGTAATTTTCATAGAGTACCAATTCAAGGCACTGCAATATGAACTCAGATTTGGTAAGGTCAGGTCTAGTAATTAGTATGTTTTCAATAGTGTCATATGCTCCTCTCTGCGGGATGTTAGAATCGAGCGATTCGACGTCGAGAGTGACAAGCAACTCCCGGTTGTCAAAATACGGGGTACCTTCCACCAGGCTGATGATTCAAGTTCAATGACCATAGGTTGGAGAAATTTGTCTATGTACTTGGACAGGGGTTCGGTGGCTGATCCTATGGTAGAGACTATCGGCCGTAGAGGAGGATCAGTGCAGTTCTTGTGGGTTTTGGGGACCCCATATATAATAGGTATTCTGGTGATTTTAGGGGTCAAGAATTCTGCCTCAGATTCACAGATCCAGTTAAAGTCCACAGCTCTTTGTACCATGGTCAAGATTCTTTGTTTGAGTGTTTAAGGTGATCTTTTGGTAGTGACCCGAGAAGGAGAGGAGGTCATTCATTTTGTTGGTGTAGTCGGAGGTCTCAAAGACATGGGGGAGTGACCACAATCCCTAATCCTGATTGGGGAGTGCCTGCCATCTGCAAGATAGCAGGCACTTAAGAGTGGACTTCACCTCGCCTCCCCCACCTGAGGGGTGGGGTTGGCAGAGGTGGGCACACCTTCTGGGCTGGCTAATTTTTCCTTCCTGGGGGTCGCATTACAAAGGCTGCAAGTCCTTTGAAGCTCCCCTGCCACAGATGGCTCTTCCTGGACTGGGGAGGTGTGAACACCTGCACCCAGGAAGGGCTTTGTTTCTGGGCTCAGGGAGCAAAGGCTCCCCCCCCACGGGTCCACAAACGTGTCTTGTGGTGGCAGGCTGGAGTGTACCAGTCAGGAAACCCACCAGAGGCTGGTCGTTTTTCAGGGGGCATCTTTAACAAGCCCTCTGATTGCATTTTTCTTTGAGTTCCACACTGACATCAGTGTGGGTTTAATGTCCTGAGGAGTTTTATACCAAACTTCTCGGTTTTCATTTTCATTGTAGCCAATATGGTGCTGTGGAGGTTGTAATGACAACCTCCCAGTACCATATACTCTTAATGGCAGCACTGTACATACAATGTCTAAGAAAGGACTTAGACACTGTAGGGATACATGGCTCATGCACCTGTACCCTCACCACTGGTATAGTGCACCCAGCTATAGTGGTGGATGATCTATGCCAAGGCAGTGGGTTGTAGGCATGGCACACAGGGATGTGTGCCATGTTGACTCTTCACTTTGTTCTGCACCAAAACACGCAGCCTGCAAAGACAGTGTGTGAGTGTAAATGTAAAGGGCCTCTAAGGGTGGCACAATATGTGGTGCAGCTGGTCACATTGCCCTGGGTACTTGGGGTACCATTTACCAGGGGCTGACCTGTGGCCAGGGTGCCAATTGGGGTTGGTACAGTTTTGGAGAAAGAACACAGGCCCTGGGAACCTCATTGGCAGGGACCCAGGGCACATCAAGTCAAAGTGCATCAGTAGTTCTGGCAACAAGTGGGGGTGTTACTGCAACAGAAATCCAGCTTCTCACAGTACCGCTCAGTGGGAAGCACAGATCTTTCTGGAGCCCCAACACTCTTTCCAGAAAACATATGTTCAAAAACTTCATAGTGAAAAAGGGATCTTATATCATTATAAATATTCTTCAGTTAACATTTTTCTTAGCTTTGCAACTTTCATGAAGTAAAAGCAACCGATTGTGACAGACAGAAAAGTTAATTTCGGTTAACTTCATGAAAATGCCTAGATGGTCCTGCTTTAAAACTCCCCTAAAAGCTGGGTGTTTAGCCTGCCACTAAAAGAAATATCCCTGTCACGGTAGAGATGGAATGGTGTATGATGCCTATTGTGGATCAACATAGAGCACTCGCTTCCTTACCCTGTTCCATCAGCTGTATTCTTATCCACTAGCAACTGGAAACCTAACAAGGAACTCACCATCCACGCTCCCACTAAAAGAATATTACGTAAATGCAGTAAATTCCCCTTGACAAACCAAATCTGTCTGGTGTATTAATTCACCGAAAAACGGCTCTCTGTCCATTCTGGGCATGGAATAGACAAAGGCATCTTTATTCTTATATATTATTTTCAAAGGGATTCTTTTTGTAATTTCTGGGACACCAATCCATAGACAAAAATATGCTGTATGGAAGAAAGAAACATTCTAATATATATGACAATGCTCTAAGGCACATTTGCCTCCTCTGTGTTTCACACCCTTATGCTAAATCCTTTAGCACCTCACATGTTCACATAATTTAGCTTTCCTCGAACAGCTGATGGTGGGAAGTGCTGCTTTTTGTGCCACTGCAGACCAGCAACATCTTAGCTTCCTGAATAGAACAGTGTTGCCTTGTTGCTACCATCTTATTCTCAGATTGTGACATCATTGGTTCTTACCAGAGTAAGATGGCTTTGTGACATCAAAGAATCTTCAGGGTCGCTAAGGCGCTGGAGTGTCAACATTGGCAGCTGTAGTCAAGACTTTGCCGCCATCTTTGTCAAAGTTGTTACAAGCTACAGAATTTGTTTCTGGTTTAGAGATTTTGTCAGACCTCAACCTACGTCATTATAAAAATTCTTTACTGTTACATCTTTGTGACATGACAGGTAAGGAATTCCTCATTTTATATTTTAAATGGCTCATTTATTCCCATACATATGGCTTGATTAGATTAAAGTCTGGACTTGTTGGCAGAGCATTGCAGTGATAAAGTAACTTGATATTAATGTCTCATTTTGCCCCTTCATGTTGTGTCCTTCATCATAAGTAGCAAGGACATATCAAGAATCAATAGCCAAACATCAGAGTCTTTGATATGTTCCTCCTCATTCACACCTTATCGCAGTACTTTTAGCTCTGTTAGCACTTTAGTACTGGAGACTTTCTACCTTGACTTGACATGTAAAAACAACGTAGCTATAGAGCCTAGATAATCACTGAAAAAATCCTCATCTCTGTCCATACTGTGTTTCCAATGATTAACACACGTTGTAAAGCTAAGGGCTACGTTTTTAGGACATTATTAGCTCTAAACTCTTCATTGATATAACTACCAGGCAAATAGAATGAGAAAGGAGAGTGAAACACTAAAGAGAGTACCAAAGACAGAAATAAGAAATGAGGAAGATGTCGTAATGAAACACTCTCTTAAACTGATCAGCGGCTTAGGGACACTCTACACTACAGACCTATATAAACCATTCTTTCTAAACTACCTACTCTGTGTTAGAACACATCCGCATTAATCTGACACATTCTATTTCTGCATATGCTTCGTGTACTACCCTGGCAGCAATTTGCTCTCATTGTTATGCACTAAGAAGTCCACCCCTACATTGTCTTTCATGATTTCCTCAAATTAAATTTTTTTAGAAACAAGTGGGGCGGGGCCAAGACTCCGATGGAGTAGGACGCACCTTGCAGTGTCTCCCTCCTCCAGAGGCCAACCTAAAGAAACTAGCAGCCGTGGGGCCTTGGGGGCACAAACAGGCCCCTTCCTAAACTCCACCAACCTATTTACACCGTATCTGCAACCCGCTTTGTCTTCCAGGCCTGAGCTGGGGGCTGATACATAGTGGGCAACCGGAGAGAGCTTCTTCGCCCACCATCTTGGGCCTGGGGATCGTGGAAGAGTCCAGACCGGTGGGGACCCTGGCCAACGATTATTGGTGACCGGGGAGTGGTGCCTGAATACCAAGGGCATGGACGGGCCTCCGACGCCCCCACTTGGGGGGGGCTTGATTGTCAGACCCGGCTGTAGCTGAGCAGATCGTTGGACTGGTGGGGGGGTCAGGACGGGCCTCGCCTGCTCAGCGCCCGTTTGGACCCACCTTCTCGGATCTCTTTGGGACCCAATCTGTGTGGTGGTATCAGCGGGGATGTGTCCTCAAGCGATTGGACTGTTACCTGGGGGGCCTCTGTCATTTGAGGCCGGCGACGTCATCATCAGGCGGCCACCTTGCAGGCTTCCTCCCCGTGACTAACCAGGAGAGGAGAGGCGAAAACTCCCCACCTGTGCTGCCTGAGTTGAACTGTGGCAACCCCCAGCGGGCAAAGAGGAGTGATCCTGCTGCCCCCGAGTGGAGGTGCTCCATTCAGCAGGTTCCTGCCTCGGGGAGTCCCTGCCAGCGTGGGTATCGGAGAAAAAGACGCCCGCCCTCATCGGAAGCCATGATGTTTATCGAGCTGAGTGTGGAGACTGGAGTGAATCTACGCCACGCACAGACGGAGCTGAGGCGACCAGCTGTGCATTCGGCAAGCGTACCCAACCCCATACATCTGCACTCCAGTCTTTGACGTTCAGTGGCCAGTGAGGCGGGGCTGGACCCTTTGCCGTTAATCTGTCAAAGCCTTGGGGTGATCGACCTTGTGGGGGCCACCACGCTATGGGGTTACAATTGTTTGAACTAAGGGGGCTACGGGAGACCGGCTTTGCAGTCGGACAGCGAGCTTGACCCCCATCCTGTGTCCTCCATGTTTGGCCTCAGGTGAGAACCTGACTTGAGGGTTGGGTGCTTATTTGATTGCTCTTTGCCTAACTCAGAAAAAAGTGCAAGAGGGACCCTGAGAACACTGGTTCTGGGGGCAATTCCAATCCAGGGAATAATACAATGAGAAACAAGAACAAAAGGCCCCACTACAAACAATATGAATGGGCAATAGCTCCAAATGTAAAAATGTCACCCACCAAAAAGCTGATATCACAATTATTTATTCATCGTATTTTCGGTAGCGATGTGTTTGTAAGAGACATTTATTAGTAATAGATTCCTTACCTTAGAATTACCCCAGACATCAGACTGGATCCATAGAAATTCTATCTTAGCAGACCCATGCTCGTCAGTTGGTGGCGACGGCTGACTCTGCACCCGTCATCGGCATTGTGGTCGCCGGTATCAAATTGCGTTGTCTGCTTAGATGCCGCCACTGCATGCTGAAGTCAGTTCTGACATGACTTTTCACACCAGGGGCCTCATTTATGAGGCCATGCGTCACTTTTACGCTGCCGGTGCGTCACTTTTTGTGACGCACCAGCAGCGTAAAAAAATGTGCCTTGTTGCACCATATTTACAAAGTGACGCCTCTAGGTAGATGCGTCACTTTGTAAACCCCTGCGCTACATTATACCTGGGCCAGGTATAATGTATGCAGGGAGGCGTTCTGATGCAAGAAAAGGTCATAGAAGTGACGCAGTGAAATCTATGAGATTTCACTGCGCCACTTCTAGGACACAGATGCATCTATTTCCTACGCCTGCCTAACAGCAGGCGTAAGACTGACGCAGGCCCTTTCACATGGGGCTTGCCCCATGTGAAAGGACACATTGCTGGAGTTGCGTCACTTTTGTGACACACTCCAGCAATGCGTCACTTTTGCGCCATACCGATACGTCAGAAATACTGACGTATCTGTAACTCCTTGCGCAATGATTCGTCATACTGTAAATATGACGCATCATTGGTGTCACAAGGAGGGCGAAATGAAAAGTGTCGCATCGCTGTTTACACGCAGCGATGCGTCACTTTTCATAAATGAGGCCCCAGAAGCGCAAAGCCATGCAAGACCCTGACCACTTGCGCACAAACCTAGGGCCCTGTAAGGGAGTCCCTATACCTATGTTATGTTATGATTTCTTGTATAGCGCATGACTCACCCGGGGGCATCTCAGCGCTTCCCTAGAAGTCAGTTCGCAGAACGGGAAGTGTTGGACAGGCCACATGAAGGGCCGCCCCCCCCTCGGCCCGACCAGGCCCGAGCCCGGACACACAAGGGCCACACACCACCACTGCTCGTCTTCCGTCCCCTCCGGGACCCCGGCCCCTGAACATATCGACCTCGTGGGCCTGACCCACTACTGGCCCGCGCGCCCAGCCTGGGCGCCATCTTGGACACTCCACCACGAGGCCGCCTGGCCCCCGGCCGACCTCAACCCTGGGCCTAGCCAGGCCTCAGACATCCCGGCACCACCATCCACCCAGGAGGTGAGCGGGCTACTTGGCAAGTCAATGGGAGAAAGAGGCGTCGATGGCTCTCCCCCGCCAAGTGCCGCTCGCCCATCGCCTCCCCGGGCGCTGGCTCCACCCCCCTGCTGGGTGTCTGGACTCCCTCATCCCGGACCTCCCGACCTCCAAGTGCGAGGGTCCGGACATCAAAGGGCACCAGCCCTATAACTGGGGCAGCTCCAGAGCAGGAAGGCAGTTGTATCCTGGAGTCGAGAGACGCAGAGAAGAACTCATCCTTGACGGACTACTGGCGCTGCCGTAGCCCTGCCTTGCGCATCATCATCCTGCCTGCTGGCGCTGCCGCAACCTTCGTAACCTTCGTAAACCTTCATCGTCGTCGGGACCTGCTGGCGTGGCCGCGGACCGTTTGTAACTACCATCTTCATCGGGACCTGCTGGCTCCGCCGCGGACCGTCGCTTCCTTCGTCCATCTCGGGACCTGCTGGCTCCGCCGCGGCCCGATCATCTAGAACGCCGAGCTCGAGGATTGAGAGCTATACCCATCTTTTGGTAACAAGACTGTCCCGCTACCCTTCTCCCAAACCAGAGACCAGAATCGAGGGGACCCCTGAGTCCAGACCTCCTTGTACCATTCATCGTACTTAAAGAATTACCTATAAAGTATCGTTGAACTTTACCCTTGTGTGGTGTCCGTCTGTGGGGGGGGAAGTTACTTGTCTGTACGGTCGTCGGAGACGGCTCTCCCCGGAGACCTCTCCCCTTATCCTCGGCCGACCCTCCCGGTCCGTCTAACATTGGTGGCCAGCGGCGCGATCCGAATCACCGCATTATCGTACAGAGAGTAGCTCACCCCACGACGAAATCACGATGTCAAACAAAGAAAGCGGATCCACCGAGAAATTTCAGATGGAGAAATTGGACGAGTACAGCCATCGTGAATTAAAACAATTCTGCATCGAACTAGGTATCGCTACCACCGGTCTAAGTACCAAGGACGATTTCAAGCATGCCCTAGAGTCTTGGGCAGAAACCGGGGCTGCCGGAACCCCCGATCAAAACATCGCAGCAATAGAAAAAAACACCACAGCCCCTGAGGAGCGAAGAACGGGTCTCTCGCAAGACGAGATCCAGGAACGAGAAAAAACCCGACTACACGAGCTGGAAATGGCCCGGCTCAAAATGGATGTTGAACTTAAGTTGGCCGAACAAAAAATAAACTTAGAGCACCTGCGTCTCCGAGAGGAAAGAGAGGAAAAACAGAGACAAAGGGAGCTCGAGGAGAAGAAATTGGCATATGAACACGAGCGAAAATTAGCTGAGATCGACCTACGCAAGCAGAATAAAGAAGTAGGGGTGCCCGAGCAACCCCACACCCCAGGGGCAACAGAGAAAAAGGTACACATCCCCAAGGATGTCGTTCGAGAATACTTCCGAGAGGACGACATCCAGCAATGGTTTAAGGCCTACGAAATCGCTATGACCGCCCACCGGATCGATAGAAGCGACTGGGGAGCCGGTCTATGGGGGAGATTCCTCAATGAGGGCCGTGACGCCCTGCTACAGCTCCCGGACCACCAGATGACCTCCTATGACCATATGAAAGCTGCACTCCTCACCCGCTATGGCCTCACACCCGAGATGTACCGTCAGAGGTTCCGAGACTGCACCCGCATCCCGGGTACAACTTGGGTAGACTATGTAAACTATTTTAGCCGAGCCTTCGAGGGCTGGATCAAAGGAAGCAAGGTCACAACTTACGAACAACTCTTCCATCTCATGGTATGGGAGCATCTATCGAACAATTGCTTCATTGAGCTCCGCCAGCACCTCCTCGACAGCAAATTGACCGATCCCCGGCAGCTCGCAGCCGAAGCTGACCGGTGGGAAATCACCAGAGTGGGCCGAAATGGGTCCTATGAACAGAGCCGGAACAACAACGGTCAGCACCGTCCCCGAGGAGGAGGAGGAGGCCAAGGACGCGGAAGAGACAACGCTCCGGTCACCCCCGCTACCAGCACCACCCCCCCGGCCAACCGGGGCAGCACCCCGGCGCGACCGGGATATCGAGCCAATGTTACGTGCCATCGATGCCAACGAGTCGGCCACTATGCAAACGACCCAAACTGCCCCCAGTATCAGAGCCCAAGACCCCGCCAAGTAGCCGCTGCTGCTCTGGGGGAGGAACAGATCTCAGAGGAACAAGAAGAATTTGAGCAAGAGCATCAAGAATGGGAGCCAGCCGCCATGGCTCTAGCATGCTTAGGGGGGAAAGACATGGTCCCGCGGGTCCCCCTACCCGCTAACACCCAGAAGTACAGCCAATGGGTGAGCATCAATGGACGCCGGGCCGAAGCCCTCCGTGACACCGGAGCCAGTATAACAGCCGTCCGCTGTCACCTGGTGACCCCAGAACAGTTCCTACCAAACATTCTCTGCCCTGTCCGTTCAGCCGATAACTCAGAGAGTCTGTGTCGGATGGCCTGCGTCCCTTTCGAATGGGGAGGGGTCTCCGGCATGTTGAAAGTAACGGTCCGAGACGATGCCCCCGTAGACTGCCTCCTGGGGAATGACCTTGAAAGCTCTCCGTGGGCAGCCGTAGAACGACGAGAACACCTGGGGATGTTAGGCATCCCGGACTGGGCATGCGTCACCACCCGGTCCATGGCCGCCCGTGCCAAACCCCGACCCGAGGAACCCGAATGGCCGGCGCCTCCGCCTCCGGTCGCCCCAGCCGAAACCACCGACCGTGACGTCCCCCCAGAACCAGCTCAACCTCCAGACCTCGCTAACCTCGATCAGTGGCCTCAAGAGGGGGGGCCCACGCAAGAACAGTTTCGCCAAGAACAGAAGACCTGTCCCTCCCTCGAGGGACTCCGACAACAAGCCCTCGCCCAAAGCGCAGGGGATACCTCCGGAACTCATTGGATCTACTGGGACAATGATTTGCTATACAGTGAACAAAGAATCGCGGAGTTGGGGGCCAGCCGAGTGCTAGTGGTACCCCTCCGTTTCAGAGACTTTCTGCTAAACCTGGCCCACGATGTCCCCCTGGCTGGACACCTGGGTCAAGATAAAACCTACAGCCGCCTGGTGACCCACTTCTTCTGGCCCAAAATGAGGGACGATGTACACCAGCATTGCCGATCTTGCCCCACGTGCCAAGCCAGTGGAAAGAGCGGCCGCAAACTAAAAGCCCCCCTGCAACCTTTTCCCGTGGTCACCACCCCGTTCGAGAGGGTCGGGATAGACATTGTGGGGCCCCTGGACCCGCGTACAAAACAAGGCCATCGGTTCATCCTGGTGCTAGTGGACCACGCCACCCGCTACCCCGAGGCTGTTCCCCTGCGGACTGTGACAGCCCCGGTAGTCGGCCGGGCTCTGATGGGAATCTTCTCCCGTGTGGGCTTCCCCCGAGAAGTCGTCAGCGACAGAGGCACGAACTTTATTTCCAAATATATGAAGTCCCTCTGGCAACAGTGTGGGGTTACCTACCGATTCACGACCCCCTATCACCCTCAAGGAAACGGACTCGTTGAGCGGTTCAACCGCACGCTCAAAGGGATGATTGGGGGGTTGGAAGAGCCCCTCCGTCGCCAGTGGGATGTGCTGCTGCCGTGCCTCCTCTTCGCATATCGGGAGGTCCCCCAGAAGTCCCTCGGCTTCAGCCCGTTTGAACTGCTGTATGGACATCCAGTACGGGGGCCGCTCAGCCTAGTCAAGAAGGCTGGGAGATGCCCCCTCTAAAGAACCCCCCAGATGTCTTCCGGTACCTCCTAACCCTCCGCAACCAGACCCGGCGGTTCAGAGAGCTGGCAAAAGCCAACCTAGAGGCCAGCCAAGAGGACATGAAAAAGTGGTATGACCGGAATGCCTCCTCCATCGAATTTGAACCTGGGCAACAGGTATGGGTGATGTCCCCCACCGAACCCTGCGCCCTGCAAGACAAGTGGACGGGGCCCTTCAAAGTAGTCGAGCGCAAGGACCCTGCCACCTATCTCATCGACATGGAATCTGCCCGGAACCCCCTCCGGGTCCTCCACGCTAATAGACTGAAACCCCACTTTGTGCGTTCAGAACTCAGCCTCCTGATGGCCACAGACAATGGGGCCGAAGAAGACTCCGAGCCCCTCCCTGACCTCCTACGGACTCGGGAGAAAGACGGCTCCGTGGATGGGGTCCGACTCTCGGAGGCCCTCACCCGGGAACAACGCCAGGAGTGTCGAGACCTTCTGTTGCAGTTCGCCAGCCTGTTTTCCCTTACCCCAGGTGTCACTTCCTGGTGTGTGCACGATGTGGACACGGGGGACAACCCCCCTATCCGCCACCGGGCCTACCGCGTGCCAGATCGGGTACGGGCCTGCATCCAGGAAGAAGTAACCAAAATGCTCACGCTCGGGGTCATCGAGCCCTCAGACAGCCCCTGGGCCAGCCCTGTAGTACTGGTCCCCAAAGCAGCCGCTCCCGGCACCACACCAGAACTCCGGTTCTGCGTCGACTACCGGGGCTTGAATGCGGTCACCCGAACAGACGCACATCCTATCCCCCGGGCAGACGAACTAATCGACCGCATGGGGGCTGCCCGCTACCTCAGTATTTTCGACCTGACGGCGGGCTACTGGCAGATCGGCCTCACACCCCGGGCCCAAGAACGTTCTGCCTTCTCCACTCCTGATGGCCATTACCATTTCAAGGTCATGCCCTTTGGCATGAAGAATGCTCCAGCAACATTTCAGCGGCTCGTCAACCAAGTCCTGGCAGGGCTCGAAGGATTCAGCGCCGCCTACCTAGACGACATCGCTGTATACAGCCACCATTGGCCCGAGCACCTCCACCACCTCCGAGCGGTGCTACAGGCCCTCCAGCGGGCTGGCCTCACGATTAAGGCCAGCAAATGCCAAATTGGTCAGGGGTCCGTAACCTACCTCGGACACCAGGTGGGAAGCGGCCTGGTGGCCCCTCTGCAGCTCAAGATTGCCGCCATCCAGTCCTGGCAGCCCCCCATCACCCAGACCGAGGTACGCGCCTTCCTGGGCCTCACGGGCTATTACCGAAGGTTCGTGAAAGACTATGGTACCATAGTGGGGCCCCTCACAGAACTCACGTCCAAAAATCAACCCAAGAAAGTCAACTGGACCCCGGATTGTCAAACAGCCTTCGAACACTTGAAAGCCGCCATGTGCTCCGCCCCTGTGCTCCAGGCCCCCGACTACAGCCGGGAGTTCGTCGTCCAGACGGATGCCTCCGACCATGGCATTGGGGCAGTCCTGTCTCAAGTGAACACCGAAGGCCTTGATCAGCCAGTGGCCTTCATCAGCAGGCGACTCCTACCCCGAGAACAACGCTGGAGCACCATAGAGAGGGAGGCCTTCGCTGTGGTATGGGCCCTCAAAAAGCTCCGGCCCTACCTCTTTGGCACACACTTCCGGGTGCAGACCGACCATCGACCCCTGCAGTGGCTGATGCAGATGCGGGGGGAAAACCCGAAACTACTACGTTGGTCCATCTCCCTACAAGGGATGGACTTCACTGTTGAGCACCGGCCTGGGCCAGATCACGCCAACGCGGATGGCCTGTCCCGGTTTTTCCGCCTCGACGAGGAGAGTCCCCAAGAGGATGGGTGACTCTCCCCGCCTTCAGCTGGGGGGGACGCATGTTGGACAGGCCACATGAAGGGCCGCCCCCCCCTCGGCCCGACCAGGCCCGAGCCCGGACACACAAGGGCCACACACCACCACTGCTCGTCTTCCGTCCCCTCCGGGACCCCGGCCCCTGAACATATCGACCTCGTGGGCCTGACCCACTACTGGCCCGCGCGCCCAGCCTGGGCGCCATCTTGGACACTCCACCACGAGGCCGCCTGGCCCCCGGCCGACCTCAACCCTGGGCCTAGCCAGGCCTCAGACATCCCGGCACCACCATCCACCCAGGAGGTGAGCGGGCTACTTGGCAAGTCAATGGGAGAAAGAGGCGTTGATGGCTCTCCCCCGCCAAGTGCCGCTCGCCCATCGCCTCCCCGGGCGCTGGCTCCACCCCCCTGCTGGGTGTCTGGCCTCCCTCATCCCGGACCTCCCGACCTCCAAGTGCGAGGGTCCGGACATCAAAGGGCACCAGCCCTATAACTGGGGCAGCTCCAGAGCAGGAAGGCAGTTGTATCCTGGAGTCGAGAGACGCAGAGAAGAACTCATCCTTGACGGACTACTGGCGCTGCCGTAGCCCTGCCTTGCGCATCATCATCCTGCCTGCTGGCGCTGCCGCAACCTTCGTAACCTTCGTAAACCTTCATCGTCGTCGGGACCTGCTGGCGTGGCCGCGGACCGTTTGTAACTACCATCTTCATCGGGACCTGCTGGCTCCGCCGCGGACCGTCGCTTCCTTCGTCCATCTCGGGACCTGCTGGCTCCGCCGCGGCCCGATCATCTAGAACGCCGAGCTCGAGGATTGAGAGCTATACCCATCTTTTGGTAACAAGACTGTCCCGCTACCCTTCTCCCAAACCAGAGACCAGAATCGAGGGGACCCCTGAGTCCAGACCTCCTTGTACCATTCATCGTACTTAAAGAATTACCTATAAAGTATCGTTGAACTTTACCCTTGTGTGGTGTCCGTCTGTGGGGGGGGAAGTTACTTGTCTGTACGGTCGTCGGAGACGGCTCTCCCCGGAGACCTCTCCCCTTATCCTCGGCCGACCCTCCCGGTCCGTCTAACAGGAAGGATGGGTGGGACGGTCAGGAATCTGCAACTAATGTATTTTTCTTAGAGATACATCGTTACAGAAGGTAAGTAACTTGCTCATCTAAAAGAGACTATTTGTTATAAATTCTTTACCTTAGAATAGATACCCCAGCAATAACAACCCCGGAGGTGGGTCTGCGAACTAAGTTCACACCAGGAAGTGCTGGAGAACAGAACCGCTGAAAAAGCTGTCTCTCCGGACTTGGCTGTCCAGGCAGTAGTGCTTAGTAAATGTGCGCAGAGAGGCCCCTGTGGCTCTCTGGCAGATGTCAACCAGTGGAACTCCATGTCCCAAAGCAGTAGTCGCTGCCGTCGCCCTGGTAGAGTGGGCGCGAGGACTACTGGAGGTTCCTTTTTAGCCAAAGAATAATATATCCAAATGCATAGGGAGCACCATAGAAAGATGGTACGTTTGTGCACTGCTTAATCTTTCTTGGCGTCCACATAACCCACAAAGAGCTGATCGTCCACCCAGAAGTCTTTAGTGCGGTCAAGGTGGAAATATAGCAATACAGCACAAGTTTTGGGTACAGATTGTGGAGTCTCTCCTCCTTTTTGGAAGGGTGCGGAGGTGGGAAGAAGGTGCTCATGTGATGGTCTGACCTATGTGGAAAGAGGTTACCACTTTGCACAGAAAAGAGGGCCTAGTGCAAAGAACTACTTTGTCCGGATGGACAGCAAGAAAGGGTGGTTTGGTACATAAAGCTTAAAGCTAACTCACCCTGCAAGCAGAGGTGATGGCAAGCAAGAAAGCAGTCTTTAAAGTAAGAAGATGAAAAGGACATGTAAGTAGTGCCTCAAAAGGAGCACACATAAGATAAGTAAGGACAAGATTCAAGCCCCACTGGGGCATTACGAAAGGAGAAGGAGGAAAGAGATGAGTAAAGCTTTTCAGAAATCTGTTACCAATAGGGGACTTGAAAAGAGAAGGCTGATCAGGAGGCGAAGAAAAGACGAAAAGGCCAAAAGATAGCCTTTAGGAGTGCCCAGAGCAGAGCCCTGCTGGACCTAAGAAAGAATGAAAGAGGGGCAGAAAGGGGATTCACTGCCTTTGCTGTGCACCATGCCACAAATTTGTTCCATCTACAGGCATATACCGTTTTAGTGGAAGGACACCTGGCTGCCAAGATGATGTTACAGACTTCAGGAGCAAGATCGAAATCTGTCAGCTGTCGCCACACAATCTCCACTCAAGGAGGTAGATGCTGGACAGGTTAGGGTGTAGGGCCGTCCCCTGCTGCTGCGACAGAAGATCCTCCTGGAGTAGCAGTCTGATCGGAGGATCGATGGCCATGCTCAAGAGCTCGGGGTACCAGACTCTTGGTATCCAGTCCGGAGCCAAAAGAATGACGGGCCCGGTCGTGCTTGATCTTCTTCAGCACTCTGGGCAGAAGTGATATAGGCGGAAAGGCGTACAGGAGGCTGCAATTCTACTCATGACGAAAAGCGCCGTTGAGCGAGTGCTGCCTTGGAAACTCTAACATGCAGAACTGCTGACACTGCGTGTTCTCTTGAGTGGTGAATAGATCTACCCAAGGCTCTCCCCACCACCGAATGAGCGCTTGCACCACCTTCGAGTGAAGGAGCCATTCGTGATCCATGATGCACCAGCGACTGAGTTAATCGGCCCTGGAATTCAGAGAACCTGCCAGGTGTTGAACTGCCAAGGTCATGCCCTGATGTTCCAGCCATGTCCAAAGGTGAAGAGCCTCTTGACATAGGGTCAACGACTGCACTGCGCCTTGTTTGTTGCAGTGGCCACAAGGAAGTGGTGTTGTCCGTGAACACCTGCAATACTCTTCCTTTGACAGAAGGAAGGAATGCTTTCACTGCAAGAGGAATCGTCCGGAGCTTCAAAAGGTTGTTGTGGAGCCCGGACTCCACCGGGGACCAGCAACCTCTGATCTCCGCCTCTCCCATGTGGCGGCCCCATCCCAGGAGTGATGCATCCGTCACTACTGTTAATTCTGGTTGGGGGAGGGAGAGGGATCTGCCGTTGAGCCAATCCTGGTTTGTGAGCCACCACTGCAACTGATTTGCAGTTCCATCCGAGATCTGGATGACATCGGAAAGATTCCCCTGATGCTGCACCCACTGGAACTTCAGGTCCCACTGCATAGCCCACATAAGCCATCTGGTATGATCTTCCAGAAGGATGCAGAAGTCCATGAGGCCAAGCAGCCTCAGGATCATAATCACAGAAATCCAGGATAGAGGCTAAAACATCAGTATCATAGCCCGAATATCCTGCACTCACTGCTCGGGAGGATAAGCCCGAAACTGGGCTGTATCCAGAACTGCTCCGATGAAAAGGAGCTTCTGAGAGGGAATCAGGTGCGACTTCCGCAAGTTGATAGTGAACCCCAGAGAGTCCAGGAAGTCCGGCGTAGTCTGGAGGTGGGAGACGACAGCCTGGTGGGAGACGACAGCCTGGGGCGAGCCCACCATCAACAGCCAGTCGTCAAGACAGGGAAGACTGTAACCCCTGATCTACGCAGATGAGCTGCAACCACCGCCATCACTTCTGTAAACACTGAGGGGCGCTGGTAAGGCCAAAGGGGAGCAAAGTAAACTGAAAATGCTCGTGGCCTAACGTGAACCGTAGGTAACGCCAGTGGGCAGACAAGACAGGGATGTGAAAATAAGCGTCTTGCAAGTCCAATGCTACCATCCAGTCTCCAGGGTCATGGGCAGACAAGACCTGAGCCAAGGTTAAAATTTTGAACTTCTCCTTCCAGAGGAAGCGGATGACGTCCCTGAGGTCTAAGATAGGATGCAGGCCTTTGTCCTTCTTGGGTACCAGGAAGTAGTGGGAGCAACCACTACCTACTTCTGGCACAGGGTCCTGTTCGATAGCTTCCTTGGCCAAGACAGCCGCAACTTACTGGCGAAGAAGGGCCAAATGATCCTCTGACATGCGATGGAGTGTTGGTGGCATGGAGGGAGGAGGGGTTAGAAAGGGGAGGGAGTAGCCCCTTCGGACTATCTGCAAAACCCACCTGTCCGACGTGACGTTTTGCCAGTGGGGAAGTTGATGGCAGATTATGCCACCCACTGGCAATTGGTGGCCCTGAAAGGTCGGACTAGGAAGGTTTGAAGGCTGCTGCAAAAGTGCATTGGTTAATTGTCCCACCCGCTGGCCCCCAGACCTGTGACACTGGGTCCCACGTCGTCCCAGGCCACACATAGACTGGGTAGCTTCCACAGCAATGTGGCTCTGGGTGGAACATGGTGGGATACCCCTTCGGTAGCCACAAAAGGGCCAAAAGATGCACTGCATGAGGTGAGAAGATGTTGCGAGGCCCAAGGATCTGACGGTAGCCCCAGAGTCCTTGAAACACTCGAGCGACGACCATCAAAGGCCATGTCCAAAAGACTAGATTAGACATCCCCAGAGAAGCCAGACATTCTCAGCCAGGTGTAGGGCCTCAGGGCTACAGACGTGGAAAATCTTTCTACCTAGAGAGTTGGCGGTATCCAGCCCACACCGGACGGTAAACTTTGCTGCCCCTCAACCCTCAGCAACAGCATGGGGGAGCACAGCCCGGGCCTCCTCCGTGGACTGCGGCAGTACTTGCACAACTGTATCCCACACCGTTAGTGTGTAGCGGCTCAAAAGACATGCAGTGTTCACCGACCGCAGTACTAAGCTGGCGGAAGAAATATCTTCTTCCTAAGATGGTCCAGCACCCTGGATTCCCTATCTGGTGGAGCAGTAGGGAATGCGCCTCTTCAGGGCGAGCCTACGACCACCTAGCTCTCAGGGGTAGGGTGTTGAGAGAGGAAAAGGGTTCACCCAGGCCAGGCGGTGGAGTTGGGCAATCATCCCGTCCACAGGAGCCCCTGTGTTGGGCTTGGACCAAGTGCCCCGAAGGACATCAGTGAGGGCCTCATTAAAAGGCAACAGGGGCTCTGAAGAGGCTGCTGCTGACTGAAGCACCTCAGTCATGAGGTTAGTCCAGACAGCCATCATAGGAAGTTCGAGGCCCAGGGACAGATTTACCCTACGCAACACAACAGCATAGGAGGCTCACTACTCCACAGCCACAGCCGGAGGGGAAAGCATACCAAGGTCTGGGGAGGTATCCAGATCACTGGCATCACCAAATTCCTCTCTCCAGTCCAGCTCCTCAAGTTGGTCAGCTAGAGGGTCAAAGACCCCTCCCAGCACTCCTCACCCTCCTATGGCTACCAGTCAGGGTGGTAGGGAACACCAGGAATGAACAGTGGTACAAAAGTACCCTCCGGCACCAGGAGCACTGTGTGCCCGTAGGATGTGAAGCTTGAGTTAACGCTGGCTTGGGACAAAACCGGCGTCGGGCGTCACCACTGAAATTGGCACCGGGGTACGTACCATGAGGTTGACCAGCACCAATCTGGAACCAGGCCTGAATCCTTGGGGCCCTGCAGAGCCGGGCGAGAGCAACTGGCATCGAAGGCTCAGGGCACCCAACCGAGTCCGAAGGACCCAAAGCTGTGCCTGCATGCGGTGTCGGGCTGACCTAAGATGCGAGCGGCGCGGAGCAGACTGCCGGGCCTCCAAAAACTTTTGGGACTGCTCCCACAGCGACTTCTGCTTCAGGGCCCGGCAGTCGGGGCACGAATTTGGGTTGCTGTCGTGCTCCAGGCACCAACGGAACATGAGGTGTGGATCGGTGACCGACATCAACTTGTGACATAAGTCACACAGGGCTTGAAACCGGGCCGATGGCTGGACATCTCTTATGCACCAGGAGTCGAAGACTCAAAAGACGTTGACAAAAAGTCGAAAAAAGTTAGTCAAAAAGTAACTAAGGGGCAAGCTCTCTCAGGATCTGGACTGGCTGCCAGGGAAAAAGAAAGAACTGACGTCAGTGCGCAGGGGCGGCATCTAGGTAGAAACCGCGACGCCAAATCATACATTCTAATTCTCATACTCTCTATTCTGCAGAAAGTACCTGTAGGAAGCTCGCTCTGTATACACTATACCAAAATCAAGTGTAGTGTGCATAAAGTCCAGTGGAACCCCAAAGGTAGGCAGAGGTAAAAGTAGATAGCACCTTAATCTCTATTTGTGGTAGGGTGGGCGAGCAGTAAGGCTTTATCAGAGGCTAGTGTTAAGCATTTGTTGTACAAACTCAGGGCCCGATTCACAGAATGAACTTACTACTTTTGGCATTCACAGAATGCACTTACTACTTTTGGTATTCACAGAATGCACTTACTACTTTTGGTATTCACAGAATGAACTTACTCATTTCGGTATTCACAGAAGTTAGGACTACTAACTTTAGGACTCCTAAATGCCTTTTGTGAATACCGAAAGTCTTAAAATTAGGATTTTTTTCAATTTAGTAGTAGTAAAGTTAGGACTTCTAACTTTAGGACTCCTAAATGCCTTCTGTGAATACCCAAAGTCCTAAAATTACGATTTTTCTCAATTTAGTAGTAGTAAAGTTAGGACTACTAACTTTAGGACGCCTAAATGCCTTCTGTGAATACCGAAAGTCTTAAAATTACGATTTTTCTCAATTTAGTAGTAGTAAAGTTTAACTTTACTACTACTAAATTGAGAAAAATCCTGTTGAAGAACAATATATGTTTCAGCACCCAGGCTAATGTGCTGCATAGATAAATACATATAAGGTCCCAAAGGCGAGATCCAGAGATTAAGTAGGCCGGGTATCACCGGTGCTGAGCACCAGCAGTTTTTAGGTTTCGCCTAAGTGAAAGCTGCGCAAGCAGCTTTTCACGAAGTTGAAAACCTAATGAGAATAATATGTTGGTTGGGAATCCGCCCCTCTGTTCCATTGGCTAGCTCCATAAATGGAGGCTAGCCATTGGAACAGAGATCTGTCTGTCATGGCCGGACCAGATTCGTGGGCGTTCCCGCAATTTCTTCCCTCTCCACCCTTTTCGCATCGTCATTGCGGCCGTGGGCGGGGTTTATTTTTTGTTGTTGTCCAGGTTTGTTTTGGCCATTCCGCGGCCGACCGCCAACGGAAGAAGCCTTCCCGACCCCCCTCCCGCTGTCCGTTCCCGCCCCCCCCCCCCCTGTCCGTGTGCTTCATGTTTTTCCTGCGGCCAGGAGGATCAATACAGACGGAGCCTGAAGGGCTCTCAGAGCGCACATTACTGTGTATTCTACTGGCCCTGGCTGCCTGCACCGAATGCCACTGGCTGCACAGTTTGCAAGGCCACTTGTCTGCACTGAGAGGAACGTACATCACTCATACAGGCCCCCCTCCCGCTGTTCGTGTCCCCGTTCCCGCCCCCCCACCTGCTGTCCGTTCCCGCCCCCCTCCCGCTGTCCGTGTGCCTGCCCGCCCCCCTCCTGCTGTCCGTGTGCCTGCCCGCCACCCATAGCTCTTAAAAGTCGTGCTTTTTTTTTAGGCGCTATATTTTTCCACGAACAAGCTTAATCAAAACAATGTGGAGCAATCGGTGAAAATACTGGTTATGTTTGGTCTTTTTGTGGCATAGTTGTCAAAATCTAATCATACAACATGACCCCTTGTTAGCCATGCTGTTTCCTGGCAAAAAGCGTAAATGTGTATTTCTTTGTCAGTTTCTGACAAGGTGTGTCCATCCTTCGCATCTTCCGAAGACCCTGCCTGAACTGTTATTTATCTGTCTTTAAAACCCCGCAGCCTGCTCCCTGCAGAAACTGCTGGTGGGGTTTAATGGGAAGCCAAGTGTCTGGCTGGCCCCAATTAACACCCCGTGATTAGCTGGCATTCCTCCGCAGCGTGTCAGACACCATCGAGGCTGGGTTTAATTAAGGACATGAGCTGGTTTAATTTGAAGATTTATACAGCGCCGCTTAACCCCAGTGAGGGCATCCAGGCGCAGTACATGACTCTCAGGCCGTTGCGAGATTCGAACCGGGACCCGGCTCCCGAGGCAGCAGCTCTGGTCACTGCGCCACACCCAGTGCCCGATCGTAATCGGTGCAAGCGTCATTACAGGGTTTGGAAAAGCCACTGCGCATATAATGCAGTATTTGCGGGTACCGTTTTGTTTATTTTTGTGTGTGTGTGGTGGGGGGGGGGGGTTACAAATTCTATCTCCTTTAAATCGACTGATATTTTTAATATACACTATGTCCTTCCGTTTTTTCACAGATATTGTATTATTAATGCTCTGCACTTGCCGGAATGAGTGCTCAGTGGAATGGCTTTTTCAAGCACTCAACTTCCTTTTTATCTGAAGGTTTTGCTTTTGGCAGAAATGCCAATATGACACTAAGTTATAGATATTTTCTATCGGCTGTGCAACGCCTTTCTTCAACCCTTAGAAGGATGAACAGCAGCATCGGCCCTGCTGGGCCACGATTCTGTGCTCTGAGGATTGCACACTGACCTCCGAAGCGCGCTCTCAACCCACAGAGCCTCTGCAAGTGAGCACTCTTGCTAGAAATTCGGGTCATATCGTCTTTATGTTGCTACCACTGGTTCTCAAGGGATTATACATGAGTTTGTGAAGTGCAATGAAAAGTAAACGATAATCAGTTACTTGATGGACTCAGAAGTAATGTTTCATTCACAGGCAGGGTGGAAAAATAAGATTAAATGACATTTAGTGTAATTTAAAAAATGTTAACCTCGGACAGCCAGTTAGTGATATTAAGCAGAGTGAGTGTGCAGAGTGAGTGTGTAGAGTGTGAGTGCAGACTGAGTGTGCAGAGTGCAGAGTGAGTGTGCAGAGTGCAGAGTGTGAGTGCAGAGTGAGTGTGTAGAGTGAGTGTGCAGAGTAGTGAGTGCAGAGTGCAGAGTGAGTGTGTAGAGTGAGTGTGCAGAGTAGTGAGGGCAGAGTGCAGAGTAGTGAGTGCAGAGTGCAGAGTAGTGAGTTTTTCAGAGTAGTGAGTGCACAGTAGTGAGTGTGCAGACTAGTGAGTGCACAGTAGTGAGTGTGTAGACTAGTGAGTGCAGAGTGCAAAGTGAGTGTGCAGAGTAGTGAGTGTGCAGAGTGTGAGTGCAGAGTAGAGAGTGCAGAGTAGAGAGTGCAGAGTAGAGAGTGCAGAGTGGTGAGTGCAGAGTGCAGAGTAGTGAGTGCAGAGTGACTAGGGAGTGTAGAGTGACTAGGGAGTGTAGAGTGACAGCAGAGTGCTAGGGAGTGCTAGGGAGTGCAGAGTGACTAGGGAGTGTAGAGTGACTGCAGAGTGCTAGGGAGTGCAGAGTGACTAGGGAGTGTAGAGTGACTGCAGAGTGCTAGGGAGTGCAGAGTGACTAGGGAGTGTAGAATGACTGCAGAGTGCTAGGGAGTGCAGAGTGACTAGGGAGTGTAGAGTGACTGCAGAGTGCTAGGGAGTGCAGAGTGACTAGAGAGTGCTAGGGAGTGCAGAGTGACTAGGGAGTGCTAGGGAGTGCAGAGTGCATAGGGAGAGCAGAGTGCAGAGTGCATAGGGAGTGCGGAGTGCATAGGGAGTGCAGAGTGCAGAGTGCATAGGGAGTGCAGAGTGCATAGGGAGTGCAGAGTGCATAGGGAGTGCAGAGTGCAGAGTGCATAGGGAGTGCAGAGTGCATAGGGAGTGCAGAGTGCATAGGGAGTGCTGAGTGCATAGGAAGTGCAGAGTGCAGAGTGCATAGGGAGTTCAGAGTGCAGAGTGCATAGGGAGTGCAGAGTGCAGAGTGCATAGGGAGTGCAGAGTGCATAGGGAGCGCAGAGTGCAGAGTGCATAGGGAGTGCAGAGTGCAGAGTGCATAGGAAGTGCAGAGTGCATAGGGAGTGCAGAGTGCATAGGGAGTGCAGAGTGCATAGGGAGTGCAGAGTGCATAGGGAGTGCAGAGTGCATAGGGAGTGCAGAGTGCATAGGGAGTGCAGAGTGCATAGGGAGTGCAGAGTGCATAGGGGGTGCAGAGTGCATAGGGAGTGCAGAGTGCATAGGGAGTGCAGAGTGCATAGGGAGTGCAGAGTGCATAGGGAGTAATAATATATGCTAATATGCTGTTTTGTAGCGTGCTCAATTACTACCGGAGTATCCTGGCGCGGAAGACCGCTGGGGAACCCGTCCTGGCTTTCCCTGTGAGATGGTCCCTTTCTGGGTATCTCCAAGGTGAAACCAGGCATCCCCGGAGTCTGTGGGGGGCCGTTGTAGAGATGAGGCAAGCTTAATGCCCAGAGTTGCCGAGTGTGATCCCTGGTTAGAGTAGGCACCGAGGCGAGAATTATCGAGTACGTTGACCCTGGTTCACGACCCTGCCGCGTCGGGAATTGAACTCTGGTCCCGGGCCGTTCTCTGCTTCTGGGTCTGCCGCCTCTAACCAGTGAGCCACACCACTCCACTCTAACCAGTGAGCCACACCACTCCGCAGAGTGAAGAGTGCATAGGGAGTGCAGAGTGCATAGGGAGTGCAGAGTGCATAGG
The DNA here is from genome assembly GCF_964263255.1 of Lissotriton vulgaris. Classification (NCBI taxonomy): domain Eukaryota; kingdom Metazoa; phylum Chordata; class Amphibia; order Caudata; family Salamandridae; genus Lissotriton; species Lissotriton vulgaris. The sequence goes on along the minus strand of NC_141696.1, from coordinate 838,720,881 downwards.
GAGTGCAGAGTGCATAGGGAGTGCAGAGTGAGTAGGGAGTGCTAGGGAGTGCTAGAGAGTGCAGAGTGAGTAGAGAGTTCTAGGGAGTGCTAAAGAGTGCAGAGTGAGTAGGGAGTGCTAGGGAGTGCTAGGGAGTGCTAGAGAGTGCAGAGTGACTGTAGAGATTAAGCTAATGGCAATATAAATGACAATGCCATTTATTTATCTGTTTTCAAAACCAACACATAAATACAAATTTTGTCATTTACAATGCCAATAACTCTAACTTTTCCAAAGGCGAAACCATTGCATTGTTTAAAGGGTCCTCGAAATTGGTCTCTATCAGGCTCATTTTTGTGCCCTGGCACAGGCTGTCCGTTTTTTTGAGGACTGCAGTTATAGCAAACACAATGATGTGTGCACACTCACACTGCTCACTAGTGGAAAAGTTACGCCATGACGTCATGCCAGGTGAGCGTTGTAAAGGAAGGGAAATCCTTTAAAGAGAGTCATTTTCTCTCTAGATTTCCCCTCTCCATTTGAAACTCAGAAGCAGCAACATTATCACCAGAGCTTTAAGTGGAAGCGTTTTCAATATTATATACAAGCTATAGTTGCTGCCTATTTATCTTATGCAACTAACAACCATTGACAAAGCCAATAGTCCTGACTTCTTGTAGGTATGATGTTACTTGTATTATATCTGGCGGCAATGACAGACACAGCAAAATACAAGTCGGGGTGCCCACTATGCTAAACACAAATTTTTAGCTTACGTGTTTTAAGCCACACCCTTAGTTACATTGGCCACGTCCCTTTATGAGACTCTCCTAGTTTTTTCATCCAACTTAAAGCCCTGGCGAGACCGATTGCTTTTCAAATGCTTGTGTTATACTGTTCCTTCATTGTTTTGTCCTTTTTAGGTCAAGCCTATAGCGGCAGAAAGCAGGTGCTGCTCGCTTTGCGAGGCATGGAGTATGGAGTGGAAGCTCTGCCCACTTTCATGCCCATCATTTTCATTGGCTTGTGTCTTTGTCCTTTCTAAATGCTGCCTTCCGATAGGTTTATAGGCTGTTAGTCCCTCCTCATGACGGCCATGTCCTCAATTATATCCTTCCATGGTTACTGGTCCCTTTACTTTGTGTGTTAGATGGTATGTGTTATTTAGATTGTGAGCGCTATTTTCTTTCCATGCTCTCCCCCCCTACTGCAGTCCATTCCTTCCCGTCCCCCTGCCTCCCCCCAATCCAGTTTGCAATGCAATAGGTCTTGGGTAAATGCGAGTTCTATTGAATTGCAAATGCTTGTTTTTCTTAGGATGCGGGAATCTGCCTTCTTGATTCAGGGCTGCCCCCTAAATACTGTATTTAGGGGCGTTTTAGGGGTCTCGGGGTCAGTAACATTGGGCTACTGACCTTAGGGTGGGTACACCCTTGGTGTCCCTACCCCACATGGGGGAGTGACCACAATCCTTAATCCTGATTGAGGAGTTCCCGCAAACTGCAAGATGGTGGGCACTTAAGAGTGGACTTCACCTCGCCTCCCCCTCCTGAGGGGTGGGGTTGGCAGAGGTGGGCACACCTTCTGGGCTGGCAAATTTTTCCCTCCTGTCTTCCCGCCGAAAAGGAGAGGAGAAAGGAAGGGGGGCTGCTCCTGATAGCAGGAGAGGCTGGGGGTCAAATTACCAAGGCTGGAAGTCATTTGAAGCTCCCCTGTCACAGATGGCTCTTCCTGAACTGGGGGAGGTGTGAACACCTGCACCTAGGAAAGGCTTTGTTTCTGGGCTCGAGGAGCGAAGACTCCCACCCCACGGGTCCACAAACGTGTCTTGTGGTGGCAGGCTGGAGTGTACCAGTCAGGAAACCCACCAGAGGCTGGTCGTTTTTCAGGGGGCATCATTAACATGCCCTCTGATTACATTTTTCTTTGAATTCCACACTGACATCAGTGTGGGTTTAATGTCCTGAAGATTTTTATACCAAACTTCTCGGTTTTCATTGTAGCCATTACGGTGCTGTGGAGGTTGTAATGACAACTTCCCAGTACCATATACTCTTAATGGCAGCACTGTACTTACAATGTCTAAGAAAGGACTTAGACACTGTAGGGATACAAGGCTCATGCACCTGTACCCTCACCACTGGTATAGTGCACCCAGCTAGATTGGTGGATGATCTATGTCAAGGCAGTGGGTTGTAGGCATGTCACACAGGGATGTGTGCCATGTCACCTCTTCACTTTGTTCTGCACCAAAACACGCAGCCTGCAAAGGCAGTGTGTGAGTGTAAAGGTAAAGGGCCGCTAAGGGTGGCACAATATGTGGTGCAGCCCTTAGAGGCCTTGCATGGTCACATTGCCCTGGGTACTTGGGGTACCATTTACCAGGGGCTGACCTGTGGCCAGGGTGCCAATTGGGTTTGGTACAGTTTTGGAGAAAGAACACAGGCCCTGGGAACCTGATTGGCAGGGACCCAGGGCACATCAAGTCAAAGTGCATCAGTAGTTCTGGCAACAAGTGGGGGCGTTACTGCAACAGAAATCCATCTTCTCACAGTACCGCTCAGCGGGAAGCACAGACCTTTCTGGAGCCCCAACACTCTTTACAGAAAACATATGTTCAAAAACTTCGTAGTGAAAAGGGATCTTAGATCATTATAAATATTCTTCAGTTAACTTTATTCTTAGCTGTGCAACTTTCATGAAGTCAAAGCAACCTATTGTGACAGACAGAAAAGTTAATTTCGGTTAACTTCATGAAAATGCCTAGATGGTCCTGCTTTAAAACTCCCCTAAAATCTGGGTGTTTAGCCTGCCACTAAAAGAAATATCCCTGTCACAGTAGAGATGGAATGGTGGTGAATGATGCCTATTGTGGATCAACATACAACACTCGCTTCTTTACTCTGTTCCATCAGCTGTATTCTTATCCACTAGCAACTGGAAACCTAACAAGGAATTCACCATCCATGCTCCCACTAAAAGAATATTACATAAATGCAGTAAATGCCCCTCACAAACCAAATCCGTCTGGTGTATTAATTCACAGAAAAAAGTCTCTCCATTCTGGGGCATGGAATACACAAAGGCATCTTTATTCTTATACATTATTTTCAAAGGGATTCTTTTTGTACTTTCTGGTATACCAATCCAAAGACAAAAGTATGCTGTATGGAAGAAAGAAACATTCTAATATATTAAAATGTTCTACGGCACACTTGCCTCCTCTGTGCTTCACACCTTTATGGTAAATCCTTTAGCATCTCACATGTTCACATAATTTAGCTTTCCTCCAATGGCTGATGGTGGGAAGTGCTGGTTTTTGTGCCACTGCAGACCAGCAACATCTTAGCTTCCTGAATAGAACAGTGCTGCCTTGCTACCATCTTTCTCTCAGATTGTGACATCATTGGTTCTTACCAGAGTGAGATGGCTTTGTGACATCAAAGAATCTTCAGGGTTGCTAAGGCGCTGGTGTGTCAACATTGGCAGCTGTAGTCAAGACTTTGCCGCCATCTTTGTCAAAGTTGCTACATGCTACAGAATTTGTTTCTGGTTTAGAGCTTTTGTCAGCTACGTCATTATAATATTTCTTCACTGTTACATCTTTGTGAAATGACAGGTAAGGAATTCCTCATTTTATATTTTAAACGGCTCATTTATTTCCATACATATGGCTAGATTAGATTAAAGTCTGGACTTGTTGGCAGAGCATTGCAATTATAAAGTAACTTGATATTAATGTCTCATTTTGCCCCTTCATTTTGTGTCCTTCATCATCAGTAGCAAAGACATATCAAAAAATAAATAGCAAAACATCAGAGTCTTTGATATCTTCCTCCTCATTCACACCTTATCTCAGTACTTTTAGCTCTGTTAGCACTTTAGTACTGAAGACTTTCTACCCTGACTTGACATGTAAACACAACGTAGCTACAGAGCCTAGATAATCACTGAAAAAATCCTCATCTCTGTCCATACTGTGTTTCCAATGATTAACACACGTTGTAAAGCTAAGGGCTACGTTTTTAGGACATCAATAGCTCTAAACTCTTCTTTGACATAACTGCCAGGCCAATAGAATGAGAAATGAGAGTCAAATACTAAAGAGAGTACCAAAGACAGAAATAGGAAATGAGGAAGATTTCGTAATGAAAGACTCTTTTAATCTGATCAGCAACTTAGGGACATTGTTCACCACAGACCTATAAAAACCAGAGATGTATTTCCCCTCTATAGTCACAATTTTAAGCCTGGCTCTAGGGAGCTATACTACGGAAGCGCTCTGGCTGGCAGCTAGTAAATGTCTAGTGCATGTCGAAGTTGTAGATAAAAGAAAAATGTCGATTTTTGCAAATCATATTCGGCCATTAGTTGTTTGTAGAGAGTCATGTGGTCAAACATCCTTCAGTTCGGAAATTCATGGCATGTACCACTTCTTTCTTTTACCTCAATTCAAAAACATGTTCCAGCTCGCTACATGCCTAATATTCTCAATCAATTCTCTCACATGCATCTTTAATATCTTCAACTTTAACAGCTTTAACTCCATGTCCCCACCAACATCCTGACATTCTTTCTCAACTACCTACTCTGTGCTAGAACAAATCCGCATTAATCTGAGGCTTTCTAATTTTTGCACATGCTTCGTGTTCTACCTTGGCAGCTTCCTTGCTCATGTAAAGCAATTTGCTCTCATTGTTATGCCCTAAGTAGTCCATCCCTACATTGTCTTTCATGATTTCATCAAACTCAAAAAATTTAGAAACAAGTGGGGCGTGGCCAAGACTCCAATGGAGTAGGACGCACCTTGCAGTGTCTCCCTCCTCCAGCGGCCGACCTAAAGAAACTAGCAGCAGCGGGGCCGTGTGGGCACAAACAGGCCCCTTCTTAAACTCCACCAACCCATCTACCCCGTATCTGCAACCTGCTTTGTCTTCCAGGCCTGAGCTGGGGGCTGATACATAGTTGGCAACCGGGGAGAGCGGCTTTGCCCACCATCTTGGGCCCAGGGCTCGTGGAAGTGTCCAGACCTGTGGGGACCTGGGACCGCATTGTGGGGGCCCTGGCCAACGATTATTGGTGACCGGGGAGTGGTGCCTGAATTTCAAGGGCATGGGCAGGCCTCTGACGCCCCCACTTGGGGGGGCTTGATGGCCAGACCCGGCTGGAGCTAAGCAGATCGCTGGACTGGTGGCGGGGTCCGGACGGGCCTCACCTTCTCGGATCTCTTTGGGACCGAATCTGTGTGGTAGCATCAGCGGGATGTGTCCTCAAACGATTGGACTGTTACCTGGAGGGGCCTCTGTCATCTGAGGCAAGCGACCCCATCATTGGGCGGCGATCTTGCAGGCTTCCTCCCCGTGACTAACGGGTTAGAAGAGGCGAAAACCCCCCACCTGTGCTGCCTGAGTTGAACTGTGGCATCCTCTGGCAGGGAAAGAGGAAAGATCCCGCTGCCCCCCGAGTGGAGGTGCTCCATTCCGCAGGTTTCTGCCTCGGGGACTTCCCGCCAGCGTGGGTATCGGAGAGAAAGACGCCGACCCTCATCTGAGGACCTGATGTCCATCGAGCTGAGTGTGGAGACTGGAGTGAATCTGGGCCAAACACAGACGGAGCAGCTGTACATACAGCCAGCGAGCCCCACCCCATCCATCTGCCATCCAGTCTTGGACGTTCAGTGGCCAGTGAGGCAGAGCTGGATCCTTTGCCGTTAATCTGTTCAGGCCTTGGGGTGACCGACCTGGTGGGGGCCACCACACTATGGGGTTGCAATTGTTTGAACTAAGTGGGCTCTGGGAGACCGACTTTGAAGTCGGACAGCGAGCCTGACCCCTATCCTATGCCATCCATGTTTGGCCTCCGGTGAGACCCTGACTTGAGGGTTGGGGGCTTATTTGATTGCCCTTTGCCTAACTCAGAAAAAACACAAGAGGGACCCTGAGAACACTGGTTCTGGGGGCAATTCTAATCCAGGGAATAATACAATGAGAAACAAGAACGAAAGCCCCCCTACAAACAATATGAAAGGGCAATAGCTCCAAATGTAAAAATGTCACCCACCAAAAAGCTGATATCACAATTTATATATACTGATATTATAATTATTATTATTTATTCATCGTATTTTGGGTAGCGATGTGTTTGTAAGAGACATGTATTAGTTATAGATTCCTTACCTTAGAATTACCCCAGGCGTCAGACTGGATCCAGACAAATTCTATCTTAGCAGTACCCCTGCGTGTCAGTTGGTGGCGTCGGTTGACTCTGCATCCGTCGTCAGCATCGTGGTCACCGGGATCACATTGCGTTGTTTACTTAGATGCCATCACTGCATGCTGATGTTAGTTGTGACATGAGACTTTCCACACCAAGAGACTATTAGTTATAGATTCCTTACCTTAGAATAGATACCCCAGCAGTAACAACTCCGTAGGTGGATCTGCGAACTAAGTTCACACCAGGAAGAGCTGGAGAATAGAACGGCTGAAAAAGCTGTCTCTCCGGACTTTGCTGTCCAGGCAGTAGTGCTTGGTTAATGTGTACAGGGATGCCCCTTTATCTCTTTCGTGCGATCCCGCTTATGGTGGGGGAAAGTGTGGTAAAATCTATTGAATCAGTTTTTATAAAATGTATCTGGCAGTATGGGAAAACAAGAAGATCTCTTAAATACCTGTCTTTACTGCAAGAAAGTGGAGGACTAGGGGTCCCGAATATTCGGTTTTATTTGGTGGCTTGTCATTTTAGTCAGATGGCGATCCTTCTGGATACTGCCGCAGATATGACGAATAGTGCACTTGGGAATATCTACCCCCCATCTGTATTTGAACTATTGCTAGGAAAGGAAGCATTGGGGCTCCGACTGCATAAAACAGATCGACGATATTATAATAAAAAAAGATACAAGGTAATGGATAGCGTTTGGAGGGTGTGGAAGGTGATCCAGAAAACTTTAGGAATTCTCAAGTATAACTATTACACACCTCTCTGGAAATCAAATCTTTTTCCTCATTTGAGTAGTGATAGATCCTGGACATCCTGGGAGGTCCAAGGGATTAGGAGTATCGGGAATCTCTGGGAAGGAACCGCCCGATGAGGTTCGCAGATATACAGTGGAAATTTGGAATAGCATTGAATCAAAGCTTTAAGTATTTACAAATTTACCAAACGCTAGTAAGTATCAGGCCCCGGATCACCCCAGGAGGTAAAATCAATATTCTAGAGAATATTTTGGCAGGGGGTACTAAGATTGGTACGATTTACGGAGGCCTGATCTCTATGTTACGGGATGATATGGATAAGGTGGAGGCCTCCTGGGCCCTGAAACTAGGTGACCCTGATATCGATCTTGATAGAACATTATTGATGGCAGGCAATCTATTTCATTCCTCGAACCTCAGGGCAACATTACAAGACATTATATAATCTATATTATACTCCACCCAAGCTCTGTGAGTGGGGAAAAAAGATGATGATAAGTGTCCAAGATGTTCCCTGGGGCCGGCAAACTTGGTACATATGTTTTTTCAATGTAGTACACTTAGGAAGAATGGCATAGAGATCAAAAAATTCTGGGAGGGGCTGCTAGGGGTTAAAATCACCCTATCCCCGGTTTTAATGATTTGGGGCACTGATTCTAACTTTAGATTGAAAAAGGAGGATTTATCTGTGTGGTTCTTCTAAAAATAATATTAGCTGCGAGCTGGAAAGACTCTACGGCTCCCTCATTTCACATGTGAATGTCAAGATTGTTGGGGATTCATAATATGGAAGCAGCTTTATATTCCCGAATGGGTAAAAGGATGAGGGAGCTAGGGCAGAACATCTGGGCCCCCCTCAAAAATTGGAGGTAAGCTAGAGTATAAATTCCTTTTATTGGCTTTTATTCAGCCTTGGATAATGTAATTCTCTATATATTGCTGTGTATTATTGGCTTTCTGATGAATTTATTGCTATTTATCTTCAAATGTACTGTATTTTAAACATAGGGATGCTTAAATGCAATATTGTTTAACTATCTAACTTTTGTATGCACCAGATATTTAATTTAATTAAAAAAAATAATAATAATTTAAAAAAGGAAGACCTGGAGAACAGAAAAGCTGAAAAAGCTGTCTCTCCGGACTTGGCTGTCCAGGCAGTAGTGCTTAGTAAATGTGTGCAGGGATGGGGGGGGCGGAGCTTGCCGGCATCGATGGCGGCCGCTTGAGAGTGCAGCTCCGCCACATTACCTCAATTATCCGACATTTATCCTGTCCCCCACAGCGTCAAAAGGTCGGCGAGACCGCCGCCTCACCCCCGCATCCTGCTGCTACCACCGGCACCTGCGTTGGGGACCGGGCGGGGCTGCGAGGCGCCGGAAACAGCGAGCGGGGAAGACGGGACGGAAGGCCGCGGAGCCGCGGTCTGGGATATCCCGGCCCCCGAGCTACGTGCCAAGACGTGCGGCGCGGGTGCCGACTGAAGCCCGGGTGACGTCACAGGCCCGCTCTCCGGCCCGGGGTGCTCAACAGAAGGCACAGCAAAGGGATCCCGCACTCGGGAAGGCAGAGAGAGCCGCGAGAAGCCCCCATCCACTGACCCTGCACAACTGGTCGTCCTCGACTCGAGGGCTGTAGTGGACTAGACGCGGCATTTGCGAGAGCCGCCCGGAGACCGTGAGGAAGCGGCCGGCCCCCCGGGGGGGGGGGGGGTCGAGAATCTGCGAGGCTGCCCTGGCTGGCCAGATTGGGGACAGGTAGACGTGGGAATCGGAGTGGTGGCCCCCGTAGGTGAGGCGTCCGCAGAACACGTGTCGGGGCCTAGTGCCATACAGGCCTCTGGGTACCCCCCCCTCGCAACTGCCTATGCGTGCCAGACAGGGGGCACTAGCGCCCCCCCCCGTGAACCGGCGGCAGTGTGTGTGCCTTCATCCAGCGGTGGTGTGCACCTGCCCTGGGGGGGACACCAGCAGCTGCACTGCTTTGGAGACTGCGACCTTGGTCAAGTAAGTGCCCGGAGAGGCGGCGAATTCTTGCCCTGACTCACTTTTACCCCGGCCAGCGTTTAAGGAAGCATTAGGGCTGGCACCCCGCAGCGCGGGCAAGATCAGCGGCCAAGCATGCGGCGCAGACCCCCCCCACCCACGTGGCGGATAGGAGGGGGGCACGGGGACAGTTTCGGTCCTGAGGAGCACAGGGGGTTCCACTTGCGGCCTCCTCCCTATCCCAGCAGGAATTGCGACCACGCAGAGAGTAGAGCTGGGGAGTCCCGAAGTACCCCCCATGAACAGGGAGTTGCGGACACTGCGACAACCAGCTCCCCCCACGGCCAGAGGGGTAAGAGGAGGCCCGAAAAAGCAGCAGCGAGGCGAGATGGGAAAAGGGGACGCGAAGCAGTCGAAACTCCCATTCGAGCAGCGACGCACTAGGCCAGCGGATTCGGGAGAGGCAGACGGTGGGTCGGCCTCTACGGCGCTGGAGGGCTCTATCTACGCTGGCATAAAGGACCTACTAGTCACGATGCAAAAGGGCCTGCAGGAAAGTATGGCGTCTATAGGGACCAAGATTGATGCCCTCACCTACCGAATGGACAGGATGTCGGAAAGGGTAGATAAACATGCAGAACGCCTCGACATGTCCGAAAGACGGCTTACGGAAGTGGAAGAAGGGCAAATGGAACTTGATAAGGACCGCAAACATATGGCGAAGCTACTGCAGGTCATCCAGGACAAATCCGAGGATTTGGAAGCGCGCTCCAGGAGGTCCAACATTCGGATCACGGGCGTGCCAGAATCGACCCAAACAGGCAAAATGGAGCTCTTTGTCGAGAAGTTGCTGACCAACCTACTGGGGGAAGGTGTTTTCTCCAACATGTTCATAGTGGAGAGGGCACACCGCTCTTTGGGACCGAGACCACCACCGGGAGCCTCCCCCAGGCCCATCATAGCCAAACTCCTAAACTATCGAGACAGGGACTCAGCCCTGAGAGTCGCGTGGGAGAAAGGCCAGCTACAATTTGAGGGATCCAACATCTCCTTATACCCAGACTTCACTGCTCGAGTACAGGAGGATCGAAGACGTTTTGCCCCTTACAAACAACAGATGAGAGATCTAGGCTTGGACTACGCCATGTTGTATCCGGCGAAACTGCGTATAAATCAGGGAGGCCACTCCCACTTCTTCACGGACCCTAAAGAGCTCCAGAAGGCGCTGAAGGCCTGGGCAAAGGAGCGTCGAAACAGCCCGAGGGACAGACAAGAGGACCCGGGGCCCTCAAGCGGCCTGGAGGAGCAGGAGTAGCACCCCGATCTCTTGGGTCTCGTGTGGCTGGTGTCCGACCAACGCTCTGACATTGAGAGCTACCGGGCACCCGGTTCTGCTCGGAGGCTCACACGACGTGCCAGACTTCGCCACGAGGGAGAGCTATCGACGCACTGGGAGTGAGCCCGGACATCGCCACTTGATGAGATTGTTCCTACATATGGGGGCCTGTTCGAACTTGGTGACACTTCGGTACGCTACTTGCTCACACTGATTTATTGGATTTAGAGAGACTGTAAGCTTTGGCAAGTTATTCCCCCGGTTCTGCACTGAATTCTTGAAGAGTGGGGTGGTGGGGGTGGCAGGCGGGTGGGGTGTTCGGTCTCAAGTAACAAGAACCCTGGAAATGTTTAGTGGATTTGCCATAGAACGCTGTGGTAGGATTACAGATAGAGGTGATGGGGCGGGGTGCCTGATGGCGAACGTTGGTTAAGGTTAAATGCTCTCTGCACTTCTTTTGGTGACCTCTGCCCTAGAGCTGATCGCACACAGGGTTCCGGCTGGGCCCTATGGTTTTGGTTTGGGGGAAACGGGGAGGTGGGTGGTCTTTCATATCATGCTAGGCCAAGTTGGGGTTGGTCTGCTGTGGGTGGAGGGGGGGTGGGCACTGTTGCCTTTATGAGACGATGGGAGAGTTACAATTGTTATAAGTTGTTTCGATGTGCCTTGCCTCACAAAATCCAGTGCCTTTGCTTCAACTGTCTAATTGCTTCTGCTTTGGTCTGCTCCAGACGTTTGCTCACGATGACACTCCTCGAGTTGCACCCTGATGGCTGGGAGGGAGGCTGGAGGGACTGAAGAGCGCCCGGGGATGATACAAGCTTTGACATGGAATGTGAGGGGGCTAAATGACCATAGGAAACTCAGAAAAGTGCTCTGCTATCTTAGACGCCACAATGTGGATATCGCTCTACTACAGGAGACGCATCTTACACCCACCAGTCACATTCTACACACCAGGAGTTTAGCGGGTAACATAGTGGCCGCGGGGTTCACTACTCACGCGCGGGGCGTCTTAACATGGACAAACCCAAAATCGGGACTCCTCCTGCAGGCCTTACGGGTCGACCCCGAGGGGAGGTATGTCATAGCGTCCTGCACAGGGAGGGGGCTAGACTTGCTAGTGGTTAACACCTATGGCCCTAACTTCGACTCTCCAGTATTCTATGACTCCCTGGCCAACGAGATCTTCAAACACGACAAGTCTCAGATACTGTGGGGTGGGGACTTTAACTTGACGCTACACCCTGAATTAGATAGGTCTTCGGGCTCCCCCAGGCGCCCCTCCGCAGCCGCGCAGTCACTCTCCGCGAAGCTGTTAATGCTAGATATGATTGATGTATGGAGGAGCAGGCACGATGGGAGGGGTGGTTTTACCCATTACTCTGCGTTCCACGATATACATACAAGGATAGATTATTGGTTTGCTACAACGAGTGCTGACCGCTTAATTAAGGGCTGCAAGGTTCTCCCCCGCACCCTTTCAGACCACTCCCCCATTCTGTTGACACTGGAGACCCCAGTGAAAGGTTACGCCCCGTTCACCTGGCGCTTCCCGCCGTATTCCTTGTTGGATCCGATTTTTCGCGGAGAACTGGCGGAGGCGATAGAGGTGTTTTTCGAGTCAAATGTAGGATCTGTGGACGACTTCCAAACGGTGTGGGAAGCATTTAAAGTTTACATCAGAGGGATAGCAATGTCCAAACACTCTAGTGTCTTAAAAACTACCAGAGCCACTCTGGCTGACCTGGAGCGGCGATTACACGCTCTCGAAATGAGACCCCGTTCCCACCCAGATGTTTCTGTGGAGGATGAAACCAAGCGCCTCCTGCAGGAATACCATGAGGCAGCCGACAGAGAAGTACTACACCTGGGCAAATACGCCACGGCACGAACTTATGGTGAGGGGGAGAGACCGGGCGCAGTTCTGGCTAACATTGTCAAAGGTCAGAGGAGAAAGGCGCGGATCCCTGATTTAGTGACCGCAAGCGGGGATAGTGTGTCGGATTGAGGAAATATAAATTTTTGGTCATGTTATGTTCCCTAGCGCGTACCCCACCGACTCCATGTACCAGCTTAAAGTGCATGTAACTTCCCTCCTGTGCCAGCTATGAAGACGCAAATACATTTGCGTCCAACGTTAACCTGTCTTCTTTCAGATCCACCATGAATGGATTATATAATCCGTTCCTAAGTATGCTATGCCACCGTCTTTTTGTAGTACACTTTACATGTTTTCCTGCTCTAGCAGAGTAGGCCCTGAATTTCTGCCATCGAACCTCTTTTTTTGGCTCCTGACTCTGACAGCCTCTGCCCAGGCTACCTCTGTACCCGTGAACTCTGACTTACTTTCAGCGCGGCCCCTCGCGCTCAGCTCAGCCTGCTTTCTGCCAAGACTGACTATAACCTTCGAGTTATCTGTTCCGCTCCTCGAAAATGCATTCCTGCCTACTAGCTCCAGTAAACATCCTCCCTAGCTGCAGAGCCAAAGGGCCGACCTGTCTCAATGCAAGTAATTCATAGCCTCTGTTACCATGCTTCCACGGAAGGCCCCGTGCCCCCACGCTTCTCATGCAGACACTTAGGCGCTTATACACGCATCCACAGTTAGCATAGAATAGCTTCTGCCCTAGAGACCTTTCCGCCCAGATAGTATGGTTCCTAAACATCAGATATCAGATATGATAGAAGTACAAGTTGATCTGACATGCCAGACTTCTGTCTCTTTCCGTCAGTGTAAATGTCAAGTCCCCTGCACCCCTCCAATCACACGTCATGCAGCTGCGCGCGCATCCAAGCTTCCGATTTCTGCTGACATTGCAACAATTCTATTAGCACCACCCCTCGGTGACACCCACTTGCGTCACCTATCAGTGACGTTTCTAGCACACACCTCTGGTTCACGCCTAGTTCACGCCTCTTGATTACGTACTAATACCACGTGTATACTGTTATCTTGTCTTCTCTCAGCTGTTACGCCTCTTGCACTATTACTTATGATGTGAATTAAGTATATAAGCTATGTAATATCAATAAAGTTTGCTCTATCCCTTCTGACACCCCTGTGGTGGTCAGAACATGATATCATGGTCACGACCATTCCTTTTTAAGGAATAAAACCCCTAAGAAACTCTAACACCACGGACTCTGTCTTTTTTCATCCGATCTGAGTTATTATTGATTAAGTACTTACCTGCATAGAAATTAAGAGAGTAAATTAATTATTTACGTCATTTTGGCGCCCGAATAGGGACCCCTCCCCCACCTCACGCGCCGGTTGGCGCATTGCAAGCTCTGTCCCCTGCCGTCAGTTAGACGGAACCTACGCGTACCGGCAGGATTTCCTGCATCTCCCTCTGACCCAAGGAGGTGACGAAGACTGCGATCAGTGCCCAGACGAGGCGGTGAGGAGTGCGGAGGATCCCGACCAGAGCCTAGTCGAAAGAAGCAAGTTCCGAGGTGTCAAGAGGCCCACCAGGTTTTCCGAGGTTTTCCGAAGTTTTCCGAGGTTTTCCGAAGTTTTCCGAAGTTTTCCGAAGTACCGAGTCGAGTCCAGTCGAGTTTTCCGAGGCCTTCTGTTTCCGTGCCTCCCGGTGAGTACCATTGCTGGGTCGTATCTAGACAGGTTTGGGTACGCAAGTCCGGTCTGCACTGTTTTTAGGCAGTGTATCTGTACTGTTTAGCAGTATATCTAGTATTCCGAATTTCTGCACTGTTACACCAGTGTATCTGTACTGTTGAGCAGTACATCCAGTTTAGGGGGGTAGTCATCTATGTCTTCAATGTTCTTATGTGATTAATGTCGTGGTATGAATGTGACTGTTTAAATGTGTATTATTGTGTTTCTCGTATAAACTAGCTGTCAAGAGTATTAAGGAATAAGGATTGAGCATTCAGTAACAAGTAAGCAAAATGCCGTTTTTCAACAAGTTAAAACAGATAGGAACTAGGAAAGGGATACTGGAGGAAGAAATTCCTATTCCCCCTAGGGACACTCCAGGTAACTTTATGTACCACAAACATGGCATAGATGCCATATTATATCTAGATTTATGGGCCGATTACACCAAGCACCTAGACGAAAGACACAGATGGCCTGTTACCGGAACATGGGATGCCGAGTGCATCATGAAGGTAGAAGAAGCATTATGGAAAAAGAAAGCTAGACAATCCCAGAAAGACGCCATAGAATTCTGGCGTAAGGAATCACATAAGCGTGCTGAGAAAGCACTCCGTAGAGAAGACAGACTTAAAGAATCAGAAAAGGCCCAAGAAAACGAATTAGTTATTGAAGGGATCCGAGTAAAAACAGAACAAATAGACCGTGCCCGAAACAATCTTGTAAACGGAATGTATCTCGCGGCCGAGGGCACATCTGAAGGCCTATCAGAAATACCGAAAAACTTACCGCCACCATTAGTTCCAACTAAAGTAATGCATAAAACTACTAAAGACATATTCTTAAATTCTTATCTAGAGGATGTAGCACCAGCTTACACCAATCTGCCTGTTCGGGCCCTGCCTACTGACAGGGATGGGGGTGGCACTACGCCCCCAGATCATGTTCCGCCAGTACCGCGACAGACCTCCCCTGTTCCGCCAGCTCCGCCACTTCCCGCACTCAAGATTGACCTACCGAAACAAGTCTTACCTGATCCTACTAAACGACAAATTCAAGTTCAGATCCAGACTCCGCAGGGAGATAATGCCCAAGCATCCGCTTCAGGAGGTGCGACGGCGGGTCCTCGAACCCCGCCATTGACACGCAGATTCAATTTAAGGGACACGCAGAGTCCTCTCACGTTCCAGTCCCCCCGCCTTGACGCATTAAAGGAAAACATGTCAGTTTGTAGATATGATCCAGTACCCGGAAAAAACGATCTAATGATATTGGCATCACTACGATTAAGATCTGCCACTGATATCTTGCTATGCTATGTAGGAATGAAGGAGCGTCTCGATAGAATATATGAGTTTATTCAGACAGGGAAAGACCCTGACAGTATCAAGGATGCCATGGATAAACAGAAAGTTGACATTCAAGCACAGATATTACGATTTTTTATAAATTGTCTAATAAGAGAACGAGACAGGCCTGAGACAGATCAAAGTGAATTAGATGCACTAACCAAGTGGGGTCAAAATATAGCCGAAGGAAAACATGACAAGGGGGCTTGCATAGCCAGTATGTACCAGAAAATTAGAAGGGCAGTGATAACGGCACACCAGAAAGGGAATGACAAAGCTTCCTCCGAGGAGGAAGAAGAACTTGCAGAACAAGGAAGGACTACAGATACTATAGCGTATGTAGGTAAGGGAAACTACCTTAGGAAAGGCATCCGTCCGGAAAACAAGAGAGTTTTTCTCTCTGCTTTAACAAACCCGAATTCTTCTGAACATCAGTTCCAGGAAACTGATAAAAGGCTTCGAGACCGAATGGGGTACCATGTACTCAATTCTATGGATGAACAGGAACTAGCCCGATCAGCCGTGTTATGGGCCGAAAACCCAGACATATATCATGATGATACATTAGCACAGACATTCTTGAACCTTTCCCCAGACGAGCAGAAAATAGCAGGTGTATACATGATTCAGCACCTCCTCATCAAGTACAGAAACCACCATTCCGACCCAGGTCCCTTACACGAAACATTAGAAGCCCTACTCATGGATAGATGGAGAGGTTTCAGCACCAAGTTAATACAAATAATTCTAGAACAACGACATAAATATAACACCTTCATAAGCTCTGAATATGTTCCCCCCCCGCCTCCAGAAAGAAAAATGTACCACATGCAATGCGGTAGTGGCATTGAAAGTCAGAACCCCTTACGAGAAGTACACCCAGTTATGGGTGCGGATCAAGTCTTGAAGCGTGTGTATGTTCACACACCACTGACTAAGTTAGAACTGTTAGAAATGAAGAAATTAGTCCCGTGTCACGATAAAGACCCTGCAGGTTTTCACAGAGAGCTCAAAGACATGTTACTCATGGGGGATTATACGTATGATGATATTATGAAAATGTTAAAGGTACTGCTGCCCACGGGCATTTACGAGAAATTAAAGGAAAAAGATTGGGAGGTGGGGGAGGCAAAGATAGCATGGGCAGAAATAGAAGACAAAGTAAACAAACGAATCCCAGGGGTAGGCCTTGGGGATAGGACTAAAGCATTACCCGGATTAATAGTACAGGTTTTGCCAAGATTATTGACAACTAGAAAGGAAGATTGGGACGCAATCTCGTCATGTAAACAGAAACAAGATGAAGATACTAGTGACTTCTATTCCAGATTCGAGAAATGTTTCATTATAAATAGTGGCCTACAACCTAGCAGCGAATCATATCCACACCTTTTTGTATCAAAATTAGTCGAGAATTCCCTACCATTAGTTAAAAATAGAGTGTACAAAGTTGAAAGTACTTGGCAGGCAAATACGCCATCCCAGATGTTACAAATGTTACAATATCATCAGAACAGGATTAGAGAAGAACAAGATCAGGAACAGAAACGTATGAAAGACACGAAAATGAAAATGTTATTAGCTCAGACGGTCCCAGCCGACGGTCAAAGAAAAGGGGGGGCTCAGACCAATCACTCTACAGCTCCCGTTAAAGGGACATGTAATTACTGCAAACAGCCAGGTCACTATGTACATGAATGCCCAGTCCTGAAACATAACATCTCAACAGGTAAAACTAAAGAAAGACCGCATCCGCCTAGACAAGATCAGGTCCAGCAACAGACCTCACAAAATGTACAGCCAATGCAGAACACACAGCCTATGCATGCTCCATCCCACACAGCGCAGACAGTAGCAGTACCGCAGCCACAGCCCATTGCCGCGACTCAGCAAGTCTCACAACAGATGTACCAGTATGCCCAATCTGCATATCCAGATTACCCCCGATATACATGAAACAGCCTGGAGAGGGAAGGTGGTTTGCCTCTTATTGAAATTCCTGTAGATCAAGAAGGTCCTTATGTACACAGTCACGTATTGGGAAAAGACAGAAAGTTTTTAATTGACACAGGGGCAAGTCGCACTACAATCAGTCATAATGAAGTCCCAGGGGCACCCCTCTCAGGCTCACAGAATGTTTCCCTTGGTTTTTCAGGACAGCCTATTGTAAATGAAGTATCGGAACCAGTACCATTAGCTGTGGGTCCATTATCCCGAGTTACAGATTTGTTACTTACGAAATCATGCCCAGAAAACTTGTTAGGAATTAAAACACTGAAGGCTCTAGGAGCTATAATATGCTGTTCCCCGGAGGGAGTTAGACTCTTTCTACGGGATTTCAAGGGTCATTATGTTCTACGTGAATTTGATGTCAGATTGAAAAATGTACCAGATCACTTATGGGCAAAAGGCCCAGCTGATGTAGGTTGTATGCATATCACTCCATATCGTGTTACACTCAAGACAGGAGTTGTCCTACCCAGAATCAGACAATACAAGTTACCACCCGATGCTGTAGTGGCTTTACTGAAAATCATTGAAGAGCTTATTGCCCAGGGAGTGGTCGTAGAGACCGACTCCAATATCTGTAATTCACCTATCATTCCAATTCTTAAACGTACAGACCCCAATGCACCGCCAGTATATCGGCTGGTGATTGATCTTCGAGAGCTGAACAAATGCATTGTACCACAGTACCCTGTGGTCCCCGATATCTCCTCCCTATTGACTGCTATTGATTCAGAAGCAACGTTCTTTACCGTAATTGACCTCAAGAACGCTTTCTTCAGTGTACCTATTGATCCGGAGAGCCAATATCTCTTCGGATTCAGTTTAAATGGACGAAGTTTCAAATTTTCCCGCGCACCTCAAGGATTCACAGAAAGCCCCAGCATCTATAGCCAAGCACTGAAAAGACAACTAGATTGTATTCAAATGCCAGTTAACACCGCTTTACTGCAATACGTCGATGATCTACTGATCACCGCACAAAGTGAGCCCGAATGTGAACAAGCATCATTGACAGTTTTACATTTCCTGGCCGACAAGGGACACAAGGTGTCTCCTTCGAAGCTACAATTCTGTGTTCAGCAAGTTGTGTACTTGGGTCACTTGCTGTCCAAAGTGGGGAGACAGCTCACTCCCGATCGCATTCAGTTAATTGTAAATATGCCACGACCCCAGACACAAAAGGAAGTGCGGGCCTTCATAGGCCTCACCTCGTACTGCAGACAATGGATCCCTCAATATGCATTTCTAGCTAAACCACTCATCCAGTTAACGACGCAGGAGGCAGCAACTTCGATTGCCCTCCCTTGGACTCAGGAACATACACAAGCCTTTGAGGAATTAAAGAAAGCATTATGCCAAGCACCAGTTTTAGCGACACCATGTTACAGCAAACCGTTTACACTTTTTGTTACAGAACGTGACGGTACAGCATTGTCTGTCCTCACTCAAGATCAAGCAGGTTCACATAAGCCTTGCGCTTATTTTTCGAGCACATTGGATTCAGTAGCCCAGGCACTCCCTGCGTGCTTAAAGTCGGTAGCAGCAACAGCATTAGCAATCAGACAGAGCGATTCAATTGTTCTAGGTCATCAGTTAACAGTACAAGTCCCACATTCTGTAGAGGTTCTTTTAAACAGAACCCAGACTCAACACTTGACTATAGCACGACTGACAGGTTATGAATTGACACTATTCCAGCCACACATAGAAATCAGACGCTGCAGCATCTTGAACCCAGCAACACTGTTACCTACAGTTATGACAGATCCAGTTCCGCATGATTGCATAGAGATCATTAATGCAGTAACAAAACCCCGACGAGATTTAACAGATGTTCCATTGACAAATCCAGACCTGACACTTTATGTGGACGGTTCATGCATGAGAACAAGTACAGGAGAGTTAGTGGCCGCATATGCCGTGACCACTGAAACTGAAGTTAAAGAAACACATCGTATTGATACACTGTCTGCTCAAGCGGCAGAGCTCATCGCTCTGACCCGAGCCTGTATTGTAGCCAAGAACAGAAATGTCAACATATACACTGATTCCCGTTATGCGTTCGCAGTCGTACACGACTTCGGCATGCTGTGGCAAGAACGAGGTTTTCTGACCTCTCATGGTGCCAAGATTCAATACGGTCCTCTCATCCAAGAACTGTTAGAAGCAATACATCTGCCTTCAGCCATATCCGTCATGAAGTGTAAAGCACATACTAAAGTCACAGATTCTGTTTCCCAGGGTAACGACCTGGCAGATCAGACAGCAAAACATACAGCACTGACTCACACTCAGACAACTGATACGACAAAGACAACAGATCCGACAAACTGTATGACAGTCAGGGATCCCACACTAGATGTTATCGACATTCAGACACATGCTACTCCAGAAGAAATAAAGAAATGGATTGAACTAGGAGGGATCCAGACAGATCAAGGTTGGATGACGAAGGGAAAATCTACATGGTTTCTCCCTGACTCTATGGTTCAAGTCATGATAAATACAGCACATAGTCCTGCACATCTAGGAGAGAAAGCGATGTTAGACAGTTTACAAAATCTCTGGAACAATAAACACTTACGAGCAGCCGCAAAACAGAAAGTGCGTACTTGCATGATCTGTTGTCAGTTCAATCCAGGTAAAAGCGTCCCTGTAGAGCAAGGTGGATTTCATCCTCCCGATCACCCTTTTGAAGTCCTCCAGATGGATTATATCCAGATGGACCGTTGTCGAGGATTTAAATATGTTCTCGTAGTTGTCTGTGCTCTGTCCCGCTGGACCGAAGCATACCCAGTCCCAGATTACACTGCTCCGACCACTGCTAAGCAGCTGGTTCGTGAATTCTTCCCACGATACGGCTTGCCTCGTGTCGTGTACTCAGATAACGGTCAGCCATTCTCATCTGCATTAATGAAAGAAGTTTCTTTATTACTGGGATACCAGTGGAAGTTCCATTGTGTCCGACATCCCGAAGCCGCAGGCCTTGTAGAGAGGCATAACCAGACACTAAAGATCCGCCTTGCCAAAATATGTCAGGAGAAAGGGGTCGACTGGATAGTCGCCCTGCCAGTGGCACTATTCTACATGAGAATGGTTGCCCATTCGAGATCAGGGCTATCCCCGTACGAGGTGGTCTTTGGCAGACCACCGAATATGTGGGGGACGCCCATTCCGAAAAAGATTACTGATGTTGATTGTAATATGTTGACAGATTACCTTGCCTCCTTGATGTCTGCACTCCAATCATGTCGTTCACAGGTTGCCGCAGCCTTCCCTGACAACACTGATGTAAAGCCACACGACGTCCGTCCTGGCGATATTGTGCTCGTTCGCAACTTCGACAGAAAAAGTCCGCTGGAGCCCCGCTGGAAGTCCCCGAAGACCGTTCTTCTCACCACCAGGACGGCCGTGAAAATAGAAGGAAGAAAGGGGTGGGTTCACACGAGTCATATAAAAAAATTCTCTGGACTGAAACCTGATCGAGACTCGTCCACCCCCACCAAAGACTGTGTCGAACAAAAAGACTTTACAGAATCTGAACGAGAAAAAATTCCTCAAGAAAGTTATCGCATGAAATTACGATCTAGCAAGTCAGACAGTTTAATTGTTTAAGTCCTCCCCTAGGTGAATCGGTTAAATAGTTTCTGACATGTATCCCCTAGATCGAGATAGAGAGAGAGAGAGAGAAGCAAAGAAACGTACATACTGTAAATCACTTCGTAGTCACTGTATAGTGACACTATTAATCATGTTTATTCTGAGTATTTTAATTATTGTTGTCAGCATCGTTTTGCCTATCTATTACCCTATTTTTAAGCGTGAACAATCTGCCTATAATGTCTCTGCTGAACACACTTTTAGTGAGTTACCTCCACACGAGCTTTCCTACAGACTTGCGCTGCGCAACAATACATTCATTAGCATGTTACATCACTCTCATCAAACTAACAATGCTACAAATTGTTGGATATGTGGCCGACTCCCTCCCTACCAGAATTACAAGGGAGCTCTGCCCCTCTTTCCGTACCCATTCACTCACAATGGCTCCTGCGGAGCATGGTTTAAAATAATTAACTCCTTAGATCCTGATATTGCTGTTTTCGATGGGGGCTGGGTTTGGGGAAATCTGAACTTAGTCCTGCTAGACGTCTGTTACCCAGATAAGGAGGGACTCCCCACTAGAATAGGAACTGATCTAGAAAATGAAGTGTATGGATTAGGTAATTATACAATTAGCCTCATGATTCTCACTGTTGAATCCGAAGCCACACCAGTTCTACCCATTATGTCAGTATTGCCAGTCACTGGTGAATTATGTATCAAGAAGAAAGGTTCAGTACACTTAGGTCATAGTAAATGCACTACTGTGGTCGAATTCAGTGATCATGGAAAATCGTCCTTTAAAGCTATTAGTCATTCTTACTTTGTTTGTGGTCATACCGCATACATACGTCTACCTCCAGATTGGGATGGTACCTGTTACATTGCATTCCTTCTGCCGCCTGTTTTTCTAGCTCCTCCTGATTACCATAGAAATACTAATCTAGTAAAGAATAGACCCAGAAGAGATATCCCACTTGTCGACTACACAGAGACGGCATGGGAACAGTACACCGACTTTAATAAAGGATTCTTTTTCTTTTTAGGACCTGTCCAGAATAGTAAATTAATACGCAGATTAACTAGAACACTTGAAGCAGTAGTGAATGAAACTGCCTCCGCCTTAGGTAACTTAACAGAAGAGCAGTCCGCCATGCGGGTTGTTGTCCTTCAGAATCGTCTTGTTATTGACGTCATCTTGGCAGATAGAGGTGGAGCCTGTAAGGTCATCGGGTCAAGTTGCTGTGTTTTCATACCACAAAACGCACCATCTGTATATCAAGCTATCACCCGTCTCCATAAAATTGCAAATCAGATACATCAGAATCCAGGCACCTGGACTTGGTCCGGTTGGTTCTGGACAACGTTAACAGCTTGGGGATGGAAAATACTATCCTTCCTAGGCATTGGCCTAGTCCTAGTATTCAGTTGCTGCCTGTGCCTGCAGTGTGGGCCAGCGATTTGTGGACTGTGTGCCACTTCTTGTATTGAACATTCCAGTTTTCTCTCAAAACGTAAACGAATGAAAGAAGAACAAATGATGTTACAAGAACAAACTGATCGATTCATGAGGATCGATATATCATGAAGGGTCCGTAGGGAACAAGGAGGGAATGAGGAAATATAAATTTTTGGTCATGTTATGTTCCCTAGCGCGTACCCCACCGACTCCATGTACCAGCTTAAAGTGCATGTAACTTCCCTCCTGTGCCAGCTATGAAGACGCAAATACATTTGCGTCCAACGTTAACCTGTCTTCTGTCAGATCCACCATGAATGGATTATATAATCCGTTCCTAAGTATGCTATGCCACCGTCTTTTTGTAGTACACTTTACATGTTTTCCTGCTCTAGCAGAGTAGGCCCTGAATTTCTGCCATCGAACCTCTTTTTTTGGCTCCTGACTCTGACAGCCTCTGCCCAGGCTACCTCTGTACCCGTGAACTCTGACTTACTTTCAGCGCGGCCCCTCGCGCTCAGCTCAGCCTGCTTTCTGCCAAGACTGACTATAACCTTCGAGTTATCTGTTCCGCTCCTCGAAAATGCATTCCTGCCTACTAGCTCCAGTAAACATCCTCCCCAGCTGCAGAGCCAAAGGGCCGACCTGTCTCAATGCAAGTAATTCATAGCCTCTGTTACCATGCTTCCACGGAAGGCCCCGTGCCCCCACGCTTCTCATGCAGACACTTAGGCGCTTATACACGCATCCACAGTTAGCATAGAATAGCTTCTGCCCTAGAGACCTTTCCGCCCAGATAGTATGGTTCCTAAACATCAGATATCAGATATGATAGAAGTACAAGTTGATCTGACATGCCAGACTTCTGTCTCTTTCCGTCAGTGTAAATGTCAAGTCCCCTGCACCCCTCCAATCACACGTCATGCAGCTGCGCGCGCATCCAAGCTTCCGATTTCTGCTGACATTGCAACAATTCTATTAGCACCACCCCTCGGTGACACCCACTTGCGTCACCTATCAGTGACGTTTCTAGCACACACCTCTGGTTCACGCCTAGTTCACGCCTCTTGATTACGTACTAATACCACGTGTATACTGTTATCTTGTCTTCTCTCAGCTGTTACGCCTCTTGCACTATTACTTATGATGTGAATTAAGTATATAAGCTATGTAATATCAATAAAGTTTGCTCTATCCCTTCTGACACCCCTGTGGTGGTCAGAACATGATATCCTGGTCACGACCATTCCTTTTTAAGGAATAAAACCCCTAAGAAACTCTAACACCACGGACTCTGTCTTTTTTCATCCGATCTGAGTTATTATTGATTAAGTACTTACCTGCATAGAAATTAAGAGAGTAAATTAATTATTTACGTCAGGATGAGGCGGAGATGGCGAAAGTCTTTAGGGACTACTATGCGGAACTATACTCGTCCAAAAGTGGAGATCTAACGGATGAAATCTGTGATTATTTAGAACATATACAACTCCCATTTATCCCACACTCGGACAGGGAATTCTTGATGTGCCCCATTCAGCCGGATGAAATCAGGGAGGCTCTGGCCTCAATGAGGACGGGTAGTGCGCCGGGCATGGATGGCCTCTCTGTAGAATTCTACAGAGCGTTCCAAGAACAACTACTGCCGCACATCCACACCCTCCTGGAAGATATAGGTGCACAAGGAACCATGCCTGGCTCGATGAGGGAGGCAATGATAGTTACTATTCTTAAGCCAGGTAAGCCACACGTCGACTGTAGCTCATACCGCCCGATCTCGCTGCTAAACGTTGATACCAAACTGTACGCGAAAGTACTTGCGAACAGATTGGCGCTCCTAGCCCCCGATTTAGTTGCCCCAGAGCAGGCGGGATTCATCCCGTCCAGAAACTTAACGTATAATATTAGAACAGTCTTGGGTACCATTCAGCACGTAAAGCAGGACACGCAAGCGGTAGCGCTCTTTTTAGACATGGAGAAGGCGTTCGACTCCGTAGAATGGCCATTCCTTCTACAGGTACTACGCCGAATGGGCCTGGGCGAACCCTTCATCCAAATGATAGGCGCGTTATATGATGGCTCGGCGGCTAGGGTCCGGGTGGGTAATGCGGTTTCCCCCCCTTTGTTCATAGGGAGGGGCACCCGGCAGGGATGCCCCCTGTCCCCTTTACTGTACGCGCTGGCTGCTGAGCCCCTCACCTGTGCCCTAAGAGAGTATCATAGTCACAGGGGTGTCAGGTTCCCCACATATAAGCTGGTTGTCTCTATGTATGCGGACGACACCTTGCTATACGCCCACGATCCGGCTGCCTCACTTCCCCCACTCCTGAGAGAGATGGGGACTCAGAGTTAACTGGGCGAAGTCGGTGGTACTACCCCTGACTCCTGTGACGACCCGGGTGGAGACGGAGTTTCCCGTACAATGGACGGAGGACCCGATTAGATATTTGGGGATCCAAATAAACACGGACCCGGAGCTGTTCCTTGGGCAGAACTACGGACGAGCGGTCAGTAAGCTAGAGGACGACATGTGGTGTAAGTTGCCTCTAACGTTGATGGGCCGTATAGCCCTCATGAAGATGATAGTGCTTCCACAGTTTTTATTCCTGTTTAACGCTCTACCGATTGTGCTTTCTAAGTCCTTCTTCCAACGTCTAACTAGTCTGCTGATCAAATTGGCATGGGCGGGCAAACAGCCGCGAGTCAAATGGACCACGCTCACTCTCCCATACAAAATGGGAGGGCTGGCGGCACCTGATCTGGAACTGTACTACAGGGCTGCCCAGGCATCCCATCTACACACCTGGATACATGGGGATAAACTAATCCCGTATGTCCGGCTCGAACGCTTGTTTGCGCACCCTATACCACTACCAGCCATGATCTGCCAACCGCAGGATCGCAGGACAGGGATTTTGGATTCCATATCCTCCACCAACCACGCTTGGCACTCACTCCTCTTCAGCCAAGGAGGGGCGTTGCTATATTCGCCGGAGATGCCGATTGAGTGGATGCGATGGCTCCCTCCCATGACGGACAAAGCGACCACACGGGAACTCGCTAGACTGGGGCTGACCATGGCGGGAGACCTCTTCTGCGACGGCGCGGCCAAACCTGGGACCAGGCGCGGGAAGACGGAGCTGACCCTCCGCTACTCCAGATATTCCACTTCCACAGAACTCGGAGCGCCCTCGCTGAACTCCTGGGTCCGGATATGTCGGAGCCTCCAGACATGCCGGAATTGACATATGTGATTACACATAAAGACCCCAAGAAACTTCTGTCAAACCTCTACGGTATAGCGAGGTCCCAGGGGGAACATCAACTCATGAAAGCCCGTTTGGAATGGCAGAGGGACTTAGATACCCCGCTAGATGACTCGACGTGGCGCTACTGCTGCGAGAGCACGAAGCGAATTTCCTTAAACGGGAAGCATCGGCTCATACACTTTAAGTTCCTACAAAGAGTGTATTACACCCCAGTTCAGCTTCATAGATATGTGCTTCGTCCTGAAGCTCACTGTGAGCGTTGCCGAGCGGCAGATGCGGACTTCTTGCATTTGTCATGGGGTTGCCCGGGGATACACAAATTTTGGCGGGAAGTCTTTTCCGAGATGAGCAGGATCCTTGAGGTTGACTTAGACATGGACCCGGGTTTAGCACTAATAGGTAACTCAAAGCGACTTCCGGGGGCGATACGTAGGCTCACGGATATGGGAATGCTGATGGCGAGAAGAGTGGTGGCCCAGTGTTGGATGCGGGGCCCTCTTCCCACCGCGGCTAGATGGTCGCGTGACATGCTTTATTGCTGCACGCAGACGGAGGCATATAGCGAACTGCTACCCCCAAAATCCCGCCCCAAGAACTTCTGGGCCCTCTACAGGACCTACTGGCAGGGACTGCAGACCGAGAATGAGGATGACATAGACAGTACACCTGCAGGAGCCACTGTGGATCCCACACATGGACAGTACTAGTTCATTGACGCTCACAGAGGACACTGGGTGCGGGTTGGGGAAGGAAGGGTGACAGAGGAGTACGGAGCTTAAGGTGGGAGGGTAGGGGGTGTTGGGGTTACAGTTCGATCTCGTCAATAGCAGAGATATTAGTGGCGAGGTTTGGGATCAGGCCTCCCTTAGGGCCCTGGTGCCTTTAATGGGTGGGCCAACATTGGTTTGAGGAGCAGGGAGCAGGCGTGGTCAATGCAGAGCTGGCTAGGATAGAGGGAGCGAGATATACTGGTAAGGGCAATAGGCAAGGTTAGAGGGGGAGGGTTGTCTTGAGGGAGTTTAGGGGTTGTTATGAAGAGCAAACAGTGAAAAACGCACAGAAAAGCGGGCAGCCGCCCATTGGTACATCCTGTATTACACACTGGACCTCGGATATACCTATGCGCCGCCGGACCCCCGGGTTGTCGGCCTTCAGGCTCTGTATTGTATGTGACACAATTTAGACGCATAACTGGGTTGCGGCCGGCCCCGAAGGGGTTGTAGGCCAGAAGCTGTGTAAACTGAGATTCCTTACTCTGTGCAATAAAAAAAAAAATGTGTGCAGGGATGCCCCTGTGGCTGCCTGGCAGAAGTCTTTAGTGCGGTCAAGGTGGAAATACAACAATACAGCACACGTTTTGGGTCCAGATGGTGGAGTCTCTCCTCCTTTTTGGAAGGCTGCGGAGGCGGGAAGAAGGTGGTCATGTGATGGTCTGACCTATGTGTAAAGAGGTTACCACTTTGGGCAGAAAAGAGGGCCTAGTGCACAGAACCACTTTGTCCGAATGGACAGCAAGAAAGGGTGGTTTGGAACATAAAGCTTAAAGCTCACTCACCCTGCGAGCAGAGGTGATAGCAAGCAAGAAAGCAGTCTTTAAAGTAAGGAGACGAAGAGGACAATTATGTAGTGCCGCAAAGGGAGCACACATAAGATAAGTAAGGACAAGATTCAAGTCCCACTGGGGCATTATGAAAGGAGAAGGAGGAAAGAGGTGAGTAATGCCTTTCAGAAATCCGTTAACAATAGGGGACTTGAAAAGGGAAGGCTGATCAGGAAGGCAAAGAAAATCCGAAAAGGACAAAAGATAGCCTTTAGGAGTGCCCAGAGCAGAGCCCTGCTGGGCCAAACAAAGAATGAAAGAGGGGCAGAAAGGGGATCCACAGCCTTTTCTGTGCACCATGCCACAAATTAGTTCCATATACAGGCGTATACTGTTTTAATGGAGGGACACCTGGCTGCCAAGATGACATTACAGACTTCAGGAGGAAGGTCGAAAGCTGTCAGCTGTCACCGCCCAATCTCCACTCAAGGAGGTAGAGGCTGGACGGGTTAGGGTGAAGGACCGTCCCCTGCTGCTGCGACAGATGATCCCCCTAGATAGGCAGTCTGAACGGAGGAACGATGGCCATGCTCAAGAGCTAGGGGTACCAGACTCTTAGTACCCAGTCCGGAGCCACAAGAATGATGGGCCCGGTCGCACTTGATCTTCTTCAGCATTCTGGGCAGAAGTGGTATAGGCGGAAAGGAGTACAGGAGGCCGCAATTCCACTCATGACGAAAAGCGTTGCTGAGCAAGTGCTGCCTCGGAAACTCTAACATGCAGAACTGCTGACACTGCGTGTTCTCTTCAGTAGTGAATAGATCTACCCAAGGCTCTCCCCACCGCCAAATGAGTGCTTGCACCACCTCCGAGTTAAGGAGCCATTCCTGATCCTTGATGCAACGGCTGAGTTCATCCGCCCTGGCATTCAGAGAACCTGCCAGGTGTTGAACCACCAATTTCATGCCCTGATGTTCCAGCCATGTGCAAAGGTGAAGAGCCTCTTGACATAGGGTCCATGACCGCACCGCGCATTGCTTGTTGCAGTGGCCACAAGGAAGTGGTGTTGTCCGTGAACACCTGCACTACTCTTCCTTTGACAGAAGGAAGGAATGCTTTCACTGCAAGACGAATCGTCAGAGTGCTTCAAAAGGTTGTTGTGGACTCCGGACTCCACCGAAGACCAGCGGCCTCTGATCTCCGCCTCTCCCATGTGGCCGCCCCATCCCAGGAGTGATGCATCCATCACTACTATGAATTCTGGTTGGGAAGGGAGAGGGATCTGCTGTTGAGCCAATCCTGCTTCGTGAGCCACCACTGCAACTCACTTGCAGTCCCAGCCGAGATCTGGATGACAGGGTAAAGATTCCCCTGATGCTGCACCCACTGGAACTTCAGGTCCCACTGCAGAGCCCGCATATGCCATCTGGCATGATCCTTCAGAAGAATGCAGGAGATCATGAGGCCCAGCAGCCTCAGGATCATTCTCACCGAAATACAGGATAGAGGCTGAAACATCAGTATCATAGCCCGCATATATCCCGGACTCGCTGCTCGGGAGGATAAGCCTGAAACTGCGCTGTATCCAGAACTGCTCAGATGGAAAGGAGCTTCTGAGACGGAATCAGGTGCGACTTCAGCAAGTTGATAGTGAACCCCAGCGAGTCCAGGAAGTCCGTCGTAGTCTGGAGGTGGGAGACGACAACCTGGGGCGAGCCCACCATCAACAGCGAGTTGTCGAGACAGGGAAGAATGGAACCCCTGATCTACGCAGATCAGCTGCCACCACCGCCATGACTTTTGTAAACACCGAGGGGCGCTGCTAAGGCCAAAGGGGAGCACAGTAATCTGAAAATGCTCGTGGCTTACCATGAACCGTAGGTAACGCCAGTGGGCAGACAAGACAGGGATGTGAAAATTGGCGTCTTGCAAGTCTAATGCTACCATCCAGTCTCCAGGGTTGAGGGCAGACAAGACCTGAGTCAAGGTTAACAGTTTGAACTTCTCCTTCCGGAGGAAGCGGATGACGTCCCTGAGGTCTAAGATAGAATGCAGGCCTTTGTCCTTCTTAGGTACTAGGAAGTAGTGGGAGCAACCTCGACCCACTTCTGGTACAGGGACCTGTTTGATAGCTCCCTTGGACAAGACAGCCGCAACTTCCTGGCGGAGAAGGGCAAAATGATACTCCGACATGCAATGGAATGTTGGTGGCATGGAGGGAGGAGGAGTCTCAAAGGGGAGGGAGTAGCCCCTTCGGACTATCTGCAAAACCCACCTGTCCGATGTGATGTTGTGCCAGAGGGGGAGTTGATGGGGGATCATGCCACCCACTGGCAACTGGTGGCCCTGAAAGGACGGACTAGGAAGGTTTGAAGGCTGCTGCAAAAGGGCATTGGTTAAATGTCCCATACACTGGCCCCCAGACCTGCAACACTGGGACCCACGTTGTCCTGGGCCACACATAGCCCCAGGGGAGAAGACAACAAGCGGTAATCCGGTCAGGCGGCTTCTCCTCACCAGGCAAGGACAATGTTTTGGCAGTATCCCACGATGGCTTCAAGCACCACATGTTTTCAGTCTTCGAGGTCCGAGGGCCGGGCAAGCAGGGAGAGCAGACCAGGTGTGGCAGATTGGTCGTGCAGGGACTCCTGGGAGATGGAGTCCCTGCGGCACAGCTCGCAGCCCAGCTGCAGATCGAACCCTCGCCTTTGAGCCTCACGCTCTAATCCCGGTGCAGACACTTCCTTTCCTCACACCGCGAAACGGGACCCGCGAACAGGGTCCGGCGAGCAGTAGGCAGCCCCAGGGGAGAAGACAACAAGCGGTAATCCGGTCAGGCGGCTCCTCCTCACCAGGCAAGGACAATGTTATGGCAGTATCCCATGCATAGTAAATTTTTTCCCCCACACCACCAAGGCAAAGGTAACAAGCAGATTACAAGACCTGTTTTCATCCTAGCAAAACAAGAGATTATGAGAAATTGGAAAGACCTGGGAGGGCCCAGAATAGCAGGGAGGCGAAACGAGCTAGAAAAATGGGGCCGTTACTTAGGGAGGCCATGAGGAGCAATCGCTCCATTGAAATAGAGAGGGCTTCGGAGATACTAATGGAGTTATTGAGAGACCAAGACCGAGATACACGAGACCCCATTCCGGAAGGCTCACCAACACCAACACCCCCTCTGTCTGGAGAGTCTTGCTTATGGCTATATTCATGATGACCCACATTATATGTGCATCTCTCTCCAACTGTGTGCGATTTGCGGTTGGCATCAGACTAGGCGACCAGTAGTATGCTTACCCTCATTACATATCTCTTGTAAAATAGAACCGACTTATGTAGCAGGGAATGTGGGAGAATTGGGGATTATGGCAGTTGTCTATATTATAATATGTGATGATATGTAAAGATGTCTGACTTTTGAAAAGGCCTATGAGGCTATGTTGCCTTAAAAAGTAGTCTGCTGTATAGTTGACAAAAGCTTCAATAAAATCTGTTCACAAAAAAAAAGTGTTGAGGTCTGAACACGGGGTTAAGTAGCAGTCTCAGTGTAACTTAGGGGTGAACTAGCTTCTGGAGGGCTCGCGCTGGCCGCTCCATTCTCAGTAACTGCCTGATCTGTAGTGCCTTGTGCTGGTGTTGCCTTATACAGGGGTGGTCATATTCTAAGGAGTTTGTCTATGAAGGGGTCTTCCTCTTCACTCTCTGGTTCTGCCTTATCCTTCCGTTTCTTTTTTCAAAAATGTTTTTCTTCTCAGAGTCATCGCTTTATATCAGTGAGTAAGCTCCTATTGTTTCAATCACTTCCTCCCTCCTTCTCTTCTGACTCTCACCATCTTGCATGCTTATCCACTAATAAGCCTTTTTGAGGACCTTGGAAGCAAGCTTCTTCCTTTTCTTTTCGTAGGCAACCTTCTCCCAAAGATTTAGGGCCTCAAAGTGTGAGGGTCTGGTCTGGGGGCTCAAATCGTGCATTCTCATTCTCATACTCTCTATTTTGCAGAAAGTACCTGTAGGAACCTGGCTCTGTATATACTATACCAAAATGAAGTGTAGTGTGCACAAAGTCCAGTGGAATCCCAAAGGTAGGCAGAGGTAAAAGTAGATAGCAGGCTTTATCAGAGGGTGTTAAGCATTTGTTGTACACACTCAATGAGTAAATGATGTCACACATTCAAAGACTGAACTCAGACAAATTTTGTTTGTATAAAATATTATCAAGGTATTTTATTTCTAGACGTCCAAAAGAAGGGGAGGTAGTGGATCAGGATATGATACAAGGGCGCAAATTACCATTCACGCAAAATTGAGAATGGGAGGTCCAGCCACAGTCAAAGCCCCAAAGACAGCAACTGACAAAAGCGACTAGGCCGTTCCTAGAAGAGGAAAGAAGGGAAAGAAAGTGGTCACGGGAAGGGCCGGGATAGTGCTCAGTGGAGGGCTACCCTGGGTATCCAATTTGTTGGATGTAATGGCCTCACACACAAATTGGATGCCCAGGGTAGCCCTCCACTGAGCACTATCCATGCCCTTCCCGTGACCACTTTCTTTCCCTTCTTTCCTCTTTTAGGAACGGCCTAGTCGCTTTTGTCAGTTATTTTATTTCTAGAACCAAGCCAAGCCTGACACAGGTAAGTGAAATACATTCTTTGCAATAATTATGAAGTGTTTACAAGTGAATGCAAGACCAAATGTAGTTGTTTGAAATACAGGTAAGGCAAGGTATTAAAATGACTGTACAGATTACTTTTTAGTTACTTTTTCGATTACTTTTTCTGCTCAGTGTGATATGGCTAGATATCACACTGGGACATTTCCTAGAAAAAAGGTAAGTAAAATCTGTTTTCCACAATTGTTATTTTTCAGGTTTCCATACAAATCAAATCCACACTTAAAACATTTTTTCAGAGAAAAACAGTCAATTGCTTCCTAAGGAGAGAAATTAAGTTAACGGTAACCAGGTAAGTAATCGGTCTTTAGGGTTGAGATCCTGGGGTTAGAACTAGGGTTGCCCAAAGTTATCCAACGAGGATAGAGGGCCTCCGGTTGGTGGCTGCTTATGAGCAGGCCACTGGTTTGTGGGAGCAAAGCTCCTGGTGTTAGGCTCAGGGCAAAAGGGAATTCGGTTTAGCATACAAAGTGCACACATAGAAGCGGAGGGGCGGCTAGGTGCAGGGTGCTGTTTTCGCATTAGGTTCCCTGTTGTTTTCAATGGGGACTTTCGGTTTTGGTTTACAGCTGCAGGCTCGGTCCAGGAAGACTTCCGGGAGGAACCAACAGCTTGACAGGTAAGTTGAAGGGCTCAGGACGTAGGTGCACCTCGGGTTCTCTTTTTCAGGGCTCAGTGTGACTGGATGCAGGGGTGCCTTTTGTTGTCGGATTTCACCTTACCAGGCCACTCGATGTTGGGGGGGTCTGCGTGCAGAGGCTGCAGGGGAAGTCGGGGAGTCCTAGAGGGGTCAACTCACTGTGGACGTGGGCTCTGGAGCGCTGGGGGACCTCGCTGGGACCGGTGGGCCATTCGAACTTGGGAAGTAGGCGACAGATGCAGTGGTGGGTCCAGGCGTTGCGTTTCTTTGTCTTCAGCAGGCTCAGACTCTTGGAAGTTTTCTTTTGAACAGAGCTGCCGTTCACAGGAGATCTGGTCTTTGTTGAAGGCAGTCAGTCCTCCCAGGGTTCTGCAGTCTCCTCTGCTGGGCGTCTTCTTTTGTCCTTTTTAGGTCACGCATTTGAGACCTCTTGTACATACTTTAGTATATACTTATTATATACTTACATGTACTTTGTGGGCTTTGGAGATCAGCCCTAGAACTTGTCTGCTTCCGCTTAGGGACTTTTATTTTTGTTCAACTGCCTCTATTTAACTGCCTTGATAAAAAACGACCAGTAGAGGTCAGTAAAATACCAAATTTAGCATTCTCTGAATTCCAGTCCATAGAAATGTTCTTACACGAGCACACGTAGACAATAATATTTTTTTCAAATCATGAATTTTCAGTGATATGACCACTGAAGGCCCTGGTTTTATATTAAAAACAATGCTTTGGGGAGGGAGGAGCCTAGCTACGAACGAAGATGGCCGCATAAGCTCTCGGCTCCGTCGACCTCCTCCTGCTGCTTGAATATCCTGCTACAAATCCTGCTTTTTCGCCTCACCCCCGTGTGGGTGACCCGTTGCTGATGCTGGCGGTGTGGTCCTGGGAAACTTACGGCCCGGATTGCCGGAGTTACAGAGAGTGGAAGTTCTTGGCCTAACGCTGACCGAGAGCCGGGACTTCGAGTACTGACCCTGCCGGGTTGCATTGCAACAACGGCGGCCGGGGGATCCAGACACGGTCCGGTCGATAGAAGTGAAGAGCAACCTGCCCCTGGATTGGTGGAGAGCCTGCGGTTCTACCCGCATTGTGGAGGTGTAATGATCCTGTGAGTGGCTGAGAGGTCGGTGGTCCCCTTCTCGGCGTTCCCTTCCCGCTGGGGTGGGGCCCCCTTCCGAGAGGCCCCATCGTTGCTGGACTGTGTGCCTCCTGCCCCCGCCTGCCCTCATCGCACTTTGGTCCCTGGGGGAATCAGGTGACCCAAAGGGCGCATTGATGTCTGGAGTCGATCAGTTTGTGGCGGTGCGGGGTGAAGAAGAGCCATCATTGCGAACCGTGATGGCCGCCATTAAGGGTCTGTGCTCCTACATGGTTGCTCTTTCACATAAGTCGATCGTGGATGACACCGAAACTGCCCGATCGCATAAGGACTCTGATCTGTCTGGTCCCCCTAAGCGAGCCGTTTCTCCCACTTTGATCCCGGAATCTACGACTCGAGGCCCATCTAGTGTCGAAGCCTGGATAGCAATGTCTGCACCGCTGTGTGCGGCTGAACCCGCCGCCATGGTGTATCGCCCGCCCACGTTGGCGAGTCCACCTGTGGTCGTGTTAACGTGCTCGTCCCCCTATGACTTTATTGAAACTGTGACCCGACGGAAACAGCGAACATCTATCGATCGTGTGAGCTGCGCAGTGTGGTGGAGTATGGAACGGTCGGGATCTGGTCGTACCGTGGCGAGTGCCATGGCGGCTGAGGATTGTGGTGGACGGTGGATATCCGTTGGACTCGCCGCACAGATTCGTGGACTGGCTGAACTTTTGACTTATCCTGTGAATACGCGGGTGCGGTGTGCGGAACTCATGGTGAACACTCGTAGAGGTCAAGGGTGAGACTGGTGTTCGACTCAAATGCTAGGGGTTTGAGAGGGACCCGGGATCCGCCATTTTCTTGTACCAGGGGGCGGGGCGGTGTAGGACGTCTTTCCTGGGTTCTACCGAATTTACTTTGCTTTGCTGCTGATTGTTTAATGACCAGGACTGTACGTCGCAGGAGGGGGGTAGTGCGACCGGGGATGCGAGGGTCTCCTCCTCCCTTAACTTTTCTTTTCTTTCTTTTTCTGTGTTTCCTTCCTTTATAAATCTCTTTTCTACTGTATTTCGGGTTTTTGGTCGCTGGACAATAGGCACGCTGCTAGGGGGGTAGGCCGTAGCCATCTGCAGGGGTGCAGGGTGGGGGGTAGGGGGTGGGGTATTTTTGTTTTTCCGCTCTCTGTTTCTATGGCCTTTTTCTCTTCTTTTAGTTTGACGGGACTTCCTTTTTTCTATCTCCCTGGGTTGGGGGTCAGTTTATCGGGTTACTGTTTGGACTTTTTGTGCGGTGCTGGGACTGTGGCCGCTAAGTCTCTCCTGTCATTGGTTTCATCGGGTGGGGCATTAGTCAGGAGTTTTCAGAAATGTATGCTTGCTTATATTGTTCGCTTCAAAATGTTGTCGTCTCTGCAGTTGGACATGCTTCCCTGCCCACCCGGTGATTGTATCTACTTTAGATCCCGTAGCCGGCCCCCTCCTGTCCTCTTTTCTCTCTTTCCATCTCGTTAACATATGGAACTGTACTACGTATTTACTGTGTATATCCTGTTTTAATTTTTAAAAAATTGACCTCTCTAATCCTGAGATGCTCTCCTGGGTGTGCCGAAACAGACCGGTTTTCTATTTTTTGCTGCCATGCCTCTGGGATGTTTGGCTGAATAGCTGTGTGCACCCTCTTCTAAATAAAGGTCCTCCAAAAATTTAAAAAAAACCACAAAAAAAACAATGCTTTGGATTATACCATTTTACGCTGAAAGGCAATATTTCTCTCCATATGTTCCCATACCTAGCGTGTCAAACAGTTTGGTGCTTACTTTCCCTCCATGTTGAAGAACAATAGATGTTTCAGCACCCAGGCTAATGTGCTGCATAGCTAAATACATATAAGGTCTCAGAGGCGAGACCCAGAGATTTAAGTGGGCCGGGTATCACCGGTGCTGAGCACCTGCAGTTTTTTAAAGGGGTCCTCGAAATGGGTCTCTATCGGGCTCGTTCCTGTACCCTGGCACAGGCTGTCCATTTCTTGCGGACTGCAGTGACAGCAGGCACAATGATGTGTGTATACTCACACTGCTCACTAGTAGAAAAGTTACGTCATGACGTCATGCCAGGCGAGCGTTGTAGAGGAAAGTTAATCCTTTAAAGAGAGTCATTTTCTCTCTGGATTTCTCCTCTCCTTTTGAAACTCAGGAGCAGCAACATTGTCGTCGTTTCACCACAGCTTTAAGTGGAAGCTTTTTCAATATTATATACAAGCCATAGTTGCTGCTTATTTATCCTATGCAATTAACAACCATTGACAAAGCTAATAGTCCTGATTTCTTGTCGGTATGATGTTACTTGCATCATATCTGGCGGCAATAACAGAAACAGCAAAATACAAGTCGGGCGGCCCACTATGCTAAACGCAGACTTTTAGCTTACATGTTTTACGCCACACCCTTAATTACACTGGCCACGCCCCGTTTATGAGACCCTCCTAGTGTTTTCATCCAACTTAAAGCCCTGGCGAGACCGATTGCATTGCAAATGCTTGTGTTATACTGTTGCTTCATTATTTTGTCATTTTTAGGTCAAGCCTATAGCGGCACAAAGCATGACCTGCTCGCTCTGCGAGGTATGGTGTATGGAGTGGAAGCTCTGCCTACTTCCACGCCCATCTTTTTCATTGGCTAGTGTCTTTGCCCTTTCCAAATGCTGCCTTCGAATTGGTTTATAGGCTGTTAGTTCCTCCTCATGACGGCCATGTCTTCATTTATATCCTTCCATGGCTACTGCTCCCTTTACTTCGAGTGTTTAATAGTATGTGGTATTTAGATTGTGAGCACTATTTTCTTTCCATGCTCTCCCCCCTACTGCAGACCATTCCTTCTCGCTCTCCTGCCCCTCGCCCGCACTCCTGCTGGCCGTGCCTTCCAGCCCCCCTGCTTCCCCCCAATCCAGTTTGCAATGCAATGGGTCTTGGGTAAATGCAAGGTCTATTGAATTGCAAATGCTTGTTCTTCTTAGGATGCGGAAATCTGCCTTCTTGATTCAGGGCTGCCCCCTAAATACTGTATTTAGGGGCGTTTTAGGGGTCATGGGGTCAGTAGACATTGGGCTACTGACCTTAGGGTGGGTAAACCCTTGGTGTGCCTACCCCACATGGGGGAGTGACCACAATCCCTAATCCTGATTGGGGAGTGCCCGCAAACTGCAAGATGGTGGGCACTTAAGAGTGGACTTCACCTTGCCTCCCCCATCTGAGGGGTGGGGTTGGCAGAGGTGGGCACACTTTCTAGGCTGGCTAATTTTTCCCTCCCGTCTTCCCGCCGAAATGGAGGGGAGACAGGAAGGGGGCCTGCTCCTGATAGCAGGAGAGGCTGGGGGTCGCATTACAAAGGCTGGAAGTCATTTGAAGCTCCCCTGTCACAGATGGCTCTTCCTGGACTGGGGGAGGTGTGAACAACTGCACCCAGGAAAGACTTTGTTTCTGGGCTCGAGGAGCGAAGACTCCCACCCCACGGGTCCACAAACGTGTCTTGTGGTGGCAGGCTGGAGTGTACCAGTCAGGAGGCTGATCGTTTTTCAGGGGGCATCTTTAACATGCCCTCTGTTAGCATTTGTCTTTGAATTCCACACTGACATCAGTGTGGGTTTAATGTCCTGAGGAGTTTCATACCAAACTTCTCGGTTTTCATTGTAGCCATTACGGTGCTGTGGAGGTTGTAATGACAACCTCCCAGTACCATATACTCTTAATGGCAGCACTGTATTTACAATGTCTAAGAAAGGACTTAGACACTGTAGGGATACAAGGCTCATGCACCTGTACCCTCACCACTGGTATAGTGCACCCAGCTAGATTGGTGGATGATCTATGTCAAGGCAGTTGGTTGTAGGCATGTCACACAGGGATGTGTGCCATGTCACCTCTTAACTTTGTTCTGCACCAAAACACGCAGCCTGCAAAGGCAGTGTGTGAGTGTAAAGTTAAAGGGCAGCTAAGGGTGGCACAATATGTGGTGCAGCCCTTAGAGACCTTCCATGGTCACATTGCCCTGGGTACTTGGGGTACCATTTACCAGGGGCTGACCTGTGGCCAGGGTGCCAATTGGGTTTGGTACAGTTTTAGAGAAAGAACACAGGCCCTGGGAACCTCATTGGCAGGGACCCAGGGCACATCAAGTCAAAGTGCATCAGTAGTTCTGGCAACAAGTGGGGGCGTTACTGTAACAGAAATCCATCTTCTCACAGTACCGCTCAGCGGGAAGCCCAGACCTTTCTGGAGCCCCAACACTCTTTACAGAAAACATATGTTCAAAAACTTCGGAGTGAAAAAGGAATCTTAGATCATTATAAATATTCTTCAGTTAACTTTATTCTTAGCTGTGCAACTTTCATGAAGTCAAAGCAACCTATTGTGACAGACAGAAAAGTTAATTTCGGTTAACTTCATGAAAATGCCTAGATGGTCCTGCTTTAAAACTCCCCTAAAATCTGGATGTTTAGTCTCCCACTAAAAGAAATATCCCTGTCACGGTAGAGATGGAATGGTGGTGAATGATGCCTATTGTGGATCAACATACAACACTCGCTTCCTTACCCTGTTCCATCAGCTGTATTCTTATCCACTAGCAACTAGAAACCTAACAAGTAACTCACCATCCATGCTCCCACTAAAAGAATATTACATAAATGCAGTAAATGCCCCTGAGAAACTAAATCTGTCTGGTGTATTAATTCACAGAAAAAGGTCTCTCTGTCCATTCTGGGGCATAGAATAGACAAAGGCATCTTTATTCTTATATATTATTTTCAAAGGGATTCTTTTTGTACTTTCTGGGATACCAATCCAAAGACAAAATTATGCTGTATGGAAGAAAGAAACATTCTAATATATTAAAATGCTCTACGGCACACTTGCCTCCTCTGTGTTTCACACCTTTATGCTAAATCCTTTAGCACCTCACATGTTCACATAATTTAGCTTTCCTCCAATGGCTGATGGTGGGAAGTGCTGCTTTTTGTGCCACTGCAGACCAGCAACATCTTAGCTTCCTGAATAGAACAGTGTTGCCTTGCTACCATCTTTCTCTCAGATTGTGACATCATTGGTTCTTACCAGAGTGAGATGGCTTTGTGACATCAAAGAATCTTCAGGGTTGCTAAGGCGCTGGTGTGTCAACATTGGCAGCTGTAGTCAAGACTTTGCCGCCATCTTTGTCAAAGTTGTTACATGCTACAGAATTTGTTTCTGGTTTAGAGCTTTTGTCAGCTACGTCATTATAATATTTCTTCACTGTTACATCTTTGTGAAATGACAGGTAAGGAATTCCTCATTTTATATTTTAAACGGCTCATTTATTTCCATACATATGGCTAGATTAGATTAAAGTCTGGACTTGTTGGCAGAGCATTGCAATTATAAAGTAACTTGATATTAATGTCTCATTTTGCCCCTTCATTTTGTGTCCTTCATCATCAGTAGCAAAGACATATCAAAAATCAATAGCCAAACATTAGAGTCTTTATATGTTCCTCCTCATTCACACGTTATCTCAGTACTTTTAGCTCTGTTAGCACTTTAGTACTGAAGACTTTCTACCTTGACTTGACATGTAAACACAACGTAGCTAGAGAGCCTAGATAATCACTGAAAAAATCCTCATCTCTGCCCATACTTTGTTTCCAATGATTAACACACGTTGTAAAGCTAAGGGCTACGTTTTTAGGACATCCATAGCTCTAAACTCTTCTTTGACATAACTGCCAGGCCAATAGAATGAGAAATGAGAGTCAAATAATAAAGAGAGTACCAAAGACAGAAATAATAAATGAGGAAGATTTCGTAATGAAAGACTCTTTTAATCTGATCAGCAGCTTAGGGACATTGTCCACACAGACCTATATAAACCAGAGATGTATTTCCCCTCTATAGCCACAATTTTAAGCCTGGCTCTAGGGAGCTATACTACGGAAGCACCCTGGCTGGCAGCTAGTAAATGTCTAGTGCATGTCGAAGTTGTAGATAAAAGAAAAATTTAGATTTTTGCATGATTTCATCAAACTCAAAAAATTTAGAAACAAGTGGGCGTGGCCTAGACTCCAATGGAGTAGGACGCACCTTGCAGTGTCTCCCTCCTCCAGCGGCCGACCTAAAGAAACTATCAGCAGCGGGGCCGTGTGGGCACAAACAGGCCCCTTCTTAAACTCCACCAACCCATCTACCCCGTATCTGCAACCTGCTTTGTCTTCCAGGCCT
The DNA here is from genome assembly GCF_964263255.1 of Lissotriton vulgaris. NCBI lineage: Eukaryota > Metazoa > Chordata > Amphibia > Caudata > Salamandridae > Lissotriton > Lissotriton vulgaris. The sequence continues at coordinate 838,681,107 of NC_141696.1, read as the reverse complement.
GAGCTGGGGGCTGATACATAGTTGGCAACCGGGGAGAGCGGCTTTGCCCACCATCTTGGGCCCAGGGCTCGTGGAAGTGTCCAGACCTGTGGGGACCTGGGACCGCATTGTGGGGGCCCTGGCCAACGATTATTGGTGACCGGGGAGTGGTGCCTGAATTTCAAGGGCATGGGCAGGCCTCTGACGCCCCCACTTGGGGGGCCTTCATTGCCAGACCCGGCTGGAGCTAAGCAGATCGCTGGACTGGTGTCGGGGTCCGGACGGGCCTCACCTTCTCGGATCTCTTTGGGACCCAATCTGTGTGGTAGCATCAGCGGGATGTGTCCTCAAGCGATTGGACTGTTACCTGGAGGGGCCTCTGTCATCTGAGGTAAGCGACCCCATCATTGGGCGGCCATCTTGCAGGCTTCCTCCCCGTGACTAACCGGGTGAGAAGAGGCGAAAACCCCCCACCTGTGCTGCCTGAGTTGAACTGTGGCATCCTCTGGCGGGGAAAGAGGAATGATCCCGCTGCCCCCCGAGAGGAGGTGCTCCATTCCACAGGTTTCTGCCTCGGGGACTCCCGGCCAGCGTGGGTATCGGAGAGAAAGACGCTGGCCCTCATCGGAGGACCTGATGTCCATCGAGCTGAGTGTGGAGACTGGAGTGAATCTGGGCCAAACACAGACGGAGCAGAGGCAACCAGCTGTACATAGCCAGCGAGCCCAACCCCATCCATCTGCCATCCAGTCTTGGACGTTCCGTGGCCAGTGAGGCAGAGCTGGATCCTTTGCCGTTAATCTGTTCAGGCCTTGGGGTGACCGACCTGGTGGGGGCCACCACACTATGGGGTTGCAATTGTTTGAACTAAGTGGGCTCCGGGAGACCGACTTTGAAGTCGGACAGCGAGCCTGACCCCTATCCTATGCCATCCATGTTTGGCCTCCGGTGAGACCCTGACTTCAGGGTTGGGGGCTTATTTGATTGCCCTTTGCCTAACTCAGAAAAAACACAAGAGGGACCCTGAGAACACTGGTTCTGGGCGCAATTCCAATCCAGGGAATAATACAATGAGAAACAAGAACGAAAGGCCCCCTACAAACAATATGAAAGGGCAATAGCTCCAAATGTAAAAATGTCACCCACCAAGAAGCTGATATCACAATTTATATATACTGATATTATAATTATTATTATTTATTCATCGTATTTTGGGTAGCGATGTGTTTGTAAGAGACGTATTAGTTATAGATTCCTTACCTTAGAATTACCCCAGACGTCAGACTGGATCCAGACAAATTCTATCTTAGCAGTACCCCTGCGTGTCAGTTGATGGCGTCGGTTGACTCTGCATCCGTCGTCGGCATCGTGGTCACCGGGATCACATTGCGTTGTTTACTTAGATGCCATCACTGCATGCTGATGTTAGTTCTGACATGACTTTCCACACCAAGAGACTATTAGTTATAGATTCCTTACCTTAGAATAGATACCCCAGCTGTAACAACTCCGTAGGTGGATCTGCGAACTAAGTTCACACCAGGAAGAGCTGGAGAACAGAACGGCAGAAAAAGCTGTCTCTCCGAACTTTGCTGTCCAGGCAGTAGTGCATGGTAAATGTGTGCAGGGATGCCCCTTTATCTCTTTCGTGCGATCCCGCTTATGGTGGGGGAAAGTGTGGTAAAATCTATTGAATCAGTTTTTATAAAATGTATCTGGCAGTATGGCAAAAAACAAGAAGATCTCTTAAATACCTGTCTTTACTGCAAGAAAGCGGATGACTAGGGGTCCCGAATATTCGGTTTTATTTGGTGTCTTGTCATTTTAGTCAGATGGCGATCCTTCTGGATACTGCCACAGATATGACGAATAGTGCACTTAGGAATATCTACCCCCCATCTATATTTGAACTATTGCTAGGAAAGGAAGCATTGGGGCTCCTACTGCGTAAAACTGATCGACGATATTATAATAAAAAAAGATACAAGGTACTGGATAGCGTTTGGAGGGTGTGGAAGGTGATCCAGAAAACTTTAGGAATTCCCAACTATAACTATTACACACCTCTCTGGAAATCAAATCTTTTTCCTCATTTGAGTAGTGATAGATCCTGGACATCCTGGGAGGTCCAAGAGATTAGGAGTATCGGGAATCTCTAGGAAGGAACCGCCCGATGACGTTCGCAGATATACAGCGGAAATTTGGAATAGCATTGAATCAAAGCTTTAAGTATTTACAAATTTATCAAACCCTAGTAAGTATCAGGCACCGGATCACCGCAGGAGGTAAAATCAATATTCTAGAGAATATTTTGGCAGGGGGTACTAAGATTGGTACGATTTACGGAGGCCTGATCCCTATGTTACGGGATGATATGGATAAGGTGGAGGCCTCCTGGGCCCTGAAACTAGGTGACCCTGATATCGATCTTGATAGAACATTATTGATGGCAGGCAATCTATTTCATTCCTCGAACCTCAGGGCTCAACATTACAAGACATTATATAATCTATATTATACTCCACCCAAGCTCTGTGAGTGGGAGAAAAAAGATGATGATAAGTGTCCAAGATGTTCCCTGGGGCCGGCAAACTTGGTACATATGTTTTTTCAATGTAGTACACTTAGGAAGATAGGCATAGAGATCAAAAAATTCTGGGAGGGGCTGCTCGGGGTTAAAATCACCCTATCCCCGGTTTTAATGATTTGGGGCACTGATTCTAACTTAATATTGAAAAAGGAGGATTTATCTGTGTGGCTGTTTTAAAAATAATATTAGCTGCGGGCTGGAAAGACTCTACGGCTCCCTCATTTCACATGTGGATGTCAAGATTGTTGGGGATTCATAATATGGAAGCAGCTTTATATTCCCGAAGGGGTAAAAGGATGAGGGAGCTAGGGCAGAACATCTGGGCCCCCCTCAAAAATTTGAGGTAAGCTAGAGTATAAATTCCTTTTATTGGCTTTTATACAGCCTTGGATAATGTAATTCTCTGTATATTGCTGTGTATTATTGGCTTTCTGATGAATTTATTGCTATTTATCTTCAAATGTACTGTATTTTAAACATAGGGATGCTTAAATGTAATATTGTTTAACTATCTAACTTATGTATGCACCAGATATTTAATTTAATTAAAAAAATAATAGTAATTTAAAAAAGGAAGACCTGGAGAACAGAAATGCTGAAAAAGCTGTCTCTCCGGACTTGGCTGTCCAGGCAGTAGTGCTTAGTAAATGTGTGCAGGGATGCCCCTGTGGCTGCCTGGCAGAAGTCTTTAGTGCGGTCAAGGTGGAAATACAACAATACAGCACATGTTTTGGGTCCAGATGGTGGAGTCTCTCCTCCTTTTTGGAAGGGTGCGGAGGCGGGAAGAAGGTGGTCATGTGATGGTCTGACCTATGTGTAAAGAGGTTACCACTTTGGGCAGAAAAGAGGGCCTAGTGCACAGAACCACTTTGTCCGAATGGACAGCAAGAAAGGGTGGTTTGGAACATAAAGCTTAAAGCTCACTCACCCTGCGAGCAGAGGTGATAGCAAGCAAGAAAGCAGTCTTTAAAGTAAGGAGACGAAGAGGACAATTATGTAGTGCCGCAAAGGGAGCACACATAAGATAAGTAAGGACAAGATTCAAGTCCCACTGGGGCATTATGAAAGGAGAAGGAGGAAAGAGGTGAGTAATGCCTTTCAGAAATCCGTTAACAATAGGGGACTTGAAAAGGGAAGGCTGATCAGGAAGGCAAAGAAAATCCGAAAAGGACAAAAGATAGCCTTTAGGAGTGCCCGGAGCAGAGCCCTGCTGGGCCAAACAAAGAAAGAAAGAGGGGCAGAAAGGGGATCCACAGCCTTTGCTGTGCACCATGCCACAAATTAGTTCCATATACAGGCGTATACTGTTTTAATGGAGGGACACCTGGCTCCCAAGATGACATTACAGACTTCAGGAGGAAGGTCGAAAGCTGTCAGCTGTCACCGCCCAATCTCCACTCAAGGAGGTAGAGGCTGCACGGGTTAGGGTGAAGGACCGTCCTCTGCTGCTGCGACAGATGATCCCCCTAGATAGGCAGTCTGATCGGAGGAAGGATGGCAATGCTCAAGAGCTTGGGGTACCAGACTCTTAGTACCCAGTCCGGAGCCACAAGAATGACGGGCCCGGTCGCACTTGATCTTCTTCAGCATTCTGGGCAGAAGTGGTATAGGCGGAAAGGAGTACAGGAGGCCGCAATTCCACTCATGACGAAAAGCGTTGCTGAGCAAGTGCTGCCTTGAAAACTCTAACGCGCAGAACTGCTGACACTGCGTGTTCTCTTCAGTAGTGAATAGATCTACCCAAGGCTCTCCCCACCGCCAAATGAGTGCTTGCACCACCTCCGAGTTAAGAAGCCATTCCTGATCCTTGATGCAACAGCGGCTGAGTTCGTCCTCCCTGGCATTCAGAGAACCTGCCAGGTGTTGAACCACCAATTTCATGCCCTGATGTTCCAGCCATGTGCAAAGGTGAAGAGCCTCTTGACATAGGGCCCATGACCGCACCGCGCATTGTTTGTTGCAGTGGCCACAAGGAAGTGGTGTTGTCCGGGAACACCTGCACTACTCTTCCTTTGACAGAAGGAAGGGATGCTTTCACTGCAAGACGAATCGTCAGAGTGCTTCAAAAGGTTGTTGTGGACTCCGGACTCCACCGAAGACCAGCGGCCTCTGATCTCCGCCTCTCCCATGTGGCCGCCCCATCCCAGGAGTGATGCATCCATCACTACTATGAATTCTGGTTGGGAAGGGAGAGGGATCTGCTGTTGAGCCAATCCTGCTTCGTGAGCCACCACTGCAACTGACTTGCAGTCCCATCCGAGATCTGGATGACATGGTAAAGATTCCCCTGATACTGCACCCAATGGAACTTCAGGTCCCACTGCAGAGCCCGCATATGCCATCTGGCATGATCCTTCAGAAGAATGCAGGAGATCATGAGGCCCAGCAGCCTCAGGATCATTTTCACCGAAATACAGGATAAAGGCTGAATCATCAGTATCATAGCCCGCATATATCCCGGACTCGTTGCTCGGGAGGATAAGCCTGAAACTGCGCTGTATCCAGAGCTGCTCAGATGAAAAGGAGCTTCTGAGAGGGAATCAGGTGCGACTTCAGCAAGTTGATAGTGAACCCCAGCGAGTCCAGGAAGTCCGTCGTAGTCTGGAGGTGGGAGACGACAACCTGGGGCGAGCCCACCATCAACAGCCAGTTGTCGAGACAAGGAAGACTGGAACCCCTGATCTACGCAGATGAGCTGCCATCACCGCCATGACTTTTGTAAACACCGAGGGGCGCTGCTAAGGCCAAAGGGGAGCACAGTAATCTGAAAATGCTCGTGGCTTACCATGAACCGTAGGTAACGCCAGTGGGCAGACAAGACAGGGATGTGAAAATTGGCGTCTTGCAAGTCTAATGCTACCATCCAGTCTCCAGGGTTGAGGGCAGACAAGACCTGAGTCAAGGTTAACATTTTGAACTTCTCCTTCTGGAGGAAGCGGATGACGTCCCTGAGGTCTAAGATAGAATGCAGGCCTTTGTCCTTCTTAGGTACTAGGAAGTAGTGAGAGCAACCTCGACCTACTTCTGGTACAGGGACCTGTTTGATAGCTCCCTTGGATAAGACAGCCGCAACTTCCTGGCGGAGAAGGGCAAAATGATACTCCGACATGCAATGGAATGTTGGTGGCATGGAGGGAGGAGGAGTCTCAAAGGGGAATGAGTAGCCCCTTCGGACTATCTGCAAAACCCACCTGTCCGATGTGATGTTGTGCCAGAGGGGGAGTTGATGGGGGATCATGCCACCCACTGGCAACTGGTGGCCCTGAAAGGACGGACTAGGAAGGTTTGAAGGCTGCTGCAAATGGGCATTGGTTAAATGTCCCACACACTGGCCCCCAGACCTGCAACACTGGGTCCCACGTCGTCCTGGGCCACACATAGCCCCAGGGGAGAAGACAACAAGCGGTAATCCGGTCAGGCGGCTCCTCCTCACCAGGCAGGGACAATGTTTTGGCAGTATCCCACGATGTCTTCAAGCACCACAGGTTTTCAGTCTTCGAGGTCGGGGGCGGGGCAAGCAGGGAGAGCGGACCAGGTGTGGCAGATTGGTCGTGCAGGGACTCCTGGGAGATGGAGTCCCTGCGGCACAGCTCGCAGCCCAGCTGCAGATCGAACCCTCGCCTTTGAGCCTCACGCTCTATTCCCGGTGCAGACATTTCCTCTCCTCACACCGCGAAGCAGGACCCGCGAAGCGGGTCCGGCGAAGCGGGTCCGGCGAGCAGTAGGCAGCCCCAGGGGAGAAGACAACAAGCGGTAATCCGGTCAGGCGGCTCCTCCTCACCAGCCAAGGACAATGTTTTGGCAGTATCCCACGATGGCTTCAAGCACCACAGGTTTTCAGTCTTCCAGGTTGGGGGGCGGGGCAAGCAGGGAGAGTGGACCAGATGTGGCAGATTGGTTGTGCAGGGACTCCTGGGAGATGGAGTCCCTGCGGCACAGCTCGCAGCCCTGCTGCAGATCGAAACCTCGCCTTTGAGCCTCACGCTCTAATCCCGGTGCAGACACTTCCTCTCCTCGCACCGCGAAGCAGGACCCGCGAAGTGGGTCCGTTAGAGCAGTAGGCAGCCCCAGGAGAGAAGACAACAAGCGGTAATCCGGTCAGGCGGCTCCTCCTCATCAGACAAGGACAATGTTATGGCAGTATCCCATGCATAGTAAATTGTTTCCCCCACACCACCAAGGCGAAGGTAACAAGCAGATTACAAGACTTGTTTTCATCCTAGCAAAACAAGAGATTATGAGAAATTGGAAAGCCCTGGGAGGGCCCAGAATAGCAGGGGGGCGAAACGAGCAAGAAAAATGGGGCCGTTACTTAGGGAGGCCATGAGGAGCAATCGCTCCATTGAAATAAAGAGGGCTTCGGAGATACTAATGGAGTTATTGAGAGACCAAGACCGAGATACACGAGACCCCATTCCGGAAGGCTCACCAACACCAACACCCCCTCTGTCTGGAGAGTCTTGCTTATGGCTATATTCATGATGACCCACATTGTATGTGCATCTCTCTCCAACTGTGTGCGATTCGCGGTTGGCATCAGACTAGGCGACCAGTAGTATGCTTACCCTCATTACATATCTCTTGTAAAATAGAACCGACTTATGTGGTATGGAATGTGGGAGAATTGGGATTATGGCTGTTGTCTATATTATAATATGTGATGATATGTAAAGATGTCTGACTTAGGAAAAGGCCTATGAGGCTATGTTGCCTTAAAAAGTAGTCTGCTGTATAGTTGACAAAAGCTTCAATAAAATCTGATCACAAAAAAAAGTGTTGAGGTCTGAACACGGGGTTAAGTAGCAGTCTCAGTGTAACTTAGGGGTGAGCTAGCTTCTGGAGGGCTCGCGCTGGCCGCTCCATTCTCAGTAACTGCCTGAGCTGTAGTGCCTTGTGCTGGTGTTGCCTTATACAGGGGTGGTCATATTCTAAGGAGTTTGTCTATGAAGGGGTCTTCCTCTTCACTCTCTGGTTCTGCCTTATCCTTCGGTTTCTTTTTTCAAAAATGTTTTTCTTCTCAGAGTCATCGCTTTATATCAGTGAGTAAGCTCCTATTGTTTCAATCACTTCCTCCCTCCTTCTCTTCTGACTCTCACCATCTTGCATGCTTATCCACTAATAAGCCTTTTTGAGGACCTTGGATGCAAGCTTGTTCCTTTTCTTTTCGTAGGCAACCTTCTCCCAAAGATTTAGGGCTTCAAAGTGTGAGGGTTTGGTCTGGGGGCTCGAATCGTGCATTCTCATTCTCGTACTCTCTATTTTGCAGAAAGTACCTGTAGGAACCTGGCTCTGTATATACTATACCAAAATGAAGTGTAGTGTGCACAAAGTCCAGTGGAATCCCAAAGGTAGGCAGAGGTAAAAGTAGATAGCAGGCTTTATCAGAGGGTGTTAAGCATTTGTTGTACACATTCAATGAGTAAATGATGTCACACACTCAAAGACTGAACTCAGACAAATTTTGTTTGTATAAAATATCATCAAGGTATTTTATTTCTAGACGTCCAAAAGAAGGGGAGGTAGTGGATCAGGATATGATCCAAGGGCTCAAATTACCATTCACGCAAAATTGAGAATGGGAGGTCCAGCCACAGTCAAAGCCCCAAAGACAGAAACTGACAAAAGCGACTAGGCCGTTCCTAGAAGAGGAAAGAAGGGAAAGAAAGTGGTCACGGGAAGGGCCGGGATAGTGCTCAGTGGAGGGCTACCCTGGGTATCCAATTTGTTGGATGTAATGGCCTCACACACAAATTGGATGCCCAGGGTAGCCCTCCACTGAGCACTATCCATGCCCTTCCCGTGACCACTTTCTTTCCCTTCTTTCCTCTTTTAGGAACGGCCTAGTCGCTTTTGTCAGTTATTTTATTTCTAGAACCAAGCCAAGCCTGACACAGGTAAGTGAAATAAATTCTTTGCAATAAATTATGAAGTGTTTACAAGTGAATGCAAGACCAAATGCTGTTGTTTGAAATACTGGTAAGGCAAGGTATTTAAATTACTGTACAGATTACTTTTTAGTTACTTTTTACATTACTTTTTCTGCTCAGTCTGATATGGCTAGATATCACACTGGGACATTTCCTAGAAAAAAGGTAAGTAAAATCTTTTTCCACAATTGTTATTTCTCAGGTTTCCATACAAATCAACTCCACACTTAAAACATTTTTTCAGAGAAAAACAGTCAAATGCTTCCTAAGGAGAGAAATTAAGTTAACGGTAACCAGGTAAGTAATCGGTCTTTAGGGTTGAGATTCTGGGGTTAGAACTAGGGTTGCCCAAAGTTATCCAACGGGAAATAGAGGGCCTCCGGTTGGTGGCTGCTTATGAGCAGGCCACTGGTTTGTGGGAGCAAAGCTCCTGGTGTTAGGCTCAGGGCAAAGGGGGATTCGGTTTAGCATACAAAGTGCACACATACAAGCGGAGGGGCGGCTAGGTGCAGGGTGCTGTTTTGGCATTAGGTTCCCTGTTGTTTTCAATGGGGACTTTCGGTTTTGGTTTACAGCTGCAGGCTCGGTCCAGGAAGACTTCGGGGAGGAACCAACAGCTCGACAGGTAAGTTGAAGGGCTCGGGGACGTAGGTGCACCTCGGGTTCTCTTTTTCAGGGCTCAGTGTGACTGGATGCAGGGGTGCCTTTTGTTGTCGGATTTCACCTTACCAGGCCACTCGATGTTGCAGGGGGTCTGCGTGCAGAGGCTGCAGGGGAAGTCGGGGAGTCCTAGAGGGTTCAACTCACTGTGGACGTGGGCTCTGGAGCGCTGGGGGACCTCGCTGGGACCGGTGGACCATTCGAACTTGGGAAGTAGGCGACGGATGCAGTGGTGGGTCCAGGCGTTGCGTTTCTTTGTCTTCAGCAGGCTCAGACTCTTGGGAGTTTTCTTTTGAACAGAGCTGCCGTTCACAGGAGATCTGGACTTTGTTGAAGGCAGTCAGTCCTCCCAGGGTTCTGCAGTCTCCTCTGCTGGGCGTCTTCTTTTGTCCTTTTTAGGTCACGCATTTGAGACCTCTTGTACATACTTTAGTATATACTTATTATATACTTACATGTACTTTGTGGGCTCTGGAGATCAGCCCTAGAACTTGGCTGCTTCCGCTTAGGGACTTTTATTTTTGTTCAACTGCCTCTATTTAACTGTCTTGATAAAAAACGACCAGTAGAGGTCAGGAAAATACCAAATTTAGCATTCTCTGAATTCCAGTCCATAGAAATGTTCCTACACGAGCACACGTAGACAATAATATTTTTTTCAAATCATGAATTTTCAATGATATGACCACTGAAGGCCCTGGTTTTATATTAAAAACAATGCTTTGGATTATACCATTTTCCGCTGAAAGGCAATATTTCTCTCCATATGTTCCCATACCTAGCGTGTCAAACAGTTTGGTGCTTACTTTCCCTCCATGTTGAAGAACAATAGATGTTTCAGCACCCAGGCTAATGTGCTGCATAGCTAAATACATATAAGGTCTCAAAGGCGAGACCCCGAGATTTAAGTGGGCCGGGTATCACCGGTGCTGAGCACCAGCAGTTTTTTAAAGGGGCCCTCGAAATGGGTCTCTATCGGGCTCGTTCCTGTGCCCAGGCACAGGCTGTCCGTTTCTTGCGGACTGCAGTGACAGCAGGCACAATGATGTGTGTATACTCACACTGCTCACTAGTAGAAAAGTTACGTCATGATGTCATGCCAGGCGAGCGTTGTAGAGGAAAGTTAATCCTTTAAAGAGAGTCATTTTCTCTCTGGATTTCCCCTCTCCTTTTGAAACTCAGGAGCAGCAACATTGTCGTCGTGTCACCACGGCTTTAAGTGGAAGCTTTTTCAATATTATATACAAGCCATAGTTGCTGCTTATTTATCTTATGCAATCAACAACCATTGACAAAGCTAATAGTCCTGATTTCTTGTAGGTATGATGTTACTTGCATCATATCTGGCGGCAATGACAGAAACAGCAAAATACAAGTCGGGCGGCCCACTATGCGAAACGCAGACTTTTAGCTTACATGTTTTACGCCACACCCTTAATTACACTGGCCACGCCCCGTTTATGAGACCCTCCTAGTGTTTTCATCCAACTTAAAGCCCTGGCGAGACCGATTGCATTGCAAATGCTTGTGTTATACTGTTGCTTCATTATTTTGTCATTTTTAGGTCAAGCCTATAGCGGCAGAAAGCATGACCTGCTCGCTTTACGAGGCATGGTGTATGGAGTGGAAGCTCTGCCCACTTCCACGCCCATCTTTTTGATTGGCTAGTGTCTTTGTCCTTTCCAAATGCTGCCTTCCAATTGGTTTATAGGCTGTTAGTTCCTCCTCATGACGGCCATGTCTTCATTTATATCCTTCCATGGCTACTGCTCCCTTTACTTCGAGTGTTTAATAGTATGTGTTATTTAGATTGTGAGCACTATTTTCTTTCCATGCTCTCCCCCCTACTGCAGACCATTCCTTCTCGCTCTCCTGCCCCTCGCCCGCACTCCTGCTGGCCGTGCCTTCCAGCCCCCCTGCTTCCCCCCAATCCAGTTTGCAATGCAATAGGTCTTGGGTAAATGCAAGGTCTATTGAATTGCAAATGCTTGTTCTTCTTAGGATGCGGAAATCTGCCTTCTTGATTCAGGGCTGCCCCCTAAATACTGTATTTAGGGGCGTTTTAGGGGTCTAGGGGTCAGTAGACATTGGGCTACTGACCTTAGGGTGGGTAAACCCTTGGTGTGCCTACCCCACATGGGGGAGTGACCACAATCCCTAATCCTGATTGGGGAGTGCCCGCAAACTGCAAGATGGTGGGCACTTAAGAGTGGACTTTACCTTGCCTCCCCCACCTGAGGGGTGGGGTTGGCAGAGGTGGGCACACTTTCTAGGCTGGCTAATTTTTCCCTCCTGTCTTCCCGCCGAAATGGAGGGGAGACAGGAAGGGGGCTGCTCCTGATAGCAGGAGAGGCTGGGGTCGCATTACAAAGGCTGGAAGGCATTTGAAGCTCCCCTGTCACAGATGGCTCTTCATGGACTGGGGGAGGTGTGAACAACTGCACCCAGGAAAGGCTTTGTTTCTGGGCTCGAGGAGCGAAGACTCCCACCCCACGGGTCCACAAAAGTGTCTTGTGGTGGCAGGCTGGAGTGTACCAGTCAGGAAACCCACCAGAGGCTGGTCGTTTTTCAGGGGGCATCTTTAACATGCCCTCTGATTGCATTTTTCTTTGAATTCCACACTGACATCAGTGTGGGTTTAATGTCCTGAGGAGTTTCATACCAAACTTCTCGGTTTTCATTGTAGCCATTACGGTGCTGTGGTGGTTGTAATGACAACCTCCCAGTACCATATACTCTTAATGGAAGCACTGTACTTACAATGTCTAAGAAAGGACTTAGACACTGTAGGGATACATGGCTCATGCACCTGTACCCTCACCACTAGTATAGTGCACCCAGCTAGAGGGGTGGATGATCTATGTCAAGGCAGTGGGTTGTAGGCATGGCACACAGGAATGTGTGCCATGTCACCTCTTCACTTTGTTCTGCACCAAAACACGCAGCCTGCAAAGGCAGTGTGTGAGTGTAAAGGTAAAGGGCCTCTAAGGGTGGCACAATACATGTTGCAGCCCTTAGAGACCTTCCATGGTCACATTGCCCTGGGTACTTGGGGTACCATTTACCAGGGGCTTACCTGTGGCCAGGGTGCCAATTGGGTGTGGTACAGTTTTAGAGAAAGAACACAGGCCCTGGGAACCTCATTGGCAGGGCCCCAGGGCACATCAAGTCAAAGAGCATCAGTAGTTCTGGCAACAAGTGAAGGCGTTACTGTAACAGAAATCCAGCTTCTCACAGTACCGCTCAGCGGGAAGCACAGATCTTTCCGGAGCCCCAGCACTCTTTACAGAAAACATATGTTCAAAAACTTCAGAGTGAAAAAGGGATCTTAGATCATTATAAATATTCTTCAGTTAACTTTATTCTTAGCTGTGCAACTTTCATGAAGTCCAAGCAACCTATTGTGACAGACAGAAAAGTTAATTTCAGTTAACTTCATGAAAATGCCTAGATGGTCCTGCTTTAAAACTCCCCTAAAATCTGGGTGTTTAGCCTGCCACTAAAAGAAATATCCCTGTCACGGTAGAGATGGAATGGTGGTGAATGATGCCTATTGTGGATCAACATACAACACTCGCTTCCTTACCCTGTTCCATCAGCTGTATTCTTATCCACTAGCAACTAGAAACCTAACAAGTAACTCACCATCCATGCTCCCACTAAAAGAATATTACATAAATGCAGTAAATGCCCCTGAGAAACTAAATCTGTCTGGTGTATTAATTCACAGAAAAACGTCTCTCTGTCCATTCGGGGGCATGGAATAGACAAAGGCATCTTTATTCTTATATATTATTTTCAAAGGGATTCTTTTTGTACTTTCTGGGATACCAATCCAAAGACAAAATTATGCTGTATGGAAGAAAGAAACATTCTAATATATTAAAATGTTCTACGGCACACTTGCCTCCTCTGTGTTTCACACCTTTTTGCTAAATCCTTTAGCACCTCACATGTTCACATAATTTAGCTTTCCTCCAATTGCTGATGGTGGGAAGTGCTGCTTTTTGTGCCACTGCAGACAAGCAGCATCTTAGCTTCCTCAATAGAACAGTGTTGCCTTGCTACCATCTTTCTCTCAGATTGTGACATCATTGGTTCTTACCAGAGTGAGATGGCTTTGTGACATCAAAGAATCTTCAGGGTTGCTAAGGCGCTGGTGTGTCAACATTGGCAGCTGTAGTCAAGACTTTGCCGCCATCTTTGTCAAAGTTGTTACATGCCACAGAATTTGTTTCTGGTTTAGAGCTTTTGTCAGCTACGTCATTATAATATTTCTTCACTGTTACATCTTTGTGAAATGACAGGTAAGGAATTCCTCATTTTATATTTTAAATGGCTCATTTATTTCCATACATATGGCTAGATTAGATTAAAGTCTGGACTTGTTGGCAGAGCATTGCAATTATAAAGTAACTTGATATTAATGTCTCATTTTGCCCCTTCATTTTGTGTCCTTCATCATCAGTAGCAAAGACATATCAAAAATCAATAGCCAAACATCAGAGTCTTTGATATGTTCCTCCTCATTCACACGTTATCTCAGTACTTTTAGCTCTGTTAGCACTTTAGTACTGAAGACTTTTTACCTTGACTTGACATGTAAACACAACGTAGCTAGAGAGCCTAGATAATCACTGAAAAAATCCTCATCTCTGTCCATACTGTGTTTCCAATGATTAACACACGTTGTAAAGCTAAGGGCTATGTTTTTAGGACATCAATAGCTCTAAACTTTTCTTTGACATAACTGCCAGGCCAATAGAATGAGAAATGAGAGTCAAATACTAAAGAGAGTACCAAAGACAGAAGTAATAAATGAGGAAGATTTCGTAATGAAAGACTCTTTTAATCTGATCAGCAACTTAGGGAAATTGTTCACCACAGACCTATATAAACCAGAGATGTATTTCCCCTCTATAGCCACAATTTTAAGCCTGGCTCTAGGGAGCTATACTACGGAAGCGCCTTGGCTGGCAGCTAGTAAATGTCTAGTGCATGTCGAAGTTGTAGATAAAAGAAAAATTTTGATTCTGCAAATCATATTCGGCCATTAGTTGTTTGTAGAGAGTCATGTGGTCAGACATCCTTCAGTTCGGAAATTCATGGCATGTACCACTTCTTTCTTTTACCTCAATTCAAAAACATTTTCCAGCTCGCTACATGCCTAATATTCTCAATCAATTCTCTCACATGCATCTTTAATATCTTCAACTTTAACAGCTTTAACTCCTTGTCCCCACCAACATCCTGACATTCTTTCTCAACTACCTACTCTGTGCTAGAACAAATCCGCATTAATCTGAGGCTTTCTAATTTTTGCACATGCTTCGTATTCTACCTTGGCAGCTTCCTTGCTCATGTAAAGCAATTTGCTCTCATTGTTATGCCCTAAGTAGTCCATCCCTACATTGTCTTTCATGATTTCATCAAACTCAAAAAATTTAGAAACAAGTGGGGCGTGGCCAAGACTCCAATGGAGTAGGACGCACCTTGCAGTGTCTCCCTCCTCTAGCGGCCGATCTAAAGAAACTAGCAGCAGCGGGGCTGTGTGGGCACAAACAGGCCCCTTCTTAAACTCCACCAACCCATCTACCCCGTATCTGCAACCTGCTTTGTCTTCCAGGCCTGAGCTGGGGGCTGATACATAGTTGGCAACCGGGGAGAGCGGCTTTGCCCACCATCTTGGGCCCAGGGCTCGTGGAAGTGTCCAGACCTGTGGGGACCTGGGACCGCATTGTGGGGGCCCTGGCCAACGATTATTGGCGACCGGGGAGTGGTGCCTGAATTTCAAGGGCATGGGCAGGCCTCTGACGCCCCCACTTGGGGGGGCTTGATTGCCAGACCCGGCTGGAGCTAAGCAGATCGCTGGACTGGTGTCGGGGTCCGGACGGGCCTCACCTTCTCGGATCTCTTTGGGACCCAATCTGTGTGGTAGCATCAGCGGGATGTGTCCTCAAGCGATTGGACTGTTACCTGGAGGGGCCTCTGTCATCTGAGGCAAGCGACCCCATCATTGGGCGGCCATCTTGCAGGCTTCCTCCCCGTGACTAACCGGGTGAGAAGAGGCAAAAACCCCCCACCTGTGCTGCCTGAGTTGAACTGTGGCTACTGCGCATGAGCCAGTGTTCAGTGCTGTCACAGACGCCGCCGAGCTAAAGGTCCCGTCAGACTAATCGATTTTAATCATTCCAAACTAATTTTCCTTGGCCGTGCGTTACAAATATGTTGGCGTTCTGAATCTTACTGCTCTCGCGACCCGCCCTGTGCGGTCCAACGCGTGTTACCTGCTATCGCGATTAATAAAACGCCCACTGAAAGAAATCGCCAAAAATTTTAAATACCCCACCTGACCTGTTGTTCTCTTTACCTTTTGTGTGAGTATTCATCCTCCGGCGGCTGCGTATACTGAAACACTCGGACGACATTAACTAGGTTCACGCTTGCCAAATTCTGTCACCCGGTTTTCTCCTCTTAGAAAAGCTTCTTTTCTGATAAATAAGACTCTGGCATAGTCCACCCCGTTAGGACGTTGAGGCCTTCGTTGCCCCCTGCACCTCTGCTTTTCGTGATTACCAAAGGCCCTGAAGAGAATCCCCAGAAATCAACGGGATTCGAAACGCGTAGGCCCCAGCCATACCGCTGTCTGCAAGAGTGATAAGCTCTAATAAAAGGATTCCTGTTGCTTATCACTGTTTTGTGTACATTACCTTTACTTAATGATTAACAAAGTATCTTGAATATTCAAACTTGTTATAGGAATGTACCCTCTGTTGGAATAACTTCTAAGTGATATTACCTTCCAATTGATCCGCAGACTTTGGCTTTTCTTTCGCATTCCCTTTGTCTTGTGCCTGTCATTATATTGTAAATATTGCATCTTTTTGCACTCTTTGTAGTTTTTGTAGTCATTGTATCCCTTTCCCCTATGAATGGTTGTATGTTGTATGCCTGTGATATGTCTGATATGATGAATGATTCCCAAATTTGAGCTTTCGCTTAGCATGTATTATATGTTTGTTTTTGAATACGCATTTGATAAAATATGTTTCTCTGCTGACAAAGTCATAAAGAAAAATAAAAGCTATTGACTAGCTCCCGGTCTTGAATGTTGTTTCAAGTACTGTGTTTGAATTCATGTATATTACCTATTGATGTCAGTACTGGCAATTTTCTTTTGTTATTTATGAGTTGAACTGTGGCATCCTCTGGCGGGGAAAGAGGAATTATCCCGCTACCCCCCGAGTGGAGGTGCTCCATTCCGCAGGTTTCTGCCTCGGGGACTCCCCGCCAGCGTGGGTATCGGAGAGAAATACGCCAGCCCTCATCGGAGGACCTGATGTCCATCGAGCTGAGTGTGGAGACTGGAGTGAATCTGGGCCAAACACAGACGGAGCAGAGGCAACCAGCTGTACATACAGCCAGCGAGCCCAACCCCATCCATCTGCCATCCAGTCTTGGACGTTCAGTGGCCAGTGAGGCAGAGCTGGTTCCTTTGCCGTTAATCTGTTCAGGCCTTGGGGTGACTGACCTGGTGGGGGCCACCACACTATGGGGTTGCAATTGTTTGAACTAAGTGGGCTCCGGGAGACCGACTTTGAAGTCGGACAGCGAGACTGACCCCTATCCTATGCCATCCATGTTTGGCCTCCGGTGAGACCCTGACTTGAGGGTTGGGGGCTTATTTGATTGCCCTTTGCCTAACTCAGAAAAAACACAAGAGGGACCCTGAGAACACTGGTTCTGGGGGCAATTCCAATCCAGGGAATAATACAATGAGAAACAAGAACGAAAGGCCCCCTACAAACAATATGAAAGGGCAATAGCTCCAAATGTAAAAATGTCACCCACCAAAAAGCTGATATCACAATTTATATACACTGATATTATAATTATTAATATTTATTCATCGTATTTTGGGTAGCGATGTGTTTGTAAGAGACGTGTATTAGTTATAGATTCCTTACCTTAGAATTACCCCAGACGTCAGACTGGATCCAGACAAATTCTATCTTAGCAGTACCCCTGCGTGCCAGTTGGTGGCGTCGGTTGACTCTGCATCCGTCGTCGGCATCGTGGTCACTGGGATCACATTGCGTTGTTTACTTAGATGCCATCACTGCATGCTGATGTTAGTTCTGACATGACTTTCCACACCAAGAGACTATTAGTTATAGATTGCTTACCTTAGAATAGATACCCCAGCAGTAACAACTCCGTAGGTTGATCTGCGAACTAAGTTCACACCAGGAAGAGCTGGAGAACAGAACGGCTGAAAAAGCTGTCTCTCCGGGCTTTGCTGTCCAGGCAGTAGTGCTTGGTAAATGTGTGCAGGGATGCCCCTTTATCTCTTTCGTGCGATCCCGCTTATGGTGGGGGAAAGTGTGGTAAAATCCATTGAATCAGTTTTTATAAAATGTATCAGGCAGTATGGGAAAACAAGAAGATCTCTTAAATACCTGTCTTTACTGCAAGAAAGCGGAGGACTAGGGGTCCCGAATATTCGGTTTTATTTGGTGGCTTGTTATTTTAGTCAGATGGCGATCCTTCTGGATACTGCCACAGATATGACGAATAGTGCACTTGGGAATATCTACCCCCCATCTATATTTGAACTATTGCTAGGAAAGGAAGCATTGGGGCTCCTACTGCGTAAAACATATCGACGATATTATAATAAAAAAAGATACAAGGTACTGGATAGCGTTTGGAGGGTGTGGAAGGTGATCCAGAAAACTCTAGGAATTCCCAAGTATAACTATTACACACCTCTCTGGAAATCAAATCTTTTTCCTCATTTGAGTTGTGATAGATCCTGGACATCCTGGGAGGTCCAAGGGATTAGGAGTATCGGGAATCTCTGGGAAACATAGATTAGACATCCCCAGAGAGGCCAGACATTCTCAGCCAGGCGTAGGGCCTCGGGCTACCGACGTGGAAAACCTTTCTACTTAGTGAGTTGGCGGTATCCAGCCCACTGCGGCAGTACTTCCTCAACTGTATCCCACACCGTTTGTGTGTAGCGGCTAAAAAAACATGCAGTGTTCACAGACCACAGTTCTAAGCTGGCGGAAGAAACATCTTCTTCCCAAGATGGTCCAGCACCTTGGATTCCCTATCTGGTGGAGCAGTAGGGAATGCGCTTCTTGAGGACGAGCCTAGGACCATCAAGCTCTCAGGGGTAGGGTGTTGAGAGAGGAAAAGGGTTCACCTGGGGCAGGCGGTGGAGTTGGGCAATCATCCTGTCCACAGGAGCCCCTGTGTTAGGCTTGGACCAAGTGCCCCGAATGACATCAGTGAGGGCCTCATTAAAAGGCATCAGGGGCTCTGAAGAGGCTGCTGCTGGCTGAGCGCCTTAGTCGTGAAGTTAGTCCTGACAGCCACCATAGGAAGCTCGAGGCCCAGGGACTGAGCCACCCTATGGAACACAACAGCGTAGGAGGCTCTCTCCTCCATAGCCACAGTCGGGGCAGAAAGCATAACAAGGTCTGGGGAGGTATCCAGATCACAGGCATCACCCAACTCCTCTCTCCAGTCCAGCTCCTCAAGTTGGTCTGCTAGAGGGTCAAAGACCCCTCCCAGTCCTCCTCACCCTCCTATGGCTACCAGTCAGGGCGGTAGGGAATGCCAGGGATGAACAGTGGTACAAAAGTACCTTCCGGCGCCAGCAGCACCATGCCCCTGTAGTAGGTGAAGCTTGAGCCAACGCCAGTTTGGGACAAAACTGGCGTCGGGGTGTCGCCACTGAAATTGGCGCCGGGGTAGGTACCGTGAGGTTGACCATCACCAATCTGGAAAAAGGCCTGAATCCTTGGGGCCCTGCGGAGCCGGGCGAGAGGCACTGGCATCGACGGCTCAGGGCACCCAACCGAGTCCGTAAGGCCCAAAGCTGTGCCTGCATGCTGTGTCGGGCTGACCTAAGATGCTGTGCAATGTTTCGTAAAATTGACAAAGCTGGGCAGGGGATGCTACGGGAAAGGAAAGGGAGGGAATCTTGCAGCCGTCCCAACCTTCTCCAAGGAAGGAGTCAGAGAGGGATGACTCTCTAGGTCCCGTGTCACGTCGGCCGATGGACGGGGAGAAGGCAAAGATCGTCGATGCTTTTACTTACCCAAGGTTGTGAAGACTTCGATAATGAGCGATAATGAGCGGTGATGGCTCAGCGGCCGGTCCCGCAACCTTGCCTTTGACTGGGGCCTCCAGCGGCGTGGAGCAGACTGCCGGGCCTCCAAAAGCTTTCGGGACTGCTCCAGCAGCGACTTCTGCTTCAGGGCCCAGCATCAGCTTGTGACAGGAGTCACACAGGGCTTGAAACCGGGCCGATGGCTGGACATCCATTATGCTCCAGAAGTCGATGGCTCAAAAGACGTCAACAAAAAGTCAAAAAAAGTTTGTCAAAAAGCAACTAAGGGGCAAGCTCTCTCAGGATCTGGACTGGCTGGCACGGAAAAAAAAAGAACTGACGTCAGTGCGCAGGGGCGGCATGTAAGTAGAAACCGCGACACAGATTTGACCAATACCACCTACAGAAGCACAGATGTACTGCTAAGAAAAAAGATCTCTGGATCCAGTCTGACGTATGCCCAGACATGGGTCCCTTCCTCCCTTTGCCACTGGATTCAAGCTAGCTTGGCTGATGACGGGTGTTACCCAGAAACTGGTCCCAGGATGCTTGTTTCCGGTCCAGGGAAGACATGGCTTGGCAGTTCAGGATGGACTGTTCCCATGAGGCACAGGGTCAAGACTAATTTGCATATGGCTATGTCTGAACTGGGGTCGCAAAGTGAGCTAAAGAATGATGATGGATTCAACCCAGATCTGTGACTTGGGTGAGTTTCTGAAAAGTTTCAGCGCTCCGTCCATCATCTCCTGGTGTTTGCTTTTTGGGGGTAATTTTAAGGCAAGGAATCTATAACTAATAGTCTCTTCCAGACAGGTGTGATTTGCGTGCATTGGTAAGAGCAATGTCTGAACCCTATCACCAAACACTGCCATTACATGGTAAGGTTGGTGGGCACTATAAAGACAATCACTTGCCTATATAGAGCGATACAGGAGTATACACTACAGCAACTGAAGACTTTGAAGTCTCACTGGGAGGAGGACCTGGGGATCCCCATTACAGAAACAGTTTGGGGTAATTTTTTAGCAAGAGTATCAAAAGTCTCCATAAATGCACGATTTAAATTGATTAGCCATATTTCCCTACACAGAAAATACATGTTACAAGGCCATATCAACAAATATTTCCACACATTGGAGGTGGCCTGCCTGACATGCGGAACAGTGGGAGTGGCGTTCAAACACGAGATCTGAGAATGCCCAACATTGGTATCTTATTGGAAAGACCTCACAGCAGTAGTAGCGAATACAATTTCCAGATCGGTCCCTTGCACAATGGGCCACTGCATAGTAAATTGTTTCCCCCACACCACCAAGGCGAAGGTAACAAGCCGATTTCAAGACTTGTTTTCATCCTAGCAAAACAAGAGATTATGAGACATAGGAAAGCCCTGGGAGGGCCCAGAATAGCAGGGTGGCGAAAGGAGATAGAAAAATGGGGCGGTTACTTAAGGAGGCCATGAGGAGCAATCGCTCCATTGAAATAGAGAGGGCTTCGTAGATACTAATGGAGTTATTGAGAGACCCAGACCAAGATACGCAAGACCCCATCCTGGAGGGCTCACCAACATCAACTCTCACTCTGTCTGGAGAGTCTTGGTTATCGTTATATTCATGATGACCCACATTGTATGTGCATCTCTCTCCAACTGTGTGCGATTCGCGGTTCGCATCAGACTAGGCGACCAGTAGTATGCTTACCCTTATTACATATCTCTTGTAAAATGGAACCGACTTATGTAGTAGGGAGTGTGGGAGAATTGGGATTATTTCAGTTGTCTATATTATAATATGTGATGAAAAGTAAAGATGTCTGACTTATGAAAAGGCCTATGAGGTGACGTTGCCTCAAAAAGTAGTCTGCTGTATAGTTGACAAAAGCCTAAATAAAATCTGTTTACAAAAGAAACAAGTGTTGACGTCTGAACACGGGGGTTAAATAGCAATCTCAGTGTAACTTAGAGGTGAACTAGCTTCTGGAAGGCTTGCGCTGGCCGCTCCCTTCTCAGTAACTGCCTGATATGTTGGAGCCTGTGCTGGTGTTGCCTTATACAGGGATGGTCATATTCTAAGGAGTTTGTCTATGAAGGGGTCTTCCTCTTCACTCTCTGATTCTGCCTTATCCTTTCTGTTTCTTTTTTCAAATATGTTTCTTCTTCTCAGAGTCCTCGCTTTATATCAGTGAGTAGGTTCCTATTGTTTCAATCACTTCCGCCCTTCTTCTCTTCTGCCTCTCATCATCTTGCATGCTTATCCACTAATAAGCCTTTTTGAGGACCTTGGATGCAAGCCTCTTCCTTTTCTTTTCGTAGGCAACCTGCTCCCAATGATTTAGGGCCTCACAGTGTGTATGGTCTGGTCTGGGGGCTAAAATCGTACCTGTAGGAAGCTGGCTCTGTATATACTATACCAAAATGAAGTGTAGTGTGCACAAAGTCCAGTGGAACCCCAAAGGTAGGCAGAGGTAAAAGTAGATAGCACCTTAATCTCTATTTGTGGTAGGGTGGGCGAGCAGTAAGGCTTTATCAGAGGGTAGTGTTAAGCATTTGTTGTACACACTCAATGAGCAAATTATGTCATACACTCTCAAAGACTGAACTCAGACCAATTTTGTTTGTATAAAAATATTATCAAGGTATTTTCTTTCTAGAACCAAGCCAAGCCTGACACAGGTAAGTGAAATAAATGCTTTGCAATATATTATGCAGTGTTTACAAGTGAATGCAAGTCCAAATGCAGTTGTTTGAAATACAAGTAAGACAAGGTATTCAAATTACTGTGCTGATTACTTTTTAGTTACTTTTTAGATTACTTTTTCTGCTCAGTGTGATATGCCTAGATATCACACTGGGACAGTTCCTAGAGAAAAGGTAAGTAAAATCTGTTTTCCACAATTCTTATTTTTCAGGTTTCCATACAAATCAAAGTAAAAAAAGTAGCTTTATTCGATTTAAATTAAAAAAATCACAAAAGCACAACTAGATACACAAAGTAGGCCGATAGGATGGCATTCGTGAAAATGGTAGTACTCCCTAAATTGCTTTACCTTTTCAACAACATTCCGATACAACCACCGAGAGAGGTTTTCAAACGCATCACGTCCATGATCTTGACGCTCATTTGGGCAAGGAAAAAAGCACGCATAAAACTAGACACGTTAACTCTACCGGTTCACAAGGGAGGCTGGGGGGTACCAGATTTTTGGTTGTACTATCTGTGCGCACAAGCCCAATTTGCCACCCATTGGTATCACACGACGCCATACTTGACTCATGTCGCAGTGGAGGAGGGAGACACGGCCCCGATCCCACTGGACGCTATAATAACGCATAACAGACCCCCACTCCATAACAAGGATATTAACACGATAGACACTACCAATGCCGCCTGGAAAACACTAGGCCATATGATGCGCAAGCTCCCACTCTACGCTCCAGCACTGCCACTACATCATCACCCACATCTATCGGTCACCAGCGAAGAAGTGGGCATGGGCCTATTGAAACATGTGGGTTTATGCGCAATGGGTGACGTCTACAAGGACGGGGTCTTTCTAAATGATCAGGACTTAGACTTTATTCAAAATCAGACGACCCTCTTCCGCTTCACTTTCTATAGACTCAAGCAAGCGATGAAACAACACTTTCCAACATTCCCGAACGAACCCCAGACGATGGACACCCTACAAATGTTGATCACGTCTACGAACACTTTGCATCTGGTCTCGCGACTGTATACGCAAGCACAGACGGAATTAGATCATAAAGCTACTAATACACTGGGGAAATGGAATGCGCTTTTAGACACCCCACTTACAGACAAAGAATGGGAGGCTACATGCACACTCACGAAAATGCTAACGCCAAATGGTAACCTACGTATAATCCACTTCAAATATCTCCACCAGGTCTATTACACTCCAGCCCAGCTATATAGATACGGTTTACGTGAAGAAGCAAGGTGTAAAAGATGTGGTTACGACCAAGCAGACTTTATACACCTGGCTTGGAACTGTGTAGCGATACAGGCTTACTGGGCAGCAGTGACCGGTAAACTGACAGACATGGTAGGAGTGCCGATCGCATGTACGATTACCAGCTGTTTATTGGGCCTGCTGCATATTGTGAAGGCGACGGGCCGTAAATTCTGCGTCATAGCACTATTACTAGCAAAACGCAGACTATCAATGTGTTGGGATAGTTCACACACACCCCAAGTCAAATTATGGATGCAAGATATGGCGTACTGCCAAGATACTCTAAGGACATACGAGGAATCTCTACCATTGAGATCTAGACCCAGAGACTACTGGTCTTACTTCACAGCATATTTAAACGCACAATTAGAGGACTAAGGGGCCCATGACATCACTGATATTATTTGGTGGCAAGCATGTGTATTACTGTATAGTGGTTTCACATATATCGAGTTATAGACGAGTGGAGCTGGTGTTGGAATGCGGTAGTGGAATGATCAAGTTAAGTTAAGACATTGGTTCTTTAAATAAAATTAGACAAAAACTGAGACCAACTGATTTTGTAAACGCGGCCGGCCCACAGTGGGTGTAGGCGTCTTGCTGTGCACAGTAACGTATGTTATGCATGCAATCTGCTCATGTTCATCTGCTTCAATAACATGCCGCCGGCCTTATCCTGTAAGGTTGTGGGCGCTACACTGTGTAACTTGTGTGCATACTGATAATAAAGGTCGTGGAACAAAAAAAAAAAGAAAGAAAAAAAGATACACAAAGTAGACATTAATAAAATTCATTTAAAACTGAGAAATACAGAGAAGCAGTCATAATAAAATTTCAATTCATTGTTGATCTACATCTGATTACGCTTTTTAAAAACATGGCAACTAAGTACATGGACATCTCATCTTCTAACGTCCGCAGTTTCAATAATGCCGGTCTACATTGTCTCGGACCCCATTGCTTCAATAAAAGTATTAAAAATGTATTCCTTGGCAATGTGTCAAATTTACAAAACAGAGTACAATGTATCAGTGACTGCTGTGATATGTCGTCACAGGGGCAGAGTGTCAAGTTTTTCGACTAGGTGTTAGGTTCAGGGAATGTAATTAGTCTAAAGAAGTTTCCCCCTGAAGCGTGTCAGTAACATCCGAGTATAACAAATCTGGGTACGTATTAAATATTTCTGGATACCCTGTCCCTGTAAAATTATTTGATTCTCCATCACAGAGACCTTTTTACCCACCAGCTGCCACCGTTAGTTCTCTAGCAGAACGAGGCAAATATCGTTCAGTTTTTTTCTTGAAATTGTTGCTAGCAGGGTCGGAAAGTCAAAAAATTCAGGGTGTCCAATCTCTTTAAGAAAGCCCTTAACAAATCTAAACCAATCAATTTTTAGGGCCCCCTTAAGCTTAAGGCAATCCTGAATTATATTCCTATTTAGTTCAGTTTCGCTCGAGGTCCATACCTTATGCCACAGCAAAACAGGACTCAGTTTAATAAGGTCTGTGACATAGTCCAGGCCTAGTTCCTTGTGGCAAACATACGTGGAGGTTGACTTAGGGACAGCTAAGAGATATCTGAGGAAAGCATTTTCACATGGCTGAATGTCACGGGTATCAGCAATCCCCCATATTCCTGAGCCATATATTACAGTAGAAACACATTTTGATTTATAGATATCCACCAAAATGTGTATGGGTCTGCCCCCCAGTTTATTTGCAAAATGTTGTACTGCCCCAATTGCATGGGAAAATGCTAATTTCCTCGTGTTAGCAGCTACCGACCATGTCCCATTCCTATCGAAACTAATCCCCAGGTAGGAAAAAGAAGTTAGTTAGTTCTATCTTTGACATTGCTAGGGAGATATTGCACTGGACGTTTCCCTTTTTCGTGCAGCACATACTAAAAGTTTTTCCAATGTTGATTTTTAAACCTCCGTAACCCATGTAGTCTGAGAAAGAACTAAGCGCTCTCTGTAGCCCTATCTGGGTCCTGGCCATAATTACTGCGAAGTCCTGTTTTTCTTTCATTAAATGGGTTGCCACACTATTTATATAAAGATTAAATAAAAAAGGCGCTAATATGCAACCTTGACGTATTCCTTTTTAAGGGGAAATTTTGAAGTGCATTGGCCCTCATTTAGAATGCGTACTTTTGCACCAGTCCCCCGGTATAGTTCTTTAATAAAGTTCAGGATATTAGATTCAATGCCTAATTGTAACAAGGTATCCCACAATATTTCGTGGCTCAGGCAATCAAACGACAAACTTAAATCGACAAAAGTTAGAAATAGTTTGCCTTTTTTTGCTACCACGTGTTTGCCTATAATTATTGCCAGGTTAAACCCATGTTCCACAGTTCCCAATCCTGCTTTAAAACCATACTGAAATTTTGAGAGGGCTCCTGTGTCTTCTGCCCATATCTGCAGTCTGTTTAATATGACTCTCCCTGCCACTTTCATCAGAGAGTCTAGTAAAGGGATTGGCCTGTAACATTTGGGATCGTATCGGTCCCCCTTCTTAAAGATGGGGACCACGATTGCCTCTTGCCATGAATGTAAAAACCCTTCTTTGTTGCAACTGTTTAAAACATTGGTCAGAAGGGGTGCCCATAAATCCGTTGTTTGTCTTATAAATGTCTACGGGGACCCCATCTGCCCCAGGGGCTTTACCTGCAGCACTTTCTGTAATGGCTGTTTCAACTTCGGATAACATAAAATAGATATCTAATGGAAATGATCCCTCGAAATTCTTCTCAGGCGTCGCAGCTATTTCTACATGGCCACTCCCTGCTAAATCCTCTCTTTTATATAATTCAGTAAAGTAGGTTACCCAAGAACCTTCATCAATGGCCATCTCTATAGTATCTGTGTTCCTGTCTGCGAAGAAAGGTGCATTCACCGCCTTCCAAAACCCGGTGTTGTCTTTCAGGATACAGGTTTGGTGTAGAACTCACCACGCTTCCTGCTTCAATACCTTCTTCCGTTTTTTTATAGCTACGTAATAAGTGGCTCTAGCCTTTCTTATTTCAAGAGGGTTTTTCGGTTCTCTTTTGAGTGTTTGCTTCAAGACTGCATGTGCTTCCCTACTCTCTGAATCGAACCAACCCTTAACCTTTTTGCCAGAACTCTTCTTCAGAGTTCCTGAAAGGGCTTTGCTTATTTTTTCTGAGATACCACGAAAGGCCGTAATGACTGAGACGCAGTCATTATTTTCTGCTAAGCAGATCATAAAATCTTTATAGTTATTTTTTACTAAGCCTTCAAGGAAGGCAGTGGGCTCCACTCTGTTCCATTTTATGGAATAACCATTTAATTTAGCTAGGGTTAACCTATAGCTATATAGATTGTCTATAATGTAATTTTTCTTACTATTTTTAGAGGCAAAGTTTAAGGACAGGCTAATAGGAAAATGGTCACTTAATGTGATATCACCTGTTTCAAATTTAAGGACATTACAAAGATGACTATTTGATACCAGAATGAAATCGATCAGTGAGTTACATCCCCTGCCATTAAAAGTGGGTTTAAAAACCACTTGTGGGTAACATAGTTCATTAGCAAATCCCAGATCTAGTTGAAAAAGTAAGGTGTTTAAAAGATTCCCTGTAATAGTGTGTGCAAAGTGAGTGCAAGGGTCACCTTCTAGGTTTTCCAGCCCACACACGCCTGAGTGACTATTTGTGCACAAATAACAATTAAAATCCCCCGCCCAAACCACACAGTTCCCCTTCAAGCAGTCATCACATGTATTTTGCATGCATCGTGAGAGATCATCTAGAACATTTATTAGTTCTGTCTTTAGAATATTATTATACAAATTGATCAAGTTAATACTTGATTTCCTCCCACATTAAGTATCAAAGACTGATAATAATTTGGCCCCATATTATGTTTTTTGACCATGATGTTTGCAGTGTTTGATATATAGGTGCAAAGTCCCCCTGAGTTTCTGCCCCTCATTGTATGCTCAGCAGGTGTGTGGAAGGTTCGAAATCCATTTATATGAATGGCTTCCCGCTCCCAACACTCCTAAAAACAAATAATAGGGTATTTATTTATGAAGGGCATGAACATTGTATCATTTAGCTTACTGGATAGACCCGCTACATTCCAGGAAAGAAGAGTTAGAACATCGCCCTTATCTGTAAACTTACTTAAGGCTTTGTCCCTCTTGGAGGAGACTAAACTATTATCACAAGCTATATGATCCAGGCAGACTTCTGAATCCTGTTGTTGGTTTGTCGTGACTTGTTCTTGATAGACGACCAAGTGTAAAGGGAGCGAGTTACAGGGGGTGCCTACCGTATACTTGTCGATGTTAGGGACTCGCCTCGGACCCCCTTCATCCATTATAACATATGTATTTTGGGTACCCTCCTGAGTAATAACCATTGGATCACATTTCTCTCTTATATTGTGGCCATTTGGGGGATTTTGATGTCCTCGCCCCACTTCCTTATTTATTTTATGTTCTCTGATCGAATGTAGTCAGTCCACCAAATCTAAACTACTGAACCTATTTTGAGTTAGTATGTCTCTCCAATCAGTTGATAATGCGTACTCTCTATTTTCCCTTCTGTCACGCGCGTATTTCGTGGCCCGTGTCCAGTCACCACCAGGGTCAGGTAAGTTAGTTGATGGATAAAAATACAAAAGTGGTTGAGGTTCTATAGATGATCTTGTATTTTGGTTTCTCCAGGTGCAAATGTAATCCACCGTACGGGTATCCCTGAAATCTACCAGCACACAATCCCCATGGATTGTTTTTGGGCTGTTTCCCACCCATGCAAATCTCCGTACCATCAATATTTCACTTGTGATGTATGGAGGTAAAGATCGATTTTTATTAAGGCAATGTGTCACTTTGTTTCTCAGAGACATATAAGATTCATGAATGGAGTTATCTAATTCTGGGACTACGGACAGTACAACCAGGTATGGGCTAGTTTCTGGTGGTAAATTAAAACTACAGCCCTCCTAGAGTTTCCAAACTGTTCTGTTAGAATCAAAACGGGGAGATCATTTAAAATATTTAAACACACTTGTGAATCATGTGGAATGTGAATTTGAAAGTGACGGAAACATGTATATTTTCATATCATAGATACCCCTGACGAAGGTTATTACCGAAATGCATTGGGTGTGATGTCATTCTTGCACATTTTGGAGGACTCGAGATTCAGAACACACTCATGTTTAGGCCTGGTTAGGCTATCAAGAAGTAATTAAATGCAGAAGTTTAAATGAATTTCGCATCTTTGGCGTGACAAGGAAGTTTGGATGAAACTTTGGAATAATATTGGTGAAAGGGACTTATTTGGAATACTAAAGTGTATACAGCTGTGCAACTCGCCAATGACCTGCAAGTTACGGGCCATTATTCTTCTAGCATTGTAAGTATTTGTGTGCAAATGGAACGGAGCACACACGAGTGTATGCACGCTAAATTTGATAAAGAATTCAAAGGAATCCAGATCTGAAAAGAAGGGTGTGCTTCAGAATCCTGACTGTTGAATCGTCTTTGCATTTGTGACATCTAACATGCCCCTAGTAGTCAGTTCCAGCTGAGAGAGCTGTTTCTCGCTACGTAAAAGTCTGGATTCTAAAGGTTCAAGGGAAACTTTTAACAAGGCCCCCAGTTTTTTTAATAAGGGATCGTCTTCCACCTCGATTCTGCCCACAGTCTTATCATCACCTCTGGAAATTAAATCTTGGTTTAATGTGACCGAAGACTGAGGGACGTGCCTAGTCGGGGTCTCCCGACCACTATCCCCCTTTGTCTTGGAGGAAATATCGCTCTTACCCGTACCTTTAGCTGCCTTAGATTTCCTACCTCCAATATTTGTCTGTAGGCCCTCTTTCTCTTTGGAATAGCGCCCTCACGTCTCTCCCTTAATTTTCTAGTGTTCAATACCTCAGGTGAATTAACACTCGTTGGAGTTAAAACAGCCTCTAGTGTTTCAGATATTTGTGAGTTATTCACAGGCAGAATGTTTGATTGTTCAAGCGGGGTAGGAGGACAGTTTATGAGTGCTTGGGCTTCGGTAGGATTAGCTTTTGAGGTATGGTCGGGTGTACGGGCTGTCGCAAAATGGCCCATGGAGGATCTTTTAGCCATCGCCAAATCTTGTGACACACGTCGTTCCATTAAAATTATTCCTTGGTCAATTACCAAATTAGCTCTTATTATAAAATTATCCAGGGTACCAGTTAGTAACGTTCCTGCACTTGCAGCTTTGCTTCTGCTCTCACGTGCAGACATAATATTGTCAAGATCTATAGCCGGGATTACTGTTATACCAAGACAAGCACCAGTTACCGGAAGCAAATGACAGAGGGTGGGCCCGCTCCGGTCTCTCTCGGGCTCGAACGGGCTAAAACGGGCCCGCCCTTGGCCCGGGCTTCGCCCGGTGCGTGCCCGTGTGCGTCCCGCAGAACGCGGAAGTGGGTGCGGCTAAATACAGTCAGGAGTGGGCGGGAAGAGTCCCTGGTGCCGGCACTGATCCTGCGCTCGGGCTGCTGGTCCTCGCAGTCCCACAGCGCGACTCCCAAATGCGATGGCAAGCCCACAAGTAAGAAATCCAGGGTTAAAGCCCACGAAGAAACTGCTAAGAGCGGGTCCCGCGAAGCGGGGGCCGCGAGCAGTTATATGGTGCAGTCAGGAGTGGGCGGGAAGAGTCCCAGGTGCCGGCAAGGATATTGGGCTCAGGCTGCTGGTCCTCGCAGTCCCGCAGCGCGACTCCCAAAGCGATGGCAAGCCCACAAGTTAAAAATCCAGGGTGTTTTAAAAAGCAGCAGAGTTACAGCCCACAAAGAAATTGCTATGAGCGGCTCCCGTGAAGCGGGGGCCTCGAGCAGTTATATGGTGCAGTCAGGAGTGGGCGGGAAGAGTCCCAGGTGCCGGCAATGATCTTGCGCTCGGGCTGCTGGTACTCGCAGTCCTGCAACGCAACTCCCAACGCAATGGCAAGCCCACAAGTTAAAAATCCAGGGTGCTTTAAAAAGCAGCAGAGTTACAGCCCATGAAGAAACTGCTACGTGCGGCCATACAAATCAACTCCACACTTAAAACATTTTTCCGAGAAAAACAGTCAATTGCTTCCTAAGAGAGAAATTAAGTTAACAGTAACCAGGTACGTAATCAGTTTTTGGGGTTGAGCTTCTGGAGTTAGAACAAGGGTTCCCTACAGGGACAAGAATGCATTCTTGTTACACCCTCAGCGGCACAAGGGTGGCCGGGTGCAGAGTGCTGACGCCCAATGTTATCCAACAGGGGATAGAGGGCCTCCGGTTGGTGGCTGCTTATGAGCAGGCCACTGGGTTGTGGGAGCAAAGTTCCTGGTGTTAGGCTCAGGGCAAAGGGGGATCCGGTTTAGCATACAAAGTGCACACACAGAGGCGCAGGGGCGGCTGGGTGCAGGGTGCTGTTTTGGCGTTGGGTTCCCTGTTGTTTTCCATGGGGACTTTCTGTTTTGGTTTACAGCTGCAGGCTTGGTCCAGGAAGACTTCCGGGAGGAACCAACAGCTCGACAGGTAAGTTGGAGAGCTCGGGGATGTAGGTGCACCTCGGGTTCTCTTATCCAGGGCTCGGGGTGGCTGGATGCAGGGGTGCCATTTGTTGTTGGATTTCACCTTACCAAGCCACTCGCTGTTGGAGGGTCTCCATGCAGAGGCTGCAGGGGAAGTCGGGGAGTCCTAGAGGGATCAAATCACTGTGGTCGTGGGCTCTGGAGCGCTGGGGGGCTCGCTGGGACCTGTGGGCCAATCAAACTTGGGCAATAGGCGACGGATGCAGTGGTGGTTCCAGGCATTGCGTTTCTTTGTCTTCAGCAGGCTCAGACTCTGTCTTGGGAGTTTTCTTTTGAAAAGAGCTGCTGTTCACAGGAGATCTGGTCTTTGTTGAAGGCAGTCAGCCTTCCCAGGGTTCTGCAGTCTCCTCTGCTGGGCGTCTTCTTTCGTCCTTTTTAGGTCACGCATTTGAGAGCTCTTGTAATACTTACATGCACTTTGTGGGCTCTGGAGATCATCCCTAGAACTTGTCTGCTTCCGCTTAAGGACTTTTATTTCTGTTCAACTGCCTCTATTGACCTGTCTTGATAAAAACCGACCAGCAGAGGTCAGTAAAATACCAGATTTAGCATTCTCTAAATTCCAGTCTATAGAAATTGTCTTACACGAGCACCCGTAGACAATATGATTTTTTTCAAATCTTGAATTTTCAGTTATATGACCACTGTAGGCCCTCATTTTATATTAAAAACAATGCTTTGGACTATACCATTTTCTGCTGAAAGGCAATTTTCCTCTCCATATGTTGCCATACCTGGCGTGTCAAACAGTTTGGTGCTTACTTTCCCTCTATGTTGAAGAACAATAGATGTTTCAGCACCCAGGCTAATGTGCTGCATAGCTAAATACATATAAGGTCCCAAAACGAGACCCAGAGATTTACGTGGGCCGGGTATCACCGGTGCTGAGCACCAGCAGTTTATTAAAGGGGCCTCAAAATGAGTCTCTATCGAGCTCGTTTTTGTGCCGTGGCACAGCCTGTCCGTTTTTTTGCGGACTGCAGTGACAGCAGGCACAATAATTTGTGCATACTCACACTGCTCACTAGTGGAAAAGTTATGGCATGACATCATGTCAGGTGAGTGTTGTAGAGGAAGGGAAATCCTTTAAAGAGAGTCATGTTCTCTCTGCATTTCCCTTCTCCTTTTGAAACTCAGGAGCAGCAAAGTTGTTGTGGTGTCACCAGGGCTTTAAGTGGAAGCTTTTCAATATTATATACAAGCCATAGTTGCTGCTTATTTATCTTATGCAACTAAGTCAATAGTCCTGACTTCTTGTAGGTATAATGTTACTTGTATTTTATCTGGCGGCAATGACAGAAACAGCAAAATACAAGTCGGGCGGCCCACTATGCTAAACACAGACTTTTAGCTTACGTGTTTTAAGCCACACCCTAATTACATTGGCCAAACCCCTTTATGAGACCCTCCTAGTTTTTTCATCCAATTTAAAGCCCTGACCAGACCGATTGCATTGCAAATGCTTGTGTTATACTGTTGCTTCATTATGTTGTCATTTTTAGGTCGAGCCTATAGCGGCAGAAAGCATGTGCTGTTCGCATTGCGAAGAATGGAGTATGAAGTGGAAGTTCTGCCCACTTCCACGCCCATCTTTTTCATTGGCTTGTGTCTTTGTCCTTTCTAAATGCTGTCTTCCTATTAGTTTATAGGCTTTTAGTCGCTCCTCATGATGGCCATGTCCTCATTTATATCCTTATATGGCTTCTGGTCCCATTCCTTTGTGTGTTAAATGGTATGTGTTATTTAGATTGTGAGCACTATTTTCTTTCAATGCTCTCCCCTCCTACAGCAGTCCATTCCTGTCCTATGCCCGCCTTCCTGCTGGCTGTGCCTTCCTTCCCCCTGCCTACCCCCCACTTCAGTTTGCAATGCAATAGGTCTCAGGTAAATGCGAGTCCTATTACATTGCAAACGCGTGTTCTTCTTAGGTTGCGGGAATCTGCCTTCTTGGTTCAGGGGTGCCCCCTAAATACTGTATTTAGGGGTGTTTTAGGGGTCTCAGGGTCAGTAGCCATTGGGCTACTGACCTTAGGGCGGGTACACCCTTGGTGTACCTACCCCACATGGGGGAGTGTCCACAACCCCTAATCCTGATTGGGGAGTGCCTGCCATCTGCAAGATGGCGGGCACTTAAGAGTGGACTTCACCTCCCCTCCCCCACCTGAGGCGTGGGGTTGGCAGAGGTGGGCACACCTTCTGGACTGGCTAATTTTTCCCCCCTTGGGGGTCGCATTACAAAGGCGGCAAGTCCTTTGAAGCTCCCCTGCCACAGATGGCTCTTCCTGGACTGGGGGAGGTGTGAACACCTGCACCCAGCAAAGGCTTTGTTTCTGGGCTCAGGGAGCAACGGCTCCCACCCCACGGGTCCACAAACGTGTCTTGTGGTGGCAAGCTGGAGTGTACCAGTCAGGAAACCCACCAGAGGCTGGTTGTTTTTCAGGGGGTATCTTTAACATGCCCTCTGAGTGCATTTTTCTTTGAATTCCACACTGACATCAGTGTGGGTTTAATGTCCTAAGGAGTTTTATACCAAACTTCTCAGTTTTCATTGTAGCCAATATGGTGCTGTGGAGGTTGTAATGACTACCTCCCAGTACCATATACTCTTAATGGCAGCACTATACTTACAATGTCTAAGAAAGGACTTAGACACTGTAGGGATACATGGCTCATGCACCTGTACCCTCACCACTGGTATAGTGCACCCAGCTAGAGTGGTGGATAAGCTATGCCAAGGCAGTGGGTTGTAGGCATGGCACACAGGGATGTGTGCCATGTCGACTCTTCACTTTGTTCTGCACCAAAACACGCAGCCTGCAAAGGCAGTGTGTGAGTGTAAAGGTAAAGGGCCTCTAAGGATGGCACAATACGTGGTGCAGCCCTTAGAGACCTTCCCTGGTCACATTGCCCCGGGTACTTGGGGTACCATTTACCAGGGGCTGACCTGTGGCCATGGTGCCAATTGGGTTTAGTACAGTTTTGGAGAAAGAACACAGGCCCTGGGAACCTGATTGGGAGGGACCCAGGGCACATCAAGTCAAAGTGCATCAGTAGTTCTGGCAACAAGTGGGGGCGTTACTGCAACAGAAATCCAGCTTCTCACAGTACCGCTCAGTGGGAAGCACAGACCTTTCTGGAGCCCCAACACTCTTTCCAGAAAACATATGTTCAAAAACTTCGTAGTGAAAAAGGGATCATAGATCATTATAAATATTCTTCAGGTAACGTTTTTCTTAGCTGTACAACTTTCATGAAGTCCAACGAACGTATTTTGACAGACAGAAAAGTTAATTTCGGTTAACTTCATAAAAATGCCTAGATGGTCCTGCTTTAAAACTCCCCTAAAAGCTGGGTTTTTAGCCTGCCACTAAAAGAAATATCCCTGTCATGGTAGAGATGGAATGGTGAATAATGCCTATTGTGGATCCACATAGAGCACTCACTTCCTTACCCTGTTCCATCAGCTGTATTTTTATCCACTAGCAACTGGAAACCTAACAAGGAACTCACCATCCATGCTTCCACTAAAAGAATATGGCATAAATGCAGTAAATTCCCCTGAAAAAACAAATCTGTCTGGTGTATTAATTCACAGAAAACTGCTCTTTGTCCATTCTGGGGCATGGAATAGACAAAGGCATCTTTATTCTTATATATTATTTTCAAAGGGATTCTTTTTGTACTTTCTGGTATACCAATCCAAAGACAAAAGTATGCTGTATGGAAGAAAGAAACATTCTAATATATTAAAATGTTCTAAGGCACATTTGCATCCTCTATGTTTCACATCCTTATGCTATATCCTTTAGCACCTCACATGTTCACATAATTTAGCTTTTCACGAATGGCTGATGAGGGGAAGTGCTGCTATTTGTGACACTGCAGACTAGCAACATCTTAGCTTCCTGAATAGAACAGTATTGCCTTGCTACCATCTTTTTCTCAGATTGTGACATCATTGGTTCTTACCAGAGTGAGATGGCTTTGTGACATCAAAGAATCTTCAGGGTCGCTACGGCGCTGGTGTGTCAACATTGGCAGCTGTAGTCAAGACTTTGCTGCCATCTTTGTCAAAGTTGTTACATACTACAGAATTTGTTTCTGGTTTAGAGATTTTGTCAGGCCTCAACCTACGTCATTATAATATTTCTTCACTGTTACATCTTTGTGACATGACAAGTATGGAATTCCTCATTTTATATTTTAAATGGCTCATTTATTCTCATACATATGGCTAGATTAGATTAAAATCTGGACTTGTTGCAGATCATTGCAGTGATAAAGTAACTTGATGTTAATGTCTCATTTTGCTCCTTCATTTTGTGTCCTTCATCATCAGAAGCAAAGACATATCAAGAATCAATAGCCAAACATCAGAGTCTTTATATGTTCCTCCTAATTTGCACCTTATCTCAGTACTTTTAGCTCTGTTAGCACTTTAGTACTGAAGACTTTCTACCTTGACTTGACATGTAAACACAACGTAGCTAGAGAGCCTAGATATCCACTGAAAAAATCCTCATCTCTGTCCATACTGTGTTTCCAATGATTAACACACGTTGTAAAGCTAAGGGTTACATTTTTAGGACACCAATAGCTCTAAACTCTTCATTGACATAATTGCCAGGCCAATAGAATGAGAAATGAGAGTGAAATACTAAAGAGAGTACCAAAGACAGAAATAAGAAATGAGGAAGATTTCGTAATGACAGACTCTATTAATCTGATCAGAGGCTTAGGGACATTGTACACCACAGACCTATATGAACCAGAGATGCATTTCCCCTCTACACCACAATTGTAAGCCTGGCTCTAGGGGGCTACACTACGGAAGTGCCCTGGCTGGCAGCTAGTCATTGTCTAGTGTATGTTGAAGTCTTAGATAAAAGAAAAATTGTGATTGTTGCAAATCATATTCGGCCATTAGTTATTCGTAAACGGTCATGTGGTCAGACATCCTACAGTTCGGAAATTCCTGGCATGTACCAATTCTTTCTTCTACCTCAATTCCAAAACATTTCCCAGCTCGCTACATGCCTAATATTCTCAATCAATTCTCTCACATGCATCTTTAATCCCTTCAACTTTACCAGCTTTAACTTCTTGTCCCCACCAACATCCTGACATTCTTTCTCAACTACCTACTCTGTGTTAGAAAGAATTAGCATTAATCTGACACTTTCTATTTTTGCATAGGCTTTGTGTACTATCCTGGCAGCTCCCTTGCTCATGTAAAGCAATTTGCTCTCATTGTTATGCCCTAAGAAGTCCAACCCTACATTGTCTTTCATGATTTCCTCAAAATAAAAAAAATTAGAAACAATTGGGGCGTGGCCAAGACTCCGATGGAGTAGGACGCACCTTGCAGTGTCTCCCTCCTCCAGTGGCCGACCTAAAGAAACTAACAGCAGCGGGCCTTGGGGGCACGAACGGGCCCCTTCCTAAACTCCACCAACACATCTACCCCGTATCTGCAACCCGCTTTGTCTTCCAGGCCCGAGCTGGGGGCTGATACATAGTGGGAAACCAGGGAGAGCGGCTTCACCCACCATCTTGGGCCCAGGGCTTGTGGAATAGTCCAGACAGGTGGGGGCCGGGGACCACATTGTGGGGGCCCTGGCCAACAATTATTGGTGACCGGGGAGTGGTGCCTAAATTCCAAGGGCATGGACGGGCCTCCGACGCCCCCACTTGGGGGGGCTTGATTGCCAGACCAGGCTGGAGCTATGCAGATCGCTGGACTGGCAGCGTGGTCCGGACGGACCTCGCCTGCTGGGCGCTCAGCGGGTCCCACCCTCTCGGATCACTTTGGGACACAATCTGTGTGGTGGTATCAGCGAGGAAGTGCCCTCAAGTGATTGGACTGTTACCTGGAAGGGCCTCTGTCATCTGAGGCCGGCGACGCCGTCATCGGGCGGCCATCTTGCAGGCTTCCTCCCCGTGACTAAACGGATGAGGAGAGGCGAAAACGCCCCACCTGTGCTGCCTGAGTTGAACTGTGGCATTCCCCGGCGGGGAAAGAGGAGTGATCTCGCTGCCCCCCGAGTGGAAGTGCTCCATTCCGCAGGTTCCTGCCTTGGGTAGTCCCCACCAGCGTGGGTATCGGAGAGAAAGACGCCAGCCCTCATCGGAGGCCCTGATGTCCATCGAGCTGAGTGTTGAGACTCGAGTGAATCTGCGCCAAACACAGACGGAGCTGAGGCGACCAGCCGTGCATTCGGGCAGCGAGCCCTACCCCATCCATCTGCCATCCAGTCTTCGACCTCCAGTGGCCAGTGAGGTGGGGCTGGATCCTTTGCCGGTAATCTGTCCAGGCCTTGGGGTGACCGACCTGGTCGGGGCCACCATGCTATGGAGTTGCAATTGTTTGAACTAAGGGGGCTCCGGGAGACCGGTTTTGCAGTCGGACAGCGAGCCTGACCCCTATACTGTGCCCTCCATGTTTGGCCTCCGTTGAGACCCTGACTTGAGGGTTGGGGCCTTATTTGATTGTCCTTTGCCTAACTCAGAAAAGAACACAAGAGGGACCCTTAGAACACTGGTTCTGGGGGCAATTCCAATTCTGGGAATAAAACAATGAGAAACAAGAATGAAAGGCCAGACTACAAACAATATGAAAGGGCAATAGCTCCAAATGTAAAAATATCACCCACCAAAAAGCGGATACCACAATATGTCAGACTGGATCCAGAAAAATTGTATCTTAGCAGTACCCATGCGCGTCAGTTGGTGGCGACTTTTGACTCTGCATCCGTCGTCTGCATCGTGGTTGCCAGTATCACATTGCATTGTCTACTTAGATGTCACCATTGCATGCTGATGTCAGTTCTGACATGACTTTCCACATCAGTAGCGCAAAGCCATGCAAGACCCTGACCACTTGTGCACAAACCTAGGGCCCTGTAAGGGAGTCCCTATCCCTAGAAGTCAGTTTGCAGAACGGGAAGGATGGGTAGGACGGTAAGGAATCTACAACTAATGTATTTTTCCTAGAGATACGCTGTTACCGAAGGTAAGTTACTTGCTCATCTGAAAGAGACTATTAGTTATAGATTCCTTACCTTAGAATAGATACCCCAGCAATAACAACCCCGGAAGTGGGTCTGCGAACTAAGTTTACACCAGGAAGAGCTGGAGAACAGAACCTCTAAAAAGCTGTCTCTCTGGACTTGGCTGTCCAGGCAGTAGTGCTTAGTAAATGTGTGCAGGGATGCCCCTGTGGCTGCCTGGCAGATGTCAACCAGCGGAACTCCATGTCCCAAAGCAGTAGCCGCTGTTGTCGCCCTGGTAGGGTGGGCACGAGGCCTACGGAAGGTTCCTTTTTAGCCAAAGCATAATATATCTGAATGTATAGCGCGCCCCATAGAGAGATGTACATTTGTGCACTGCCCAACCCTTCTTGGCGCCCACATAACCCACAAAAAGCTGACCGTCCACCCAGAAGTCTTTAGTGCTGTCAAGGTGGAAATACAGCAATACAGCACACGTTTTGGGTCCAGATGATGGAGTCTCTCCTCCTTTTTGGAAGGGTGCGGAGGCGGGAAGAAGGTGGTCATGTGATGGTCTGACCTATGTGGAAAGAGGTTACCACTTTGGGCATAAAAGAGGGCCTAGTGCAAAGAACCACTTTCTCCTGATGGACAGCAAGACAGGGTGGTTTGGAACATAAAGCTTAAAGCTCACTCACCCTGCGAGCAGAGGTGATGACAAGCAAGAAAGCAGTCTTTAAAGTAAGGAGACGAAGGGGACAATTATGTAATGCCTCAAAAGGGAGAACACATAAGATAAGGACAAGATTCAAGTCCCACTGGGGTATTACGAAAGGAGAAGGAGGAAAGAGATGAGTAATGCCTTTCAGAAATCTGTTAACAATAGGGGACTTGAAAAGAAAAGGCTGATCAGGAAGGCGAAGAAAAGCTGAAAAGGCCAAAAGATAGCCTTTAGGAGTTCCCTGAGCAGAGCCCTGCTGGGCCAAATAAAGAATAAAAGAGGGGCAGAAAGGGGATCCACAGCCTTTGCTGTGCAACATGCCACAAATTAGTTCCATCTACAGGCGTATACCATTTTAGTGGAGGGACACCTGGCTGCCAAGCTGACATTACAGACTTCAGGAGGAAGGCCGAGAGCTGACAGCTGTCGCCACCCAATCTCCACTCAAGGAGGTAGAGGCTGGACAGGTTAGGGTGGAGGACCGTCCGCTGCTGCTGCGACAGAAGATCCTCCTGAAGAGGCAGTCTGATCGGAGGATCGATGGCCATGCTCAAGAGTCCGGGATACCAGACTCTTCGTACCCAGTCCGGAGCCACAAGAATGACGGGCCTGTTCGCGCTTGATCTTCTTCAGCACTCTGGGCAGAAGTGGTATAGGGGAAAAGGCGTACAGGAGGCCACTCATGATGAAAAGGGTCGCTGAGTGAGTGCTGCCTTGGAAACTCTAACTCGCACAACTGCTGACACTGCGTGATCTACCCAAGGCTCTCCCCACTGCCGAAAGAGAGCTTGCACCACCTCTGAGTGAAGGAGCCTTTCGTGATCCATGATGCACTGGCAGCTGAGTTTGTCGACCCTGGCATTCAGGGAACCTGCCAGGTGTTGAACCACCAAGGTCATGCACTGCTGTTCTAGCCATGTCCAAAGGTGAAGAGTCTCTTGACATAGGGTCCACAACCGCGCCTTGTTTGTTGCAGTGGCCAGAAGGAAGTGGTGTTGTCCGTGAACACCTGCACTACTCTTACTTTGACAGAATGAAGGAATGATTTCACTGCAAGATGAATCGTCCGGAGCTTCAAAAGGTTGTTGTGGACTCCGGACTCCACCGGAGGCAGCGGCCTCTGATCTCTGCCTCTCCCATGTGGCCGCCCCATCCCAGGAGTGATGCATCCGTCACTACTGTGGATTCCGGTTGGGGAAGGGAGAGGGAACTGCCATTGAGCCAATCCTGGTTCATGGGCCACCACTGCAACTGACTTGCAGTCCCATCCGAGATCTGGATGACATAGGAAAGATTCCCCTGATGCTGCACCCACTCGAACTTCAGGTCCCACTGCAGAGCCCGCATTTGCCATCTGGCATGATCTTCCAGAAGGATGCAGGAGACTATGAGGCCCAGCAACCTTAGGATCATTCTCACTGAAATCCAGGATAGAGGCTGAAACATCAGTATCATTGCCCGAATATCCTGGACTCGCTGCTCGGGAGGATATGCTCGAAACTGCACTGTATCCAGAACTGCTCTGAGAAAAAGGAGCTTCTGAGAGGGAATCAGGTGCAACTTCGACACGTTGATAGTGAACCCCAGCGAGTCCAGGAAGTCCGTTGTAGTCTGGAGGTGGGAGATGACAGCCTGGGGCTAGCCCACCATCAACAGCCAGTCGTCGAGCAAGGGAAGACTGGAACGCCTGATCTACGCAGATGAGCTGCAACCACCACCGTCACTTCTGTAAGCACCGAGGGGCGCTGGTAAAGCCAAAGGGGAGCACAGTAATCTGAAAATGCTTGTGGCCTACCGTGAACCGTAGGTAACTCCAGTGGGCAGACGAGACAGGGATATGAAAATAAGCATATTGCAAGTCCAATGCTACCATCCAGTCTCCAGGGTCGAGGGCAGACAAGACCTGAGCCAAGGTTAACATTTTGAACTTCTCCTTCCGGAGGAAGCGGATGACCTGCCTGAGGTCTAAGATAGGATGCAGTCCTTTGTCCTTCTTGGGTACCAGGAAGTAGTGGGAGCAACCACGACCTACTTCTGGCAGAGGGACCTGCTCGATAGCTACCTAGGCCAAGACAGCCGCAACTGGCGGAGAAGGGCCAAATGATCCTCCGACATGCGATGGAGTGTTGGTGGCATGGAGGGAGGAGGGGTCTCAAAGGTGAGGGAGTAGCCCCTTCAGACTATCTGCAAAACCCAATTGTTCAACGTGCTGTTGTGCCAGTGGGGGAGTATATGGCGGATCATGCCACCCACTGGCAACTGGTGACCCTGAAAGGTCGGACTAGGAAGGTTTGAAGGCTGCTGCAAAAGGGCATTGGTTAAATGGCCCACCCGGGTAGCTTCCACAGCACTGTGGCTCTGGGTGGAAGATGGTGGGGTACCCCTTCCATAGCCATAAAAGGGCCAAAAGACGCACTGCATGAGGTGAGAAGATGCTGTGAGGCCCAAGGATTTGACTGTAGCCCTAGAGTCCTTGAAACGCTCGAGCGACGGCCATCAAAGGCCATGTCCAAAACACTAGATTAGGCATCCCCAGAGAAGCCAGACATTCTCAGCCAGGCATAGGGCCTCAGGGCTACCGATGAGGAAAACCTTTCTACCTAGTGAGTTGGCGGTATCCAGCCCACAACGGACGGTAATCTTTGCTGCACAGCCCGGGCCTCCTACGGGCACTGCGGCAGTACTTGCACAAGTGTATCCCACACCGTTTTTGTGTAGTGGCTCAAAAGATATGTAGTGTTCACCGACCGCAGTTCTAAGCTGGCAGAAGAAACATCTTCTTCCCAAGATGGTCCAGCACCTTGGATTCACTATCTAGTGGAGCAGTAGGGAATGCACCTCTTGAGGACGAGCCTAGGACCACCAAGCTCTCAGGGGTAGGGTGTGGAGAGAGGAAAAGGGTTCACCAGGGCCAGGCGGTGGAGTTGGGCAATCATCCTATCCACAGGAGCCCCTGTGTTGGGCTTGGACCAAGTGCTCGAAGGATATCAGTGAGGGCCTCATAAAAAGACAGCAGGGGCTCCGAAGAGGCTGCTGCTGGCTGAAGCACCTCAGTCAGGAGGTTAGTCCTGACAGCCACCGTAGGAAGCTCGAGGCTCAGGGACTGAGCCACCCTACGCAACACAACAGCGTAGGAGGCTCTCTACTCCATAGCCACAGTCGAGGGAGAAAGCATATCAAGGTTTGGGGAGGTATCCAGATCACTGGCATCACCCAACTCCTCTCTCCAGTCCAGCTCCTCAAGTTGGTCTGCTAGAGGGTCAATGACCCCTTCCAGTCCTCCTCATCCTCCTATGGCTACCAGTTAGGGCAGTAGGGAATGCCAGGGATGAACAGTGGTACAAAAGTACCCTCCGGCGCCAGCAGCACCGTATCCCTTTAGGAGATGAAGATTGAGTCTACACCGGTTTCGGACAAAACCGGCGTCGGGGCATCTCCACTGAAATTGGCGCGGGGTAGGTACCATGAGGTTCACCTGCACCAATCTGGAACCAGGCCTGAATCCTTGGGGCCCTGCGAACCCGGGTGAGAGCCACTGGCATCGAAGGCTCAGGGCACCCAACCGAGGCCGTAGGGCCCAAAGCTGTGCCTGCATGCTGTATCGGGCCGACCTATGATGCTGTGCAAAGTTTCGTAAAATTGACAAAGATGGGCAGGGGATGCAACGGGAAAGGGAGGGAATCTTGCAGCCGTCTCAACAGGCTCGGAGGAACCAGTCCAAGAGTGATGACTCCCCAGTTCCCGTGTCGCGTTGGCCGTTG